>NC_037094.1:69595110-70290800 GCF_002994745.2 Rosa chinensis
GGTAGAACCCGAGTCACCCCCCTTCCCCTTTTTTCTTTTCTTTTCGCCGTCGCACTCCTCCGGCGAATTCGTCGCCGTCCGGCCACCCCAAGACGCATCGTTGGGCACGGCGTGATCCTCTCTTCCTTCTCCTTCTAGCTATGTAAGTATTTCACCTTGGGTAGCTTTGGTTTTGGAGATATGAGGAGAATTGCAGAAATGGAAAAAAATGGATTTTTGCTTTGATCTCAGTTTTCCGGCGATTTCCGGTCGAATTTCTTTGGGTTTTGGTTGTTGGGGAAGTACTGAATGTATTCCTAACCTTGTTGCAGCTCGTTTTGATCGGTGGAGGAAGATTTGAAGGTGTTTGAGACTGTGAACAGTACCGTGAACAGTAACTCTCGAATTCTTGGGTTCTTGTTTGATTGTTCTGGATATTCCTACTTGAATTTGGTTGTTGTTGCAGGTTTAGAATAGTTGTGTGGGTTATGAAGTTGATTTTGGAATAAATGGGTTGATTGGAATTGAATTTAATCTTTAAGTTTGTGTTAAATTTGAAATTGTTGGATATTGAGGTTTTGTTGGTTTTGGATTGTTGAACATGGTTGTTGGATTTGTCATGTTGGTAGTGTTGGGTGAATTCTCTTGTTAAAGGACTATTGTGAATTATTTGTTAGGTAGTAGAGTGAATTTGAGAAGGTGGAGTTGGAATCGTGAATTAGAAAAAGGGAAAAATTAAGAATGATTATGGAAATTTTTGGAAGGATTTATATTATCGAAAGGTTCTTGTGAAGATTTAAATTAAGTGAAGTTCTTGATCGATTGAGAATCGAATTAAAAATCGGTTGAGTAGTTTGAGTTAGAGGGCATTGAGATTTTAAGGAATTATAGAATTAATCCCAAATTAAAGTGTGGGAGTTTTATAACAATTTGTGAATAACGGATGCTTATTCCGAGGGAAATGAGTTGTTTTTGAGAGTATTTCCTTATTATGGTTAATTATATCCATGCAATTGTGACAGGACGTACTGAGCCCTCGAGCGAGGAGGACACAGGCAGGCAGCAGGGTTAGCTGCGGGATTCACTTGTGAGTGGACCTTTATTTTTATTTAAATAATGCATGCAGCATGGTATTAAGTTTTGAAATGTGATTTTATGGAAAGAAAAGGATTAAAAAGGAAACAGTTGACAAGAAGGCCAGTTTGGCGCATGCGTATCTTACCTAGTTGGCAGACCCTTCTAGGTAATAGTCTGGTTGGCAGTCCCTTCCAGACTACAGCTCGGTTGGCAGTCCCATCCGATGCGTCATCTGGTTGGCAGTCCCTTCCAGATGACTTGAGGTAGTTAGTCGGCAGTCCCGTCTACTACATGTGGCTAGTTGGCAGTCCCAACTAATCACCGCCTCCTACTCCGGTTGGCAGTCCCTTCCGATGCGTCATCGGGTGGCAGTCCCTCCCCGATGGCATGAGATGCCTAGGAAGCAGTCCTTCCTAGCCATCAAATGAGTTTCATGGAAAAAGGATTGAGTTGGAACTTCATAGGGTTCAGCTGCATGATGGTTTTGTTAAAAAGAGAAATGGGGAAGCATACCATAAATTGTTTTGATTCTAGTTTCGGTTTTGTCCACTCACTCTAATGGATTTTATATGTTTTCCCCTGGGCCCTTCGTTTTCAAATGCCCAGATTTCAGATTAGCAGAGATTGCGTCCAGGCTCAAGGACTTTGGAAATCAGCGCTTCCGTTTTTGTCCGTAGGTTATTACTTAACCTACCTTGTATGATATCGGCTTAGTTTAGTATTGCTCTGATAAACCTTTTCTTTTAAGTTTGATGAATGTTGTTGTTTGGTTTGTTGTTGCTTACGGAGGATTATGTGGGGATTTGAACTTTCCGGATGTAATATATGTGCTTGGATTGTAAATTCGATATAGTAGGTTGAGTAGAAGTTATAGTTGAAATCATGTCCAGGTTTGTGAAATTATGGGTAGCCCATTTTTAGGGGAGGTTCTGCCGAATTTTCGGTAGGATTTCACTTAAAGTGGGCCCCGCAGGCTCGTATCCAGGTAAGTGGGGCGATTCCTGGGTCGGGTCCTGTCAGACCGGGTCCGGGTCGGGTCAGTCGGATTATTTCGATTCTGAAGGTGCAGCCGAGAGAGAAGAGAGAGAGAAAGTAAACTTCCGAAAATGGAAGTAATGAAAATAGTAAGTTTCCAACTTGGGAAACTTCTATTTATACCAAAATGGAAATTCCTTCCAATGGTCATAACTTTCTCATACGAACTCCAATTTCCGCGTTCCACATGTCCACGAACTCGTATCGACGCGCTCTACAACTTTTGTGAAGGAAGTTTTCGGAGAATCCCAACGTATAAAAAGTCAACCTTGAGCCCCCCCCTAAAGTCATACTTCTGAATAGAAATTCGTCCGAAACACTTCCGCTCCATCCACGAGCCACGAAACTGTCCAATAGTTATAAAATTAATTCCGGAAAATCCTCGGAAAATAATTACGAATTTCCGGGGCATCACAATAAATGTCACCCAACATAATTTCACTCGTATTCATTTAGTGAATAGAGTTTTAATTATTTCGGGTTCGACCGATTCAAGACAGAATGTGTCTCTTAATTATATTCCCTTGTTACAGGGAAACACCCTTTTATTCCATTTATGAAGAAACCAATTGTGGATGTGTGTTTGTTTATTTGTTTTTGCGGCTGCACCTAGATATTTGAATGGGCTGCCTACATACCCTTGGAGAGGGATCAAGCCACTTGTAGTTCAAGAATTCCATTGGGTGAATGACTCATTGAAGAGTATTGCTTTTGGAATGTGAATAGTGTTTGGACGAATTTGGTGTAAGTGAACCAGGGATTTGATTTGTTTTGGATTTGTTTGGAAAGGCTGTGACGTCGCCTGGTATTTGGCGGAATTTGACTGATGAGGTCAGGGATTATGATTGGAGGAACCAGGGAGTCAGGGATTTTGTTTGGACTTGCGATTGCAGCTAGTGGGTTGCTAGATTTCCCACATACCGTGTAAAGGGATCAAACTGTTGTAGTTCGGATGAATTTGTATTTCTAGTGTTGGCAGAACTTGACTGCAGTCAATGATTCAATTTAGGACTGGCTGAATTTTAACTGGTGGAGTCAGGGATTCTGTTTGGACTTGTGGTTGCATCTAGTGGGTGTTGCTAGATTGCCAACGTACCCATTGTGGGATCAAACCGACCGTAGTTCATAATGAATTTGTATTTCTGGTTTTGTACCAACTTTTGTGTTCGACGGATGTATATATGTTTATTTTTTGAACCCGTCAGATGTATTTCTTTTGCACACATTCAAATCATAGAGTGCCTGCTGATCTGATTTCGGCACCTAATATGCTGCATTTTGTAATGGGCCGTGGAATGGGCTTTCATGTTGTATTCAACTGGGCCTAAACTTCTGAAGTAAACTGTCTTGAAGTGGGCTTTGTAGTGCTTCGAAATTTGTGGCCAAACCCATAAACTGATTTGGACACCCATTTTCCTTTCCGGGCCTTTTAGCTTCGTTTTGCGTCAAGCCCAAGTAAGAAAATGATCTATACACCCATGTTCTTTCTTCGGGTTTTAGTCTCCGCTTTAGATCAAGCCTAGTTGTATTTCTTTCTTCTAGCTCATCAGAAACATCGATTATCACCTGGCAAATTCGATGGTTAGCAGTTGGAACTAGAGAGCAAAGTGGGAGATGGGAATCGACATCCTCTATCCAATTCGGAGAAGGGAACACGTCCCTGTACTCTCCATAAAATGGAGGAATCTACCAATTCTGCTTTGACACTGAGTTCTGCATCCCTGTCTTTTGCACAGAGTCTGGTACTCCACCTTTCTTGAATTTTTTCATCTCTTCTTGATGGGGACTTTGATTAATCAGAATTCTTGTTTGTGTACTGACGGAGGCTCCTCAATTTTTGCTATTGCAGGTTCGGACTTTCCTCTGCGGGTTTGAACCTTCATTGCGGCAATTCGTTGATTAGCAAGTGTGCAGAGAGCTTGCGACCCTTTTTTTTTTTACTTCTGGTACAGCCCACCTCTCTGAATAATCAGTTATACTTTTTGTTTTCTTGTCGATCATGTGTAGCACCGCTTCAAACTATTATAATTACCGCGTAGAAACCCAACAATTGTTCAGGTGTGAATTGTTGTTCAAATCAAGTTTTATCTCCGTCTCGTTGCTTCCTTGCTTATAGATAGCACCTCCATTATTCTTTGTCTTCTTACTGATCACGTCATGTCCTCAAAAGATTATTTAATTAATCTTGCCATCATTTGTCTTCTTGCTTATGACATGTTGCAAGTCCAAATTTGAGTTCATGTTCTAATTAATCAATTAAGTACGTTTGCCCCATTTTGTTGTCTTCCACCACTTCAACAAAGCAATACTTTTTTTTTCTTCTTTTTAAAAAAGAGGATCAAAGGGTTTTACTCTTATCCCCATGGTGACTCGAATCCATGACTTCGTACATAGGTAGTGGGCGCTCTAACCACAACAAAGCAATACTTTAATCATTCTTTGTCTTGCTTCTGTGCATCTGAGCCTTATCTTCTAATTAACTTGGATCCACACTTCGACAATTGCTTTTGTATTTGTATGCAGACCTTAATTGTTCCTCCACCAAACCTTTTACCGCAAAGACATCATTTTGTTTGATATTTTTCTTGGTGTGGTTTTCTTTGGGTTTTGTCTGCCTTGTTTGGAAATGGTGTGAGGTTGTTTTATTATCATGGTGAATGGGAAGACAGAAGGCTGGAAGGCTCTTTGGTGATGGCTGGTTACATTTATTTTGAGAGGAGGTGAATGTGATTTTATAGCAGTGTTATGTGCATAGTCTTGGCATTGGAACTCGGTTGTACATGAATGACTTTGTGTTCCAAGGCTGCAAATTGCAGCAACCATATTGTATTAAGACCCCGGCTGTTCTTGAACGACCATATTAGTCTTAATGTAGGAGGATCGAGATCTCAAAGAAGCTCGAAAGCTCGGCCGTTCATGAACGACCATAGTTGTTTCCGGTAGCCAACAAAAGGGTATAGGTTGTTCATGAACAGCCCCCTTTTGTTTGAAGCAAGCGTGCTAGACCGACATGTTTCCCTGTCAAAGAAGAGAAGCATAACATGGACGTGAGGTATACCTGAGCTTCTGTCCTGGAGCTTGACTTGTTGATGGATCTCTTTAAATTTCACTCACTGTTTCGGCAGAAATATGGCCTCTAATTACTGCTTTTCACCTCCCCCTTTCTCTTCACACCACTACCGGCCTTTATATAGTAGTGTACTTGCTGATCGGATAGCTACCAACCTCCCCATACTTGTAATTTAAAATTTGAATGAGATGTTTATCTCCAACTATATTGCATGATAGTGTATCTTTGACGTTTAAATTGGTCAAACTTTGACTAGCAGTATATCTTCTTTGCTTGCCGTTTGAATTTATTCAAAGCCAACCAAATCTTGAATGCAATTATCCACATTTGCTTGCCATTCAAACTTTAAGCTTATCAACAGATACGTATGAATGTATTTTTTTTTTTTTTTTGGTCTCGCAACAGCTTATACAAGTGTATAATTGCCACCAATATGGGCTCTTGATTTTTCTTATTTAAAAGACCATCACCATATAATTTTTGGACTCGTGATTTTTTCAGTTTCAACAAAAGTACGACTTTATTCTCTCCCAATTTCAGTTTGTCTTAAACAGTTATTTGTTTAATAAGATAATCCTTTTTTTCACTTCTCTATGCACATTCATTAAATTTGTTTAATAAGATAATCCTTTTCTTCACTTCCCTGTGCACATTGATCATTGCGTCTCATATCTTCTTCCCCAATTATCTTCTACATTTTTTTATTTCTACAATCCAAATCTCTATACTCTTTCTAGAGAGAAACAGGGGAGAGGGTGAGAAAATTAGAGATGACCGGATCGCTGCCTCTTCATTCAAAATCTGTTCTTGTTTGGCTACTATCCAGTAAGAGAATCTTTCGTGTCATATTGATTTTGTTTTTAGACAAACTTGTCAATTGAGATATGAGAAATTTAAGTTTGTATTACTGTGTTTACAGAAATCTACTTATTATGTTTTAGATTAAGTTGTTAAAAGGTTTTGTATCTTTATTGATTGAAGTATATGTGGATTTAGTGATTGGGTTTTTATTTTTTTGTGTGGTATGTGCTGTGGAACAAAGTCTGAGTCATTCAGAAGGCAACCGAAAACAAGAAATCGGGTGTAAAAGAGGTATGTCCTAGCATTGCTGTCGAACAAATAAAGCAAGAAGATAGTCAGAAAAAACAAAAGACAGGGAAGAAATCTGGTCTGCTAGGAAACCATGGTCCTTCTGAGACTTGGAATCATTTTACTAAAGATTTAATCAATGGAACGAAAAAAATATTCTGGAACATGTAGTTGCAACTATTGTGACACCAAGTTTGCTACACCTACAACTGGTGGAACTATAAAGTTATGGAACCATCTTGGCAAATGTAAATCCTTTTCTGGTTTTGAAGATAAGAAACAAACAATCATGGCTATACTACAAGGGCAACCTGCAGCTTGGAAGTTTGACCAAGATAGATGTCATAAAGCTCTTACAAAAATGATCATCCTTTGTGAACTTCCTTTTAGTCATGTTGAGAAGGAAGGGTTCCAATGGTTTTGTGAAGAATTGCAACCCCAGTTTCATGTATATGGTAGAACTACAGTGACTAAAGACTACTTACTTTTGTATCGGGAAGAGTTTTATGATATCACAAACCGTGTCTCTGGTTCAAGGTACATGACTTCTAGTACATACATGGATGAATTAACACAAACAAAAGACCTTCTTGATAAGCATATTAAGAGTGAGGATGCTGATCTCCTGGCCATGGCTAAATTGATGAATGAGAAGTTTGAGAAGTACTGTATGATTGAAGATGTTAACCAAATCTTAGTAGTTGCACTAGTGTTGGATCCTAGAAATAAATTGCATTATGTACAGTGGATACTCGAGAAATATTTTGATGATGGTAAAGTGAAGACTCTGATTGGAAAGGGAGCAGATTTCATGTCACACCTTCATAAAAAATACAAGGCAGAATTTATTTCTTCCATGGATGTTGAAGCATCCACAAATGTGTTAGTTTAGGATAGGGCAAAAATTGCTAAAAATTCAAGCAATCATGCAGGAAGGAGAGAAGGATTTGCTAACCTTTTAAAAAGGAAAGATCATCTGGAAGACAAGAGTGATCTAGAGAGATACTTACAAGATGATGTTGAGGATGTTGTTGCCGATTTTTTTTTTTTTTGAGGAGAAACGTGAACACTTTCATTACTTCGGCCAACAAAGTTACAAAGGAACTCTCCACGTGTGTGGCCCTGTTAAAATGAGAACCTAAACATAACACTGTACTGACAAACACAGCACGCTCTAACGATAGGGAAAAGAGAAGGGAAATACTCAAAATGCCTGCCTCATATGAGCCCTAAACCTTCCCTACCGAGCTCTGTTCCATTATTAAAAAACAAAAAAAAAAAACACAAAAACAACCAAACAACACAAAGCTAAAACAAAATAAAGAAAGGAACAATCAGTAGGACAATCTTCAAGGAGCAGAGGCCTCCTCCTCAAGCGTAGAGAGCAGTGCACGACGCTTTGCAGCTGAGAGAATCTTTGGTTTATGTTTCTTCCCATCCCCAACCTTACTAATAGTAGGAGAGGAAGACTTCCCCACCTCAAACTGCAAGCCTTTGATAGGAGATCCCTCCATCCCAAAACTGAAAGTGGAAGCAGAGATCCTACGTTTCCGATGACCCAAGGAATCCTGGCTAACAAGAGCCGATGGCACACCTCCCACAGAAAATCCAGATGAGTCATTAAGCCGGCGATCAACACCAGATCCAAAACCCAACCTCCCTTTCTTCAACGGAGACGTAACTTCACCATCACCACCCTTTTTCCCAAGCATTGACCCAGCCATAACCTACGCCTCATCAACACTCACCTCCAACACCAGTGCTTGAGAATCCATCTTCCCTTCCAACAGCAATTGCCTAATCCCAGGATGGTCACCCACCCCCGTGGATCCCGGTAAAACATCAAAACCCGGTGGCACTCCCCTCCCACTCGGACGGGGAACAGCCTCCACCACCATCGATGAATCACCCTCCAAAACCACACTCCGCTGTCCACCTCCAAATGATGTTGCAGCCACACCTGTATCCCACACTTCCTCTGGAGGACCACCACAACCTCCCACATCATGCTCAAAGAACCCACATACCAAACACAAACCCCTGACATTCAAATACTGAAGATCAATCTCTTTCATACAAGAATTAGAAAAAGAGTACCGAAAATGCCGAGGAAGGGGACGATCGAGATTCACCACCACCAACACCTTCACTTCCTCATGCCGCTTCAATCTCCTTTTATCCACATGAACAACCTGACCCAAGCACCCAACAACCTTCCTTGCCCAACTCGGTGTGGAATAGGTAGGCGGCAATCCTCTGATCTGGATCCAAATCGGCAATCGATTCAGGGGCACCTCCATGATCTCACCCACCCCATCATAATCCCCTAAAACCAACGTAGCCGAGCGATAATACCATGGTGATTTAGCCAAAACCCGCTGCTTATCCGTCAGATTAACAAAGCGGAAGAGAAATTGCCCATTTGGTCGTTCACGGATCACCAACCCATGGTCAGCCACAAGCCAGATCTGTCCGATTTGGGCCATAAACCTGTACGACGCCGCTTTCGTCGGTTCCACAGAGACCAGACGCCCCACCAACCAGTGATAGGTTGGATCTGCCAACTCCACCGCTGGATCCTCATTATGGAATTCATCTCCCCCAATAGCGAGGGCCGCAGCAAGTTTCGAAGTCACATCCTCAACACCAGCCAATTGGATCAAGGGACAAGGAAGGGAAGAAGAAGGAAAGGACAAGACAAAGAAGAGAGAGGAACCGGCCTGACAGCTATAGCAAGACAACGAGGAGAGAAAAGTTCTCTCTCGGACGATAAGATATCCTTTATGTTGCTGATTTTAATATTTTAGATTGGTGGAAAGGAAAAGTTTCAACTTATCATTCAATTGCATTGATGGCAAGTGATGTACTATCAATTTCTATAACCTCTGTTGCTTCATGTAGATACCTCTACTAGCAAGATAGTTTGCTATCTCACCAAACATAAGTAACACCCTTTTTGGGACACTCACAAACCATGGAGAGGCCCAATAGCTACTTGCATCTTGTAGCCCTATGTTCAAGCTACGCTACGGTATCCGGAAGTGGCAAATACGTCGTCGGGAAGCCACCTTCCAGGCCTTGCAAAGTTGCCTTCACAAACATGCTTTCTAGACTAGAATAGTGATTTCTACATCCCACATCTAAGAAAATGTAAAGGAGATGGCTTCCTTCACCTATAAAAGGAATGTCTCCTCCCACAACTCAATGATCCCATTACACACTTTGTAATCCCCCTGGGCCACAAGGCCCAAACACACATAGTACAATATTCAAGTGGACGTAGTCTCCCGCTAAGGCGGAGACGAACCACTATACTTGCTTGTCTCTCTCTCTCTCTCTCTCTCTCTCTCTAAAGCTAACTAGAGACCCCCGCAGACTCTAATGTTAACACTTCAGAATGCGCCTTTAGTTCTGCTAAAAGGGTACTTGATCCATTTAGAAGCTCTTTGACACCATCTATCACCGAGGCTTTGTTGTGCACCCAAGATTGGATTAAAGGTTCAGCATTACCAATAACTGTTAAAGAAAGACCTGAAGATCTTGAGGCAATTGAGCAAGGTATCTATTATTTTTCTTTTACTGTAATTTTGTATTAAAGTTTATAGTCTAATGAAGTTATCTATGTAACAGTTGTTCTTCGAGATATGGAAGCTTTATCAATTGGAGCTTAAGCAATTTAGTCAATTCAGGTCATCATATACGGCTCTGTAAGTTTAGTTTCTTAGTTTTGGTAACTCTTGTCTTTTTCTTTTGTAATTGGAAACCTGTTTCAATGTGAAACATGTTTTAATGGCAGAATCACTTTTACTTCTTTTTTGAACTTTTGTTTTCTTTCTTAGACAAAATCTTACATAAAGGAAACCAAAAGTTGTCTCTTCTTCTCTACATCTCTTATTATGCCATGAATAGAATTGAAAATAGCTGCAAATTATCATTCATGGCTCTAGATATATGTCTTTTAATAAAAATCTGCCATGCCAATGTAATATTTTTTTCTTTCAAATGATTTCACTCCTACCCTGAAACTTGACTCATTCCAATTAATATTAATATGTTGTCGACCAATCAATTAAGTATGTAATTTGATTATAATGCTATGTTTAATTGGTCGATGTCAACATACTCAGCTTTCTAGTTTACTTCCCATAGCTTTTCATATATGAAGCACATATCTAGTTACATTAATTCATGTGAAAGCTTTTATTAGCATGAAGTATTTGATATGCACTCTATATTTATAGGAGATAATTTTGCTGCTCAGTTACTGTTTATTTTGGAAGACTGAATTAACGTTTTTGTACCTTAAAGGTAGCTTTTGTTTATATCAGAAAGAACCGGGGATGCTCATATTTAGAAAGAGCTTAGTATCCTCATTTCAGCAGTAGAACAAAGCTGATCCCTTTTCTATTTTGAAAAGTAGAGTTGCACAAAGATCACTCGCTGTGTATTTAGAACAATATCTTTTTTATATGTCAGTTACGAGACTCTAGATATAAGAGTGTTACTTAGTTTCGGTAAAGTAGTCGTATTGTTTCATTCTAATTTATATTTCAAAAATATACTTGTTGTAAAGTTTGGTAATATTGAAAACCGAAATACTGAATTTGGTAAAAATAATTAATAACCAAAAGTTTTGGTTGGTAATTGGTATGTCAATTTCAAAACCGAAAGCTTTGGTTTTGAAGCTGGTAATGCCCATAACCGATTCGAACCGACCGAGTGGCAGACCTAATTAAAATAGTTAATTTCTTAGAAAATGTGCAAGCAGGGAATGCAAGTTGCTGATCAAGTTGATTAAAACAGTTTTTTTTTAATTAGTTGTTTCTGACATGCAAATTGTCCTTCCTTAAGGTATTCTTCACAATAGCCTCTGTAATCTCACTCATCCTTCCTTCATACCAACTAAATGTGAAGCAAATTTCTTAGTTGGTGCCATAGAAAAGACTGGACATGATTCTCATGCTCAAAGTTGGTTTTAGGCTCTCTCTCTTTCTACTAGTCAGGCTTTTCTTTTTGACAATTTAGGTTTGGGTTTAGGGATGGCAAAAATCCCCTACGGGGCGGAGCTCCATTGGATACCCCCCCCCCCTAATGGGGGGACGATTCGGGGACAAATAGGGAATGGGGATGGGGATCTCCAATCCTCGCTATCTAAGATTGGGGATGGGGCGAGGATGGTATTGTGATCTCCATCCCCAAACCCGCCCCAATAATATATACATATATTTAATTTATATATATATATATATTAATTTATGTTTTTAATATAAATCACAAATATATACATTTACTACTTTACTTTGATGGCTATACTTTTACTTTGATGGTATTTTGACTTTTTTTTTTTTTTGAAGAATATCATGTCGATATATTAATATTAACTCAGGCCAGAAAGGACCATTACATATTCTAGCTCCCTCTACCGTCTATGGGTAGATAAAGAGTTTGTGGTAAACCACATCGATACATAGATTAGATCCGATCATTTGACAGTACCCATGCTCACTTATTCAAGAAAGCCTATAAACTATGTTACCAAAGACAAGTAAATAGGCTAATATCAAAATAAATAAACTAAATTATTTCATTTCCCTTAACACTAGGGCTCGGAGGCTTGCTAGGGCAGATCACACTCAGCACTTCTTTAGCAGATACCTTCTTAGTCTTGGAAGGATTTTTGTTTTTCCATCCTAAAGGCCTACCTTTCTTCTTTTTGATTGGCAGCGATTCCTCCTTCTGTATTGTACCTTCTTTAGTAACCAAAAGTCCTCCTGGAGCTTCAATCAATCCAAGAGATTTGGCAGAGAATTTGGTATGGAACTCCGAGACTTTCAGCTTCTTTGGAATCCCAGTTATACTCTCTGATGCTTCACCAAGCTGCAGCTTGAGTTTCTTTGGGAGGAAGAAGGGAGAAGGTGGCTTGTTGCGCTTCAAATCTACCGGCGTCGCCTCAAAAGGTACCAAAGCTAGGGCATCCGTACTAGTACCCTCAGTTCGAATAGTTGCAGCTTATTTCTCCACACTAGTATTTTGAATCACTATTGGCCTTCTAGACTTATCACCAGATTCAAGTAGGTTACGTGCTACAGAAGGTAAGATTGGTGTCTGCACACCCTGGAACTTGAATGCCCCATTAACAAACTTGTTCTTAGCAAAGTCCATGAATGACTTTGGTAGAGGGAGATGCATCTGGTTCACATCCTCACACTGCTTGCACAGTGAGACCACCTGAAAAACTTCTTGGGCATTTACTTCCTACATTCACCGATTAGGTTTTCGAAGAAGAAGTCTATCTCAGCCACAACTCTAGGAGCAAGTTTCAGAGTCATCTTCTGGAAAAAGGGTTTAGAAATGTCGTGTGCAACCCAAACCCTAATCTTAACAGTGTTATTAAATAGCTTTTGATCTATTTCCTGGTATGTTCCCGCCATAGAGGCCACATTCTTGATGGTTCTCTGCTCTTCCATAGTCGGTGGGATGTTGTTGATGCGTACCCAAAAGTAGAGAGTTTCCAGCAGTACCGACCGAGGCGCGGCAAGTCCATCATTGGTTTGCATGATTACAGGGGCTTTGCTGAAATACCATGGCCCCCCTCTGATAACCTTATTTTGATCCTTCCTCTGATCGAAGGAGAAGACGTACCTATTTGGAGACCGATCTTGTACCTTGAATGAGCCATCCAGTACCCAGATATATTGAAAATGACTTTGCAGATCCGCACTATTGCATGTTTTCCTCGTCAAAGGATGAGCGAGCAAGAAATCCTGAGATCCCCGTGCCATGGGTCCACCAGCCAAGTGGAGAGATCAACCATATCGCCCCCAGCTAGAGCAAGCAATGTGGCAAAGGTAGCTGTGACATCCTCGATGAAGGCCATGATGCATTTGGACAAGGGCGCCGTAAGCACTCGACACTAGGGTTTCTGTGTTTTAGAGCGCGGCAGAGAGGCAGCGCTAGGGTTTTTTCATCGTTGATAAAAAACTTCAAAACTAAAATCTATGGACGGATTCGAATTCAAACTAATGTAAACAACATCTGATATATCGACATATCTAAAAAGACTGCACGTAGTCATGAACACATGGTATTTTGACTTTTGTACTCACTGAATTATGATTTATGAATTTAATCATGTTTTAATTTTATTTGTTGTAGATTTTGATTTTTAAAAATGCAATAAGAGAAAAAAAAAATTATTTTATTTATTAATTTTTTATTGGAGATTTGGGGCGGGGTTGGAGGCTTAGTCCCCAGTGGGGATGGGGAATCCCCAATATATTTTTATTGGAGATTGAGGCGGGATGGGGGTGGAGAATGAGCTCGGGGATGGGGATGGTATTGTGATCCTCATCCCCAATCCGCCTCATTGCCATCCCTATGTGGGTTGTTGTAGGGAGTTTGTGTTGTAATTTCCTTCTTTTATTGAAAACAAAAAAAAACAAAAAAACAAAAAAAACCAGTGTGGTATTCTTCTTGAGATAGCACGTCCCCGTATTATACGTAATCGAACAGTCCTTTAATTAATTTTATTTCTTAATGAACTCTTACTCTAATTAGCTGTCAATTTAAGATTAACATGTAAAATGTCAAATGCTTGAGCAATGATCTTGCACGTGCGTGAAATAAGTCACAAAGCAAATAATTAACAACTAAAATATCCTGTTATGAGTGACGTTGGCTCATACGATATAGGCAATAACCAAAAAATGACGATTACGTCTGCTAGCATTATATCAAAAGATTCACAAGTTGAGGTGCATCATGTGCCTCTCGCCCAACAAGCGAGTTTAATAAACTTTATACATTCACAAGACGTACGATCGTATGGCCTATCAAGCAGATCAAAGTGAATTAGAAGTACGATCGTATGATACATTAATTGCTGAATTAGAATTTTAGCTGCATGTGTTTTCCTTGAATGAAAAACAAATATAACAAACTTCATTTCATTGCTCGTTTTGTGTTTGTTTTGGTTATGCAGGTAAAAGTTGGCATTAGACATAATATGAAGATATTTAAATGGCCTCAGCAGCTGTTTAATCAATATAGATTTATCTTTTGCAACAAAGACAATTCTAATCTAAGATGCTCTTTGTTAATCTAGAATGTTTGACATTTTAGCATAATGATAATAAATTGTCGGTAAATTAAGTTGTTTTATATAGTACTGAATTGTTGTTGGTAAATACATTTTGTAATTTGATACTTGCAGTTTGTAATCTGCAATTTTATCTCAACAAATTGTATAGATTTATTTAGATTTTGAAATGGTATCGCAAAATTTACAGGAAAAAAATCGGCGCAAATATTACACTCCATAAATGTTCAAAAATATATCCCACTACCATATTTACCGTGTGCTTGTTAATCAATCACGGCGTTCTTTTATATTTCAAAATCGAAATAAAGAATCTCTAAAACCCTTTTACGGCGCTCATTTTTGTCTTTTACAGCTTGCCTCTAAGATCAATCATGACGTGCTTTTGAGATCAATTACAGAGTTCTTTTATATTTCAAAATCGAAATTAAGAATCTCTAAAATCATTTTATAACTCTTATTTCTATCTTTCACAGTGTGCTGGTGGAGTCTTTTATGGCTTACTTCATGCACGCCTACGACATGCCCATTTACAGCAATTTTTTGTGTGCCTTAATTTGTCTTTTATGATGCACTTTATGGGTCGTGAAAGACCATTTTTCTGGTAGTGATGGTTCTCTATGATTCTGGTTGGTTTCACTACATTGCCATGGAGGTGGATCAAATATATATCTTGTGGTTTCTTTTTTAGACTATCATCTGTTTACTCCCTATACATTTCCTCAAAAATCAGTTCAGTCCCTCACATTCTAATTTCATCCAAAAACTCTTTGGCCTTCTCAATTTCTAGTCAATAGGTCCACTCAGTCTAAATGCTCTATTAACTAGCATATGTGGCACAATATTAGACGCCAACTCGCCTGCACGTAAGCTAGGTGGATGGTGAAATATCCATTATATATAGCACTGTGTTCTTTCTAGCAACCTTCCTTTTTTCTTTTTTTTCTTTTTCTTCCTACCTTCTTCTTCTTCACACCCAAAATCCAAGGCATAACAGAACCACTGCCACTACCACCATAACAAAACCACCGCCCAACCACCAATCCCTTCTTTAATTAAGCCAAAAAAGAGTTATGACCTTCTTTTTCCAATGCTCAATTTCTTTTGCCCTCCTCTATCTCTACCTCTACTTCTCCCCAATTCAAATCCCCAAATTGTTACTACCCACTTGACTTCCTCCTTCTTTTGTTCCAGCCACCCTCTCCCACACCACCACAGTCTACCCATCTATTAAACAGAAATAAGAAAAAGCAATAGAAGTGAAAAGATAGAAACTTTGGGAACCCAAATTCGGCTTCAAGCCCGAATCTTTCATGGCACCGGATCAAGCGGTGGCCCAAGAAGGCGGTGACAAGGTAGGACTTGGGCAGAAGGCAGAGAGAGGAAAAGGAAGTCAGAGTGGTTGCGGCAACGGCGATTTTGGGCACCATGCACTGTGGTTGCGGCAATAAAGGTAGAGGCTTTGAGACAGACATATGGTGGGTTGTCCATTGGTTTCTCCGACAGGTTTGCAGTTGAGATTTGACGCGCTAGTTTTGTGGGTATTGGTGGTTTGGTATGGCTTCATTTAGGGGTCATCATTTGGCCCTTCGGCCCTAAGCCCACCCAAAGCCTGCTCGGCCCATAGGGCCGAAGCCCTACCCGGCCCTTGCATTAGGGCACGCCGGCCTGACCCTTTCTCAAATAGGGTAGGGTAAGGACCATGCAATTGAAACTCGGCCCGGCCCTTCGGCCCTACCCGTTTGAGCCCGTTAGGGCCAAGCCCGGCCCAACCCTCTAGGCCCGCCCGTTTAAGGCCTAATATTTTCTATTTTTTATATTTAAAAATAAATTTCTCTTTTTTCTATAGCATACAACTTATCTCTTTTTTGGTAATTGATTTCCTAACCTTTATTTTCTTTAATTCTTGTTTCCTTTGTTAAATAAAATTAATTTAGAGATTTAGAGAGATAGTTAATTAAATATAACCTCATTAACTAATATTTATAAATGTTATAACTTATAAGTTAATCTTAATATATATATATATATATATATATTAAATATGATCAACAAAAAACAATGAGTCTTATATTGCCTATATGACCATGGAGCCACATTTTAAGGAAAAAAGAATAATGTATTTCTTTTTGTTAAACAAATTAAATCCCTTTTAGGCCCATTTCGGCCCTATTTGGAAAGGCCGGCCCGACCCGGCCCTTTTGGCCCTAGTGACTCGGGCTTTTCGGGCGGGTAAGGGTTAGCATATTTAAGCCTCGGCCCTACCCTACCCGGCCCTAAATTTTGTTGACTTTGACTAGGCCCGGCCAGGCCCTACCCTAAGCCCTAAAATTTAGGGTAGGGTCGGCCCTAGCCCGGCCCATGATGACCCCTAGCTTCATTGTTGTGATTGTACAATGTAGAGGCGTTGACGCTATTTTGAATTTACAAAGGAGAGAGCTATTTTGAATTTAGAAAGGAGAGAAACAGAGGGAGGTTAGGGGGTCAATTAAGAAAGGTTTGGTAGGGATTGGTGGAAGAAAAAGAGGAAGAGGAGGTGGTGATGAGGAAGCCATTGGATATGGCGGAGATAACATAGAGAGAAATGGTGAAGCCCTTTTTAAAGATTGAGTCTTTAGAAAGAGGCTTGAGGAGTCTGCAGTACATGTAGAGGCTTTGAGAGAGAGATACATGGTGGTGCGTGGAATGGAAGGGTAGGCTAGGGTGGCATGGGAGAGGGTGAATGGTTGGAATGAAAGGGGAAGGAAGTAAGAGCAAGTTCACCGGTGTAGTTTTGACCAGGCACCAGCAAGGATTGATGATGTGTTGACCGGGCAAGGGGAAAATCATCCCTCCACCGGCCCAATCTTGCCCAGCCAAGGTTTGGCTTTCCTTGAACGAGGCCAAGAAAAAAGGCAAAGCCTTGACATATTTCCTGACCAGGCTCGCCAGCTGCCAGCTCGGCAGGTACCTATCGTGGCTGACGTCGACACACTATGATCGAAATTAAAACCAAAAGAAATTCAAACCGCCACCACAAGGGGTGGTACAACGGAGGCAGGACATACCCAAGCTCCTCATTTCAGCCAACTCAATAAACTGGGCTTCCTCGGACTTCAATTGAAGCTCCACGACATCGGAAATGAACCAAGGAAGTCAGAACAGCTGCCGGCGGTAGCAACGACGCCGAACCCGAAACAACCCAGAAATTGATTTGTCAAAACTTGATCAAATTGAAAAACTAATTACACAGACTTATAGAGAATGACGAGAAGAGCAATTTTCATACCACATACAGCCCAATCAGTCGCCGGAATTTGCAGAAACTAGCCAGAGCAGTCGGACATTCTCACCGTCGATTCTTCATTCTCATCGAGTGCATGGACGATCTGAGACCGCAAACGTGACGGCGATGACGAGAGGAAGAGATCGGTGGCAGTGCGCCGGCCTGAGGTGGCCGGAGGGAGGAGCAGTGGTCAGACCCAGTCGCAGGTCATCTAGCTACCGAAACAGGTCGAGGCTTCTGGGAGAGTCTCGAATAATCTGAGCCTCTGATATGCTCCCTTCTTTATTAATTTGGACGGCTCTGATGAACGGTGCTAGATTGAATGGTCCAAATTGCATCATAAAATTCCTTTTCTTTTCCGAAAGATTTTCCTTAATCCAAAACTTTCGAAAATCATAACATAGCTCTGGTATCCGAAAAAATCCCCGAAAATTTCCACGAACTCGTCGTGTCATGTACTTTATTATCCAACTCCTTAAATCAAGGATTTCGCTTTGTGAAAATTTCAAAAAATATTCTCGAGCACTTTGATGATTACCGAGATCGTTAAGTAGTTTATCGAACGATCTCATTTTAGCTTGTTAAACTTTTCAGGGGCTCACATTAATTATCCATAAATCTCCATTATTATCATCTATTTACATCAAATATATTTTAATTTTAAAATAAAAATGTAATGAACAGTGAGAATGAACAATTAAAACACTCAATGAAGATTGAAAATGAACAGTTAAGAATGGATGAACAGTCTTGACCGGTCAAGAAAACAAACGGGTGGAAACCCATGTCCAGTAGCAGTAAACAGTTACTTGATTGGTCGACGCCTTGACTTTTCAACCTTGACATTTCTTAACTACGGGTGAACTTGCTCTAATAGGCTCAAAGTTTAAAAGAAGGTAAACAGGAAATTAAAAATGCATTCTTCATTCATGATCCCCCGAACTGGGTTGTAGCTTATAGATATAGAGGTGTCTCATACAATCTAGTGATGACATGTGGCACAAGACTGCCACAATTCAAGTGGGAACAAGATGCAAGTGAGATAAAGTGCAGCTACAGCATAGCAGATGCAGGTTTGCAGAATGGAGTGCTAACTGAATGACTGATGGTTTACTACTATGTCAGATGAGCAGACGTTGTCTTCAGGTGCGTGGATAAGTGGATTAGTGGGCTGAGATGATAATTGGGCTTAAGTTGTGGGCTTGGTCTCAATAAGAAGTTAGATGGGTAATAGAGGAGGAAGAAGAAGGTAAGCAGAGAAGAATAAAAACAATAAAAATAAATAAAGGGGAGGAAGTTGGGATTATTTATCTTATAGATCGGTCCCACGACATTGAGTTGGCATAAAAGGATTTGACATCTCAGCTAGTTAACTGAAACATTTGGATGGAGACTTGATGGAGCGGACTTATTAGGTGGAAATTGAGAGGACGAAATTTTTAGATAAAATTAGAATATAAGGGACTGAACTAATTTTTTAGGAAAAGTATAGGCAGTGGTGTAGCCAAAAATCTCTCTTAGGATGGTCAAACTTTATTAACTAACAAATTATATTCATTTCTAGTCGTCCTCTAAAAATAACACAATCTAATTTTCCCAAAAAATATATATATATTAGTATAATTAAGGAAATTTAGGTTTAATATTTCTTGTACTAATGCTGAAATTGAAAGTCCTTAAATCATGTAGAATAAATTTTGGGATTTAAGATGAATGATAAATATAGAAAAACTTATGTGTTACTTCAATTTAGTATATTAATAAAGAATCGTAAATATGCGCATATATTGATCAATAGGGTAAGAAAACCTTGAAAAGATTCGTATTAATTAGATATATGTAGTGTATTAATAGTGTAAAATATTATTTCATTCCATTAAAGCTCAAGGATAATTAAAACTAATTAAGATAAATTTGTATTGAATTTTAAAAATTGAGACTAATTTGTTTTAGGGAAACGAAATTTGAGATAGAATTGTTGTGTATTCTCAATGATAATAGGGACCACTTTATATAGAGGACTACAATGCAGAGAATATGAATCGTACAAGGAAAGGTAAACATACAATGAATGAATATCTCTAAGATATTCTCCGAGATTATCTCTAATTAAAACCCTATTACCACTAGGTCAAGTAACCTAGAGTTTGGGCTAGACACAATTCGGATTTACCTAAATACTCCCCCTCGTGTCGCCCAAATGCGGTGCTTCTCTCATTACCTCGTTAAAAACCTTGTCGAGTAACAAAAACCCAGTGGGACAAAAATAACCTCGGTCGAAGGGGAAAAAAGCACAACACACCTTTCACGTTTTGAGACCATACATGTAGACATCTCCCTCTGATGTTTGCATCTCCGCTAATGACTACAGTCATGGGAATTCGGATTACTTCCGCAAAAGATGCTACCAACATGTTTCTCGAAAGTGGAATTTAGGCAATGACTTAGTATGCAAGTCTGCCACACTGTCCTCAGATCAAACTTAGTTCACTTTGATCTTGAGGAGAGTCTGTTGTTACTGATTATCCTTAGTGTTGTCACTTTTGATGTAGCCATGCTTCATTTGTTCAAAACAAGCAACATTATCCTATACACTCATAGGCTTATCTGTTGTAGACTTCAAACCACAATTGTTCGAAATGAGTAACTATGGATCCAATCCAAATACATTCACGAACCACTTTGTGAAGAGCAATAATCTCTGTATTATTTGAAGATATAGCGACTAGGGTCTATTCTATAGACCTCCAAGATATCATGGTTTTTACCCAAGGTGAACACTTAACCAGTTTCGGAATGACCTTTGTGTGGGTCAGAGAGATACCCAATATCAGCAAAACTTTCCAAAACACATGTTGTTTTTGGATGGGGATAGTGGATGCAGGCTAGTGTTGGCAGCCTTCCTGGTGTGTGATGGGTCCGAATCCATCATCTCTTTGTAGGGATAGAACAAGCCCACATCAATTGTACATCTCAAGTACTGAAAGATATCTTTTTCCACCAATCCAATGGCATCGCTTTGGCACACAGCTATACCTAGCTAACAAGTTTACAACATATGAGATGTCCAATCTTGTGCATTGGGGTAAGTACATTAATGCGTCTATTGTACTTAAGTAAGTCACTTCTGCCTCTACAATATCTTTGTCATCATCCTTTGGACGAAGAGGATCCTTTTCAGGATCAAGACTACGGACGATCATGGGGATGCTTGAAGGTTTGACTTTGTCAAAATGCCTCAGCATCTATCGACACGATGCTCAAGTTCCAAACTGAGATATAATCGTGTTCTCCCAAAATCCTTCATCTCAAACTCAGATTTCAAGTGTTCAGCGGTTTCCCTTAACTCTTTAAGGGCTTCCAATGAAGATCATGTCCAACAATAATAGCGATGGAATCCGAAACTTGTTATGGAAATGCGTGGGCATATCTCTTCCCAATCAAGTAGTCATTTTAGTAAGCGTTTCAACCTCTTTGTAAACGCGCTCCATGGTCTAGAGCCATTTGACTTGGGTAAATGAAGTTCACCATGAACCTTCATGTATATTCTGTATCTAGATCCCTATATAGATACGAAGTGAACACATTCATAAACTACATGTTCAGTTATTCGAAACTGACAGGGTAGTGGACTGCAATGACATCCATTACAAGATAATATGTCTCATCGTAGTTGATTCCAGGGTGTTTTGTGAGAAGCCTTGCTCCATAAGGCGAGATTGCCATCTCTTTTTCTCACCACGCTTTCTAACGAAGACCTATTAGTGAATAGGTTTTATGTTAGAAGGTGTTGGCATCACTGGCTCAAAAACCTTCCTCTTCATTAGAGAATCCAACTTAACCTGGATCGCATCTTTCCATTTAGGCCAAATATCTCTTTGTTGTCATTCATTCATCAACAGAGCATGGTTTGATATCATCGGACTCAACAAACTCATGCACAACTACATCATCAATTATGATGGAGTTTCTATCCCACGTCTCATGTACACTAGTGTAATTTTCATAGAGGTTTATATTCTCAGGAATAGGTTCTAACGTTAAAGCGTCCTCCAACGATAACCATAATCAAGAAGATTCTCATGAGACCGATTTTAAGTGTCGATGATCAAAGGATTGGAATGTGTCAAAGTATCCTTCGAACCCACGGGCCTCCCACGCATCCAAGGTTCTAAAAATTGCTAGGCGGTAGTCGAGCGCTGAGCAAGGGAGTAGTGCCCAGGGGCCCCGCCTAGGCGGTTTTCTAATTTTTAATTTTTATAATATATATAATTATATAAATAAGATATTAATCATATTATTATTGCATATATAATTAAACAATGAAATATAATAGTTGAATTTGTAACCAAAAATAAATATATATAATTGTTGAATTGACGAAAGTGATTAGCCCATAATTTTTGCTTTTCTTTTTGTTTTTGTTTTTTGTTTTTTGTTTTTTGTTTTTTTTTTTTTTTTAAGTAAATAATCATGATTGGATCCTCACGTGAGCTTAGCATTATCTTATAGTTATTTATTATTTATTAAGATTGCAATCTCCAAGACGAGCATATCCATTCAATATGATAAAGTTTTTAAACAAACGAAGAACTGTTCTCATCTTCTTCCTCCTTCTGCACTTCATCGCCGTCACAGCCATTTTTCAAGACAGATCTTTCCAACCTTGAAGCCTGCAAAAAATTGAGGTGCACAGCTACCCACCCTCGCTCTCCCTTAAATCTGCCCTTGGCGGTGGGTGTTGGAGACAGAGGAAGAGGAAAGAAAAACAAAGATGGTAGAAGGAATGGGTCGCTGTGAAGACCACCTGGGCACGCCCAGAGCCTCCTAGGACAACTCAGAGCCACCTTAGACCGCCCAGATCCTCCTAAGACCTGCCTAACATCCTCACCGCCTAGTTCCACCGATTTCCAAGAAATCGAGTAGGTGCTCTACCTCCCAGCGCCTAGGCAGGCGCCTAGACCGATTTTTAGAACACTACACGCATCCTAGCTGGGGCCATGGCCTATAACGCCAGCTCTCTTTGGCATTGGCGCCATGCCTACCTCCATGTAGGGTGGCGCTACGTCCTCTCGTAGGGACGTCCATCCTTGCAGGCATATTTGCAGCAGATGTGTGATCTCGTCACTTTAACAGGGATCGAGATAAGACATAGTGAGGACAGGCCACGACAATTCCTATTGTCCCTGCTGAACATCCATGTTCTTGTCTCCCCCTAACGACCGGAATATTGTCTCATCAAAGTGACATCCGTTAATCTAGCGATAAGGAGATCGACTAGCAAGGGCATTAAGTGGCGGACGATTGTTGGAATCTCAAATCCAACATAGTTGCCCATTCGTCTGTAAGGACCCATCATAGTACGCTGTGGCAGCGCAATTGGCACATAAATGAGTCACTCAAATATGTGTAAGTACGATACTTGTACCCAGTCACTAGCTGTAACGCAGATGTAGATTGAGTGGCGGGGGGTCGTAGACGAATTAGCATAGCTGCTTGAGATGTTGCATTACCCCAAGCAAATATAAGGAGATGGGTGCGCATTATCAATATTCTGACTACCATCGTAGTCGTTTCCGCAAGACCATTTGGGTGTGTACATGGGAATATGATATCCAACATCAGTCCCAATGCAATAACCATTGAAAGTCCTCGATATAAACTATCTAGCATTGTCAAGTCCAATTGACGGAATAGGATGATCCGATGAGTGAGCCCGTTGTCATATGATATGTGCTAAGAGTATAATATAAGCAGCATTTACATGGACAATGGCATAACACGTGACTAGTTTGTTTGCGTGTCAACCAACATCATGAGATATGTAAACGTTCGCAAGTTGGTTGAATCAGTCCACAGAATCCCCATGGATTCTATGTAAGAACAGAATGAGTATTGTCATATCCTTTGCATAGGATGATCTCAGTCCTAATTTCCCTAAGGATCAGGCTTTGTAAATGAGCGAGAGGCTTTAGAAGCAACTAACAAGGATTTTGGTTGGGCCTGAGCATCTGAAATGCTATTTGAAGCAAAGTTGGTGATTGCAACATCACTTGGGGCGTCATCACCATGATGTACGCTATCCAAGGCGTCATGGATAAGGATTGTGCCAGACCTAGGCTGGTGGTGGACAGCGGAGGTCACACTTAGTCCAAGAATCAACTTTTGATTCATGCTTCATTTCGCTCGAGAGAAAAGATGTCCAGGTGTGAAGTCTTTAGTAGACGGATCATCATATCATGACTAGGATGACCTATCCTGTCGTGACAAAGCCAATACATGTCTAAATCCAAGAGATCTTCTCTCATAACTTTATTGGATTTAATATCTCAGATAGTGACATAGAGTCCACTAGAGAGACACATAAACTTCTCTAAGATGCGCCTTTGTTCACAATCGTTAGAGGCATTGCAAAGGAAACTCATTTCTGTTCTCGACATGCGTTTTCACATGGAATCCGTTGGCTATGCATAGGTGTGATTTGCCTTAGGAGCATAAAGAGTTTCTGTGACAGTAATCAAGGTGTCATTTGGCAATGGGAACTTGGGCTATTCCATGCCCTTGAATTAACACTTATGGCCTAGCCATCGTAGTCACAAAGTAATGTGCTCAGAATCAAAATGGAGTCATCATGAAAAGAACTCAAAATTTTATTCATAAGTCAACGGAGTACATCATTGTCTCTTAACCATTAGGAGACCTAATCCAAATGCTAGCTAATGGAAAATAAAGGTAGTCGGTTTGACTTCTTTCGGTAACTCCAAAATAAATATGACTAGGTGAGTAGAGAGATGTCGGTGGAGCAAAGCTCCCTTAAGTACCACTTATCTCAAAACCTTCCTAGACATCATACTCATTTTGGATGAGCCTATGTGAAGGAAAACTAAACTAATGGAATTTACTACAAAGTATATGGCAATTGCCTATTACATCTCTTGAAAAAATAAAGACTTAAAACAGAATTGGCGATCTATTGATCCCAGCCAAATTTGTAGTCTTCAACCCTTCACTCTAGATCATCTTCTTGATCTTCTTGTTCCACATAGTGAGCTTCTCTTTCTTCATAATATGCTTTGTAGGCTGTGACAATTTCTTCATGAGCTCTACAAACGTGTGCCCAATGACCGGATACTCCACATCGAGAACATACATATCTTTGCTCAGACTCCATTGATTGAGGCGCTTGGAAAGCGTTATTTGGATGGCTCTTAGTGTTGGTGGCGCCATCAACATGGCCAGAGGCGTTGCCTCCCTCTCTCTTTCCACGTTTACCTCTTCGGTTCAGTGTTCACCTATTTTGGCGGTTACCTTCCCAAGTAGAGCGATTATATGGACCAGAACGTCAAAAAGTATCACTAAGATTAGGGTTTCGCTCTTGGCGCCCCCTCTTAGGGGCGCGACTATAATTGGATTCCGGAATATGCTTAGTTTCCACGGATCTCCAATCATAGTTCTTCACAAGGATGTTGTCATGCTTTTCAGCGACATTCATAGCTCCAACAAGCTCATGAAACCTTGTGATCCGTCCTGCAATAACATCGATTCGATAGTTCTTAGCAACCATCAATGCAGAGACGGGGAAGGTAGAGAGAGTATTCTCAATCAATATCGCATCTGTGATCTCTTTACCACATAATTCCATTAAGGATTTAATGCAAAGTGCTTCTGAGTTGTAGTCAAGAACTGACTTGAAATCACAAAAGTGGAGCTTATGCCATCTCACTTCTAGGTCAGGAAGCAGGGAGTCACGGACGTTGCCAAATCTTTCTTCAAGTGAGGCCCACAGTCTTCTGGGGTCTTCTTCATTCATGCACTCGTACTGGAGCAAATCATCAATGTGACGAGTCATTAGGATGATGGCTTTCGCCTTATTTGCCTCTAAAGCTGCTCTATTTGCTTCCAAAGCTTGAGCTTGATCAACAGTTAGCACGTCCTGGCTAGGCTCGAGAATCGTATCCAGGATTCCATCGGCCTTGAGATGCTGGCGGACATCATGAACCCTCCTGTGATATCCAGAGCCAGTTATTCCCAATGGAGCAAAATCCTATTTATTCAGGTTACTCATCCTGAAAGAGAATAAGAAAAAGGGTTAGTTTCGGAGCTGAAAAAGCTACCACAAAAATATATAAAATTTCTGAGCGTAATCGCTCCCAAGAAATTCAATTCTAAGAGGTATTGGATTAGATCGAAAAAATGGCTTAAGTGCTCAATCATAAATTCTCTACAAACTCGAAGTTTGGAGATCTCAACAAGCTCCAAGCTTAGAGTGAGCACGAACCCCCACAGTTCGGCTTTTGGTCTCCCCTATGAAGAAGAAAGGGAGGTAGAAGAAGGGAGGTTGCAAGTCCCCGAATAAAAGAAGAGAAAATAAATAAATAAAGCTTCAAAAATGGAAACTAAAAGAACCTTGAAAACATACCTCAAAAAGTGTCAAAAACTTGCCGGAAAAGCACCGAAAAAATGCTGGAAAGTCGCCTGAGGTGGCCGAAAATCGGTGGTGGCCGGCGTGGTCGCTGGCCGGAGCTGCTGCAGGGCTGCTGTGTAGCTCTTGCAGGGCTTGTATGGGGGCTGTCGGCAGCTGCTCGGCAGGCTTTGGCAAATGCTCAACAGGCTCGTGCAAGCACTAGGCAGACGCTCGGCAGGTCTCGGCAACAGGCACAGGGGCGCGCGCAAGGGCTTGCAAAGCTGTGGCTAGATCTGTCGAGGTCCTGTCGGCAAATCTGTCGACAGATGCGCAGGGGCTGGCAGAAGGCAGGCGCGAGGCAAGCTGGTGAGGCTAACTAGCGGTTCAGGTTTAGAATATTCAGACTGCCGGTTCACCTGTTTTCAGGCCGGTTTTTTCCGTGATATTTTCGATTCCCAACTTCTGGTTTTGGTTGCCTATCTTGGAAAAGTTTCACGACAGGAGGAGGACTGGAAGAATGCGAACTGGTCAGGGAACCATAGTTCTCTTCTTGTGGCCGGTTTGGGTATTTTCCGGCCGGTTCTAGGGGTGGCGCCGCCGGTTCTAGGGGTGGCGCCGCCGGTTCTAGACTCTTGGGATTGAGGGCTTCAATATATAATGCGGTGGTTGCTAGGATTTGAAGGCTACGATTTTAGGATTTCAGAGCTTCGTGCTGATAACGTGTTTTAGAGAAACGATATTTGAGAGAGAATTGCTGTGTATTCTCATTGATAATAGGTACCTCTTTATATAGAGGATTACAATGCAGAGAATCGGAATTGTACAAAGAAAGGTAATCATACAATGAATGAATATCTCTACGATATTCTCCGAGATTATCTCTAATTAAAATCATATTACCACTAGGTCAAGTAACCTAGAGTTTGGGCTAAACACAATTCTGATTTACATAAACATAATTAAGGATTTTCAAAAATTGAGAAGGGCCAATTTTATTTCATTCCATTAAGATTCATAGATTATTAACACTAATTAAGGATTTTCTAAAAATTGAGAAGGGTCAATTGACCTTTATCGCCCTAGGCTAGCTACACCCTTGAGTATAGGGAGGAAATAGATGATAGTCCTTTTTTTTTTTTTTTTCTTTTTTTTGCTATGGGTTATTTCATTTTCACAATCCCAAATAAGTCATATTTACTCTTCTATTACTTGTAAGTAAATCAAATTGGTCATTTACTCATAAACTCACTTCAGTCTAAATGGCCGGATCATGTAATCGTGAATCCATGTTCTTTTTTTTTTGTTTTTTTTTTTTTTTTGAATCAACTGACAACTCTATTAATTAGGAGAAAACTCCTTCTCAATTACATTCAAAAAAAAAAAAAGGGAGAATAGACCCCAACCAACATCTTGAGAAAAAGAGGGAGAATAGACCCCAACCAACATCTTGAGAAAAAGAACTAGCATGATTAGCTAATTTGTGAGCCACAATATTGGCTTAATAATAAGCATGAATAAAATAAAAACATGAGAGGTGGCTTAATAATAAGCATGAATAAAATAAAAACATGAGAGGAACACCCCCCCCCCCCCCCCCCCCCCCCTCCGGGGTTTGGTAGGACTATCAAAAGAGCCATCCATATTCATTTTCAACCATCCATCTGGGGGAGCCTTCCAGCCCTAACTTCACCCTCCTACCAAGCCCTGTTGTGGGGTTCGATTATGAAAACGATAGTCACATAACCTAGCATTCAACCCAAAGACCAAGTCCCCCACACTAGTGCTTTTATCATCCCAAACACACAAATTACGTTCATTCCATACCCCCACACAAAGAACAGGAGAAAAGCCCAAGCATCCTCAGGAAGAGTATTATAACAAAAAAGGAACCAATCAACCAGAGGTAGAGCCATCATATCCACCTCCAAACACAATCCAAAAGCCGGATGAGTTCTGAATACATCTTGTGTAAAAGGACACCTTCTACACAAATGATCCAAACTCTCCTCCCCACATCACAAAGAACACAAGTAGTACTTTCTAGTGCCACAAACTTCTCAAGCAAACGAGTTTTAACTGGCAAGATATTATGTAGAATCTTCCAAATACATACCTTGGCCGAGGGAGGCATCTTAGTCTTCCACAATTTCTTCCAAAGCATCGCTGGGACATTTGCATATTACTCCAAAGGCTAATGAAACCTGACACCAGCATTCTATAAGCACTCTTAACTGTGAATGCTCCTTTGGAGTCATAAAATCATACCCTTCTGTCCACTACATCCCTCCAGCTCAAAGGAATAGAAAGAATCAAAAAGTGATCTTTGGCATGAAAAATCTGATTTATCAAAGTTCCATTCCACTGCTTATTTACAATTAAATCACTGGTCTTTTGAACCGGAGGATGTAAAGGAGCTGCAATGGGAATTTTAATATAAGTAGGTTCTTTGATTAAGAAAATTTGCTTACTTCTGATAAACAACGGACAAGCATGACCCACAAAGTGCATTGATACGTTACAAAGCTACTTTTCTATCACATTTTGACAAATCAACTATTAAATGTCTAGATATTTATGTGTAGATTATTTATGCAATTTTTCAACTAAATTAAAAATCGTTAAGGCACTCATAATCATAATTTATCATTTATAAACATGAATGGTTCAGACATCCCTTAATTTAATTTAGTTTAGTACTTTAATGATTAGCAATTTAAAAAATAAATTAAAAATTAAAAAAAATTCAAAAATGTTCTACTCATGCATACTAGATGGCCCCACACACTGTGTGTGAAAATTGATTTTTTTTTTTTTTTTAATTGGGATGGGAAGTATTTTTTTAAGAGATTGGGAGTGGGAAGTTATTTACAGGAGGGAGTGGGTAGTAGTTTTTCATGGAATGATGAAAGTGGGTAGTTTGATTATCTGTTTCTCATTTTCACCTTTTTTTTTATATTTTCTTTTTATTTTGTAATTTGACTATATTACCCCTACCTATTTTATGAGTTGTATAGTTTTTTAATATTTCAGGGTCATTTTAGTACATTTTTTCTGTTTTAGCTAACAAACACTCTTCTCTTAATAATAGTATAGATATAAACATCTACCGGTTGATTTGCCATAATATAATAAAAAAATGAACCTCCCAACCGTTGATTAGAAAGTCCTCATTTTAACAGTCCTCATTAGAAGCTCTCCCTACTTATATTTTACATTACATGTGCCTCTTAACTAGTCTCAATTTTCAATGATACACACAACACAAAGGCCTTAACATTGTGATCGTATTATCTTGAGATTGCCGTGAGATATAGCAATAAGTTAGAAATAACAAGGTAGAAAAAATAAATAACTAACTAGGGAAAATAATTGAGAAAGAAACGATCACGTTTACAAATGTCTGCTTTCAAAAGTATTACAATGTTGAGGGAGTTTCCGGCTCCAACAAAGAGAGAGATGTGGATGATCCAGTAAAGCCTTTGTAGTTGTTTAGCTCGCCCCATACGACCTGTTCAACTTCTTCCCATGATTTTGCCATCTTGAGTTCGTCCCAGAGACTAAAAATTGCTCCCAGGACATTCTCTTCATGTAGAATACAGTAGCACCTACACACGTGACCCAGAACAAAATTGACCACCGTCATTGTTTGGGCAATAGTTCACAATAAAATGTGTAAAATATAAACATCAACGCAATCTCAACCATAACACAGTCACAGATTACATCAGAAGACAAACAACCGAGAATCCGGACATTTGACTGCTTATATTCAGAATGTACACATCCTTTTCAAACAAAAGATATACTTGTTCAAGAATCTTAACAATGTCAAGGCACATCAGTTTAAATGCATCAAGTATTGGTTTGCACCGCAGAAATTTTTAAATATGTAGAATTACAAGAATCCTCTGATTCTCATTGTCACCTAGCTATATATCTAAGGCATTGCACACCTCAATCTGATGCATACCACATTTTTCTCATGGTTGAGATAGGACATAGATAATTCAAACCAAAGAGCCAAATTCTCCTAGATAAATAAGACCATTAACTGATGTATTGAGAAGATTTAAATTGACAAAACAGCATCAGCAAGCATAAAGAGGGAATCATTACTTACATGGCATGGTATGAAAGTCGTCCAAACTTGTCGCCACCCTCAATATACTCATGAGGTGATGCTTGTCTTACTAAAGGAAGTTTATAACTATCTAAAAATCTCTTAAGGAGGCAGCAATCTCCTCTGAATATATCCAAGTATAAGGGTATCAAATCATAGATGGGATCACCTGAAAATAAATTATTCGAGTCATCAAGATATAGAAAGCAATATATCAGAGACATCTCAATTCTATTTCTGGCAACTTTCGGTTGTGTAATCGCTGTTTACGGCTAGGTGATTTCTGTTCATTTGTGGCCTAACTCAAGCTCTAAACATGTGCTCTTTTGTACAAGTTGCCATGCTTTAAACAACACACATTCCGCACCTGATACAGAGTTTATGTGTCTACTCTATATCAAGGTCATAGACGCATGGAAAAAGTGCATGATGAGAGGGTCCAGATCCCCCATATTGCAAAGAAGAGTTGAAAACTTAAATTTAATAGTAGAAATCGAATTGTAATTTACTAAAAGGTAACCACAAAATGATAAATAAGCACCAACCTATAGAAAGATTACTGAAATCAAGAATGTGGCTAGGGCACCATGTTCTCCTCTCTGCACGGTCACCATCAACATTCAAGGAACCATTCTTTACCAGGCAAGTGTTTTTGGCATTGCCAATGACGCAAGAATTAAAACCACATAGTTCCATGTGAATGTTGTCATCCATGATATCAGAGTGTATCCACGAACAACTTTTACCAACATTGCTTACACCATTTTCATCCTGACACCAAATAGGGTTGAGATGTTAAAAATCAATAAGACTTGATTCACCATGTAGATATGGTTTTTAAAGTTGATATACAGGAAATTGACTTGGACAGAAACTCATCTTCACATGTTTATTGAAGGTGGAATGTGGAATGTGGTATGTAGTGTACCCACCTTGAATATGTACAGAAACTTGGCAAAATCATCTGGGATGTATTTGTCAACTTTCTCTATGAGTGTGCTAGGAATTGGATCTCCCCTACAAGATGAAAGAAGGTAATTGTCGGACACTTGCTATAAATTATACACGTTCTGAAAAAGTAACAGACAAAAACCTTCTTGTAAAAGGGACAGAAATACCATTTAATCAAGCGACTTGAGACATCCTTCTTCTTCTTGGATAGACTTCTAATGAATATATCCCATTCAGCAGGAATGTTTGATTTATTGGGAACAGCTTCTATACTACCACTGGTGAAGAGAAAATCTGATTCCTGTTCAATATCTGAGAAAGTTGAGATATTAAGAGGTGGATGGGGCAAGAGATGGAGGTTACGGAGCTGCTCTCCCAAGAAGGAAGCTAAGTTCAATTCATCTTCCCGTGACACAGTATCTCTTCTGCAAAGCTCAATAAAAATCAAGACCAATTTGTGCTAATGCTTCATATGACATATCTAAAACAGGAGAGAAGAAAAAAGAAAAACAAAAAAAAGAGGATTGAACTGAGAGAAAGAACTTAAACTCTAATAGCACTTACAACTCTGCATATATTTTTCCTTTGCATCGTTTTGTTATGAGATATGGCCATATCCTTGTATATTCAGCTGAACTGATGGATTCATTTGTTGAGACACCAGCTTTTCTGTATTCAAATTGTTTCTTCCTCCATACACCAAAAGGAGAAACATCTCCTTTGACCTTCTCCGGAATAAAATTGCACTTAGCAATCACATCAGGAACGCCGTTGCCATCCCAAGGTACAATTTTATAAGTTCCATTTTCAAGATAAATGATCCCACTTGCCAAAACGTCAGGTATGTGATTTTTCAGAGGGGATTTGACTTTGCCTAGGAGACTGTAGAACTCAAGCTGCAAATGCGCACTAAGATATTAGATGGATGTCAAAAATGCAGCAAGAAAAGCAGAGTACAATTACGATTATATACCTCAGCACCTAATCCATAAAGTGACGTTTCCAGTCCTTCCTCAACAAAAATTTTGATTACACAGTTGCTCATGAGATAAACCTGTTGGAAAAAGACACATCAGATCATCTTAACAAGAATATATAGGCATATAAGAACATCTGTGCCTCAATACTCATAGCATTCGTTGTTATTGTAGGATGCTACATTAGTTAACATCTGAACTTATAAGTTCTTTGACTATAATGAATCAACAAACTAATAATAAAAAGATGGATCCCAACAGAATACTATTTTCAGCAAAACCCTCACCGTCATCGATTAAATCTCCTAACCCATTACTCGTTAACGTAACTTTCAAGGGGCAAAGTGATAATGTGTAGAATACTTAAAAGTTAGTACATTTAGTTCTGTGGTGGCTCAGTCCAACACTAATATGCTATGGGGCCTACTGTAAACCAATATGCCCATAGTCCCCTCCACCGACAGCTCTGATCCAACAGACTCAATGGTTAATGATCTTATCATAAATACATTATGTAAGAAACTACTCTAGACTTTCCCAGCATTGGTCTTCCTAAAAATTGTTGAAACCATGAATTCAAGATGTAAATTCATATTTAATAGTAATATAGGGGAACCTTTTTTACGCTAGAAAAAAAAAAAACTAGTTTACGATGGCTAGCCATTGTTTTCCTTTTTTATATGAGTTCAGATATTCAAAGGAGTAATAAGTGCAAGTTTGCTCTAAATATGGAGACATCAGTGCAGATAAGTATTTAAAATTGTTGCATTATATGATATGAAAAACAAACTTACAGGATTGCTACCCGTGCCAACAGGAAGCCTCTCATCATCTGTTGGAGAAGGCAATTTGTGGAAGGCACAAATTTCTGCCAGGGATTCTGACCATTTGCTCGCATTTAGTGCAAGACATGCTCCCTGACATTCACAAGAACAAATAATAGAATTATAAGTGAAAAATATAGGAAATGAAACCAGAGCTTCAGCTTTTCACAAACCAAAAGGAAATAACTTGCGCATAGGAGAGAACAACCTGTGTTTTCTAGACATGAATAAGGTTATTAGTTGGAAGCATGCAAGTAAAAGTGGTAGTCACTAATGTAGAGGGAAACCTCTCAAAGGTAGATGTACATCTTTGGACAAAAAGCCTACCAGTTTAGACATATGACTGAACAAAGAAAAGAATAATTTTGTCTTCGGGAAAGATTCTTGTTTGATTGCTTAATGTGACAGAGGACAGCCTTCAAGTGAAAATGTTAATGTTCCCGACACTCATCAAGCTCTTCATAGGGAAATGAAAATCAAAGTAATACAACTACAATATTTGTAGACAGATAAAAATGAGCATTGTAACATTTGTCTGTGCATGTGCGTATATCAGCCAATTTGGAAAGCTAAAGAATAGGGTAATAAGAAAAGTACCTTCCAGATTAAGTCTCTCATTCCTGGTTTTCCAACCCAAAGCTTGAATAACCATTCTCTCATTTCTCGTTGCCCTATGCAATTGCCTGAGCTCCAAGGAGAGTTGTAATGATCTCTCTCTTCATCCAGATACATGGCTAAGACATTTACATCATAAGAAAAAGCCTGAGCGCCATTACTAGTTCTTTCAGTACTTGGATATTCTCCAGGTTTGAGAGTTCTGACTCTTTTTACTTTCCTAGTCATATCTGAGGAATTATAATCATCATTATCATAGAGTATATGATTTGTGGAATCCTCAATACTGCCTTCATCATCTGCAAGTAATCCAGCACGGCAAACTCCCTTATGACGATAACCAGGTGCCATATCCAAGCACACAAATTCAAAGTTCTTAGAATTTACAAAGTTCTGGGTAACTGCAATAGATGGTTCAAGATTTAGGACACTGTGCCACCATCCACTAGGAACAAAAATCGTCTCCCCCGGCATTTGGGTGCACTCTATGGGCTTGTCTTCATCAGCAAGAAGTGGATAAAAATCTAGCCACCACTGAAGACACAAATAAATAAATAAACAAAAGATAACTTTATAAACCGCAAAGCAACAGATATTATGAGAAGTTGCAGACGACTAACTAGGGTATCTAAATAAATACCTGCAACGAAGTTGGAGTTTCAATATTGACATCACCGTCTTCTTCATTTACATGTACTGTGACACCTATAGGTACTCTTCCTGGAGGATACAAGGCCCACCTAAACAAACAGAATAGCTGATTAGCTCTTGGATGTCAGTTACTTTAATTGCAGAAGGAGAAAAGGAGAAAATTAATTTTCATCAAATAAAAAAAAATGAATAGAATAGCATAAGATCATGACCAAATCATCCACAGACCATACAGGTAGAGGGGAATGTATAAGCATGCAACAGATCAACATTCCAAATGATGAAGGGTTTCTCCTCTTTGTGTGTAGGAGGAGGGACTGAGGAGATGAATGGAATAAAGAAAAGCTCAACAAACCAAAGTAAACCCAATCATTCACCTTTCTTACAAAGGAGCAAATATGTCCAGCAAGCATGCAAGTTAGCAACAGCATTGCAGGAGCCCTTACGACAAAAAATAGAAGAATATAGTATTTTCAAAGCATGCAAGATTTAAACCAAACCGAAGTCCTTAACTACATGCAAGCACGGCAAAATATATTAACATTATCAAATTCACAAATGCATAATCTTTCTAAGAAGAGAGAAAAAGAAGAAGAGGATTTTACCTTTTACGACCACATAGAAGCGTATTCCACGCACTGGTCAGAGCTGGATCAACATGCCAAGAAGCACCAGACCTCTGGGGACCAATAATGAGCCATCTAAATGGAGGTCGCTTATCTTTGTCCAAAACATCAAAAAAGTCCTCTTGAAATAGATAAGGTACACTGTAATCTTTCAACAAGCCAGGTTCAACCTCGCCAAACTGTTTAAGAAATAAGTCACTTCACACATCAAAAGAAGAAAAGAAAATAATATGAAAATTAACAACTTCTCAGCCACACATAGAGACCAAGTGAGTACCTTGTGATCAAAGATATAAAGCGGATCCTCATCATGCTGAACTTTCATATATGAAACATAATCCTTGAATGTCATTGAGATTTTACGTGAGCTCCTTTGAGAAATCTTGAAAGCTGTATCTCCATAATTCTGCAATAAGTGGTCAAGTGTCCATGTAGGCCTTGCAGGCCATGCATCAGCTAATCCAGTGAGCAAAACCTGATAAAGTTTTCAGCAACAGTCTATGTGAACAAGATAAACCACCAATCTGTAGGTACTAGCACATTAGTAGTGATTAAAATTTTCTAAAGTACAAGGCCAATATATTAAGGAAACAGTTTGGCAAAAAAGGTCAAAGGTTCAATCTCCCCCTTTTCTAACAGAATTGATGCCTGCAATTAAAATCTGAACATTTGGTTCAATCTGCAGTGAAAATCTTTTGAGTTACCACAACACATCTTACCAGAAAAATAATTGAGTCGCCAGAAAAACAATGGGAGTTTCCTCCAAAAAAGAAACGGCCCTATAGAGCATTGTGTACTACATTTTCAGCCAAGAAAATGCCCTAATGCTGATGCCCTTGTGACCAGAATATTTGTGGTCACACTGGTGTAGCGGAATTAGCAATAAGAGAAATATGGTCTGGTAAGGTGTTGGTTGAGTGGGGTAGGAACTGGAATAGTAAATTTTCTTAAGTGCAAAACAAACTGGTTTTCCCTTTGATATATTATCACTTTCTAAGTTGTCAACACAGAATAGTATATTATCACTTTTGATCGGAGAAACAAAACAAAAAAAAAAAAAAACAGTACTAAATTGTGATATATGTCCTAGATAGTGTATATAAGAGCATTCTTCTTTCACAAATGTAAAATCATTTTTTAATAGAACAATATGCCCACACATAACTGAAGAGCGAAAATAGAAATTTGACGTCCACTGCTTTAACTCAATCTGTATTATGAACTAAAAATATGTAACATTGTCACTATACCGGTTTCTTTCCATCATAGTCACAAGAAAACTCTTCCACTGTGATCTTGTCCTTTCTTTCCACATTCCCATTGTCAAAAGAAAAACCATCCAATGTGGTATGACACCTGTATAATCTTCTGTACAAGAACAAAGAGTCGAATCCTGCACCAAGTAGAGGCAATGACAAACGCCTTCAGCCAGGGAAAACCTCAAAAGAAAGTTTTCACCATCATAAACAAAATGATCCACCACAATGAGGATGCTATTCGAAAGGCATAACATCCTTACCATCAAAACTCAGTGGTTTTCTGCCAGCCTCGTCGCGTTCATACGACACATTCTCCCTGCACGAAATGCACAAGTTCTCATACTTTTGCTATCAAATGAAAACCATAACTACGAAAACTGGATCATAAAATCCGAGACATACAAATGCAGCACCGTCTTCTTCCACGATCCTTTGTACTGGAGCGGACCATTCAGTGTGTTGAGGCATAAACCCAACCAGAGTGGCTCTTCATTGCAAAATATATACATCACACTGCATATAAACACAGATAAGAATTCGATATTCTATACACAAAACAATAATCAAAATCCACAAACAAAATCTCACGAGCAGCGTTTCACATTTCAAATCCGAAAATTCAAAATTCAACAGAGAGAATCGAGGAACGAACCTGCTGACGCATGAGAGGCGAGCAACGTCGCGAGGAGAGAGCAATTCCAAGACGGCACAGATGAGCTCGTCGGGGAGGACTAGGAAGCTTCCGAGGGCGTCCGGCCGGCGGTCTCTTGGCCGGAAGGGAGGGGCTTCGGAAATCTCCATCGGAAATTGAAAGATTGAAAATGATAGAGAGAAGCTGTGTGGGGTTTCGGTGGAATTGAGAGTTTAGAGTAAAGGGCAGACGAGGAATACAAACGGCGGTTAAGAGAGGCGGGCTTTTGTGGTTTTGGAGACTTGAGGGAATCGGCGATTGCCGCGTGCGACGTGTTTCGTGTATGGCGCGGCTCTACCGTGTGCGCGTAATTCTCACGCGGATTCGATTTGTTTTTTTGGGCGGACCGTGGAGTCATTCGCGCCGTTAAAGCTGTGGGAGTCTTAAAGGATGGCGCGAATATAGCTTTTTTTTTTCTTTTTTTTTTGGACGTGATAGAGGGTGTTCGTAAAAAAGTTGCACTTCTCCATTTCCGACTTGCATGAGGGGGTGTTGAGATGAACAGCCTAAACAGCAGGCTTGTCCGACCAACTATCTCGCACAATGCCACGTCGACAATTGAAGCCAATGAGAGGATATTTTCAGTTCTTTTGCATGAGATATAAGGACATACCGGTCAAAGTTACATCAAGCCCTGTTTCATCCCTTCAGCGCTCACAAATTTTCCAAAAAAAATATAATGTATTGATTAGCTATAATTGATAATTTAACGATTCTATATATTTCACTTCTGTTAAACGCTCTCATGACACGATTGCCCTCTCAAAACGTTTTCTTGCTTGCTGTTGTTGTCATGGCATTGTTTACTTGGCGTCCGCGCCTGGCTGCCTGCTGCCTCACTTTGATACATACACTCGCGGAACTTTCTGATCAAAGATGTAACCTATTCCATCAAAGTTAAGAGTAACCAACGGAACCAATCGCAATCAATTCCATAAGCCATTCCGGCTTCCCTTCCTGATACATCACACGTAAATCCTTACATACCCATTAAAAACTCAAAAAATACTACAGATATTACTTCTTTAATTCAGTCTGTTTATTTTATTTCTCTTTTCCCTTCAAAGTCTCAAACCATATCACTTCCAGTATACACAATACAACACACACAAGGTAAATTAACTCTAGAAACAACAGTGACATATTAACAGTCACTAACACCTTAAAAAAAGAAAAAGAAAAAAAAAATAACAAACACACTGCTTTTGACCCTTGAACCGTTCTACAGACCTAAAGAGGTAACAGAGAGTTGTGACTTGATCCTTCGTCTCCTCAGGCGCTCAGCAATAATGAAGGCAAGCTCAAGAGATTGGGAGGCATTTAGCCTCGGGTCACAGTGGGTATGGTAGCGCGAGCTAAGGTCGTCGAATGTCACAGTCCGTGATCCTCCAATGCATTCAGTCACATTCTGGCCCGTCATCTCCAGATGAACACCTCCTGGGTGGCTTCCTTCTTGGTCGTGCACGTCAAAGAATGCTCTGACCTCAGCCTGAACAGAGAAAAAAATAATAAATTTAACTTCAATGCAGGTGAGAGATTGCTTGTATTAAGTATTTCTAATTCCCACAACTAAATTGACGTTCATTGTTCCTATGAAACAGACAAAATCAGATTATGCAAAGCATTATCCAACCAACCAAAGTAATCAAAATTTAAATGGCCTCATGGAATCATTGAGCAAAAAGTGAGTAGTTTAATTTTGTTTTTTGCTAAATGAGTATCAGGTGATGCACAAAATGTCACTCCAAATCAATTCTAAAACGCCAAACCAATTTTAAAACACTCACTCACCAACCACAGATTACATTTTAAAAATCATCACCAATATATTATCTCTTTTGCCAGTCTCCCCATTCAAAACTTGAATAAACTTCTCTCATATTTCCATTAAACTATTTTACCTAACACTTCAAACAAGTTGTCCCTTTCCCACCTACTACACTGGGAAATTGATAAAAGATACAGAGAACTTCGTTTCAAGCTACAGAATGCCCACTGTAGAGGACACTTGAGCTGGTTGCCCCACCTCAACAAACTTCTACAAATGGTCAACAATGTGGAGTCTACTGGATAATGACCAGAAAACCTCTATTAATTTTGGCACTGATTGGTGACAGTGATTAAGTAACTAAAGAGAAATATGCCAATTTGTTCCAAATTTTGCCCATGGGCTGTAATGAATGTCTTTTTCAAAAATGAATGCTAATGGTAAATATGGAAGGTACGATAAGTATAAACCACTAGTAACCAAAATCAAGGGCATATGGAAACAAACACATACGGAGACAATGTGCAAGCACAATCAATTCTATATCAATTCAGATGGCTATTAAATTGCTAATTTCTACAACATTTATTATTTAGATTGTTATGTTGCATGGATGCAATACGTATACTTCTTATCATTTTCACAGATAAATCTCTTTCCTAGTTTACCCCTTTTTTCTATATTACGTGGTTTATCCAAAAGAATGTTTAATTCTTGCTTTATTTAAAATTTGTAGTATTAAGAAACAATTACCCACTTATGATTTGATATCCAAACTACCCCTATCCAACCTACATGAGAGCAATGAACCTAAGCAGCTGAAGAATGAAAAAGGGTATGAGATAAGTACTATACCCTTATGGCATCAAAAGGGCGTGTCTTGAGACCACATGGAGCCTTGATGGTGTTTCCATGCATAGGGTCGCTGACCCATGTGACAATTTGTCCTGCCCTACGGACTGCCCTAATAAGATGAGGAAGTTTCACTCTCATGTTCTCAGCTCCCATTCTTGTGATCACCGTTATCCTCCCGGCTTTATTTTGAGGATTCAAAATCTCAATGAGCTTAACAAGCTCATTGGGATCCATCTTATCACTCACCTGCATCACAAAGAATAATCTTATATTAGTCTCCACCACCATAATTAACTTGCATAAGAATGTCATGAACATTAAAGAACAAAAATATGCATGAGTCGTATATAATTAGAGAGTTGGAGTAACAAATGATGCATTTCAGTTCGGTTTATCACAGAGTTGAAAGTAATAAAGGATCCATCATTCCATTTCAAGATAGCAATAGCCATAATAGTTATTCTGACCAGAAAATTTTAAAAATAAATTGCATATGCCCTCAGATATTCATAAGATGTGGTCATTCATTTCTCGAAAAAAAAAAAAAAAATTTAAAAAAAAGGATCAGACAGACTAAACTCAAATTACCTTGATTCCCAGGGGATTAGCAACACCTCTTAGGAACTCAATATGGGCACCATCCAGTTGCCTGGTTCGCTCACCGACCCAAAGCATATGGGCAGAGCAATCATAGTAGAGCCCAGAAGTTGAGTCCAACCTAGTGAGCGACTGTTCATAAGGCAAAAGCAAGCACTCATGGGATGTCCAGAACTCAGTGGTTGTCATGATAGGATGGTCAACCGTGAGCCCAGCTGCATTCATGAATCCAAGGGCCTCATCAACCCGGTGAGCTAGTTCTCGGTACCTGCCATTCCAAGATCACGGTAAACTTGTTATGAGGTAAAATTGGTACCAAGCCTAACCAAATTAAAACTCATAATTTGGTATACTTCAAATATTAATTTGGTTTTCTAAATGTTACAAAAATGTTAGTTCCCAGTCAGTGTACTGACAATGCCAAGCCCATAATAAATATGTTATTCCCTGATACGGTAATACCTAACAAGACTTAACCAATTTATGCTTAAAATTAACTGATTCTTCCGACGATGCTATTATTAGCCACCGATTTGCTTAAAATCACATCAATCTGATTCTTCCATTGATACTATTATCAGGCACCAACTTGGATGAGTTGTTATGACCTCAAAAGGAAAAGTGATTTTGGATTATTAGGAAGAACAAATCTAAACACCATCGCCATAAAGTGATATCTAACATGCATCATTATCCATCCAAGCGCTGAAAGAATAAACAGTGGACCCAAAATTCATCAGCAACCACATGATACATATAAACAAAGTGAAACGGGTCTGCCCCTTAAGCATAAAAATGAAACGAAGAATATACTCTGAGATACATAACAAAACAAATAACCGAGGCAATGATCATGACTGAGAATATACAACTATATCAATCTCTGACCCACTAAAAATCTATAATTCACCAAGTCTTTCACCCCAGAAATTTAACACGAATCCATAATAGTAAAAACTGAAAGCATACCTATCACCCTGTTCGCTGTGCTCTGTGAAATCCAAGTTCCACTGGGTAACCCTCTGCATAGCCGCATAACCACCGGTTGCGAAGGCCCTGAGAAGGTTGAGAGTCGCCGCAGATTGACAGTAGGCTCTGATCAATCTCTCAGGGTCCGGAGTCCTTGACTTTGAATCAAACGTGTCTCCGTTCACATTGTCCCCTCTGTAACTGGGAAGCTTGACACCATCCTTCTCCTCAAACGGGTCGGATCTCGGCTTCGCAAACTGACCCGCCATCCTTCCCACCTAATAACAAAAAAAGCCACAACCCAATTCAATTCCTACAATTCTACTACTCGGGAAACTTCAAATCAAAAATTCAAAAACCCAATAAAAAAATTTGCAGGGCAAAATTGTGACCTTAATTACTGGCATTTGGCCTCCGAACATCAAAACGACGCCCATCTGGAGCAGAATTCTGAAGGTGTCACGAATATTATTGGCATTGAACTCCTTGAAGCTCTCCGCACAATCCCCACCTTGAAGAAGAAACGCGTTTCCCATGGAAGCCTCAGCGAGACGCTCCTCTAAACTCCGAGCTTCGCCGGCGAAGACGATCGGCGGGAAAGACTCAATCGTTCGGAGCACCGACTCCAGATCCTCCTTATTCGGGTACTCCGGCAATTGCACCGCCTTCTTGGATTTCCACGTGTCCAAACTCCATTTCGCCGGCACCGCATTCCGGCTCTTAGACCCACTAGACGCCGCAGTTGACGGCGAAGCTGGCACCGTTTGCTGCTTGGTGGACACAGCTGGATTCTTGGCGGGCTCGGCTGCGTGGACGGCGACGATGGGCCTGATGGGCCTGACGGGGAGAGAAGGTTGGTGAGGTTTGGAGGGTAGAAGAGTCGACTGGCTTTGAATGAAGGAAGATTTGGGGGCAATGATTGAGCTGCTTCCCGTGAGAGCCATTGTGTTTTTGGTTTCTGGGTTTTGTTTCAGGTACGAAATGAGAGAGATGGAAATCTCAGAAGGGTACCTGAGAGGAGAATGAGGGACAGAAGGGGAGGGGTTTTATAAGGGAAGACAGAGACGCGGTGGTGGGTAGTTGAGAACTTTGAGACCAAGGAGGGAGAGAAAGAAGGGTTAGTTTCGGGGTTTTGGAGGATTTGAAGGGTGGTTTGGGGATTTCGAGGGGTTCAACAATTCCCTGTAAAAGTCAATTGCTTGGGAGAAGGTTATGCGTTTGAATGTACCTACTTAAATCACTCGATGGGTCGAAGTAGGTGGATGAAGACTACAAGCCGCCGGGGAAGCCGAGCTGAAGTTTCTTCTTTCTTTCTTTTGTTGGGTCTAATTAGTGTTTTTCTTTTGTCCCGCGACTAATTTATATCTATTTTTACTTTAACAAAATTTCTATTATATGGCTCTACATACTTCTTCCGTCTAATGTAGTGCGGCAAAATTATAAAAATGGGTGTGATTCTAAATACTTTTCTATCACTTTTATATACCAAATGATGAGGTATTTGTCATAATAATCTTTTAACTGTTATAATTCACAACATGTAATTAAAAAGTTGAAGATCGATGATATGAATGTTTCAGTTGCCTTTTGCCACAGTGGAATATACAATTATTGCTTAAGATGCCAGTCATGCGGCGTCATTTGTCGGTTATATTTAAGACTTTTTATGCAAACTGCTTTAGCGATGAAATAACTACTCGTATGGTCGTACCACAAATGCATGCATTAACTAGATTTGTGCGAGTGGCGAAAATGGTGATTGTTCCTTTATGGGCTTTTCTTTTATTATATACTCTGTAATGAATGCGTTTTTTTCCTAAAAGTAGGTGTTATTTGCTAGGAATTTACTCATCGTCTAATTAGTGTTTGTCTTCTGTCTGGCAACTAATATTTGTTTTTTTTTTTTTTTTACTTTAACAAAATTTATATTATGTGACTCTGCAAGTCTATGTACTTCTTTTATCTAATGCAGTGCATGTTTGCAATCCTAAATCTTTTATGAATAACGTGGCAAAATTATAGAAATGTGTGTGATTTTATTTACTTTTCATCACTTTTATGTACAGAATGATGTGGTATTTGTTCTAATGGTCTTTAACTGTTATAATTTACAATATGTAATCAAAAAGTTGAAGATCGATGATTTAAATGTGTCAATTGCCAGTTTGCCAGAGTACAATATACAATTATTGCTTAAGATCTTAGTCATGTGACGTCATTTGTCAATCATATTTAATACTTTTTCAGCAAACTGCCTTAACGGTTACACAATTACTCGTACAGTCGTACCACAAATGCATGCATTAACTAGGCTTATTCGAATGGCAAAAATGGTGGTTTGTGCTAGTGATGAAGATTAACGGTTATAATTTACAACATGTAATCAAAATGTTGAAGATCGATGATGTAAATGTGTCAATTGCTAGCTTGCCACAGGACAACGTGCAATCATTGTTTAAGATGTCGTGAGACGTCATTAATTTGTCTGTCATATTTAATACTTTTAATCAAACTGCCTTAATGATTACATAACTACCCGTACGGTCATACTACAAATGTTTGCATTAACTATACGAGTGGCGAAAGGTCACAGGGAGATTATTCAGAGCACTGCCGTGCACTTGCACCAACATAAATGAATGGTTAGATTGCATTAAATATACTTTTTGTTTATTAAAAATAAAGTTGATAATAAATATCAAGGGTTGAGATTATTTTATAAGGGTTGGGTCACTTACACCGTCGGTGCATAGAATAATTTCCAGTGGCGAAAATGGTGGTTTTTGCTAGTTATGAAGATTAACGGTTATACTTTACAACCTGTAATCAAAATGTTGAAGATCGATGATGTAAATGTGTCAATTGCTAGCTTGCCACAGCACAACGTACAATCATTGTTTAAGATGTCGTGCGACGTCATTAATTTGTCTGTCATATTTAATACTTTTAATCAAACTGCCTTAATGATTACATAACTACCCGTACGGTCATGCTACAAATGCTTGCATTAACTATACGAGTGGCGAAAATGGTGGTTTGTGCTAGTTATGAAAATTAACTGTTATAATTTACAACACGTAATCAAAATGTTGAAGATCGATGACATAAATATGTCAATTGCCAGTCTTCCACAGCCCACAACACAATATACAATCATTGTTTAAGATATCAGTCATGCGACATCATTTGTCAGTTATATTTAGTACTTTTTAAGTAAACTGCCTTAATGATTACATAACAACTAGTACGGGTCGTACCACAAATGCATGCATTAACTAAGTTTGTGCTAGTGGCGAAAAAGGTGGTTTGTGCGAGTGATGAAGATTACAAGCCGCAGGGAAAATTGAGCCGAATTAGTTTCGTTTCTTCTTTTCTTTTTTGTGTCTGATTAGTTTGTTTTTTTACTTTTACAAATTTTTAATTTTATTATTGCATATTTCTCTATCGAATTTAGTGCATATTAACAATCATAAGCCTCTCATGAATAGTGTTGCAGAATACTAAAGATATAGTTAAGCATTACAGTACTAGCCTTTGATTCGTGCTTTGTCCGGAGAAATAAAACAAGTACTTGATCGTTTTTGTCTCAAATTTCAACACCTAAAGAGAATAAAAACTAGGAATTAAACTGCCATAATAATTTTTGATTTGAAATTGTGTTTGTCATCCACTTTTTCCTTCTAATTTTCTTTTATTTGATTTTGATAGTTTTATCAATAATTACAATTTTGCATATTTTTTTTATATAAATTAAGTTTATCCCAGTCACTTATTTATGACAATTCAAAATCTAGTGAAGTGTGTGACACCCAACTCTAAGTTGTATTTATAATAATAAAGTTTTTTATTAATTTTATATCGGATGTCACATCTGTCATATCAATTTTCAACTGTTACAACATATAATCAAGCCAAATAATATTAAAGACTTACAGTCGGTCGAGGATGATATAAATGCGTCAGCCACAACAATATAATTAACTGGCAGAATACTCTTGAATCAATACTCCGACCGTTACAATTTCCTTCTCCCTGTTTTTTTTTGACAAACGACGGTTATAATTTTTCATTTCCAAAGAAACCATAAATGAATAAGCAGATTTTGAGAGAGCCAGCCGAGCTTCCGAGCCAAGCAAAAGGAAATTAGAGAGGGGGGTGAGATCACGCCCAAGTCACCCACCAACCTTGTTCCACTTCGTGCACCACCCTCCCCTCCTCCTAACCCCAATTACAAAAGCGGCAAGCCCCTCGATGAGCTTACACGTGTCCTGCTACTTGGCAGCATGACATGGCATATTCCCTCCAGTTCTCGAGGTCTGTGTCTGACAAACCGAAGGTTGGTGAATAAATGAGGTCAATCAAACGTAACTTACATCTGAGGTTGGTCCAACTTTGGAAATCTTCAAAAAGAACCCCACGACTTTAATATTGTCGAGAAGAAAAACGTAAAGTAGACTATGATGACTCATAAGTAAAGTGAGACTTAAAATGTGTCACGTTTTAGTCCATTAAAATTTATATTGTGTAACGTATTCACAAATTTTGAGAATTTAGAGAATGGTCGGAGCATAGGAGTGTGTGTGTTTGGTGGGGTGGTAAAAATGTGATTTTTCATTCGAGAGATTATGTGTTTGAGTCTCATCAGTAGATTTAAAAAGAATAAAATGAGCATTGTGATAACTGATTTAGAGTTCCGAAATACAATTGCGACACTGTTACACTCAATATCATCAAATATACGTGCACACAAAATGTGTGCATTCGATTTCCATAGATCATAGGATATTCTGGTCAAATGGAAAAGCATATTGCGTGGAATGATGATAGTGCACCTGGAAAGTTTCTGCCAGCCCAGTAGGAGAGAAGAAGCCCAAATAGACAACTAAAGCCCATAAGCCCATTGTTATGCCTTTTTTTGTTTTTTTTGTCTGAAACCATGTATTATGCTTCAATCTTCATTTTCATGCATTTAGAATCGAGAAGAATGGTTAGGAATCCGCCATGCATAGTAAGACCACACATAGGTGGTCGGTGAGAATTAAGATGAATGAGAAATGGTCCAACACACGTCTCAAAAAATCTTCATAAGGATAGAGGAAGATCTAAGACTTGCATCACATTCACATGCACTCATGTGAGAGTGTAGACAAGTAGCTAAAATCCAAAGGTATTGATATGTAGGATAAAGAAACAAGCATATCTAAAATAATAATAATAATAAAAAAAAATCTTTAATGAATGAAGTCCTCAGATCATTAGAATAATCTGATCGTTTAATCACATTCTGTCACGTAGACAATTAACTACAAGTAGTAATCTTATCATTTAATCACACTCTGTCACGTAGACAATTAACTACAAGTTTATTTATCAAATGACTATATTTTAGCCCAAGTACTAACAATACCCCTCAATTTCTTAAAATAAAAAAAAATACCCCTCAATATCTTAATATCGAACGTGAGGCTAGACATGAATGGAGGATCGGACCATCTCTGACAGCTCCACTAAAACAATATTTCGCGTGTCATACTCATATTGTCATCTCTTTAGATTTCCTTAAATTATCTAACTGAAAAGTAAAGTGAAATATTCTCATTGATCAACTATGTCTTAACATTTTAATTGAATCCAATGAGAAGAGATTGTTCCCGTGATTTCGTCTTATGATTCTCTTTCCCATATAAAGAAAGGAAAAAGGTGAAGTAAAATACTTTGTTTAGGCATATGCAGCTTCCAGACTACCAATAATTTCAGTACACAAGCCACAACAAAAGGACATCAATGAGAGGGATTGTACAGAAGATGAAGCCAAAAATTTACACCACAAGCTTCTGGAATTTCAAAATGAGGCTCGTAGCTAAAAAAGTAATAAGTAGTAGCTTATGCCAAACTTTCAAAGTAGGTGGCGTTAGATGCCTATGATGTAACCCCCTGCATCGTAACCATTTATCTGGTTTTTAATATAGACACTGATGCATGTATTTTTACACATTGACAGTACATGTTTTCCACATTTAGTCATATTGCTATATTATCAGTTTATCACAACTACAGAAACTCTAATAAGAACCTTCTGCTCTATATCTCACTCCATAGAAAACTTAGAATCCGAGGGAACGAGTAAAATCCATAGAACACTTGGGAGATTTTGAGGGAAGATAAAAACCCACTCACTTTTTCTACTCTTTTTTTTCTTTACGAGCTTAACAAGGCAAGCATACCGTGTTTGCAAGTTCAGATACTTCTATAAACAGCCATATTATTGGGAAATACAAAGTCATTACTCATAACAAACCATGCTTTTCCTTTTCAACTGAAAGATTACATATTATCCATAAAACACATTATGTTCCACAGCAGAAGCATCTGGCAAAGTGCTTAAAGAAAAAAGAGAGAAGCAAACAGTTTGATAAATGAGAAAGACAACTCTAATTTAGGAGGTACTAATTTAGGGAGATGGAGGCCAACCAAACCCTCCTTCAGTCTCATGTTCATTTCCTTGATAGAACCTCAACTCAAGCTGCTCAAGTCTTCCATCACCATCCCACATGTCCTCATAACTCCCATCATCATCAAAATCATCGTCATCATCCACAAATTCCCAGGCTAGATACTCGGAAGAAGCATCCGAGTAAAACGAGTTGTCATCCCACTCATTTTCCTCATAGCGATCCTGAACAAGAGGCCCTAAAACCTTCACTTTCGGAAACTTCTTCTCTAAGTACTTTTCATCATCAAGCTTAACACCCCAACACCCTCTCAAATCCAACAACTCAAGCTCGGTGCAGCTCTTGAGTATCTGAAGTGCACTCTCCGTGCTAATGACATGGTATGCCATCTCAAGGTGCTTCAGTCTAGGCATTGTGGCAGCAATGGCATTAGCCTCATCATCCACAATAGGCATGCCAACTATATCTAATGGATGCATGTTCCTGAACAACTTCACAAGCAATTTACAGTTCTTTCCTATGACTTCCAGAGCACGAAAACCAATCTTCCCACAGCAGCTAAGATCCAAGAAAGTGATGTGAGAAAGGCTTCCAATTGTTTGTTCCACTATTGAATCACTTATTTCACTTCTTGGCAGACTCAAGGTCTGAAGGGAATTAGAACTTGCAAAACCAAGAAAACAGGAGTCACATCAGGAAAATATAAAAACTTGATTGATTAATATAAAAGAGCATGATGATTGAGCAAAGTAGTCTATCTTATACAAAATAATCTCTAAATCAGTAAATTTTCCAAGGGCATATAAATTTAGGTGGTCCATCAAAGAATGCAGACCCACACATATAAGGGGTTAGACAAATATTTATTTGAAACTGAAACATATGACATTGATAAGACTTTGATATCCTTTCTTACTGTTCAGCAATGAAGGAGAACATCATGTCATTTTTAAGGCCTGAAACACAAAGCTTTCTGAGAGATCCACAGCTTCTTGAAATCAGCATTTGTATCATACGATCAAGGTGCTGAGGTTCTGGGCATATATCACTCCATTCCTCAATGTCTACCTCTTGCCAGCAGTAAGGCCCCATTACTGCCTTACCCCACGATTTGCAGACCATTGGAATCACTGTCAGCAACTCCTTAAGAGACAGGTTTTTGAAGATTAGACCCAATGCATCGGGTATTAATTCGTCCCATTGCCGAAAATCACTTGCCTCACTTGCCACTTCCATTTATTTCACCTTCAGAAAATGAGAGACCAGAAAAGACTAATCAATCTCTCAGCTTAGTAGAACCATTACGAATAGAAAAGTCACAGTGTTTCTATGCACATCTCATTTAAAAAGTATTCATCACAACCTATATATTCAGCATAAGCAGAAATAAATCCAAGACAATTTTCCACTAATCAACAACTGCTGAAGGAAAAACAAAATGCCCTTTGGCATGCAGATTAAAAACAAGAAAACTAAGAACAAGAACAAGAACAAGAATTGTAAACATAAAGGAGTAAAATAATAATATAAGACAGAAAATGCAGAAATAGAAAACACATACCACTGATACCAGCACCGACCACATAAAGAAAACAAAAGGATGAAGAAGAACAACTATCTTCGATTCTAACGAAGATACGAAACAGAGTTGGGGGAGAAAGAAGAAAAACCAATAAATTAGTAGTATGGGAAACAATACCAGCAAGAAATCAAACATTCAGAGATCAAATTAAGACTAAAATCTTGTAGCAGATCCAACAAAATCCATGTGAACAACAACACCATTTAATGGAATCACAAACAAGGGAAAAAAAAACATAAAGACATAGATTTCAGACCAAATGAGAGCTAAAACAAAATGAGACTTACCAATCAAAGACCAAGATTCACTGTTTTCTGTTCAAAGGGTTCATTGAGTGCATGAACAACTCCCCACAGATCTAGACGAAAGGACAAAAGCTCCAGTTGCAAGCTGAGGAAATGAGGAAAAGACAGAAAATTTAAGCTCTGATTTGCTCATTTTTAATCATGATAAAAAAAAAAAAAACCAAAAGCAAAGAGACAGACACTGAACTAGTGAGCTTCTCTGATTTACAAACAAACACAACGAGTCTAAACAGATTGCAGCGTTATCTTTAGCTCTGCTATATATTTCTTCCATATTCAGAAAAAATCAAACGGAGAATACATTATAAAACATAAACAACTTACTCCCTTAAGAAGTGGGTTGTTCTAGATTTCAGGATTTGGGATCATGTAAAATACTCACCGGGTTATCCGCAGAGAAAGAAGCAGGGGAAAAGAAAAGGAGAGAAGGAAAGGAAAGGCTACAAAACGAGACCCATCTGCAACACAACAACAAAGGTAAAAACAACACCAAAGAGTGAAAAGAGGCAAAACAAAATACGTATGAGAAAAGGTGTTATGAGGGTTTTAAATTGATATGAGTGAGCTCTCACAAACCCCACAGAAGGAAAAGAAAAAAACTGTCAAAAACGGGTGGTTTAATAATGACAGTTTTTAATGGCATTGTAGGTGATTGGTGAAATTATTTGCACTCTTCCATTATATTATGTAACTTTTTTTTTTCCTTTTCTGCAGAAAGATAGGATGATGTGAGATTGTAAGACCCAATAACTCATGTCATCGGAAAAAAAAAAAAAAAAAAAGATGAGTTATTGGGGCAGTAAATAAATGGACAGAGACTTGAGAGGAACCTCTACAATTTCCAAACTGGGTTTTGTGGGAAAGAGAATCACCGACACGAGTCGGGTTCTGGTGACTTGTAAGAGAAGAGTAGTACCAAGTTGCCCAATCTGAAATCAGAGAGGACTGAACAGTTGAAATAGTTGAAGCCTAAGAAAGGGTTTGGTTACAGTCAATGTGTACTTTCCTTTTCACTTTCCCTAGAAAAGTAAAATCTGGTTGGATGTGTAGTAAATTCAGTTTGACAAGTGAGGTGGGAAAGCTCAGATGAAGAGTGTAGAGGAAGAAGAAGAAGGAGAAGAAGAAGAATGCAACATTTACAAGGGAGAGATTAATTGCTTGGCAGTGACTTGTTACAATGCCTTACTTCATACACTTTTTTGGAATTCCAAGTTTGTTGATGACAATTCTCGTGGAAAAGGCAGTACTGCTATGAATTTTATTAGGCTGACCTTTTGGGTGCGTAATCATTCACTAGTTTGGTGCAACAATACTGGATTTGGGTGTGATGGACCTGCCACCGCCTAGGCTAAGCTATGAGAGAAAATTTAGATGTTGTAGACCTAGGAACAAGGAGCTGAGATTAGCTACAACAATATAATTATTTTGTTGGAACTAATAATGCTGCTCAAGTACTGCCGTTAGGTCAACAAAGGAGAGTCAAGAGATTAAAAAGCACGTATAAGTATGTTCTTTTTTTGAATAGAAAATCAGAAGCATCTGATTAATCATGCATTAATATTTAAGAAAAAGAAAAAGAAAAAAAATACAATGCATTTTAGCATGTTGATTTCACACATGTCAATACTTGATAATTACTGCATGCATGATGAGATATTGTTGTTCTATACGTAAGTAATGAAATTGAGTTTAAAAAGTGATCGTCATTACATGTGGATTGTACTGTGATTTTACGTGCACAAATAGTTGACAGATTACTTATGCGTTAGTCATTTCTTTGAAACGGTAACTTGTAAAGCTGAGTTTCATGAATATATGTTTGTCGGTTACCTCAAGCTAACAAATACTAAAATTGACTACTTTCGGTCTTTCTAGTTACATAATCAAATAAAATATAAGTATATCTTGTTAATGTTCTATGTATATTGATCTTACATGCATCAATAGACAACAATTTGATAATTATTCATGTATGATCCATAAATTTTTTTCATTGCTATAGATTATAAATTAATGCAGTCGTAACTAACAGCTCAAAGATTGTACGCATCTATGCATGTGAATCATATTGTGGATCTCACATGCATTAATAGTTGGCAATTACTCATGACATTATTCATTTGTTTTAAGCCATAACTTAAAAAGTTGAGTTTCAAGAATATACGCTTGTTGGTTACCTTTAAGCTAGCTGACAAAGGATAAAATTAATCATTTTAAGTTATTGTAAACGATAAAATAAATACTTACACACGCGAGATATTACGATTACGTAAAATAATAAATAGAGTTTATAGTGATCATCTTTATATATGAATCATATTACAGTCTCACCGTGCATAAATATTTAGTACCGAAATGTTATACATAACTTATTGTATCGATATTGTAAATTCTTAATACATTTCTAATTTCACAATTGTCTTTTTCTTTTTGTGTCCCAAAAGAAAAAATCCATAATGCTTACTTTTACAGTGATGACAATTAATTTCTGCCTTGAAAATTACGTTTTGCTTTTGACTTTCCATCGGCAAGAATAATTAAGTATTTAACCCATGCCTTAACCCACTGGAGTTGAACAGTGAATCCACGCAACGTGAAAGGATAAAAAAAAAAAACAATTTGGTGGTGGTTGGTTGCAGTGAAAGGTATGAATCTACGAAAAGGTTGCGACTTACCTGTGGACTAACCAGCCACAAGTGTTTGCGCCAGTTTGATAGAGACTCATCTGAAAAATTCTGAAGAGCACAGACAGAGAACCCGACCTTTTCCACGTAGAAATGAATAATACTAAGTCACTAAGATGGTTTGCAAGTGAAAAGACCAAAAAGGTCGAGTGGGGTGCGTACCTTTTTATTCCTATTCTTTTTGGCGCAACATGCGCGTGGGGAATAATAGGATCTCCATTCCCATTCCCAGACAAAATCATGAGGTCATAAAATAATAATGCAAACAGGGTCCTGTTAGTTTAGTCCAGTAGGGAGGTGGGGGGGGTGATGTCTTTATAATAATGCAGGACATTTCTGTTCATCTTAAAGATTTAGATCTCAACATGTAACCTCATTTGGTCTTCTAGCAACTAAATTAAGACCATGTAAACTATCAATTATTGTGTGATTTTTGTTTTTGTTAGCTTACATTTTTGATGGATTTGTTTGAAATGATTGAGAAAAGCTGCCTTCAATTTTGTTGTCGGAAACATTAGACATAAATTGTTTTGCCGTGGATGCAAAGAAAGTTTGATGTACTAATTTGATAGCGATTGAAGTGAAAACTTTGAGACCAAGTCCACTCATTGGACTGGTGGGGCATTCCTTCGTTAACACTATTCACTCACTTTTTAATTATTGCCTTAAGCTGTTGAGTCAAGATCAGGATGAAGAATAATAAGTAGTGTTTTAAATGTAAAAGCAGGAAGGGTTTGTGACTTTGTGGGCAATAATTTACTTGCTAAAGTTTGCAGAAAACATAGAATAAGGTAATGTCCTCCCCTCAGCTTATACATGAAAGTGTGCTGTTTTAAAAAATGGATGTTCTGTGATTTAGAGATCACTGGAACGGCCAAGAGCTAGAGAAATCTATAGAACTTCTTAGAACACAGAAGAATACCTGATATTAAATATCAAGTGCAAAGATTCACATAGCAATCAAAAAAATAAAAGTGCAAAGATTCACATGGACTAAATAGAAAAAAGGGTGATGCAAATGTTAAAAGAAAGGCTAAATATAGAGCGTTGGCCAGTGAATAAGGGGCCAATCATCAAGTTCTACAAAGGACTTAATACTCAGAAAGAATTTGATCAGATTAGTTATCTGTCAGACTAATACTCGTCGGACAGATATTCCTCAGATAGATCCTCATATTCGAAGGGGAACCGTCAGAAGAAGCATCTGAGTTATCCATGCAACATTCCAAGTCCTCATCATTGTAGTAGTCCGCAGGAGGCCCTAGAACCTTCAATTTTGGGAACTTCTCCCCCAAGAACTTATCATCAAGCTGAACATCCCAACACCCTCTTAAATCCAAAAATTCAAGATCAGGGCAGCTTTCGAGTATTTGAAGAGCCCCTTGTGTGTTGATGATATGGTATGCCATCTCAAGGTGCTTCAGTCTAGGCATTGTGGTGGCAATGGCATCAGCCTCATCATTCATATGGATGCCTGCAGAGTACGATGGATGTATGTTCCGGCACAGTCCCATGAGCAATTTACAGTTCATTCCGATGGCCTTTAGAGCACGACTACCAATTTTACCACAGTAGCTAAGATCCAAGAAGGTGATATTAGAAAACCTTCCAATTGTCTGTTCTACCACTGAATCACTCATTTCACTTCTTCGCAGTCTCAAGGTCTGAAGGGTATTAGCACTTACAAAATAAAGAAAAAAGGACTCACATGAGATGATTATTAAAACCACTCTCATATAACTATAAAGTATAAACACTTGATCAACACATGGCATGAAATGGTGATTTGCAAAGTATACATAAAAATAGCATCATGAGTAAGAATTCACAGAGGCAAACTGGTTTGCAAAAAATATTTTGAAGTTGAAATATGTAATACAACTGCTTTCTGCTTACTGTTCAGCAATGAAGGAGAAAATCATGTCGTTTTGGAGTTCGGAAACACACAGCTTTCTCATTGATCCACAACTTCTTGCAACCAGCATTTGAATCATGCGATCAAGGTGTTGCGGCTGGCATTCATTACTCCATTCCTCAATGTCTATCTCTTGCCAGCAGTCAGACCCCATAACTGCCTTGCTCCATGGTTTGCAAACCATTGGAATCACTGTTAGCTTCTCCTTAAAAGAAAGGCTGTTGAATATCAGACTCAATGCCTCAGGTATTAATTCATCCCAATGCCGAAAATCACTTGCCATTTCCATCTAGCTGCCTTAAGATACTGAGAAACAAAAATTAGAAAATCAATGCTTACACTGGCCATCAAGCAGAAGGGAAAGAGTACAAAACAAGACCAGCTATGTACAAGCATAATCCATAAAACCAAGCGGCAGAACCAGGATTTGAAATCAGAATGGGCTGAAACTGTAAGCTAAATTTTTCCCCTTATGAAGAAAACAATGCTGATTAATCCTCCAAACGAGAAGCTAATATAACATTTGCTATATAAGTTAATAAAGAATCCACCTTGTTGCAGTTCAACAAACATCCATAACCAATCTGTTTACAAGTTCAAGTGCCTTAAAACATCACCAGGTCCCCAAATCAATCAAAGAAAGAATTTTACCGGAAAAACATCAAAACTTGAAATTAAAAAGATATCACTACCAATAATTTCCTCTTTGTTTCATATCAGTTTAACCTATCCAAATAGTTTTCTTCCGCTATACTACCAATGTTGTTCATCTCATCAGACACATTTCTCTCAGTATAATCTGACAACTTAGAGAGAAAGAAAAAAAAAAAAAAACCCACATGCCAATCAGAACCCAACTATTCAAAGTCGAGAGTGATTAGCCTTAAGTGGAAGATCAATACAGAATGGAAAGACTATAAAACGAGACCCAAGTTTTACAATCACCAAAATCAAATAAAGAATTACCCTGAAAAATCTCAGAAGTGGAATTGGTCTCTTCCCAAAAAAAAAAAAAAACTCACTCTTTTCAGCTTATCATTCAAAATTCAAAGTAAGTGAAACTAAAAAGTACCCATTAATTTTTATTATCAGAGAAGTTTCAATGAAAATCAAGGTATGCGTTTAGATAATGCATTTCATGAAACACGTTTCTCAAAATATAAACAAAGAGATACATTGCAAATGATGATAGAATCAGAACCTAAATGATCAACATTACCTGTGGAAGAGAGTTTTCGGCTGGAAAATGAAAAGCTTCAGGCTGTGGTGTTCGCTCTAAATTGAAGAAAGTGAGTGAGCTCAGAATCTCCCCTTTCGTGCTTAAACCACTTGAAACGTTCTCGGAGGCTCAGAAAAGAGTTTATTAAAATAGCATGGTGCTGCCGCGTGTTGATGGATTTTTTTTTTAATTTTCTGTTAAAAATGGTAGAAATTTTTTTTTTTTTGGTTACAATTTTTTTTTTTTGTTAATACAGAAATAATTTACATATTGATATATTTTTGATGGAAATTTGTTAAATTTTCTGTATTTTTAAATTGGAAAATATCACACACAATTTTCTACAATTTTTTCTTCGAATTTTACACATTATTGACCAAAAATGAATATAATTGAATATTATAGAATTTAAAACTTAATTAATTAAAAGAGAAATGATGGGAAAGGATGGAAAAGGCACTTAATTAAAAATAAGGCTAATGTTAAAAGAGGTTATTTTGAAGTATTTTATTATAATTCATGATACACAAATTTTCTCATGATAAATAAGGTCATCCCTTCACAACCTGCCACTAAAAATAACAATAATTACAAAAACTCTGGAGAAGACAGAAAAAGTACAACTTGGTGGCTATGTGGAATGCAAACAATGTCTATGGTGGCCAACGGCAAAATTGGGTTGTCAAAGCTTTGGGTTGCTCTGGGCCCACTTCATGTTGGGCCAAACCTCTTCATGGGTCTGGAAAAAGAATCCTCCTAAACCGAGGAAAGTTGTTGAGGAAAAACTTTTACGGCTGCCTTACATAGCCAAACCTCCTAGCCCTAACTTGAAGGAACAGTACAAAATGTAGTTTCTCTTGTAATGCTTTGCCTATATACTATGTCTTAGTTTTTCGTAGTTATAGGCTTGTTTTAACAAGTGAACGATTAGTTCGAATATATGTGGTCTATGTATCATAGTAGTTCTCCTACTACAACTTCTTGATCTACCTAGTTGAAGGCAGCAGAAGGATATGTAATGGTCATCCTAACATGTGTTTCATGAAAGATACATTTACTTTTTTTAAAAAAAAGAAGCCTATTAGACCCAATGTAAAAAAAACAAGTAGGAAGTCCTCTATAGAGCAAAGCCTTAAGAGTTTTTAGCAAAGCGCGGCGGTAAAAAAAAAATTTGATTGCCATTTGTTTTCTAGCACCAACGAGGCTTCGTCGGGGGTCGTGGGAACACTAGGCACCGAGGTTCAGTGATGCGTGGTGTTGAAGAAGGTCAGAACATTTCTAGCTTGGTTTGATCGCCGGTCTACAGCGCACGGAGACATCAAGGTTTAGACGTGCGTAAGTAGATTGGCGTCGTGTCTAGACTATAAATGGAGGTCGAGGTGCGCGTAATTGCAAATCAGCTTTGGATCTTTTGCTTGCTGCTTTTGCTCGGATTGAGTTTTGGTGGTGGACGGTTAGTATCTCTAATCACCGGTGTGCAGACCCGGGTTGGTTTTGACTGGGAGTTGAAGACATGATGTCGTGCTGGAAGGGCCGACTGCCGGAAAGCTTGGCGGCTGCGGCATGGTAAATGATGGCTTGTGCTTCTGCTAAGGTTGCTTGAGTGTGGTTTTGGGTTTTTGGGCCTTTGACTCATATATGAGCTATCTGGGCCTAATCCATGGGCTTTTAGGGAGGGCCTATTCCACACCCTCATTTATTACTTAATGGATTATGATGGCCTGGCTTAAGAATTTGACCTTCTTGGGCTTTTAAGTCGGTATATGGTCTTCAAGTGCCTATCGTTCAGATCATGATTTCTATTGGAGTTGGTAACTATCCTAATGATTGGTGCACCTCAAGAGGTTTATGAATAAGGAGTTGCTCCTATTTGTTTTTAGGAAGTGGCGTTCTATTGGTACTACAATTGCATGACTGGCTAATGATTTTGCCCTAGAAAACATGGATTATTCTTTGTACTATAAGTTCGCTGCTATAGCGAACTCAAAATAAATCTGTAATGAGTCACAATTACTTAATAGAGTTTCAAGATTCTTATTTCTTTCTTATTTAACTACATGGTAGGCTCTAGCTCATGCTAATGGTTATTGAGTCTAATGAAATCAATATCCTCCTACTTGTTAAGGAGGAACAGAATCCAAGCTCAACACGAATAGTTATCCATTATCATGGACATATACTCCTTTTCTGAGATCAAATTTCCATTCTCCATTTCAGAAACACATCCCTCTTCAGCACTCACATAGAAAATGCACTCACATAACACCAAGACCACATATTCAGTAACCAGAGCAGTATATTTCAATCTACTAACTTTCTAAACTTCTACTGACTTATAACCCGACAGAAAATCAACGACTTGCTCCCACAAAAGATTCCGCAAGAGATGTCACCTACTCCCTGAGGAAAAACAAACAATGGAGGAAAAAAAATCCGTTAACAAACAATATGAAAACACACTTATCCATCCATCAATAGTTAACACTTCAAATGTACAATTCCACATTTGAAATTCCTATGTCAAATCATGATCGACACATGCGATATGAGAAATGCAGCTTCTATGTAGTCTGTTCAATATTAATCGATTCTGAAACTATTTTTAAAAAACCATACTACTATTGCACAAGTACTTGCCGTAAGTAATCTAATCTAATGCGACACTATTCTTTACACTGTTATCCTAGTTTATAGTCACAATAGTCATCACATACTCTTACAGAGTTACAGGTAAGCCCAACAACTAAGTTCTGGATGTCACAAAGATGACTGATAACAACAACTAAGTTCTGGATTTCACAAAGATGACTGAGGAGACGGGTAAAGTTTGATGTATTTTAGGCTTTAACTATATTCGTCACAATAACAGAGGACAGGATACCAATTTTGGGACTTAGAAAACCTGTCCCTGCAACTCCAGGCACACTTGATGCTAGTGCACTACTCAAATGTACAACAAAGAGAATCTGAAAATCATCGCTCGATTATAACCATGGATGATACCCTTCTAAGAATGACAGATCTGGGCTATGTGATCATCTAAAAGCCTGGCTCTCAAATTACTGTACCAGGTCTGTTGTTAGAGTTGAAATAAAAAGCTCAGAGGAGAAGCAATATGGTTGCATCTTCACATGAAGGCATACGGGGAAAGGGGAGATCAAGGATAAAAAGATGGAGGCAATTGCCTAGGATATATCCTCTGATCCTAACTACACCACCTATTAAACGCTTATAGGCAGTGGCCTGATTCTTCCAAAGAAATATAAACCAATACTGGAAACAGTCTCTAATAATTAGAAGGTTTACAATTTTATCTACAATCCAACCACATGCAGAACAAATTATTAATCCTCCTTCTGACCACAACCAAGCACTTGATTAATATGTTACGTCAGTTCATCCAACTTGGCCAGCGTTGGCCCAGCTTAAATGTTGCTCTAGCACAGACTAGAACGAGACGATCAGAACAACATTTCGTCTAAGAACTAAAATCCAGAACTACTCCTGCATTTCATTGCTTATTAATTTAACTCTAGGAGCCAAAAAGTACAAACTTGTCACTGTATTACAATCTATGCTAATTGTTCAGATAGAGCTAAACGGGGCATACCAGTTGATGAGCCAGCCAAATAGGAAATGCTGCATAATTGGTACCTTCTCCAACACCTCAACCTTATACATCTTCAGCATCCCACTATTAACTTTCTTCCAATTCGGCACTCCACTAATATCATCCAACAAAGGAGAGTGCTCCGAAAACGGCCCCTTCTTCACCTTCTTCACGAAAGCAATCCCCGAAAGATACATATACTCTTTCGAAAAGTTCTCCAATATATCATCATTATGAATCGACTTCGGCTTCATATACTTGTGATCAATCAACTGCGACGAGCCGAAAATAAACGGCAGGAAATGGTAGTCGTCGAGGCCCCAAACGCCGTGAGACCCCGCCGGCTCTAAGCAATAGACCAGCTGCAGCTTCCTCATCAACTCCAAGTACTTGACGAACACTCTGGCCACCACGGCAGGGTAGTCCTCTTCCTTAATGACCTCCATTCTCGCCAGGCAGTATAGCCACGCCGCGAAATTGGTCTCGTGGCCGGTGCCGTAGTCGATCCGGCTAGCGTTTCCGAAGCTATCAGTGAAATAGGGAACGATCTCGACGGTGGAAGCTTCGAGATGCGGAGGGAGGAATTTGAGCATTAGGTCAGGGCTATTTTCGACCAAGCGGTCATGCCAGACGCGGTACGAAACGTTGCCGTATCGGGCGGCTTGCTGAGTCGGCGGGATTTCGTCGACCCATTTGAGGAGGGTCTCGAGGACGGAGACGATGGCGGCGGTGACGGGGGACACGTGGCAGGGATCGGAGATTTTCTTGCTGCGGATGGATTCCGAGAGGGCGACGACGAAGCCGAGGAAGTGCTTGCCGGAATCGGAGTCGTGGAAGCGGCGGATGTCGTCGGGGGATTGGATTTTCTTGGAGGGGGTTTGGAAGCGGAAGGGAGGTGAGATTGGTGGGACCGGCTTGGATTGTGGGACCGGGGCGAGGATGATGGCTTGTTGGGAGTTGTTGTTTGGGGGGAGGTTGATGGCGGGGGCTCGGATGGGGCGGTAGTTTGGGGGCGGCGAGCACGACGGCGGAGGGGCGGCGAAGGCGGTGGGGGCGCCGCATTTGCAGCAGGCCGGCGGCGAAATGGTGGTGGTGGAAGGTGGTGGGGTTTCGGGGGATTGGGGGTGGTGGTGGTGGTGGTGTTCTTCGGGTTCCATTGTTGGAAGTTGGAGGACGAAATAGTGTGGGCAAATCACAGAACTGTGTTCTAGAGTGCGAAGAGGAGCAAGGAGGATGTTTTTAAAGCGCCAACGGGTCGGGTCAGAGATGGGCCTAAAAACTTATTGGGCCAATTTTTAGTGAAGCGACTAGATTCCCGAACTTCAGTCCATTTTGAAATTCGGAAAGCTTCCCAAACATGTGTGCAGATTCGTGCGTGACGTTCAAGGATAAGAAACTATAGTGAAAAGGTCTTTAAGGGATTTGGGAAATGGATGATGTTCCAAATTGTCAAAGGTTTCGGTCATAGGGGGAAAAGATTGGCGAGTCTGGAGTTGTTACGCTTGTACATTTGGCACATAACTTTTGACGTCTTTGAATTTGGCATGTAATCGGCTGATCTTGGACCAAGCCCTTCGTCAATTGCATGGGCATCATATTCGATTAGAATTTTATTTTTTGATAATGATATTCGATTAGAATTTGTCGGATTAAGTTTTTTTTTTTTTTTTGGGGGCAGATGGGTGTGTGCCTCAAAAAGCCTCTAGAAATTGGTCGTTAAAGAGGTTCTCAGGAGAAATCGCCGCAAGGTTAATTGGACCCGAAAAAATCAAGAGTGACCAATTTTGATTTTTTGACCTTCAAATTTGTATAGAAAATGAAATTATTGTTAATTCCTTTTAATGGGCAAATCACTTGATCAAATATTTGCCTTGGTGTTTTTAATTGAACCCAACAGAAGTTGATGAAAGTCTCTCACGGTTGTTAGAACAAAAACATTGAACACACATGTTTTGAAATAAATAAATAAATAAACCCTAGTTCTCATTCAGATGGAAGAACTTTATGGATCCCAATTCCAAAGCCGAAAATGACACGGAGCCCTGATCCTTGACAAACCAATCAAAATATCACATCCAAAACTATAATAGATTCGAATTTAAGATACATAACCTTAACGCCGGTTCTTGTGCGTATTCTCAATTTAACAAGAGTAAAAGCAGACCCTTTCTCTCTAAACTGTAGAGAGAGAAAGTAGATCTGAGAAGAAACTTCTCCCTCCCCCTTCTCTTTTGCCCAAATCTTGATCCATCCAGATCTAGATTGAAGGCTTAAGAGTTGGGGGAGGTCACTCCTTCTTCTCTTTCAGCATCCTAAAGAACTGTTCTTGCCTCACCTTTGTGGTGTTTTGTACCCTTTGTGGTTATCTCTGGCTTTGTCCAGTCTAACTCTAGCTTTGTCCAGATCGTCCCTCTTTCTTTATCAATCTATCCCAAACTTTTCCAGATCTGACTTTATCTCCATGAACTCTTCCACCCAACACCTCATATCACCACTCCTCCCTTTACCTGTGTTTTCTTCCATGAAAGTTTTCATGGCTGCTGTTTCAAAAGTAAAAATCACGTACCAAGGCGAGTATGGATGCTCATGCATGGGTTTCACGACCACCATTCTCCAATGTTACGGTCCTTTGCTTTTTGATTCTGTCCTACTTCAGTGGCCTCGGCTCTTTCACGGATGGTGCTACACTGGTGGAGATGAGGTAGGTGCTTCTAGGTGTGGTATCAGACTTTCCATCCCATGTCTCAGATCTACTCTTTGGGGTTTTTTGACTACGGAGTTACTCGGCGGCTTTGGCCAGCTTGGTGCTGCTACGTGCGGCTTCTGTCAGCTACGTGCGTTTTTGTTTTTTAAATGTTATCTTTAGGTTTAATCTCCTCTTACTGGCTCTATGTAGCTCAGTTGGAGATTAAATTTCCTATGTTGTTTCTGTATGGGCTTGTCCATCAGAATCGGTTTCCTGTTTTATCCTGCCTTCTGGGCTGGCCTTGGGGTGGCTAATTAATCCCCTTTGTTTAAAAAAAAAAGAAAGATACATAACCTTTTCTGACTCAAACATGAGATATAATATAGAAATTGTTGGTGGGTCCCCTTGTTGAGCACACGGCCACGCTCGTGCGATAACATTCAATGAGGAGTGCGCACGTCCGCAAATGTGGACGAATGCAATCCTCCATAGCCAAACAGTTGGCATGGGTCCCAATGCCTTTCATCGCCTATATAAAGGGGATCATGTCTGCACGCTTAGAGTAACGATCATTTCTCACTCTCACTAATTCCTCAGTTAGATTCCACTCTGGACTCCCTCTTGACGATCCTTCTCTTTGTCTACAAATCTCAACGGCAGAGCTGTCTGAGGAATCAGCGCGCTCATCACCCATCCGGAATCACACATTAACATAACCAAACAACATCATGCTTGTCCAACTAGGAGATAGAACTAACCTCTGCCAAGGTCACATCGCTCGGAACAAATAACAACAAACTTCTACTATCAACTGACTCCTTCCTTAGCGTAAAATTGCTCTACACTACTAGGCTGATCCCTATTTAGTTACATCTGAGATATATATGCAATCCCATTAATAATTTGGAAAATGATCATTTACCCATTTTTGGGGTTAATTAACCCCACTTACCCAAACATTCTAAGAGATTGCTCACTTATACAATATTTTATATATATTTTGCCCTAATACCCAATTAAGTATTTTTTTTATTGCTTTTTATTTGTTTAGGACAATTTTGCCATCTCCTTCTTTGTCACTTAGAGAGAGAAGTCGTTGGAGACCTCGTCGGACTTCTGTGACGAGTGGCTGGTTGCGGACTCCGGTGACCGGAATCCTGCAACATGTGACCGGAATCTCGAATCCGCCTACAGGACCGATGACCGGATTCCAGTGTCCGATTTTATTGCCCCCTAATAATACCCAGTAATTATATTATTGACCCCCAATAATAATATTATTGCCCCCCAATAATCGTATTATTGCCCCCCAATAATCGTATTATTGCCCCCCAATAATCAACGTGCCTTCCCGACGAGGTCATCATTGAGATCTTCCAGCAACTCGACTCCAAGCCCAGAACGAGATCTTCCTTCTCGTTCTGCCCATAGTTTGCCCAAAAAAGAAGAAGAAAGCTTTGGGCACCCACGAGCTTCTCAAGGGCATGAATCGCCGCATAGAGCTTCTCCTCCGACTCTGGACATCGTCCCACTTCATCCCTCGGATCGTTAGCTCGTTCAAATCGACTACCTTCTTGATCGCAGACGAGGCAGTTAGCAAGATCGATGTGAGTACGTCGACGCCTTCTTCCGTTGGTGAGCGGTAGGTCTAGAGAGAGAGAGAGAGTGTTCTGATTCCTCGCCGTGCCGGACTCAAGAAAGACATAGAGGGGCTGATCGAGGTCTGCGTCGGCGTCGAGCATCTGTCGGATCGTGCAGGAGTGGAGCAGAAACAGGTTTTTCGGAGGTATGGGTTGTAGTCTGGTGAGCTGGTGGAATCGAGTTCTGGTCTGGAGTCGGATTTTCGGCCTAAGTCCAATGATGGTGGAGAGAGAGAGAGAGAGAGAGAGAGAGAGAGAGAGAGAGAGAGAGAGAGAGAGAGAGAGAGAGAGAGAGAGAGAGAGAGAGAGAGAGAGAGAGAGGAGAGATATAAATGTTAAAGGGAGCTTCTATTCATACATCCAAAATTGGCATTTGGATCTCTCTCTTTTTCCAAGTGATAGTTGACTTTGTCAAATCATATCAAATTACTAATAAAGACACAAAAGAGGGAAAAAAAAAGTTTTTCAAATCATTGGGAGTTAATATTCCCATTGGAATTGGAAGAACTAGGATACCCTAAGACAAATGATGGATTCAGAAAGTTCATCATTTTTCCTTTGTGTTTAGTTTTCGTCATCTTGGGAAAAATCATAGCCGTATTAATGTCTGCTTATGAAACTTGCATTGGGTATAGAAGGCTGTACCATTTCTCATCCTTGATAATGCAAGAAAAACAAATGTCAGTAATAAGGAAGTTGGTCATGCAATCCATACTTTTGAAATTAGTAAAGCGTCTTGCACTATTTCTATATAATTTTTGTTTTCTTTTAAGTATGACCCATGTTCATCTTCCCAGATGGAATGTTATTTGTGATGACATCCTTATGTTTATTGATTAGCACCTTAAAGGTAACATAAATAAGGAATTATAGCATTTGGTGAAATCTAGGGGTGTGATCAAAATTTTGAAAATAGGAATGGAATGGAGATGTGAGAAGCAATACTATAAGTTCTCCTGATCTGTTATAGAAATCTGATGCATGATGGTTAAGGGTTTAGCTATGTCTTAAAGAAAGCTACAATTTGGTCTATATAGTACTGGAAACTGATAAAGTTTGTTTATGAACTTCTTAAAAAATGAGAAAATTAGGTAGATTAAAAGTTTAGACACAGGTTCTTTGTATTGTATTTTGTTCCTGTTTGAAAAATTAGAGATGATCTTGTTATCATCACTTTTCCTTTGCTTTCTACATGCACATGATTGAATCCGTATATGTATATATACTGCTCACATATACAATATGATGTAGGGAGCTCTTTGAGTGCTATTAGTCAGAAGTTAAACAGGTAGATTGCTATCAAAGGTAAAATAAGATTGTGAAATGTTCAAAAATCGAAGGAAGTTCAACTACCGATTTCGGAGGTATGAATATAACCTCCTAAAAAAAATTCCTTTTTCTTAATTTTATTGGACAATGGACATTTTAGAAAGATTAGGGAGGTGTAGGTAGCATATTAATTATTTGTAAAAGTAAGTTGGAAGTCTATTAACTGGGGCGGTCCAAATATCAATTTTGGAGGTATGAATAGAAGCTCCCAATGTTAAATTGGGTAAATGAGAGTAAAAAACTCTTAGTGGAGCAAGTGGACAATTTTTAGGCTCAAATGATCAATACCCCTTAATAATTAGCACCTAACTAAAGAAGTATATAAAGAGAAACTTATTGGTTTGAATATAGAGATAAACAGTCATGCTCACCTAAATAATAATTTGAAGTGACTGTGCCTCAGGCCCTCAGCGGCTCAGCCACATGTTTCATGTTGATGCCGTAGCTGATACCAAGAAGGGGAGAATTGGAATTGGAGTAGTCTTGGGAGATGCAGATGAGAAGGGGCTATGTTGCATTCTTTTATTAGTAACCTAAAGCCTCATACTTCGGAATTAGCAATGAGGGATTTTGTGTGCATGAAGGGGTTCGTTGCTTGGAAGTCGAAAGTGATATTGCCAACGTGATTTCTGCAGTTGACACCTATATAAGGTTTGGATTTCAGCGAGGAGGGTGCAATTTATGATGAAATAAGAGGGTTAAAGCTAAGTCAGCATTTGATGAAGTCTTGTGGAGGAAAGTTCCTAGAAATGGAAACAGTGCTGCTCATTCTCTCGCAAAGGAAGCTCTATCTATGGTCTCATTGGAAAGAGATGCTGGAAGGAAGCCGAACTGTAATGTATAAAAGAAATTGAAGAAGAAAAAAAAAAACTGAAAAAAAAAATGAACCTGACGTGAATCGAACACGCAACCTTCTGATCTGGAGTCAGACGCGCTACCATTGCGCCACAGATCCAATTAATAGACAACTTGGTTAGAACCAGTACATTATTAGAATCGAAGCATATTTTATTATTTTCACACATTTTACAGACAAAAATATTTATGATGCACATAGATTATTTGTATACTTCTAGCAACTCGCGCCACCAGGCGGCGACGCCACTGCTCAGACGAGTGTTTTACACGCGGATGTCTTCGGGTCCCACATCGCCGGAAGCAGATACTTCCGTCCACGTACTCCAACCGCATTGTAACTCGATCCCGTCGTTTTGTCCAAAACGACCTCCCCCGGATAACCCGGGTACGCCCCTTTCCCGAAAATACCCGTGCACGCGCTCACCGCCTCCAAACCCGCGCCTGCCGCTCCCTGGAAGTACCCGTTATCAAACGGATTCGTCACCGTTCCCGCCAAAACCGTAGCCAGATTGATCACCATTCCGTCTACCCCGACGTCGCCGTTTGGAGAAACTAACGGTGGAGTCTGCGGCCCGTAAATCGGCTGGTGAAACGGCCACGCGCACTGACCGGGACACTGCTTCCCCGGGTTCCCCACCCAGGCGTAAGTCGACCCGCCCCGACTCGACCCGTGACTACCGCACCGGCTCATGCAGAACCCCTCCACCGCCACGTCAGCGTCCGTCAAAACGACGTTGACCTCCGCCGTTTTACGACCGCCCTTTGATCCTTTCGCGGCCAGAACCGCGAGCTTTTGGTTCGTGAGTGTTTTGCCGAGAGAGTAGCTCTGCTGGAGGATTTGATTCCCTACAGCGACGGTGCATGGGCCACGTGTATACCCCGCAATGGTCTGCCACCACGACGAGACCGAGGGCTGTGGAGCGCGGTGGCCGGAGCTGAGAGACTGAAGAAAGTCAACGAGAATTGACCGTTGATTGGGGGAGAATTTACCGTACCATACGAGGTTTACGGTGACGTTACCATGGAGAAGTGGGCCCTTGTGGTACTTGAGGACCAGTGGCTGTTGTTGGACGAGGGCCGAGAGCTTTCGAGGTGTGGCTGCACTAGGGCTGATGAGGAAGGTCGAGAGTGCGAGGAGGAAGGAGACCCAGATGGCCAAATGGTAATTATAAGCCATTGACAGAGTTATTTAGAGAGCACTGGTACTGGGTTTGGGTGTTTTTTTAGTGTAGCTATGTGTTCAGTGGAAGAATATATACGGATGAGAACTGAGGAAGAAGAGACAGCTGGTTTATTAAAATAGGGGAGTGAGTAATGGACATGTCTTTGTTTAATGGAGCCGCGTGGGTTTGGGTGTGACTAGGTGGTTGCTGAGAAAATCTTGAAACGCAGCGCCTATGGTTTCAATTTTCATTAATGGAAAGTTGGAAACTAGGATTGGGATGGAGGTTGGTGGTTTATGAAGGGCAGGCTTTCTCCTGGGAAGGTTTTAGGGTTTTGGGTTTTTGACGTACTTAACCAATTATTGTGGTTTGGCAACTTTGTGAGAGACAGGTACGTTCCTTCTCTTTATCCTCTTCCTTGTGCTTATCCTGATTATCATGTAGATGCTAGACCCTATCGCTGCAGTCATACATATTCAATTGCAAGCTATTCTAGCTGTTACACAACACTGGCATGGATTACTATATATTATACCCAAGAGATTACAAATTATAACACTCGATTACTATATATTATACTTAATGGATTACAAATTTAACACGGGCCAAGTGCCCGTGCCCGTGCCCGTCCAAAAAAAAAAGTGTCCGTGGGTTGGTTTGGTGAGCAATGCACATATATCAGTAGTGAGAGATTGGTGACCAGATCAAGCATTATTCTGGTTCTGTGGAGGCTAGCTAGTGATAAGGGTGGGTATAAACAATAGTGGTGATTTTACATAACTAGGTTCTAAGCTAAATTCTTCTACTGATTATAAGAGCCAAGAAATAAGTTTCTTGTGGGTTGATTTGGTGGAATGTAGTACATATATTAGTAGCACAAAAATGGAAGCATATCAAGCATGATGGTGGTAAAGGTAGGTGTAGTGGTGATCTTAGATTCCTTCACATGGTGATATAAATCACACAACCTAATTTTACACTCTTTAAAATCGCAGCAAAACCACCCAACTTAAATAGTGGGATAGGTAGGAATGTAGGATGCTGCCTGATAATAGTGCCAATTTGTCTATACCTCAAAGGGCCAAAAGGGTGGTTCTTCAACTGAACAGCTCAAGAATTTTCTCTTAGAAAAATGAAATAAAAGCCAAGTAGAAAGAGGTGAAGAACTTTGGGAATCAAAATTGGGTATGCAGTACCACTCACACCAACCATATATGTATTTCACGAGTCGGAAAGTAGTTCACGGCCGGGATTGTGGGGCTGGGGGCAGGAAGTGTGTCGGTGATTGAGACATTCTACTTTGCACCAACTCAGGCAGGCATTAGAGTAGTAGTAATACTTGTTAGAGGAAATCACTCTCCTATATTGATTTCCTCTCCACAATCAAAACTGGTTGTATAACATCTCTACAATCAAAACTGATTTTATAGCATTGAATTTTGTTGGTAACAGTAGAGCAGATCTTAGCTATATAATGGTACAATTGTAAACATACAGATAAATGAAAATCATATTCAACATGGTATCAAAGCCTAGGATAACTGTTCTGTTCTCCTTCTGCCTTTTCCAATATTCCTACATCTTCCTTTAGGTATCATATACCTTCATCCTGCAGCAGCAGCAGTAGCCTTCCTTGTCCTACCATCAACCACTGGCCAGAATTGTCATCCTTTCTCTTACCAGCAGCAGCGATATTCCTTTTTACATCAGTCTTCCTTGTCTCACAACCTCTACACGATGCAACACAACGTGCGTAGGTTGTTCTCTTCTCCTATCTGGGTTTCCTATTCTTCTCAAGGCCCACAAAGGTTTTTCGGCCCAAATACTACTCCCCCTTTTTGCTAGGGTTCATTCTGCTGCTGATCCAACTTGGTACCCGGACACCGGTGCCACCCATCACATGACAGCTATGCCTGTCAACAATCCCCAATCTTATGGTGGGCCTCATAATGTATATATGGGTAATGAGGACCCGGTGCCTGTTTCCCATACTGGTAACCTCTCCTTGTCATTAGGTTCTTCCAACTTTTCTTTACAAAATGTCTTTCGCATTCCGTCAATTTGTAAAAATCTTCTCTCTGTGGCTCGTTTCACCAAGGAAAGTCTTGTTTTCTTCCTATTTGCTCCAAATTTCTATCAAATCTATTGTTTACGTACTGGTCGTTTGTTATTTCAGGGCCCATACAAAGATGGTCTCTATCCGCTTAGCTTGTCGTCCGAGTCCACGGTCCCCCATGCTCTCTCCTCTGTTGACTCCTCTCTTTGGCACAATTGCTTAGGTCATCCCTCCTCTTCCGTTTTAGCTCGTTTAGGATCTACTCTTGGTTCCACACTTTCTTTTAATTCTTTTTGTAATAATTGTGCACTGAGCAAGTCCCATCAATTGCCTTTTCCTTCCAAACATATTTCTGCCTCTTCTCTATTTTCTATAATTCATAGTGATGTTTGGATGTCTCCTACCGTGTCTGTCACTGGCTTCAAATATTATGTTCTTTTCACAGATGAATACTCCCGTTATACATGGCTTTATCCTATGCGCTAGAAAAATGAGGTCCTTACTCGCTTTCAAAAATTGGTTGCCATGATTCGCAATATTTTCCACAGTTCTATCCAATACCTTCAAAGTGACAATGGTTCGGAATATGTCAACAATGCCTTCTCCCAGTTTTGTGACTCTTCGGGCATCCAACAACGATTTTCTTGTCTATACACTCCACAACAAAATGGGCTTGCTGAAAGAAAACATCGCCATATTGCCACTATGGCTCGCACTCTACTTCTCATCTCGGGTGCTCGAAATCTTTGGGCTGAGGCTGTTCTCACATATGTATATCTCATTAACCTCCTTCCCACTCCTACTCTAAATTGGGATACTCCTCAGATACGTCTCTATGGTCATCCTCCTTCTTATTCATCCCTTAGTGTTTTTGGTTGCTCATGTTTTCCTTACCTAGGTACAAATGTTCCCAACAAATTGTCTAGTCGTAGTGTCGAGTGTGTCTTCCTTGGTTATAGTCCCCAACACAAAGGTTATTGTTGTCTCGATCCAAACACCAGTCGTGTCTATATCTCGCGTCATGTTATATTTCACGAAACCAATTTTCCCTACAAAAACTTGCAGGTACACGCTAATTCATCTGCAGCTCCCTTCGAGCTCACTCTTCTCTCTAATCGAGTTAACATTGCATCTCCGCAGGCCATCCTGCCGAGCTCAGTGTCATCTAACCCAAGCCCAACTGATCACCAAATTGAGCAATCTGCCCTTCCTTCTCGCCCAGAGCAATCCATTGACCCAAGTCCAAGTCTGCAGCCCAATGCCCCAAGTTCACACTATGGTCAAAATCCACCCTTGGCATCTCTCGAATCAGACAGGCACTCCATCAATCTCGTGCTTCCGCTTCCGTCATCGCCGCCCCCTGGTCGTGCTCCTCCGGTCGCTTCTCCGATCATGACTTACCGACGCCGTCACCGACCGGTGGATGCACCCAAGCAGCCTGCTCAGTCCACCATCGCTCAGCAACCGAACGATGACGCTCCTCCAGTCGTTGTCGAACCTCTAGTCACCACTGAACCTCCATCGCCGGTCGTTGTACCTCCCCCTCCTCCTCCACTAGTCCCCGCACCTCCTTCGCCGCCCCCAACACACCACATGAGGACTCAACTCCGTGATGGAATCATCCAGCCTAGAATTCGCACAGATGGCATTGTAAAGTATCCCATTCCAAAAGCTCTTTTATATGTTATTAATTCCATGGAACCGACTTGTTATACTCAGGCTTCCAAAGATGTGAATTAGAGAGCTGCCATGACCGAGGAGATTAATGCTTTGTTGAAAAACCATACATGGTCCCTTGTTCCTCCCTCTCCATCTCAGTATATTGTGGGCTACAAATGGGTGTTCTACATTAAGCGAAACCAGGATGGCTCAGTCGAGGGTTATAAGGCCCGCCTTGTTGCCAAAGGATTCCATCAACAGCACGGGATCGACTATGGTGAAACCTATTGTCCTGTTATCAAGCCTGCTACCATTCGGACCGTTCTCTGTGTTGCTGTGTCTAGGGGTTGGCCTCTCCGTCAGCTAGATGTCAAAAATGCATTCCTCCATGGCTATCTTCAGGAAGACATTTACATGACTCAGCCTCCTGGCTTCATCGATTCCTCTCGGCCCTCCTATGTCTGTAAGCTTCATAAGGCACTATATAGCCTCAAACAAGCACCCCGTGCTTGGTTTCATCGCATGAGCTCTTTTCTGCTTTTTGTTGGTTTTCGCCATAGTAAAGCTGACTCATCTTTATTTATCTATCAACATGGACAACATACAATTTTCTTTTTACTCTATGTTGATGACATTGTCATTACGGGCAGCAGTGATCATCTTCTTCAAAGTTTTATTGATGCCTTGGGCCGTGGATTTGACATTAAGGATCTTGGTCCCCTTCACTATTTCCTTGGTTTACAGGTCAAGCCTTATTCCAATGGCCTTCACATCAATCAACTCAAGTAAGCTCATGATATTTTAGAGAAACACGATCTGTTACTCAGTCAGCCAGTGAGCACCCCAATGTCGGCAAAGGCTGTTCTCACCACACATGATGGGGATCTTCTTGAAAATCCAACTTCCTTTCGTGAGATGGTTGGCTCCTTGCAGTACCTAACCATTACACGCCCTGACATCGCCTTTGCGGTCAATTCTGTGTCACAATTCATGAGTCAACCTCGTGCTCCGCATCTCATTGCAGCCAAATGTATTCTCTGCTATGTCAAAGGCACACTAGGCCATGGTCTCCATTTCAGTCCTCAACGCCAACTTGCCCACCTTTCTGCTTACTCTGATGCCGATTGGGCTGGTTGCCTAGAATCTCGCCGTTCCATGTCTGGCTATCTCATTTACCTTAGCAATACCCTTGTCTCTTGGTGTTCCAAGAAGCAACCTACAATTTCTCACTCCAGTGCAGAATCTGAATATCGATCTCTTGCTCATTCCAGTGCTGAGACAACTTGGTTAGGCTTCTTACCAATGTTTTAAAACGCTGAGGCGTAGGACAAGGAGTTTTTCGGTGAGCCTCAAGAAGGCGTTCGCCTTGAGGCATAAGGCGTAAGCCTTACGTATAAAAGACCTATATTGATGTAATTATTACACTTATATATACCAACTTCATTTTCATCTAAGACAAAAGAATCAGTTAATCTTGTGACTGATCCATTGTTTCAAACATGGGCTAAGAAAGAAGCATGCCCATATGGAACAGTTCCTATACACATAACCACAAAGGAAGACTTAGTAAGGGCCAAATCTCTTTCACGTCAAATTTTTCGTAACATCATCAACACTAATGATTTTGCCCATAATAATCAGTTTCTTAACAAAATAGAAAAGGCCAAATGACAAGCACTCCCAAGAGGCTAGTTTAAAAGAACTCAAATTTCAGCTAGCAATTATTCCTATCAATCTCAGCTTTCCAGAGTTTTCAATTCTTTTCACCTTGTTTTCTTGGATCACAACATGATAATCAGGAATCTGGAGTAGACTCTCTTCATATTTAATGATACCATCACTAAACATTGAAGAATATTAACTTATTTGCCATTGGATTCTCCTAATTTTAATTACTAGATAACACATGCATACCACGAATTGCTGAGTGCTGACAGTAATAAAATTCAAATGAAGGCTTCAATGAGGACAGTGGTTCACCTTATCTCAATATTCTTTGGTCCTCAGAAGCCCTGGAAGGACGAGCTGAGCAAAGAGGCCAAGAGAGAAGGAAGCAAGTTCCTGTCTGAAAGGATTAGCCTTTTCTGCTGGACCACCAAGTCCAGCAGCTTATCAAGATGATTAATCCGAATTGCACGGTTTCCTGCCATTCAACAACTCAGTATTTCAGTGTCAAAATAAAATCAAAAACAGGCAGAAAACATTTCTAAGCAGAGCAGAGCAGAGCAATACCATTTTTCTTGCTTGAAGTGTCAAACATGAGATGAAAAGGTCTGTAAACCTCAATACAATTCATGGCAACATTTCTTATCTCCTGAAAGAAGGCAATTGAATTCTGAATAAATCCCTACCAATGTCTAAACTCTAACAGTTTGAATGACTAAATGAAACCTCTAAAACCAAAACAAAGAACACACAATAACGATATACTCAGTAGAGATATCCAACCCAGCAACAAATTCTAAATGAAATCCAACCCAACAGAGAGGAACTTCATATAGATCGGAGGTTTCACATTCACCAATGAACTCCACCCCAGCAGAGAGGAACTTCATACCTTCAAATGGCCTGCTGCGATTGAATTCCAATACCTTCAAATTGACTGCTGCGAATCGAAATTGAACTAGTAACTCGAACTCTGGGTTAGGGATCGAATTTGCTACCTTTTGGAAGAGAGAGGACTGAAATCGGCTCTCCAACAATCGATTAGTCTGGGGCCCCGACCTGGAAAAGCTTTAGACCCAATCCATTTCAAAACGACGTCATTTTCATTTGTTGATGTGCGCATCGCTTTTCATGCCTTTGTCCACGCCTCAGCAGCCTCATCGCCTAGCCATGAAAACACACTCAATTTCAGGCCAGATTTTCGCATTTTGAGCGTTAGGCGCGCCTCAAGGCTCGCTTTTTAATTCATTGCTTCTTACTATATGAACTTGGTGTCCATATTTAGTACCCATTTTGCTTTACTGTGATAACCTAAGTGCCACATACATGGCTTCTAATCCGGTCTTCCACGCTCGCACCAAGCACATCGATTTAGATTATCACTTTGTTCATGAAAAGGTAGCTCTTGGGAGTCATCAGGTTCATTTTGTCCCTTCTGTTGATCAACCAGCTGATCTTCTTACTAAACCACTTCACAAGCAGCGCCATAATCTCTTGTGTACCAAACTTGTGCGTCCTGAGCCGCCCAGTTTGAAGGGGGGTGTTAGAGGAAATCACTCTCCTACCGTGATTTCCTCTCCACAATCAAAACTGATTGTGTAACCTCTCCACAATCAAAACTGATTGTGTAACTGTAGCTTAGTTTTGAATATTTGTATTTATAGCATTGAATTCTTTTGCTAATAGTAGAGCAGATCTTAGCTATATAATGGTACAATTATAAACATACAGATCAATGAAAATCATACTCAACACTACTTCAGCGGCTCAGCCGCATGGGGAGTGGGTGCACCGTCACAGCGGCATGGTGTCCAAGGTGGTATATATGCATGGCTCTGGGGAATGGAGGAGTTGTTATATGTGGATGGTTGGTTCGTGCTCACTGCCTCACTGCCACATATGCGGCATGTGAAGCACATATATACCACATTCCTGCTCCTTGGACAGGGTTGAGTATGCTGTAATTTGTATGCTGCATAAAGGAATTGTGGTGGGCATGGAACCAAAGGGTGCTGGGATGTGCTGCAGCACCCCTATTTTTTTTTAGAGAAAAAATATCTTATATAGATTGAATGTATAGAAGCAAGTGAATGCATGAAGATTGAGGGAAAATTAGAGAAAAGCATGACAAAGCAACTATATATGAGGAAATGCATGCTAATACAAAAATATTAAAAGATTAAATATATATATATATATATATATGTATATATTAAAAGATTTGGTACAAGTAAAATCTAGTACTTCCTCAAATGACAAAACGTATATTTTGAAAAACTTTGACCCAATCACAAAGAAAATCAAAAGAAGCTAAGCCGCAAGTCACAAACTACTAACGAAAAATCAATTAAACTGAAATTTCCGACAAATCTTGATGCTACCATCACCGATGCCTTGCGTACGGAGTAGATGTAGAAGCCAAAGGAATAGTTCTGCAGCATGAAGCCATTAAATTCATAAGGATTCATCGAAGTCAAAGTACGACAAATAAGCTTTATATGAACTTAAAAAAACTTGACAGCATCATAAGATAAAATTATTAGACCCCCTCAACTTAAATTTCTGGTTCCATCCCTTGTGGTGACCGATAGACTATAGTTACCGCCACTAGAATAAGTTTTATGAAGAACGACGGAGAAGTCCTTATTAGAGACTACCGGCGTCTAGGATGTAGAGAAAGTAACTCGTGTAAATTATTTTAAACACACCGGCCAACTGATTGAGTTACTCTTTGATAAGGATCCATGTCATACTGATTTGAAAAACAGGTCATATTTTTGTTTACCTGTCAACTTTTTGGTAAACGTCGTCAAAGCTTGTACATGACCGCTTTCTGAAACCTTTGGCCTTGTGTTGTGAAAAGTTGAATTTTTCAAGCATGGCATGCATGCGGGATCCATGTCAAAGATCTCCAATTTAGAGTCGCAGGGTGAGCTTCATACAATAATACACATCCATTGGATTTCATAGAGAAACAGAACTCAAAAAGGAAAGATAATAATAAAGCAAACATGTAATTCAGTTTGTGAGGCATTTCAAGTAGATTGTAGATGTGTGCGTGCATTCTGACACATGCAAAATTGACTTTGGAATTTGGATAAGTTAGTGGTGGTAGAAGATGATAGGCAAGGTTTACTCGTGTGCACTACGAGCAGAACCTGGTTTCATATATCTAATCCGATTGAACTGACAGAATATTTTTATTTTTAGGAATTGTGAATGTGGTCCTAAAATGTGTTGACACAGTGAATGAACTATGAAGTCCAGCTCGATATCTCCTACTTTTTTTTCAAGAATCAAATTCAATCAGATGTTTATGAATACGGTGACCAGGATTACTGCTGATAATGATTCGATGGCCTTTTTATAGTAATGCTACGACTGCTATCCAATCAAATTCAATTAATCTGCAATCTTCTTTTCCACTAGTGGTCGTGTTACTCTTTCTTTCTTGAAAAGGACACAAACAGAGGCATATGGTTCTCTCATGCTTTGGGAGATAGCACAAAGCTACATACTCTTCATTCTATAATTATCCCTTAAATATCTTAATGAAAGGTGATTCTATGATACTATCGTATGAATTGCTCATAAACACAACTTGTAGAGAAAGCTTAATTGATGAAGAAGGAGCTTCAATATATAGTATATGACCCCTAATCCTCTGCTTATATTTCACTCCATGCATGCTTAGCCTTCATCAATATGGTTTGCTACGTTGCTCTGAACCTTCTTTATAATTTTGATTCTCTTTGCATGGTTGGCCAGAGAAATAAGTTGTTTTCAACGTACCATCCATGGTTTTGATTATTGAATATGATGAATCTAAATTTGTAGAACTAATCACACAATTAGTGCCACTAAAGATTGAAAACCGCACTCAAAAACCAGTTTTGCATCATTACGTACTCGATCATTTACCCGTCCTCTAGAGTGGACGAGAAAGCAGAAAAAACCCTTTTTCTGGGTTGAAACAATACCATATTGTCCCCGTTAAGACTGATTGTGACATAAAAAATTTGACCCAGTCAACTCGTGCCACTAGATGCAGTATGTAAGCTTGCATGTATTGTCTTTATTTTTGGATGGCAAAGACGAGTGCGAGACAAATTTTCTCTATCGGCAAATAGTTCAATTATGATCCTGTGAGAGTTCGACTTAGGTAATACAATGCCTTCTCCTTCTTTTCTTCATTTTCTTGGGTTAGAAGTGCTCCAAGTGATTTCTCTTGAGCAACAATGTAGAGGATAAGTGGCTTCCTAAGGATTGGTGCACGTAACACTGGAGGATTTACCAAGTACTTCTTTATACTTTTAAAGGCGCTATGGGAAGCTTCATCCCGTATGAAACGCACGCATATCTTTCTTCAGAAGTTTACTAAAAGGTTGACAATGGCCTGTGAGGTTGAATATGAACCGTCTGATGAAGGTGAGTCATCTTTGGAAACTCATCAACTCGCGTAGATTCCTTGGCTCAAGCATGTCTTGAATGGCCTTAATCTTCAATTGGTCCACTTCAATCCAGCGATGTTTCACAATGAATCCAACAAATTTATCTGATCTGACGCCAAAAACGATTTCAATTTTCAAATGGTTCATTTTGAGCTAGTACTTGGATAGTTTGTCAAACACCCTTCGCAAGTCTTGCAAGTGATCCTTCATCTTTTTCGACTTGAAGACTAGATTGTCGACATAGCATTCTACGTAATTGTGGAGCATGTCACCAAAGATTTTCTGCATGGCCGGTACTCTGAAATGTTGCACCAGCATTTTTCAATATGAATGGCATGACCTTGTAGCAATAGATGCCATGCATTGGGAGTGCGAAGCACATTAAGCTCTTCATCTTCTAAAGCCATCCTTATTTGATCCTAACAGGACGATCTGTAACGCCCCAATTTACACCTCTCTAAATTGGTTAAGTTACAGTGCTTCGAACCTTTAGAAGCATAAGCTAAGTAAGCTTAACTCATGTCCTAAAGAGACGCAAGGCAATTTAACTAAAAAAATACAAAATGAAATGGCAAGAGTTGACATAAAACGTAGAGTTTAAAGCGGGGTGAAATTGAAAACTTTATTCTTGCTTGTTAAAATGACATTATAACTAAACAATTGAGTGTTTTCCAAACATAACTACTTAAGCGAAACAAAGCTGAATCAACAACTTACAACATTGAAATTAAATTCTAATTTGGTTCAAACCATTTGAATACAAAGTTAAGAAGCTCAGCAAACATTGACCAAAACAAGATAACACTCACCTCTATCAAACAAAGTAGAGGTGAATAAAATGTGTAGGTAAATATACCAAATTAATAGTTAAAGAAAAATGTAGCACTCAGCTCAGTCCCAAAATCCTCCTTAATCCTCGTGCACAGTACCTGCAAGACCAACTATAGTAGGGGTAAGTTTTCGTCCTCGCTGCTCAAACATCAGCCCTAACTAGGTTTGAAAACCAAATAGTAATTGGCGCCAGTTGAGTACTAACATATAATAAAATTAAGGATTAAATTATGTTTAGTCCCTATACTTTGCCTCCAAAATCGTTTCAGTCCCTGACATTTTAATTTAATCTAAAAACTCTCTAACTTCTCAATTTTCCTCCAATAGGTCCATTCCGTCCAAATGTTCCGTTAATTGGCTGACGTGGTAGATAACCAGACGCCAACTCAGTGCCCTGTAAGTATGATGGATGTTAAAATGTCGAGAATAACCCTATCCTCTCCTTTTAATCTTTTTTTCTTACCTTCTTCTTCTTCTTCACACCCAACCACCCTAAAACCACCACCGAGCTGCCTATTCATCTTCTTCTTCGTCCTTACCTTCAATTCAATCCCAAAAACTTCAAAATCTAACTACCCAAAAACAAAAATAAAAAACCTTCCTCCTCCTTCGTTACTCGTTTATGATCGGCGAACAAGGAAGGCCTGAAAATGGGTCATCATCGACATCGACCCATGACTTAACCGTGAGTGGTGTCGGGGCCCAATAAACTTATCAGACTTCTTCTACTTCTTCTTGAAGCTCCCCTGCGCCGCAAACACATTCGTGCTGTTCAGCACCACCGACTCATCCTTCCTGCTCCCGCCTCTCGCCATTTCCTTCTCCCTGCTCGGCCTTATCCTAACACTTGAGGCTTCGCAGTCAAAAATGAGAGAGAGATAGCTAGTGAAAATCGGTGCCAGTGCCGGGTCGAGGTGAGTGACCCGGCGAGGAGTGGCGGCTTCTTGGAGTCTCGATCTGGAAATGGAATAGGTTGCTGGGCCAGACGGCGTTAGGCTCAGCCTGATCTGAATTGAGCGCGTCTTCTAATTCGAATTGAGGGGTGTCTTGGACGGTGGTGAGGGATATGATTTATGCTCCAGGTCTTTGGGTTGGGCGGCGGAGGACCCGGAAAAGATCACACTCCTTCTCCTCCTCCTCGTGCTGTTGCCACCGCCTGTTTCACTCTCCTTGTTGAAAAGGTCTCATCTTTCTCTTCTGGGTTCCTCAATTCATATATGATTTCCTTGTGCCTTGTTTGATTTTTAAGTTATGTATTGTTAATTGGCTTATTGGGTAAGTGAATTTAGCTCCCTTGATCATCTGTGATAATTTTAGATTCGTTGTAGTTTTGTTGCAACTGGGGGCTTATGATATTGGTGGATTACATGTACGTTTATGGGCTTTGAACCGTATTGGAATGTGTATAATAAGAACAGCGATTTGGGGGAAGAACCTAATGTTGATGAATTGGGAGCTTGGATTATAGTTTTGAGCTTAACTACAATGCTGGGGGGATTAGAAATGAGGAGTTGAGAGGCAGTGGTTTGGAGAAGTGGGTCTGGGGATGGTTGTGGTAGAGGGTAGGTGGTGGGATTGGGTGTTGTGACAGGTGGAGTAGGAGGTGGTGCAGCAGCAAGTGGTGGTGGTGGTGGTGGTGAGAAGGTGGTTTTGGTGGTGGTGACCTTGAAACTGCTCTCGGCGAGTCCTTGAATATCAAAGAAGTTGGAGAATCATTGAATGACAAATCTGAGGAAGTTTTTGGATGGTAAGCTTGGTGGTGGTGGTGGTGGTTACGGTGGTAGTGGCGGTGCATTTTGGTGTGAAGAAAAGAAAGAAAGAAAGAAAAAGAATAAAAGAATGAGGGAAAATGCAGGGGGTATATTGGATAATTTACAGCTTACGTGGCATGCAAACTGCTGAGTTGGCATGGCTTCGAGTGCCACTTCAGCAAGTTAACGGCCTAAATAGAGGGAATGCTAATGGAGTGTACCGATTAGACGGAAATTGTGACGTTAGGGACTTTTCATATTAATTGAGAATGTTAGGGACTGAAAAGAAAAAAGGGCCATAGTACAGGGACTAAACATAATTTAATCCTAAAATTAAATAAGAACTCCCAATGTGAAACCGTATGAAAACGAATGAGTACCCCGGTAAAATAAAACTTGATGACCGGTCTAATACTAGCCAACTACATCCTCACCGAAGATTTAAATCTTCAACAACAGGTGAAGAGTAGCGAGAGTGTCCATTTACGCCGTACCACCTAAATCTACTGTCACACCTCAAAGGATGTCAGACACTATCCTGTCCGCACAACCCCTCCGGAGGTTTAGGGGATCGAAACCCAAGGAAGTCACTATGCCCCGCTCACTCTCAAGTCATCTCATTAACTCAAGTGTTAAATCTTAAAAACCACTTCAAACCATAAAAACAATGTAGAAAACAAAAGAGCACTAACTAAGGTGAAGCCTCCCTACCTGGAATAGAACATGAAGTAGCTTAATAACTTAGCAATGGAAAACATATTGACGACTGCATGTCCCCATTCCTAATAATAAAGATCGCAAACTATCATTCCCATGTTCCATTTTCTATAAATCCATAACTTAGTCTAAATTCTTTATCTGCTTCTAATATGTAACACTATCTATATCTAGAATTTAAAGTTTCTCATATGGAAAGCCAAATAGTCCTAAGGAAATCAGTTCAACAGAATCAAGGACTATCAAAGTAGGACACATGATAAAGAGATATAAGGGTTGGAACAGCTCAAGTTTAGAAAATTAGTAAATATTCATTTTAAGAGAAATGAACTTGAAACTTTCTAGGTCCTAAGTTGACATGTTAAGGTACAACATACTAAAATTTCAAGCAAATTGGAGTTTAGGAAGCATGGAAAAAGATGGACGAAGACAGACTGAACTGTGCGGTTTTCTTCAAAATTCCAGCAGCATTCTATCAACTTAGAAAATTTGTCAAAAATTCATTTTGACTCCGATTGACATCAAACCAGTTGGTGATGGATTCTTGACATGTCTAGGTTTATGAATTAAAATCTCAGTATAAACACAATCAAGAGCCATATGGATTTGATAAGTAAAAATCCAGAAGGTCAGGTTATGATATGAATGAACTTTGAGTATGAATAAACCATAACAAGGTTTTGATATGAGATAAAGGGAAAGACCGAGTCATAACAAGTGCAAATGGAAAGTTTAAGTATCACAAAACTTAATAAATATGAGATTCTATATATGATAATTGAACTAGAAAAGATGATATTCAATAGATTGAGGCAAAACTTACCAATTGTAAAATCAAAGCATAGAACTCAAGATGGAGATGTAAACTTCATGAAATTAACTCAAATGTCGATGGAGAAACATGACCCAATCTGAGAAGAAACTGAATTTGAAAGAGGATTGGACATGCAAATATGAATTAGAATCAAATATCAGTGGTATCTTAGGACAGGATTTTCACTGAACTATAAGCGGTCTCACCTTGATTGAGAAAGAATTAACCGTTGGATCGAGTACAGTATAGAAGACGCAATTTTGAACAACTTTCATGAAAAAGTCGCGGTGATGTGAAGAGAAGAAGTGGCAGTTTTCAGCTGTCGAAGTTAATTGGCTGAAGGATTGTCCAGAAGAGACTTTCACCTTGTAACTTTCTCTCAATTCAGAATTAACGAACCAGAAGATTTGGCTCTGTTCTGAGTCACTTTTGCTATAGAAATGGAGTTTCACCAGGGATGAAAAGGTTTGATCAGAGTAGAAAACAAAGGAGAAGGTTCTGAAGAAATATGGGGTTTTCACGGGTGAAGGACGCGTGTTTGAATTGGTGATCATGTTTCCCCCCTTTTGATTCAGTTTGACCAACCTAATGGTCCAGAGAAATGTTCTAAAGAAAGATGGGGTTTTCACGGGTAACGGACACGTGTCTGAACTGATGATCATGTTTCCACCCTTTTGATTCAGTTTGACCAACCTAATGGTCCAGGGAAATGTCATGTGTTACTTAACGACTTCAATCTCTAAAAAAAAAAAAAAAATGGTTGACACTGAAAACCTCTACTAACTGATGGAGACTTCCAATTTTATTTTCTCCGAAAGTCACTTACTTTAGTACAATGCCATTCCTAAATTGATTTAGTTGAAATCATTTTATGTCATATTCGAAAATTTTAGATTTTTGTTTGGAATAATGGTACATGGACTTTCTAAAAGATGGGTGTACTAGGGGTATGCTGGTTTCTTATTTTTGTTTAGAATATGATTTTAGGGTGTTCCACAGAACCATTCTTTCTGTCAACTCCATAGAGGGATTTCGTTTCGATCAAAAAATGACAACTACAAAATATAGTTAAGAAAAATGAAAAGAAATGATCTCACAACCCATTTTTCTCTTCCACTATTTTCTCTTTGCAATAACTGTTTTATTCCATCCATTTTCTTTTTTATTTAAAAAAAAAACTATTACACATGCGGAGCATGTATGAAGAATGCTACGTTAATAAAGTAATTGTTAAAGGAAAAACATATTATGTGCCTTCGTCAAAGAGATTGACGGAGAGAGAATCAAGTAATTAGCAATCACCATCAATCAGCATGGATCAAGGACCAATCAATAGTTAATGTCATAATTGTAATTGATATTTCCGTTGTAATTCTCTCCTTATATCAAGGGGCTATGAAATGAAATGAGTAGAATAATTTCAATTGCATTTTACTTTAACACGTTATCAACACGCTCAGAGCAAATAGCCAAGAGGAAAAAAAAAACTCCAAAACCCTAGAGATTTTTTTTTTCTGCCTCCAATCCTTAAAAAAAAAAAAAAAAAAAAAATCCCCCCACAAAGCCCCCACAGCCGGCCTCATCCTTGTCCCGCTCACCCCTCCAGCCTCATCCGTCCACCGCGATCCCTGCAGCAGCCTGCATCACTGATCACAGCAAACCCGCATCACCGTGTTAGTTCCCCACCGTCGCAGCACCCAGATTGGCGACGACGTAGCAGCCCAATCCACCGGCCTCCTCCACTTTTCACGACCTGCAAGCCACCTGCAACACGCTGCCCAACGCCCCCACATCACCGGCAGCAACCAGATCTGCAGCCCAGCGCCTCGTCCCTCTGCACGCTCCCCAGCGTTTCTGTCCCTTCTGCTACCAGCCTACACACACAGCAACACCGTAGCCTAGCCTCCGCCCACTTTTGTCAGAGAACCAGAAGGAAGAAACAGAGAAAAGAAAGAAGGAAAAGACGCGAAGGAGAAGAAGAAAGAAAAGAGAGCAAGCCCTGCGGCCCAAAAAAAAAAAAAAAAGGAAAAAAGATAAAAAAGAGAAGGAACTCGGCCCAACAAAAAAAAACAAAAGGCCCAAAGAACAGAAGGCCCAGAGAAAAAAAAACAAAAACAAAAACAAAAAGAAACTCGGCCCAAAGTAAAGGGGCTAGCCCAAAGAACAGACCCAGCCCAGACTGAAAAAAAAAAAAAAACATTGCTACGCACGCTTGCATCAACACGCGCTTGCGATAGGATCGTTTTATTTTCTAGAAATCAAGTATGTTTATTTTATTTTATTTTATGATTTTAACCAAGCATGTGAATTTTATTTATATTTTCTATTTTTAAGCATGCTTTATACTTTATTGTTTATGCTTTTATTATATTATTGAGCATGTTTAGTTAGATAATTTTGATCATTTCAAGCATGTCTTGTTATTTATGTTTTATATGATTATTTTTAAGCATGATTATATATTTTACTTATGCTTTATTATGAAATTTTGAGCATATTTTTTCTTATTTATGTTTATATAAATTATGCCTACGCATGTTTTGTATTGCGCTATTGTTTATATTTCATTTTACTCATGATATATTATTGCTAATTATTATGTGTAGTATATAATTTGTTGTATATTTGTAAAATTTGAGCATGCCATGTAGTTTATTTTTATATATGCTATGTTTAAATGTGCTGTGGTTATTTTTAGAATGCAACATATACAATCCGCTTTGCCATGATAATGAAAATTCATGCGCATTATACACACACACTTACTGTGATAAAGAATTTTCACATAGCATCGAAAAAAAAAATGTGACCATTACGAATCTTGCACTAGTACAAAAAGTTAATCACACAACACTAATCACACAACGGAACACAAATCATCTGTTGTGTGTTGAAGTCAGTTTAATCATACAACGGTGCTGGTTGAATTCTGTTGTGTGAATGCCAACAAAGTGATAACTTTTTTATAAGAACTACATTGCACAACGGAAATTAAGCATGGTCCGTCGTCTGAGCCTTAAAAATTTAGCGGCAGATTTCCCTCCACTCTCGAGTCTTGGTTGCCTCTTGAAATCTGAAATTTGGGCTACTTGATACAACGGTGCTTGAGGTTTCCGTTGTGTGATTGAAAACTGGATGCCAAATTTTGAGGAAGCTTGCTTGAATGTCTTCCACAAGGTAAACCTAGTGCAAGTTGTAGAAATTAGACAACAGAAGTTATACTTTTCTGTTGTGTGAAGTTGGAATATAAGCGGCAACATTTTAAGCCAAAATGCTATGGGCGCGGTATATTTCCCTCCATGTGTTTGGCATTTTGATTTTTGTAGTGCACTCTTACAACAGTTTGTTAGGTTTGTGTTGTGTGAGTCACTTTAGATTTTATTTGAAGTTTAATTATACCTCCCACACTGAAACTCTCTCGACAAAACGAAATGAAACTCAGTCCTCTCAGACAAACCCTAAATCTCGGTCCGCTCTCAATCTCGGTACACTCTCAATCTCAATCCCGCTCTCACAAACCCTAAGTCTATTTGGATCTCTCTCACCATCCTCTCTCTCTATCTCTGTGCGAAACCCCTATCTCTCATGAAAGCTCTCTCAATCTCGATCTGCAAGTCTGCAACCATGGCCGAAGCTCAAGAATCCGATCAAAAGAGTGAAGAAGAAGAAGAAGAGGAACACTATGGAAGCTGAAGCTCAAGAATCGAGCCCCCAAGATTCGAGAGGCATCACACGAGGCCACAAGTCTCTAGTGGTTGTTCCATGGCAGCCGCAACTTGGGCTTTCACTCTCTCTCGCCTCACCGACCTGTCACTCAAGCCCCGCCACCCACAACCACCACCGCTCTCTCGGTCTGCAACGAAGCACGCCATGTCTTCAGAGAGCTCTCCTCCTCTGATTGCAGCTCAGCTCAATCACCTCGCTCTTCACTTCCCTCTGCTCGCTAAGGTAATGCATAAGCTTCTTCAACCCTAAACTCTTTTGCTTCATTTCTACTAAACCAAAATTCGAATTGCCAGAAACTTGGAAATACCAAAGTTAAATCTCTTTTTTTTGGTTTCCGATTTCAACCCGGCGTTATTGGAATGTTGAGTCTTGCTCTGCTTTTGTTCTTCTGGGTCTGAATTTTAACTGCTAAGAATTGTTGAATGAGCCCTAATTGTGGTGTGTATGATATGCTCCAATTTTAGATTAGAACAATCAGGACATGGCTGACACCTGTGACAAGAAGCCTAATGCCAATGCCAAGGTGAAAGTCAAGCATGGAGGTGGTGGTCGTGGTGGTGAGTTTGCCTTGCTTTTCCGTTTCTTGGTTTTCGGGTTTTTACTTTGATTTCCTTTTGCTGTGAGCTTAGCTCGGAATTTGTTACTGATTATTGGGGGGAAGAAGAAGGAGGTGAAGAAAGAAACCGGCCTCGGTTTGACCAAGAAGAAGGATGAGAATTTTGGGGAGTGGTATTCGGAGGTATGATGTTTCTTTGAACTAGGTTGTGTTCGGCAATTTATTTGAACAAGTGTAAGCGAGATTTTTGGGTGTTGTTTTTGTTCCGTGCAGGTTGTTGTTTTCGGTGAGATGATTGAATACTATGACATATCTGGTTGTTATATTTTGAGGCCATGGACAATGGCAATATGGGAGACCATGCAAGTAAGTATACTTTTGATGTTTAGTGATGCAGTTTCACTTGTTAATTGTGTTCTTCTTTCGCTTGTAGAGCTAGTAAAAAACTATCTGGTGTCTGCATTGTGATATGCGTTTGTCTAGTGTTTAGGGGGTCGCCGGATGACTCTTTTTCCCTAGTTTTATTTCTAGCTGTCTTACCAAGTGCTACTTTTTAGTGGCATCCTTATGTAAACCCCTGATCTTGGACTACCACACATTGCACTTGTATAATTTAGTATTGCTGCCGAACTTGTGATATGTCCATCCCCAGTTTCAAAGTTATGAACTTTATCCAGTAGCTTCTAATTGAGTATTTTAATAGCTTTTGCTTGCTAATTTATCTATTCATTTGACAATTTGCCATCGTAATGTAATTCCAGCACAGCTACTTACCTCACAGTTCTGTTGATGTGTAGGCATTCTTCGATGCAGAAATAAAGAAAATGAAGATTAAAAATTGCTACTTTCCTTTGTTCGTCTCCCCTGCTGTTCTGGAAAAAGAGAAGGATCATATAGAGGGTTTGAAACTTTGAAGGATCATATAACGGGTTTGCTGATGAGAATGTGATTGGTGAAGGTGGATATGGGATTGTGTATAGAGAGAAATGGCTGATGATTTAGTTGGGTTTTGCTATAAATGGCTGCTACGTTGGGAAAGCTTGATGATTTAGTTGGGTTTTGCTGCAGGGGACAAGTTGAGAAGGAGTTCAAGGTTGAAGTGGAAGCAATTGGTCGTGTTCGCCATAAGAATTTAGTGAGGTTGCTTGGCTACTGTGCTGAAGGTGCTCACAGGTATGTTGGTCTTCGGTTCTGATATGTTGTGTCTCCTTTTCATCAATTTTTTTTTTCTTCAGTTCATTGAATTCTGTTTGTGGCTTACTTATTTATCGTCTTTGCACTAATATACTTGAGAGTTTTTTTTATAGGATGCTTGTGTATGAGTATGTTGAGCATGCTTTAATAAGCTTCAAGGATGGATGTACTTCATAGCATTCATAAGGAACCTTGTAGTAATCCTGGATGTTATTAGAATTGCTTAGAATGGCCTATGTTTACCTTTCCTCTTTTTATATGAAATTAAAACCCACTCACCAGCTATTGAACTTGAGGGTACCATTTGGTGAATTGTCCTGGCTTATTTCATTCTCCTTGATTAGATGCGTTTTGACCTTCAATATCTGATTTAACAGCTCTAATGAGAAAATAAGTTTGCGAATCTGATAACCATGGTGTTCAACTACTGGTTCTGTTGTTTTATTTTACTGCACAATTTTTATCAAGCATTACAGATTCACATCATTTTTTGTGGTCTTATAGAATTAAGGAGTAAAAATTTATTTTCAATTCAGGAGTACGCTCCTGGTGTTGTGCTTGTACCTATGGGAAGCAGGACAGGAAAACCTTTTCGTACAACAAACCTGATTGTTTTTGCACCTAAAAATGTTCCAAATGATTCTGGAAAGAATGGTTTTATCGCGTGTGGAGATGCGTTGATAGTGGATCCTGGGTGTCAGTCTAAATTCCATGAAGAGGTATGGCATGTTAGTTTGCTCTGCTGCGCCTGGAAAATGGTTTATTTTTAGCCATCATTTACCAGGTCTGTTTAAGAGAAGAAACTCTTGTAAAAGAATTAGTGTTTACAGATTTTATTGTGATAGCAGGTTTTGCTAAGACTGGAACCGGCTTTATTTTTCATCTGTTACAATTTCAACAAATTCTATACAGAATGCTTACCAGTTTAGTTCTTAACATATATCATTTTTCTTTCTGTATTATCAGCTCAGACAAATTGTAGCTGCTTTGCCGAGAAAGTTAATTGTGTTTGTTACTCATCATCATCGCGATCATGTGGATGGTAGGTTGTGTAAAACTAATAAAACTTAGGATAAGACATTGTAATTTTTATTTAAATTGATGTGCAGGTGTTTGTTCCTTTTCTGTTCCCAGGTCTTTCAGTTATTCAACGTTGCAATCCTGAGGCTACATTATTAGCACATGAAAACACCATGCGACGCATTGGGAAAGGTTGTGATTGTAACATTATGTGTATCCAGTGACTGAAAAGCCTAGGGACAAAGATAGTAATCTCAATTATGTAATTCCCCAAACTTTCCAGTATTTTTAAATGATTTTAAATTTAAAAAACTAACTCTATACGAAGAGGTTAAAACTTTATTTCCTATTCCTCATTTCCCTCAGAATACTGGTCTTTCTGTACCCTCAGTTAAGAACATTTTTGTTAACTTTTAAAATATTAGAATGACTATGGTAATTGTTTAGCAAGATAGATGAATAATGTTTATGGAACTTAGGATATCAGTTTCTAATTATTACCTTTGCGCTGCTCTTTTCAAGCTCTGCTTATAACTTCTACTTCCTAAGCTCATGGTCTTATATGTTGACAGATGACTGGTCTCTTGGCTTTACTGCTATTTCTGGAACTGAAGAGATTTGCATTGGCGGTCAGCGGTTGATTGCCATTTTCTCTCCGGTAGTTCTCACTTGATTTTCTTATTCAAAAATCATATCAAATTTAAGATGGGATTTGCAATAAAGTGGGCGACCATATCACATTTCTTGTTTCTCCTCATGGAAGTGTCTTTAATTCGAACCGGTAGAAGCTCACTTGTGTTTCAGTCAAGGTAGTGCCATACTGGATGTTACTTCCGGGGGAAATATGACTGTAAGTTCATTATTTGTCCTATTTATATTGTGTCATAGTTATTTCCTATATAAGTTTCCTAGCCTAATTGATGAGTGTCATTGTGGGATTAGACCGGAAAACACATGCCCAATTTGTAGTTACTATATGCATGAAGATTTTTGTTTTTCTCCTCATTTACAGGATTACTTTCAATCAACATACAAATTTATGGAGATTTCCCCACATGCTTTGATCCCCATGCATGGGAGAGTTAACCTCTGGCCAAAGCACATGCTTTGTGGATATCTCAGGTATGAAACATAAGGCTCTCCTCTCGAACATCACACTTTGGCCTAAATGCTATTGTAAAATTACTCACCATAGCTCTGTGTCAAATGTAAGCTGACATAAGAGGGTTGCTCTTTCAGGAAACGTAGAGGTAGAGAAAGTTCCATCTTGAAAGCGATAGAAAATGGAGCTGAAACATTATTTGATATAGTTGCAAATGTATATTCTGAGGTTGACCGTAGCTTTTGGATTCCTGCTGCATCAAATGTGAGGCTTCACGTGGATCATCTAAGCCAGCAAGATAAGTTGCCAAAGGTAAAGGTTTCATGACAGTAATCTGTTTCCTTGGCCTTATATGGTAGCAAAGTCACCTGCATGTAGGTTTTGTGTTGGTAGTTCCAATACACTTTTTGCAGCAAGCATACAACACATTAAATCCAGATTTAAACAAAGAGGCAAACACAGATGTTGATTGTTGGGGTAAACTTATCTGCTTCTTCCATTTATTCTTCCTTTCCTTCCCTTGTGCTGATTTGGACCAACTACTTTGGCATGTAGAGATCCTTCAGAGGACAAACTTGTTGAGCACTTTCTTATTGACTCGGGCATAGAGGAGAGCAAGAAAACAAAGATTATAAAGATCATCAATGGAATGGGTGAGTTGGTTGCTGTTATCTCAAGGTGTTGTGCCATTTTAGCATATGTAGTCGTCTCAAGCACCTTCTGATGCACCATGTAACTTTTTTATCATTTCAAAAGTACTTGACACAATTGTGTAGTCTTGAACCACTTGATGTAATTGTTTTTTTTTTTTCTCTTTGTGAAAGATTCAGTTAGTTGATGTGAAACGCAACCATTACATATGTAATTCTGCTACAGGGTTTAAAGATGAGCTGCCTGTGCCTAATGCAGACATTGTCAATTTTTTTCAAATCACTAAACAAGTTTGCATCTTGCAGGCCAATTGTGAGTGAGACATTCGAGGTTTTGTAGAAGCGAATGGCAGCAGAAGGTTAAGAGTCATCAAGAATAGGAATGTTTTTTTATTCATGTGTAGCTAGCTAAGAATGCTCTTCTTTGGTGCATTATCTTGTTACTTGAATGTATTGATGCTTGAATAATGGTACTTGAATGATATATATGGATTAGAGTATTGTTTATATGGTAATATATTGAGCATTATTCTGGATAAACATTTATATTGATATTCTTGTTGTTGTTCAAGGTTTAGTCATACAACACAATACAAAACAATGTGTTGTATGAATGTAAAAGAGTTCAAAATTGAGGCTTCTCCTACAACAGTCACTAGTTGGTACCCAATTGATTACAGTATTCACACAACGGATAACCAAATATAATTGTTGTGTGAACTAACAACCAACAACAAAAGAAAACAAAATTATGTTGTGTGAGATTCATAACACACAACAGAAATAAAATGATCACTGTTGTCTGAGTAATCAACAGACAAGGGAGATAATTTTACTTCAGTTGTGTGTTACTTACCTCAGACAACAAATATTAAGTTATATCCGTTGTCTGTTAGTAGTCTCAGACAACAAATAATGAGTTATATCTGTTGTGTGTTATGAATCTCAGACAACAAAGAATAAGTCATACCTGTTGTATGTTATGAATCTCAGACAACGGCAAAATTTCATCTTCTGTTGTCTGAATGTGCCGAGGCATCGCCGCGCATGCCATGCCAGGCACATGCTGCGCAGAACTCACACAACGGAAATAGGTATTTCTGTTGAGCAAACTATTATCACACAACTGTGAAATCACCGTTGTCTGATTTTTCAATCACACAACACTCACTTAGACCACGGTGAGCTTGGTCATCACACAACACAAATTCACCGTCGTCTGATGACCTTTTTGTAGTAGTGTTGGTCTTGAAATCTAATTCATATGTTTGGAAAATAATTCACGTGGATGTCTTTATGACTGCGTAATTTATATCTTCCTTCTTGTTTATGTAGATGACTGATCCAACTTAACCTGAATTTGACATCTTGGACTCAGAAGGACTTGAGTACCATCGTTGAGTTTCTGATGTAAAAATTGCCTTTGTGGCAAAAGACTACACTGCCACTATTACCGACCCCAAAGATGATGAACTATCTAATAAGGTGAAAGCAAATACCTTAATATTTCTGAGGCGGCAAATTGATACTAGCCTACGCTGGGAATACCTACAGCTGAAGACACCCAAAGACTTGTGGAATGCCCTTAAGGGACGTTTTGGGAATATTCATGAAACTTTACTCCCAGAACTGATCGTTCAGTGGAATGAAATCTGCTTACTTGACTACAAAACGGGTTAATGACTTCAACAAAGACATGTTGCGCCTCAAGGCACGTCTCAATTTCTGTGGAAAGAAACTCACAGAAAATGATATGATCCAGATGACTCTTTCCATTTTTCCTACTTCAGCAATTATACTAGCGAACCAGTATAGGCTGGAGTATGACAACAAAAGAATCACAACCTACAATAAGCTGATCAACCTACTGCAACTGGCTGAGAGGCATGTTGAGGTTCTTTTGAGCAACAATGCCAGGCCTATTGGGACAAAGAAAATTCCCGAGACTAATTATGGCAAAGTGAAAGGTGGAAAGAACCCCAATGCAAAGGGGGTTAAACGTGCTGATCCCTACTCATATGGCAACAGCACACCATGTGGCAACAGCACACCATGTGGCAAGGGACATGGGGGTCGTGGTATGGGGCCGTGGAGGCCCTCCTAATGTATGGCGCAGAGATGGTGGTGCTGGCCCTGGTGGTCATGGAAACAAGGTCCACAGGGCACCTAAGAACCCTTCAGTCAAACATGATAGAGTTGGCAATGAACCATGCTATAGGTGTGGAGTCATTGGGCATTAGTACAAGAACTGCCAAGCAAGCAACATAGTTGCAGCCACTTACAAGAGATATAGAAAGTCTAAAGAACAAGAAACTCACTGTATGGAAGAAAGAGGCCATGACCCAGATGTCAACCTCACAATTGTAGACCTCAATGGCAATAAGGAACTTGCTCAGTCAATGGATGCACTAGTTTTTGACTAACCTGCTTTATCTATTTTCCAAAGATAGTTGTGAAGGCATAATGCCTCATTTTTAATTAGACTATTATTTGGTCTTAAAGAATGGTTTGATGAATTAGATTTCTAAACAAAGACCTTGATTTGATTATCGTTGGCTTATTAATAAATTTTGAATTTTATTCTGAAGCATTGAATTTATTCAAATTTATTTACTACATATATTTACATGGTTCGAAATTGCACTATAAAGATGTAAAGCAATTCATCTAGAGAAAAAAATTATTAGAATGAAAAGATTATCATTCTACTAAAATAGAAATACTCTAAAGAATATGAGATATATTTAAAGTCACAGACGCTCTATATGCACCAAGAGCTAATCGAACCTTGTTAAGTATCAAAGATATTCGTGCCAACGGTTATCATGTCAAAACACACTGTGAGAATGGAACTGAATACTTTTATATTACCTCTAATGAATGTGGAAGGAAACGCATTTTCGAGAAACTCATGAGTCAATCAAGTGGACTGAACCTCACTACGATTCGGATCATTGAATCCTAGATTGTCACCCATAATGAAATGTGGGACACTGACTCATACAGGCTTTGGCATGACCGCCTAGGGCACCCCGGTCGTGACATGATGATTCGTATTTTAAAAAACTCATATGGACATCCCTTCTTTCGAGTGAAACATAAAATGGGACAAAATCCGTCACACTGCAAAGTGTCGGTTCTAGTAATGCTCAAATGCAGTCATTGCCTTCTGAAGTACCAGAAGCACTACCTCCCTCCCATTATGCCTTATTGACTATCTCAAAGGCACATCACTCGTTTTGTAAAGCCTTCTCTTTAGCAAAACTAGGATCGAGACCTCCCTATGCTAAAAATATAACATAAAACATTCCATTCTTGCAAAGGATACAAGGACATATCTGTGGACCTATCCATCCAGAATGCAGACCATTCAAGTACTTTATGGTTCTGGTGGATGCTTCGACACACTGGTCACATGTCACTTTATTGTCCACAAGAAATGCTGCAAAACTCCTAGCACAGATTATACGTTTAAGGGCTCACCACCCTGATCACCCTATCAAGTCTATAAGGCTTGATAACGCTGGAGAGTTTACATCAAAAGCATTTGATGAATATTGCATGCCTATTGGGATCGATGTAGAGCATCCTGTACCCCATGTGCATACACAAAACGGTCTCGCAGAAGCCACCATCAAAAGACTACATATGGTGGCTAGAGCATTGGTTATGCACACCAACCTGCCTATATCTGCCTGGGGTTATGCAATATTGCACGCAGCTTTACTTATTCGTTTCAGACCCATTGCTAGCCAACCATTTTTTGTGTACCAGTTGGTAACTGGATATGAGCCTGACTTACGCATATTTGGTTGAGCAGTATATGTGTCTATTGCGCCCCCACAGAGCATCAAAATGGGTCCTCAGAGATGATTAAGTATTTATGTTGGATACGAATCCCCAACAATTATCCGCTACTTGGAACCCTTGACAGGCGATCTCTTTACCACTAGATTTGTGGACTGTCACTTTGATGAGACACTCCTCCCGTCGTTAGGGGGAGATAGGAAAAAGGATTTTCCAAAGGAACGACAGGAATTGTAGTGGTTTGTCCCTACTCTGTCTCATTTTGATCCCCGCACTTCACAAAGTGAAAGTGAAGTGAAAAGAATAATTGATCTTCAGAACGTAGCAGATTTGATGCCTGATGCGTTTACTGATATCGCAAAAGTGACGAGATCACATATACCAGCTGCAAATGTGCCTGCAAGGTTAGAAGTCCCCAACAAGGGGCACGGTGCCACAGATAGAGGCACTGCAACCGCACTTAGTGGAGGTGTGGTTGAGGTCGTGGCTCCCCAAGGAAGAGGGGGAGGCCACTTGGTTTGATTGACACTCACCCAAGGAAGAAGAGGGCGAGTAAGGCACAAACCAAAGATCAATGTATAGAATCCCTCTCATTAGATTGTCTCTGATTATAGTTATGTCCATGCATGAATCAATACGAGAGGACACTCCGATGTTTAAAATGATTCCAGAGAACAAAGAAATCTCAAAGGATTATGAGAGTGCATATGAGTTGATAGAAAGATCTTCCATGCACATTGATGATATATACTGTTGCTCAAGGAATCATAGAGCACGATGATATCGAACCGCGCTCTGTTGCAGAATGTCAACAAAGAGCAGATCGGCCTAAATGGAAAGAAGTAATCCAGACAGAATTAGATTCTCTGACAAACAGACAGGTATTTGGTCAGGTAGTGCTAACCCCACCAAGTGTAAAACTTGTAGGACATAAATGAGTCTTTGTCAAAAAGTGTAATGAGAAGAATGAAGTCCTGAGGTACAAGGCTCGCCTTGTGGCGCAAGGTTTCTCACAACGCCCTGGAATTGACTACGAGGATACATACTCTCCCGTAAAGGACATTATAACGTTCCGCTACTTAGTTAGCTTAGTTTCCGAAGGACTGGAAATGCAGCTCATGGATGTGATTACTACATAGCTCTATGGGGATCTAGATTCAGAGATATATATGAAAGTGCCAGATGGCCTTACATTACCCTAGTCAAGTGACTCTAAACCATGGAGTGCGTTTGCAATTAGGTTGAAATGCTCACTTTACGGATTGAAACAATCCGGGCGGATGTGGTATACCCGTCTAAGTGACTACTTGATTGGGAAGGGATATAAGAACGATGAATTATGCCCCTGTGTATTCATAAAGAAAACAAGTTCCGGATTTGCAATTATAGCAGTATATGTCGATGATATGAACATAATAGGTACTCTTGATGAAATAAGAGAAACCGCGAGCTATTTGAAATCCGAATTTGAGATGAATGATCTTGGGAAAACTCGATTCTGTCTAGGCCTTGAACTAGAACACTGAGTTTGTGGAATATTAATCCACTAGTCTGCGTATGTCCAAAAGTCAGGCAATTTAACATGGACAAAGCGCATCCTGCTAGCACTCCCATGATTGGTCGAAGCTTGGATGCAAAGAAAGATCAATTTCGTCCAGAGGAAGATGACGAAGAGGTGTTGGAGCTGAAATTCCCTATCTAAGTGCAATAGGCGCATTATTGTACTTAGCCCAATGTACTCGACCAGGCATTGAATTCTCAGTGAACTTGTTAGCTAGATTTAGCTCAGCGCCAACGCAGCGTCATTGGAATGGTATCAAGAACATTTTCCGATACCTAAAAGGAACCATTGACTTGGGACTGTTCTTTCCCTACAGAGAGACAAGAGGGACCGCAGATGGAACTGCAATCCCTAAAGGAAATGTTGATGGCGAAAACACCACTCACTACACTGATACGCCAAATGACGTTTTGGTCAGTTTTGCTGATGCTGGATACGTGTCTAACCCACATAAAGATCGTTCTCAAATTGGTTATGTATTTACCAATGGGAACACAGCGATATCTTGGAGATCAACCAAGAAAACCCTTGTGGCTACCTCCTCGAACCACTCAGAGATCATTGCTCTACATGAGGCGGTTCGTGAGTGTGTATGGTTAAGAACTATCATTACACATATTCGAGGGACTAGTGGTTTGAGTTCTACCACTGAAGAGCCTACTTGCATTTATGAAGACAATGCAGCTTGCATCGAACAGATGAAGCTAGGTTATATTAAGGGTGATAACACAAAACACATATCGCCAAAGTTGTTCTACAATCAGCAACAACAGGCTCTCTTCAAGATTCAAGTGAATCAAGTAAGGTATGAGGAGAATGTGGCAGATTTGTTCACCAAATCATTGCCCAAGTCCACATTTGAGAAACATGTGAAAAACATAGGAATGCGAAGTCTTTCCAAACTTCCTTGATTAATGCAAGTATCAACGGGAGGTGTAGACGTCAAGGGGAGTCTAACACACACATGTCATCCTCAAATGTAGAAGGTGAGTTGTGCTCTTTTCCTTCTACCAAGATGTATTTTTTGTCCCACAGGGTCTTTATTGTTACTTGGCAAGAGGTTTTTAGTGAGGCAACAACTCATGCACCATTTCGTCTTTGACTTGGCACAAGGGGGAGTGTTAAAGGAAAAACATATTATGTGCCTTCGTCAAAGAGATTGACGGAGAGGGAATCAGGTAATTAGCAATCACCATCAATCAGTATGGATCAAGGACCAATCAATAGTTAATGTCATCATTGTAATTGATATTTCCGTTGTAATTCTCTCCCTATATAAAGGGACTATGAAATGAAATGAGTAAACCAATTCCAATTGCATTTTACTTTAACAGTAATGATAATATGGATAATTTAAAAATTTAACCATCTTAAGCTTTCTTTAATAATAAATAAATATCATAATTTTCTAAAAATAAAGCAACTAAAAAATTAAGAAATAGCGTGCATCACACAAAAAGTGAAATAATTTGGCTAGTACCTTTTGGTTTGATGGCATAAATCTCTCATTTATAAGTGGGAGGTTGTGAGTCGAACTGACAGTAGATTAGTTATTGTATAAGAGTTATTTATTTGATTAAAAAAGGGTTGTTATCACAAATGGTACCTGAACTTATCCTCTATCTTATCCATGACACCTGAACTTCAATTTTGATCACAACTAGTACCTAAACATTTCGATTTCATTTCAAATGGTACCTATCACTAACTTTCGTTAATGTTCGGTTAAAAACTGACATGTGCAAAGCACATGACATATATTCAAGAATAGTTTGACGAAAATACCCATTTAAATAATTTTCTTTACTAAAAAATCCTAAATAATATTTTGGTCAATTAATATGTTAATCAAATAGAAGTTCAATTAAAAATAGAAATTAAAATGTATCTCTACCCTCTTATGCAAGGTTCGAAAAATCGCTAGGCGCTAGTCGGGCGGTGGGTTAGGGAGGAGCGCCCAAGCGTCCAGGAGGTTTTGTATTTTTTAATTTTAATTTTAATTTTTATAGCTTTTATTTATGTAATTGAAAATATATAAACTTATAAAGACTCAAAAGTGTAATAAACTAAATATTTATCCTCCTAAAAAAAAAAAATTTAATATTTTTTAATTAAATAGAGGTGGTACAGTTTGAAGTTGTATTCAATTATCCAACCAACAAAAAGTAGTATTCAATTGAAGCAATTTGTTGCCGTGCAATCTTATCCTTCTTCTCCCTGCCAACTAAAAGTAGCCACAAATTACTCTCTCTCTCTCTCTCTCTCTCCTCTCTGCGAAACCAGTAGCAACCATCTCCACCTTCTCTCTTCATTGATCTTTTCATTATTCAATCAATAACCAATCCTAAAGATCCGGAAACCATAACGAAGAGTGTTTACTGGAGATTAATTTTCGATCTGGTTTTGGAGTTCAGCTGCGCGCAGAGAGAAAGAGAGAGAGCGACAACAACTGAGCTAGAGAGAGAGAGGAGAGACTGAGAAGAGACCAGCGACGGTGAAGATTTCGCGAATTTAAAAAAAAAAAAAGGAAACGCCCAGCCGCCTAGGCGCCCGCCTAAAATCCAAACGCCTAGAAGCTCCGATTATGCATTCCTTGAGGCAGAGAGGTACCGCCCAGCGCCTAGGCGGCCGAGTTTTAGAACACTGCTCTTATGAAAATAAAAATTTAAAACTATGAAGACAAAGCATTTCAAGTAAAACTATAAAACACTTTTTTTTTGGACAAACTATAAAACATTAAAACCAAAAGTTTATCAAAACTTGCTTAATTTTTGTTTCTTATCACTCAGATTTTTAATTGAAGTTGAAAGTTTTTTTTTTCTCGATTATCTCATTTTTTATAGCCACAATATAAGTGAAAATTAGTGATATTACAAAAAAAAAATAAGGGAAAAGAAAAGTAATTTTACAAGCTTATCCTTGAAAAATGAGTCATATGTTAGTTTTCAATGGAACATTAACGGAATTTAGTGATGAGTACCATTTCAAATGAAATCGAAAAGTTCAGGTACTGATTGTGATCAAAATTGAAGTTCAGACACTATAAATAAGATAGAAGATAAGTTCAGATACTATTTGTGATAAGAACAAAAAAAAAAAAAAAGTAAAGGGAAAAAAATACAAACAGTACCCAAACTATGGGCCACTAATAACTTTCGTACCTCAACTTCAAAAACTATCATTTTGGTACCTGGACTTTTCACCCCGACCCAAGATTCATACCTGGGATCCACTTTGCTGTTAACGGTGTTAAATTTACAAGGGTAAATCTGTCATTTCACTGTTCATCTCTCTTACCATGGTACTGTTTTTTTTTTTTTCCTAAGGAGAGGAAATTTTTTTTAAAAATGAACAGTACCATGGTAAGAGAGATGAACAGTGAAATGACAGATTTACCTTTGTAAATTTAACACCGTTAACGGCAAAGTGGACGGCATGTATGAATGTTAGGTCGTGTTAGATAATCTGGGTACCATTGTGATAGTTTTTGAAGTTGAGGTACGAAAGTTATTAGTGGCCCGTAATTCAGGTACTGTTTGTAAGTTTTTCCCAAAAGTAAATGTGACTCTCCCAAATTAAAACGATTCCAATGTTTTGCACTTTGCACCAGCTGAGCTTCAAACATAGGCTTGAAGTTCACCTGCACTGCCGACTTATCGTCTCTCCCTTTGAGCCACTCAGACGTAACTTTCAAACTTCCTCTGTTCTGTAATGGAGGGTATTATATGCACGAACTCAAACTAGAATAGCTGCGATCTGTTCCTGGTTTGTCCATTTCCATATCTTCTATTTCCCTCCACCTCATTCTAATTGTCACTCTCTATTGCTTAGAAAACTCCTAGTTCCATTGAAGCATCCAACTTTACCGCCCATTTCAAGAGACCCATCTGACCATCTCTATTGCTGAAGCTTTCTGTGTTTCTTAGTTCGTCTTCATGTACATGTCTCTTTTTTCTGAATGATTACTATGTGTGTACGTATACATTTTTGTTGGTGAATCATGATATTGTTATTTTGGTGCTGATTAATTTCTTTACAATATTGCTCAATTGCTTATGTAAGGTAGATGTAAAAATATAGGCTTTGCTGATTTGTAAGGATAGGTTTAGTTTGCTGTGCTATATACATGCCTTGTTAAAATCGACACCAAAAGACACCCTTATAAAGTTATAAACTTGATGCTGAATGCAGAAATTGAGGACCGCGGCAACTAGGGAAGGCTCCGTTGAAATGGGAGAGCACAACAATCCCGAATGTGTTGCAGTTAGTGAAGCACAATCCCCTAGGGTAAATAACTTCAAGAAAGTCTCAGTTCTGCCCCTTGTCTTCCTCATCTTCTATGAGGTATCTGGGGGTCCATTTGGTATGGAGGACAGTGTTCAGGCTGCTGGTCCCCTTCTAGCGCTTCTCGGGTTCTTGGTCTTTCCATTCATTTGGAGCGTTCCTGAGGCCTTGATTACTGCAGAGATGGGTACCATGTTCCCTGTGAATGGGGGTTATGTGGTTTGGGTTTCTTCGGCCCTGGGTCCATTTTGGGGGTTTCAACAAGGATGGTTGAAATGGTTAAGTGGAGTCATTGATAATGCTTTGTACCCAGTTCTGTTTTTGGACTACTTGAAGTCAGCAATACCAGCTTTAGGCGGTGGACTTCCAAGAATCGTGGCAGCGTTAGCTCTGACATTGTTCCTCACTTACTTAAACTATCGGGGTTTAACCATTGTGGGATGGGTTGCTGTACTTTTAGGGATTTTCTCAATCATTCCTTTTGTGGTTATGGGACTTGTGGCAATTCCCAAGTTGGAGCCTTCAAGATGGTTAGTGGTGAGTCTACATAATGTGGACTGGAATTTGTATTTGAACACTCTCTTTTGGAATTTGAACTATTGGGATTCTATAAGTACACTTGCCGGAGAGGTGGAGAACCAAAAGAAAACTCTCCCCAAGGCTCTTTTTTATGCGTTCATTTTGGTTGTTGTTGGATATTTCTTCCCCCTTTTAATTGGTACTGGGGCTGTTCCACTTGATCGTGAGTTGTGGACTGATGGTTACTTCTCTGATATTGCAAAAATTGTTGGGGGAGTTTGGTTGAGATGTTGGATCCAAGGGGCTGCGGCGATGTCAAATATGGGGATGTTTGTGGCTGAAATGAGCAGCGACTCTTTTCAACTTCTTGGGATGGCAGAAAGAGGGATGTTGCCTGAGTTCTTTAGCAAGCGGTCTTGTTATGGAACCCCAGTCATCGGCATTATGTTCTCAGCTTCCGGAGTCCTTTTGCTATCTTGGCTAAGCTTTCAAGAGATTGTAGCTGCAGAAAACTTCTTGTACTGTGTTGGAATGATTTTGGAGTTCATAGCATTTATACTATTACGGGTGAAGCATCCAGCTGCATCGCGGCCATTCAAGATTCCTGTTGGAACAGTTGGAACCATTTTTTTGTGCATTCCGCCTACCCTGCTAATTGGTGTTTTGTTTGCTCTTTCTGAACTCAAGGTTGTGGTTGTGAGTCTTATAGCTATAGTGATCGGCCTTGTGATGCAGCCCTGTCTCACATATGTTGAGAGGAAGAGGTGGATGAAGTTCTCCATCAGTTCTGAACGATCTCCCAGATCTTCATGGTGCTAGTCAGGAGAGGGCCAACTCCTTTATAGATTAGTAAGCTCTCAAAATGCTGTATTGCAGTATATTTAGTGGATAGCAATATGTTGTGCAATAGCTATTTATCATCTTTGTTTTTAGGATGATGATAGATTAAAATGTGTGATTAGATTTCTATATATCAGCAGTTCAGCACCATTAATTTCCTGGTCAAAACTGTGAAGTTACCACAAAAAGAATAAATATTTGTGCGTAAATTTGGTAGTATATCTGGATCGAACTTCTGTTTATGATGAGTTTTATAGTTCACAAACTTTCAAATGTCGGTAGCAGTTATGGTAATTCTTGAAAAGAGCACAATATAGTTTTTAAACCCAGTCCTCTGACCTCTCTCTCAGCCCCCTACTTCCCTTGATACAAAACTGAAAACCAAGCGACCAGGCCTCGAAGGATACCGATCTCTGTCCAAATTTCTGATCTCGAACTCCCACCCTAGGTTCACATCCCCACCATCTCCGCCTCACCGCGCAAACGGTGCGCCATCTTCTCACGAGTATCTGCTAAGGCCAAGCCGGCTTTTACCCATGTTTGTAGATAAGGTCAGCCATGGTTGTCGAAGCTCCAATCCCAAATTGATATCAACGCTCCTCTGCCAACTCCCAACTCCTCCGGTGTTGTGGAGAAGGAAGAAGACAAATTTCCCAATGGACTGTCCTTTATATTGAAACCCCTCATTCATGCTCTCCTCCATGACTCTCTCTCTCTCTCTCTCTCTCTATGTGAGGTGTAGTTTCTCTCCCTGCTTTAATTCGTGACAGGACCTACCTCGAACTTCACCTTGAAATCTCTCTCTCTCTCTCTCTCTATGTGAGGTGTAGTTTCTCTCTCTGCTTTAATTCGTGACAGGACCTACCTCGAACTTCACCTTGAAATCCGAAGTGGCCATGTAGGCCCACCTTAAGAATGACTTTACCGAAAATTCGATAGCGTTACCTTTAAAATGGATTACTCAAAACCTGTAGCAAACCCATTTACACTTCTAAACATCCATCCTTATACTCATGGAGCCACCCTGCTCCCTAAATGCCATCAATTCCACTTTCACATAATACAAATCTCATCTTAACAATATTAATTCTACAGGTTATCAGAGCAATTCTAAAAAAATAAAAAGTATACAAGAATATAGAAATAAGAGGGTAAAGGATCGATAGATCCTACAATGTGGAAACAGTGACAACTATGCCTCAACTCCATGTATGCCCGACCTAAACTAATCTCACTTGCAAACTGGACATTTGAAACCGAAGGGTCCAGGGAAAAGTAATTGAAAAACACGTTAGAGTGAGTGGAAAAAAAAAATAATCGAGATAATTTAAGTTAAATAAGCTTTGATACTTTTCCACAATTTGAATTATTTACAAAAATCTCGATGCATGCCACATTTATAAAATATATTTCTCGCCACACAAAAAGTTTGCGAAAACATCTCAGCCTTGCTGGTTAAAAGAATCGGACTAGCCTGGCTAGTCAAGTAATAGTAAAATATGGGGAAGAAATTATCACCATATGGGTAAAGGAGCCCCTCAGGCTCTACCCTCGATTGCCACTCACACACAGAGTATTTGATGAGGATAACTACTAACCTTGACTACCACCCACGTGAGGAGGAGAATAAATTTATTCTCCTCGACTGCCACTCAAAAACACAAAATAAGTGAGGAGGAGACACTAATAGAACGATCCAAGAATGGTGAAGAAAACATTCAAAACCCAGTAAATCCATAAATTCATAAGGCTTCCCCATAAATCTCGAAATAGGGCACAAGTACAATTTCCATCCATACTTGGAAAATCTTATAAAAGAATATGTGTATTCCAATGACGTGCCTCACATGCTAAAATATTCCCGAATCCAAAATAAATAGGTCTGAAATCATATATAATTATAATTCCCTAAAAAAAAAAAATCCCATGTTCTATAATAATCCAAAAAAGTCAAAATCGACTAATAAAATATAATATTGATTTTTGAAAATCATCTTGAAAAATATTCGTTTAATCACATAAATCATAATTTCAAATAATAATCATATATCGGAGATAAACCATCGAAAGTTCAATATCGAAATAAAAATAGAAACAAATCATATGCTCAAGTTATAGCAAAATGATAAATAAATTAATTAAATCATTATTTCGGGAAAATCATAGCATGCATCATTATTTAAAACAAAAGTCCACTTACAGTATTATTTAGGCAACCATGCATACGGATTTCTTCGTCGAGCAGTAGCTCGGTACGTCGCCCTGTACACATAATTATATTTCGTAAGCAACGATTCGCAAAATAAATACTATTCTAAAATGAACTCTTGTAAACCAACATCTCCTTTTCTTCTCGGATTCAACCCAAATTTTTCTATCAACAATAATTCATCTTAACTTCCTTCCGCTAGCTTCCCTCTAACTACAACACTTCCAATTCACAATTTTCCCAATTTATTCTCAACACCAAATCCCAATTTCTCATATAAAATTCTACAACTTTACTTGGACTAATACTAACACATCCTAGGAAGAATGATAAAGCTTAAAAAGGATTAAAATGGTTATGAAAGACCGCCGGAGGAGCCGCGGTGGCTCAAGGTGGCCGGAATTCCAACTTCCAAAATCTTCAAATTTATATGCAATATTATACTAAAAAGAAAGCCCATGAGGTAAGGAACAACTTTATACCTCGGGATTTATCCAAATTCTCGACGGTTTGGCAGGAAATCGGAAAATAGTCTGAACCCAATTTGCTACAGTAACCTTCTTGGCTTCGATTCGTCGTCTATGGTGAATGATAGAATGCAAGACATATATGGATGGAAACCTTGTCGCAAGACGAAGAGATTGATACCAATTTCATGGCCATAGGTGGCCGGACGAAGCGGCGGTGACGCTAGGAAGCTACGCCGGCGAGAGAAGACGAAATCTAGAAATTTTCGGGACTTTCCCGAAATGGTGACGCTAGGAAGCTACGCCGGCGAGAGAAGACGAAATCTGGAAATTTTCGGGACTTTCCCGAAATGGAAAGTCAAGTTGCTATTTATAGACACTAATTCAACGTAATTACAAAATTGCCACTGACTTGAAACCCGTATAATGTTATAACTCCGATTTTAGCGTGCCTTACGTCTTCGAACTCGATTTAACGTCCTCTACAACTTTCATGAAGGAAGTTTCCTAAAAAACTGAGCCAAACAAAAAGTCAACTTTTAGAGCCATTAAATGATCAAAATGCAGGTGAAAAGTAAAGATTTTATCCTTTTACCTTCCAAATGACCAGTAAATGGGTAAATAAAAGTTCGGGATGGAACAATTCATGTCTTGAGTTTTGATTACTATTTATTTCGAATGAGTTTTTGAAAAAAAAAAAAGTAGGTTATTTATGTTTGAACCCAAAATTAACATTTTTTTTCCCCATGAGGAAGACTCGAAGAAATCCTGGCCAATATCCGTGGCTCAAGCGATATATTTCCTACAATTTCGGAATATATTATTTAGAGGCTAAATAAGGCCTACTTGGTGGCCCAGCAATCTTGAGGCAGATCTGGATATTCATCGATTTACTATTAATTATCATATATTTGGTAATTAATGGTGATTTATTTGGTTGATTCCAAGAGGCGATTGTGCAGAGAAAGAGCAGTCACGTGGCCCATGCAAATATTCATATATATTCACATGCAATTAATGTGCACTGGCATATATGGAAGCATGCAATTAATGTGCATGGTTCAATTAAGGAAGGTTCCCCATGCAATTAAACATGCTGTCCTCCTCTCCGCATATTCAATAGTGTATTCATAGAATTAAATAGCATGGTGGGCCATCATTCACTACCAATGGTGTGCAAGCGAGCAAATCTTCCATGCAATTATGCAATTAAGGTGGATGTGGAACTATTTGCCGCCAACATATATATATATATATATATATATATATATAATTGCATGGAGCTACGGAGTCCTCGCGAAGTCACGAAGATATATATGAATATATATATATATATATACGTGCATATCCTACCATATCCAAGAGGAAGATTAGGTCCAGTACTCTAAAAGGTAATTAATTTTGCCTAGAAGATTGCTACGACAGAGTTAATCTTTTATTGATTACGATAGATATCAAAACTATTAAGAGTTTTGATTTGATTCAAGGCCAATAATTGTGGCCTAAAATATAGTATTTCATTCCTATTAGGAAGGAGAATCTACGAGTAGCCTATATATAAAGGCTAAAGCGGAACAACAAAGGACCTCTCTCGAATCAATCAATCCCAGCGATTACAAAGCTTCCCCGGAGCAAACCTTCAACCTCGTTGAAACCCTGTGACCGCGCGCCAATCCTAGTCTCTCCAAGAGCCGACTGTCAGCATCACCAGATCAACCCGGCGACGGTGCTTCCAGTCCTAGTCTCCTCGCGAGCCGATTGCCAGTACCACTGCCACCGATACAACCAGCAAAGTAAGGGTAACGCCCTCGCAACCCAGCGAAGCTAAAGTCACGCTTTAGCAAAACCCGTGCTTTCTCCAAACTTCCCAGTGATTTCTCTGCTCAGTCTACAATGTTGAGTATCGATTCGGTGACTCGAAGAGATCACATCCAAAGTCCTTATCCGTAAGGCAAGAAGTCCTTTCTCCGAAGGCTAGAGAAGAACCTTGTGGCGAGGTTGGTGCTCTCCTCATCCACAATGCTTGAAGAAGAAGTCAGGTCAAGGGACTCCCCCGACGACTGCACCCCACGGTGCTGGCACGCCTGCGCACACACTCAAAAGAGACAGTTTGCACGCCAACTGGTTTTGGAGCCAAACAATTTGCACAAATCGAACTGAGAAAATTGTGAAAAATTGTTGATATTTTGAGTAGGTCTTCATTGTTGTTTTAACTTTCCGAATAGAGTGGGCTGAGTATTTAATTTCAATTGTAAAATCTAGGGTTTCTAAAATTGAATATGCAGATTGTGATTGTTGCTAAGGTAGGAAGTGCTGGTTAGGATGGAGAAGAATTATCTGATAGGTAGTACAAGCTCTACAAGGAGGTCGGCCAAGGTGTAAGCGCCTCTGTACATCGTGCTGTATGAAAGCCCTTTAATGAGGTTGTCGCCATCAAAATCCTCGACTTCGAAAGAGATAATTGTGATCTAGTACCAAATTCAATGTTTTTATTTATTTTCTAATATTTCTTTTGTTATTGGTAATTTGATCCATGAATGATAACAACTATATATGTGAGCAATAAAGATTTGATTCAGCTATTGCCTCATTTGGTTTGGGAATTGGAATTGTTCACGGGTTACTATGTCATTATGGATGGATACTGCTTAGAGAAGTTGATGTAGTATTTAATTTGGAAGATACAGTAACAACTAGCTTAGTTTTATTGATAATGATCCAATTGCAAATGATGAGATTAGGTATTTGCCTAGATTATCCATGAAATATCTTGTAACATTGTTTCATATGTGCATTATCAAAGAGGAAACAGTTGATATTGGGAATTATAGCACAATTGTACCAACGGGTTAGCTCATCGAAGAGGAAGAGATTGATGTTGGGGATTATAGTAAGATTGTATCAATGGGTTGGTTCATCGAAGAGGAAGCAATTGATGTTGGCGACTAAAACAAGATTATACCAACGGGCTGGTTTTAATATTAGACTATCTTGTTGAATTAATTTTCTTTAAAGGATAGCATAAATTGTTGTTGTGTTGTAATCAATTTACAATTTCTGGAATGGTTTCATTCTCAACTGAAATCACAAGTAGCGGGTCTCCGCGACCTACTCTCTTCTTCAATTGACCTTCTCACTCGTCCGACTGCGCCGCCATGCAGAGTGGACCTCTGGCTTTGCCGGTATGAGCCATGTGGTCGGACGGGACTAGTTTTTTCTAGGATGCATCTAGATGTGTTCATGACCTGGATCCGGTTTGGTGATCAGATCGATTTCAACTTATTGGTTATGGGCTGGCGAGGGGATCAGAAGATTTTGGCGATTGCAGGAAGCTTGAGGAGGGCAATCTGATGGGATCTCAATTTGGCAGAGGATATGCTCAAATGCAGATGGGGTGGCTATGTGGATTGGTTATGGTGACGGGATGAGTTTGGTTCAACTGGGTTGATGTGCGCTGGTGGGGCGGTCACCCTGTGTGCGACGGAGGCCATGACTTCGATGGCTACCAATGGTGGCTTCGACGACCTTTTTGGCTCATGGTGTTGGTGCTTTGCTCATCGCTGGGGTTCTGGGTTGATCCTAGTGGTTGGGTGCTTGGGCTTTGTCCTTGGGCCATGTCTAGTGGTCATGTTGGTTGGACCTCTTGTTTTAGTTTTCTTGCCTAGCGTTTCTAGTCAACTTAGAGGCTTCTGCCTATTCTAGCTTTTTCTCTAGTTTAGCCTGTCACATGGATTTTGATCTTTGTCGGCTTAATTATTAATTTCTTTAGTTGTACACCTATTGAGGTCTCTAGGCAACTAAATTTACTATTTTAGGGGAGTTAAGTTGTAAGGGTTTGGGTCCTTTGATTTTTAGGCTCGAATAAGTGAGCTCATTTTGTTTACAATGAGGGTTACCTGTCATACTGCTTGGCGGGTTGTGCCATTTATGATTTTGGTGTGAGACAGCATATGATGTACATGCCTTCTGAAAATAGATAAATTAATGAAATGATCATTTCCTCAAAAAAAAAAAAAAACTACAATTTCTGGAAACTCTTAAGGCTAGGGAAACAAAAAACGTTGTATAAACTTGACATTTCTCAGTCATTGTACTTTTTCGAGCACCAGGTCTCCAGAAATCAAACTTGCACCTTTGCATGAAACGAGAAATCGCCTCCTGAACTAACATACTCGTCGAAGTCGAGTTCCTTTTTAACTTGAACGTACGTCTCTCGTTAGTTTGGTTTGAGCTGAGATTTGCTAGCTAGGTTAATTCATACAAGTTAGTAGAAAGCTTCCTGACCAGAATAGATCCCAGGTAAGTACCGCTTCACTTACGTCTTGAACTAGATTGAAAACATTTGATAGTTAGTCATCTTTAACTCTCAGTTCTCTTCTCTGCCATTCCCTGGAGTGAATATATTCGTGGTAAGAGATTAATCAAAACTCATTTGGGCTATTAGGACCTTTAATAACTCAAAACATATTGCAGCATTATATATAGAGGACCCCAAGAATGACTTGATCGATTGTGATAAGGAGAGTTAGCAATGCATTTTATTGGGTCAAATTGTATCCCCACATATTGATAAATAACTAAACATTGTAAATTCTACATCCCCATCTCCGTAAAATAAATTGGTAAAAAAAAAAAAAAAAAAATTTCTCGGACCATGATTTCCACCCCCAAAAGTAAATCATATTAGATTGAACTGAAATGGACGGACACACACACACACAGGGCCCTTCTTGTGAGGGATCCATTTTTTTGGTCTTTTCTAGGGATAGGGCATTAGACCAACTTTTCGATTATATTTTAACATCTTAACCGTTCAGATTTTAGGTCCAAATGTATAGATCATTTCTACAAATTTCAGCCAAATTGATTATCATTAAAGCATTCAAAACGGCGACTTAAGATTATAAGTATGAACGGTTCAAGTTTGACAGATTTGGTTCGTTCATTGATTTATTTTAGTTTGATACCTTAACGATCACCAATTTGGCTGAAAATTTGCAAAAATGATCTACACATTAGGACTTAAAAACTGAACGGTTGAGATGTCGAAATGTAATCGAAAAGTTGGTCTGATACCCTATCCCTATAAAATACCAAATTTGTATATATATATATATATATATATATATATATATATATATATATATATATATATCCTATCCAGAGCGGAGGTTCGCTTTGAAATTAAAGTGTGAATTTCGAGTTTTTGGTCGCTTTTCGCTTTTCGGTCGCACATCCACATCTCGACCGTTCAGTTTATATATATATATACAGATCCTATCCAGAGCGGAGGTTCGCTTTGAAATTAAAGTGTGAACTTCGAGTTTTTGGTCGCACATCCATATCTCGACCGTTCAGTTTTTAGGTACTAGTGTATAGATCATCTCTGCAAATTTTCAGCCAAATTGATGATCGTTAAGGTATTGATTACTGCCTTAAAACTAGTACGGTTATGGTCGACAAATTCAGTCCGTCGATTGATTTAAGTGAGTTAGATACCTTAACGATCATCAATTTGGCTGAAAATTTGCAGAGATGATCTATACACTAGTACCTAAAAATTGAACGGTCAAGATGTGGATATGATTTGGCTAAAATTTTGCAGAAATGATCTATACATTAGTACCTAAAAACTGAATGGTTAAGATGTGGATATGAGACTGAAAAGTGATTCTAAACTCCAACCTCACACATTAATTTCAGAGTGAGGCCTTACTCTGTGTGTGTGTGTGTATGTAAGAAAATGTAGGTTCAAATGCAGTAAGTATATATCGGAAAATTCTAAGGTGCTAGGCTGTTTGCTATAGAACCATTTTTTGAATATTTTAGACCGTTGGATTAAAAATATATCCAATGGCCTTGAATATTTAAAAGGTTGGTAACCTGTTTACCCCTTAACCAAATCATTAGTAATTAATTATAGAATATTTTTCTCTAGAAAATAAAAAAGTAATGAGTCTTTTATTACTAATTAAGTACATCATTAGTACTTTCCTTAATCAATTATAACTGAGGTCCACTTTGAGTAATTTATCATTAAATCAAATAATTACTTATATGATGACAATATACTACCTTATAGATGTGGAAATTTAATTATATTATGGTACTTATTCCACATACGATCATATTTACAAAAAAAATGGGAGAAATGACGAAAAATGTTGTAAAAAATGTCCTCTTTTTGGTAATTACAAGGTCTAGGACCACATTTACAAGTTTATGAATCATTTTATAAAATTAAAAACGAATGTGTTGTTTAGGGTGGTAAATCTTCTGATTTTAGACTAAATAGAGCATGTGTCCTCATTCACGTAATAGAGCTCTCAACTGTGTAATTGGGTGATACCTTGTGTACTGTTCCTCATTGAGAAAATAATTACATCACTGACAGCGATTATTACGAATATAAAGATAAATGATCAAAAATATTGTAATAAATGTCTTGTTTGTGGTAATTACAAGGCCTAAGACAACATATACCAGTTTATGAACTATTTTACAAAATTGACAACAAATGTGTTGTACAAGTGGTAAATCTTCATATTTCATACCAAATAGAGCATTTCTCCTCATTCACGTAATAGAGGTCTCGAATGTGTAATTGGGTGGTACCTTTTGTAATCTTCCTCATTAAGAAAATAATTACGTCTTTGACAATCCTTATTACAAATATAAGGACAAATGATAAAAAATATTGTAATAAATGTCCTGTTTGTGGTAATTACAAGGTCTAAGACAACATATACTAATTTATGAACTATTTTACAAAATTGAAGACAAATGTGTTGTACAAGTGGTAAACCTTCGTATTTCATACCAAATAGAGCATGTGCCCTCATTCACGTAATATAGTTCTCGAATGTGTAACAGGGTGGTATCTTGTGTAATCTTTCTCATTGAGAAAATAATTACATCTCTGACAACACTTATTACGAATATAAGGACAAATGATTAAAAATATTGTAATAAATGTCCTGTTTGTGGTAATTACAAGGTCTAAGACAACATCTACTAATTTATGAACCATTTTATAAAATTCACGACAAATGTGTTGTACAAGCGGTTAATCTTCATATTTATACCAAATAGAGCATGTGTTCTCATTCACGTAATATAGTTCTCGATTGTGTAATTGGGGTAAACATTTTGGTATTTACTCTATTTAGGACAATATTTACAGGTATATAGACAATATTACAAATTGATGACAAATGTGTTATTAAATTGGTAATATTTTTTTTTTTAAATTGCCATGTGTCAAAATTTGAATGGGTAACCTGATGATCAATTCATCAGGCTACCATTAATTAAATTGTTATATATTAAAAAAATAAAAATAAAAAGTATGGCATACGGGAGGGTATTGTAGCCTGTCTCAGTATATATTGAGAGGACTAATCAAGCAATTTGTTTGATAGAAAAGACGAACTCATCGCCAATACACAAACACTATGTGTCTTTCTAATGATGTATGTAGAAAAAGAGCTTGACGCATGCTTTATATAAGAAATCGATCAGTTACTTTCTGATGAATAGTTGAGTAATTCCTTCAATATGTTCCATCCACTGCTATGGTTTTCTCTTTCACGCCATGCTGTTTGTAAGGTAGTAGCTGCCATACGCTCCAATGGAGAATGCTTTAGGTCAGGCAGGTTCAGAATAAAATGCAACAGGAATTTTGAGACAACTCTCCTAAGATTGCTGGCATTGATAGCAAATGCTTCTACATACTCTAGTTTGGGACATGACAGTTTTGGGAAAGACATGCAAATCAGATATGGAGGCTAATACGAATGCCCAATCTAAAAGTTCATCTCCAAAGAAATCATCTTTCTGAAGGCACTTAATGATTGAGGAATTGCTTATAGAGTAGAAAATAATACTTCAATTCAGGGTTAATTCGATGATTCTATTCATCCCACAATGAGGGTGTATATATACAAGTACAAAGGAGTAGTCTAACCCTAATAGGAAACAATCTTTCCATAATTACAGGATATCCTAATTAAATAAAATCCTAATTACATAAAGATTTACAGCGATTCTACACTCCCCCTCAAGTTGGTGCATAGATGTCTATCATGCCTAACTTGTCAACTGAGCTGTCAAATACCTTCCTAGACACTCATTTAGTAAGAACATCAGCTAATTGCTCATCTGAGTTTACAAATGGAAAGCGAATAACCTTTCTATCAAGATTTTCTTTAATAAAATGACGGTCAACCTCCACATGTTTTGTTCTATCATGTTGAATTGGATTATGTGCAATCTCAATGGCAGCTGTATTATCACAATGCAAATCCATAGGCTTTTTAAGCTTGTAACCCAGGTCTTTCAAGACATTACGAATCCATAACATTTCACAGACTCCGTGTGCCATACCTCAGAACTCAGCTTCTGCACTTGATCTGGAAACAACTTTCTGCTTTTTGCTACGCCAAGTGAAAGGTTCCCTCCAACAAAAGTGAAGTACCCAGATGTAGAACGTCTGTCAGTTTTATCACCAGCCCCATCTGCATCTGTATACCCAACAACTTCCAATTCATCTTTTTTCTGAAACAGTAACCCTTTACCTAGCGCCATCTTCAAGTACCTCAAAATACGAAAGACTGCATCCATATGCTCTTCACTAGGACAATGCATAAATTGACTAACAACACTCACAGCATAAGCAATATCAGGTCTAGTATGTGAAAGATAAATCAACCTTCCTACAAGACGTTGATACCTCCCTTTATCAGTTGGAACTTGATCAGGATAGATAGCAAGTCCGTGATTCATCTCAATGGGTGTCTCGATGGGTCTGCAGTCCAACATCCCCGTTTCAGCAAGTAAATCAAGAACATATTTCCTCTGTGAAAGTGAAATCCCCTTCTTAGGCCTTGCAACTTCAATACCCAAAAAATACTTCAGTTGTCCCAGATCCTTCATTTCAAACTCCCTGGACAAATACTTTTGCAATTCATTTATCTCTTTCGGATCATCCCTTGTAACAATCATGTCATCAACACACACAATAAGAGCGGTAACCTTACCATTCTTGCGCTTAATGAACAAGATATGGTCAGAATTGCTCTGTCTGTATCCAAAGGCTTTCATGGACTTTGAAAATCTTCCAAACCAAGCTCTTGGAGACTGCTTCTGGCCATACAAAGACTTCTTCAATTTACACACCTTGACAATGTCACTAGGGTAATTCTTAACACCTGGGGGTACATCCATGTATACTTCTTCCTCCAAATTCCCATTAAGAAATGCATTCTTCACATCAAATTGGTGCAAGGGCCAATCTTTGTTTGCTGCAAGTGAGATTAGAATCCGGACACTATTAATCTTTGCCACATGTGCAAAAGTCTCCTCATAATCAATCCCATAGCATTGTGTAGATCCTTTGGCAACCAACCTCGCCTTGTATCTATTAATAGTTCCATCTACATTAAGCTTCACAGTAAATACCCAACGGCATCCTACAGTCTTCTTTCCAACCGGCATAGGTACTAGCTCCCATGTTGCATTATTTTGAAGAGCTTCCAATTCTTCATTCATCTCCTTTGTCCATTTTGGATCCATCAATGCATCCTGCACGTTACTAGGAATAGATACAGTAGATAATTGATCAACAACAAGTGCATGTGACCGAGAAATCCTATGATTAGACATAAAATTAGCTATACGGTATTTAGCTTTGGTTTTGATATCTGGTTCATATTGTTTTTTAGAAATTCCCTTGGTAACCCTTTGTGATTTCCTAGGTTTGACACAGTCTAACCCAAAGGACTCATCAAAATTTAGGGGTACCTGAGGTGGATCATTCTGACAAGGATCTTTAGTTGGTGATGCAGAAGGGGGAATATCTTGTGTGTGAGCTTCATATACGTCTTGATTTTGATTCAAACTATCTAGAAAAGTCGTCTCTTCTGTCTCGGAATTTACAACACTCTGTTTGGCAATTACATTTTCTGTTTCGGAATTCGCAACACTTCGTTTGGCAGTCGCATTTTCTATTTCGGAATTCGCAACACTTAGTTCGGCAGTCGCATTATCTATTTCGAAATTCACAATGCTCTGTTCGGCAACTGCATTTTATGTTTCCGAATTTCTACCTTCAAATCTATCCTCCAAATTTTCCAAGTCTTCAAAGACATCAAAATCAATAATAGAACGAGGATTCCCTTCACAACCTCTCTCCCCCTGAAGGGAAGACTGAGAAGCTCCCCTGAGTAATAAGGCTCGGATTCACGAAAAGGAACATCAAGAGAGACATGTATAGTGCCAGTAAGAGGATCATAACATCGATAACCCTTCTGGAAGTCAGCATAACCAACAAAGATACACTTACGGGCACAGGGATCAAGCTTGCTGCGTTGAGGCTTGGGAATATGAACATAGGCTATGCACCCAAACACCCGGGGCTCCAAATTAGTCATAGAAGGGAAGGTCAAAAGTGCATGAAGCTTCTGATGAGGATTCTGAAACTCAATCACCCGTGTAGGAGTACGGTTGATAAGATATGTTGCTGATTTTACTGCTTCTCCCAGATAGGACCAAGGTACATTCATGCCAAACAAGGAAGCACGAATAACTTCCATCAACTGCCTGTTCTTCTGTTCTGCTAAACCATTTTGTTGAGGAGTATAAGAATTGGAGGTTTGATGACGAATTCCATCTGACCTGCAAAACTCAATCATAGGGCCATTCACAAACTCTCCACCATTGTTAGACTGAAACACTCTGATGGATTGTTGATACTGAGTTGCCACAATTTTGTGAAATTCTGTAAACATGCCAAATACATCACTCTTATTCTTCAGTAATGACACCTATGTCATGCGAGTGCAATCATCAATAAACATTACAAAATACCGAGCTCCAGAAAGAGAAGGAATTTTCGCAGGACTCCAGACATCAGAGTGAATCTTCATAAAAGGAACATGACTTTTATTAAGACTTGGTGAATATGAAATACGATGACTCTTGGCCAGTTCACAAATGTCGCAGTGGAAATCCAACTCACTAACAACTGAAAACAAATGAGGTTGCAGCTTCTTAAGATAACGAAAGGATAGATGACCTAAACGGTGATGCCATAACCATACAGCTTCCTTCACATTCTCTACCCCGTTGATCTGATTAGCTTGTCCCAAAAGATGCTTCTACTTTTTTCCAGTCTCTGTCAAATCCAGATAGTATAATTTCCCCCTTCAAACACCATAACCAAGAATCCGTCTAGTCAGAATGTCTTGAAACACACAGAAAGATGGATAGAAGGTCACAATACATGTAAGAGCTAAAATAATTTGACCAACAGACAGAAGATTATAAGCTAGTGATGGAACAACTAAGACAGATTCAAGGGTTAAGGTATCAGATAAAGCAATAGAACCTTCTCCGGTGACCAAAGTTTGAGTACCATCAGCAGTAGACACAACGTTTTGAGGGGAACGTCTAAGGTTTTTCACAAGAGTACTTGGGTCATTGGTCATATGGTCAGATGCACTTGTATCAATTATCCATGTACTATTAAAAGTAACCTTACCCTTTATACCTGACTGTGCTATATTAGCAGAGGCATGGTCTAGGTAAACTTCCTCTGTAGTAGCAACAGCAGCCTTGCCCAGATTCTTTCGCGGTTTCTTGGAGAAGTCCTACCAATCAGGGTAACCAATCACTTCATAACACCGCTCCTTGCTATGACCTAATTCCCCACTGATAATGCACCTTTTGTTTGCATATGGATTTGGTTTACCTAGAGAATGGCGTGGAGAAGTTCCTGAGAAGCCTGGAGGAGGACCCTGTTTGTGTTGAGCCATAACAGAAAATCAGGTAGTCACCGAATGCCCCATAGCTTACTTCTCTGATTGCATCATTGAGGAATTCATGATTTTTGCAGGATTGGATTTTCAAGGGTTTCAAGATGGATATGAACGTTTTGGAAAAAAAAAAAAGTTTTTTTTTGTTTTTCCGAAAAAAGGTAGGGTGATGGTTGTTTGAAATTCAGGATGGTTTGATTTCAACGGTGGTGGTACGCAGCAGTTTGTGATGTTCTTCGGGATTCAGGATTCAAAGGACGCAGCGCAAGTTCAAAGAATTGGACCTGCTTTGATACCAAGTAGAAAATAATAATTCAATTCATGGTTAATTCGATGATTCTATTCATCCCACAATGAGGGTATATAAACAAATACAAAGGAGTAGTCTAACTCTAATAGGAAACCATCTTTCCATAATTACAGGATATCCTAATTAAATAAAATCCTAATTACATAGAGATTTACAATGATTCTACATATAGTTCCGCCAATATTGACATTATTAGTAGTTTTGTAGCTCAATGCAGTGCCTTGCGTGATGAAGATCACATTCCAAAGTGGTTCCCCCTTTCGAATAATATAGCAGTTTTTTGTATATGTCACTAGTTCAAGATGTTTAACAATTGCTTTCAAAACTCATATCTTCATATATTTGAACATCGCTACCTAGGAAAATTGATCACATAAGTAAAATTAGTACTCAATCGAGAAATTAAAATGTAGAGATAAATCACTAATGTATTGTTTTCTTTAAAATATAATTATTTTTCTTTCTTCTAAAAAGCGTTATGAACAAATATACTTACTTTCTGTAAACAAGCCAAGCAGGAAAGACTCATGATTTGTCTCCTGTATACTATAGGAAGAAGAGAGAACAAATTCTGCACATCAACGTCTTTGTTTTCTTCAAGCTTTTGTAGAACATTTTTCATGATCACCTTCTTCATCAACTTCTTATTTTGTCCAGAAATATAGTATTTATTTAACCACATATCTATGTCTGGATTCATCGTTTGCATCTTTAATCTTAATTTAATTCGATCTGATCTTTTCTGTGACTCCTGCACATAAAAATTTAGGGTTAATTACATATAAGTGCATATTTGAATGTTCTTTTAGCCATAAGGCCACCAACTATTTTTTTCCCTCATAAGACCACTAGAATAAAAAAGGTGTTAAATTTTGGATATAAAAATTAATATATTTATATAAATGCCACTAGAGTAAAAAGTTAACAATCATCCTCTCTCTTCTCCGGTGAGGTCTCCGGCCAACTTCCGGCGACCACAAAAGCTACTGTCATTAACACCAAAAGCTACTGTCGCTAGCAACAAAAGCTACTCTGATGAGATTTCCGCCAATCTCTGGCGAGGTCACAAAAGCTACTGTCGCCAGCATCAAAATCTACTGACACTAGCAACAAAAGCTACTCCGGTGAGATTTCTAGCTATGTCACAAAAGCTACTGTCACTAGTAACAAAAGCTACTGTCACCAACAAAAGCTACACTCTCCAAAACCAAAAACTACTGTCACCAACACCAAAATCTACGCTCACCAGCGATAAAAGTTACCGTCACCAACACCAGAAAGCTACACTCACCAGTAAGAAAATCTACTCTCGCATCACCGAAACTTACTTTCATCAACGCCAAAAGCAATAATCAAGTAGAACAAAAGCTACTTTCGGAGATTGAGAAAGCTATTCTCAGTGACTAAGAAAACTATGACAATATCAAGGATACAACAAAAATAAAATGCTACTGGAATCAAGAAAAGAAAACATATTCAATGTTACAAAACGTATGCTGGGTTCAACAATAATGTAACTATATAAAAAGCTACTTCCATACTTGTAAAAAGTCACTACCATAGTTGTGAAAATCTATTACAATAGTTGTATAAAGTTATTGTCAATGTTGTAATGCTACTATCATTTTTCAATGGTGATGCTCTAAACCCATAGGCATCATTTGCCACCTTTAGCACGAAATTTCATTTCAACATTTTTTGGTTGGCCGAATGATCTCTTGGTCAATGGAGGCTTCAATATCCAAATTCACATGATTTTTTAAATCTACTACTACAAATGCAAAGGAGAAGAACTCTGCAAGAACAAAGATACAACAAAATATTAGTATTTGAAATGAAAGCTGAAACAACAATGTACAGCTGCGCTACAAACATGACACTCTTTATCAACTAGATAAAAAATAAGCAATCTAAAAAGCTACCGTTGTCACGCCCCCTGATTTTTAACACAACTAAAAATCGATATATAATCCCATAATTACATATGCGTGATCGTTCAACCATCAATACCAAGCACCTGGAAACTTTTTCCTTTAAACTACGTACGTATTGATGCCTTGAACCCACTATGTAATTATTGACCCGCCCACAGAGTCATATATTACATAAGCTTAAGAATTAAATTGTCAACAACAAGATAAAACGTAAATGCTCCTCAGAGTTTACTACATAGCAGAAGTCATAACAATGGCAAAGCCAACCAAATTTGCTTCCTACCTGTTCTGTTGCCAACAAGCTACCTCAGCTTCAGCCACGATTACCCTGACTTGCAGAAATAACTCTTATACCGTTGGAATGGTGCACTAGGTTGTCACACAACAAACCCGGTAAGCTTTTGCAAGCCCGTATGAGTAACTCAAAACAACTCACACAAAACCACGGGATAAAACCCGCACGTTTCAGCAAATCACGGGATAAACCCACACGAATCACAAGATAGACTCACACAAATCACGTTTAAATCAATAAACAAATCACGGGATAAACCCACACAAATTACGTTTCAATCAAGAAACAAAGCACAGGATAAACCCACACGAATCATAAGATAAACTCACATGTTTCAATCAAGAAACAACTCACACAAATCACGTTTAAATCAATAAACAAATCATGTTTCAATCAAGAAACAAAGCATAAGATAAACTCACACGATTCACTTTTAAATCAATAAACAAATCACAGGATAAACCCACACAAATCAAATTTCAATCAAGAAACAAAGCACGGGATAAACCCACACGAATCACGAGATAAACTCACACGATTCACGTTTAAATCAATAAACAAATCACGGGATAAACCCACACAAATCACGTTTCAATCAAGAAATAAAGCACCGGATAAACCGACACGAATCACGAGATAAACTCACATGTTTCAATCAAGAAACAACTCACACAAATCACGTTTAAATCAATAAACAAATCACGTTTCAATCAAGAAACAAAGCACGAGATAAACTCACACGATTCACATTTAAATCAATAAACAAATCACGGGATAAACCCACACAAATCACGTTTCAATCAAGAAACAAAGCACGAGATAAACTCACACGATTCACGTTTAAATCAATAAACAAATCACGGGATAAACCCACACAAATCACGTTTCAATCAAGAAACAAAGCACGGCGGACATACTAGAGCTCTAACTGATCGTATCCACAAACCCGGCCAAAGGCGTGAAGTCCCGATTTTCCCACCCACGATCACATTTTGTGATCCATAATCCTCAACTCGTAAGTCTTTGGATCCATGGTATAAATACCAAAACATTTAAAGGAGTCACAATGGACCCAAAATGTTACATGAATCTAAAATGAAAGATTCCCCGTAATTAATCCCTATCAATTACTCCCGGTACAAGACCCATATTTAAATAACCCACCACGAACTAAAATGTTCCACAAATACACAAATCTCAACGCTTTTCAAAACAAATCGAAATCAACATTTCCACAATCATTTGTTTTCCAAAAGCCACAACCCAAAATAATAAAAAGCATCATTTCATGCATATTGTTTTCATAAATCCACAAACCCACTAAAACATATATATTTCACGTAAATATATATATATATATATATATATATATGTAGTCATCCGCTCAGGAATGCCTACTAATACCAACTATAGTTTGCAGTTAAATCAATAACTCTCAAAAGGATAAAGGTAAGCCTGTTCGTGAATGAACTTCGTGAGATTACTCACCTCGAAATTCCCGCTGCGTCTTCAATACAGAAAAAAACAGCCTAACCACCAACTACCCGTTCAAGAATACTTCATCAAATACCTAAGGAAAGTACAGCCTTGATTCAGTCAATGAAACACAAGGAATTACGTTCGAAACCTTAAATCGAACCAAAATTCCCCAAAGTGACGCCAAATGAGGCGAAACCACATCCGAGACCACCCAATGTCTCCGGAATACTTATACGATCGCCATGTTCGAACCAGAAGTCGATCGGACGCTCGGATTCTCACAGATTGAATAAATCCACCGGTATGAAACCGTAAAAATCATAACAATTCCATACGAACTCCAAAATTTGCATATTATATATCGAAACACTCGTATCGACGAGTAGAAGATATATAATACTAGAAACAGTTCCTAATATAGCCGGAACACCGCCAGAATGCCGTCACAGACGGTGGCGCACCGCCGCCGGCTAAAACACATTATTTCCCAAAACTCCCAACATCAAAGCTACTCATCTAAGCATGCTTGTGAATTTTCATACTTGCTCGAAGTCAGAAAACAAGCATAAAGGGTCGAAAACTACCTCACGAGCTTTGAATTACTGTTCAATCCGAGTTGAACCAAGTTTCACTTGAATCGATCCAAACACCCACCAAGGATAGATCAAGGAGGCTGCTCTGAGCTCCCCAAACTCGGTTTGAAGACTCGCCGACGTCGGATATTGGAGAACCAATCGGGTCAGATTCCTCCAAAAGTCACCGCCTTGCTACACCTCCTCCGCAGTGAATCGTCGCTAGAGGACACCACAGGGAGGAGCGGACGACAACTATGAAGTGATCTGGAAAGTTTCGTCGCCGGAGACCACCGGAGCTCGCCGGAAAAGCCGAGTCGGGTTTCCGGGTTCGGGTCGGGTCAGTCGAAAAACCCAGATACCGAAGGTATCAGTTGAGACAGAAAAGAGAGAGAAGAGTTGGTTTCTGGAAAAGGAAAGTGGAAAAATGAAAATAGTAACTTTCCCGAAAGGGAAACTCCTATATATAGTAACTTTCTAAATTTTTCAACGCTCATAACTTTCTCATATGAACTCCGATTTCCGCATTCTACATATCCACGAACTCGTATCGACGCGCTCTACAACTTTCGTGAAGGAAGTTTTTAGATAATCTCAACGCATCAAAAGTCAACCCTTGCGCCCCCCCCCCCCCCCCCCCCCCCCCCCCCCCCCCCCCCCCCCCAAAACGACGCTTCCTGAATAATTATTCGCCCGAAACACTTCCGCTCCATCCATGAGCCACAAAACTGTCCAATAACCACTAATTAAATTTCGGAAAATCCTCGGAAAATAATTACAAATTTCCGAGGCATCACAACCGTCATAAATACAGAATGCTACTATAACACATGTACAAAGCTACTAAATCAGTAACAAAAAGCTACTGACATATGTACAAAAAACTACTATAAAACTTGTACAAAGTTACTGGACCATTAATAAAAAGCTACTAATTTTGATAAATAAAGTTACTATAACACATGTACAAAGCTACTAGACTAGTAATAAAAAAGCTACTGACATAAATATTGATTACACAAACCAGCTAATTATACATGTTGATAGTGTAACACAAATTTCAAATAAGAAATGCTTGAAATATGAAATCACAACAATAAGAAAATTGAATTTCATTCAGGATCATGCTTTTTCATTTTGATAAGCTATTGACAAAAAAACTACTTCAAATCAATCAAAATGAAAACAAAGAAGCTACTGAGATTAGATTGAAAAGATACTAACATAGAGATAGAAAGCTACTATCACTGTGTTGAAAAACCACTGTAACAGTTATAGCAAGCTACTGACTTGAAATCAATTAAAACAAAAACAGAAAACCTACTGACATCAGCTTGAAAAGATACTAACATAGGCATAAAAAACTATTATTACTGTATTGAAGTCACATGTAGTCCATATTTACCAACGGCTGAATACAAAATTCCACTGGTTGATAAAAGAGATTTTAACAAATATGTTTGAGCATCAGCTGCTCTAATGGCAGTTACATGATTCACCACAATTGGAGGCAATTGGTATAGAAAACAGAATGGTTAGTCTTGGTTGGTCCCTGCTAAGGGTTGGAAAACTCGGGGTCATGACCTTCCAACTATGCGACTAATAAGACCACCACGAAATGTACGTAGGAGCCTTCTATCAATTATCATCTAGCAAAAGCTACATTATACGCTGGTAACCATTTATTGATTTTTTCCCTAGGGGTCTGGAAGACAACGGAACTACCTCTGAAATCCAACACAATGTATACCACATCAAACTAAAAAATAAGGTGTAATTAATGAATTTACCTTTCTAGAGCAATAGCAAATAGCATATCTAGCTCAATAGGCCGTACATCTCCATCCTAGTGTTTGTCACTAACCCATACAAATTCTTAATAACACAACTCATTAATAATCTTCCAAATGAAAGATAAAACCCTGAAAATCTAACAAGAATTCATCTTGATGGTTCAAATATCACAAAGCCCTACAATTTAACAAGAAGCAGAAGCAGGAGAATCAAAGTAACAACATATGGATGGATTTGTTCGTAACAAAAAAAGTGATCAATTTCCAAGAATCAAATCTGAACATGAACCAAACACAAGAATCAATGTAAAGCATCCACTCGCTTTAGTTATTCGCTGCGCTTAATACTAGTCTCCATGCTAACAATTCACACATCCACAAAATCAAACGGAGCTCCGTTTCCAGTTGCATAGGGATTTACATCAGAAATCGATAAGTACAACTAACCTGGATGATGTGTCGATGACGGTGACGGGAATACGATCGGAGGAGGTGATCAGATTTTTGAAGACGAAGCACAGGCCTATCTGATCTCGGAGCGACTCCAATTTGCGCCAAGTCGGCGATGGCGAAATCCTGCAGATCGAGTATAAAGCACAGCCCAACCATTTCGGCTCTTCTTCGTCATCACTACCGGAGAATCGGTCACCGGCGACATCGAGATGCTTCAATTCAACAAGCCTCCGCTATGCTTGGAACGCTGAGACCTTTCGCCGTTCAGGTCGTACCTTAGGTTGATAAAGGTCATTGGTTCTGCTTTGATGAAGGCTGTAGCCGTCTTGGCCGCCGTTGCCGGAAGCCAGAAAAACAAAAGCGACGAGTTTCGTCGGAGGACGAAGAGGAAGAGAGAGGGCTTCCTCGGGAGAGTCGCAGAGAGAGAGGGAGAGTGGTTATTCTAATACCAGGCGGTTAGTTTTCTTAGGTAGAAGGGTAAAATGGACAGAGAAAAAATAATTTAAAGAGGCAAGTGGCCTTATGTGTACAAAACAATTTAGGTGACCTTATGACTAATATAAGTCTCAAAGTGATACTTGTTTGTAATTTTCTAAAAAATTTATTCCATATATGACGTAAAGGTTACGGGTTCGTAATGATTATTTTAAGACTACTAATTAATCAACACCAACCTCCTCCCATGCATTGAGATATATTAAGAACATCACCAAACCACTTATAGAAGTTAAAATTGAGAAGCAAATTTCCAACGTATTGGAACTGGTCTCCAAGTTTGAACCAAAGGAACTGCGTGCGTGCAACAAAAAAAAAAAAAAATTTAAGAAACATGTAATGAACGAATACATTATGTATTCATTCTTTCGCTCTGAATTTTATAGTAGAAAATGAAACATCAATCAATCTCAAGTGTGTGCGAACCTCAAATTGCGCAAGCCCCACCAAAAAGATTGCAGGAACTTCCGAGGAAAAAATGCTGATCTTGTAAAGTTAGACTGAAGAGCATAACGAAATATACCAAACTCGAAATTTTTTTTATCCTTTGGATCGCATGATGCCTTTATATGAGTCACGTTGCAGGTTCTAAGTACTCCGGCTGTTACAACCCTATGATCACAGTGGAAATCTTATATATGACATGGCATAAGCAACGAGGCTTCCCTCCAACAGTGTATCTCTCTGTCAACAGCAAAACCGTACCACAAGGCTCCAAATAACTGATGGAACAACAAGTAAATAATAGTGAAATTTCATAGAAAGTTTATTTTACTACGTACTTAATTAAACTTACACATTTGAGAGGGAATGAATGTAATTTACAGAAAATTATTGACAATTTCTCTTTTTTTTTTTTTTTTTGTGTGTCTTTTAAAGATAAAGGCTAAGACTAGGACTTATATGAGAAGCAATGATAAACGGAAGAAAATCCAATATAGCTTGAAGTCATCTTCCTATTCCAGATTCTACGTTAGGACGTTGCTTATTCAATCCAAAGATGCAACAAGCCCGTAGAGTATATTGGATTGGATAGAAGGAAACTCGAAGAACTTTATACAAAACTCAGTGGTGGAACTGTGTTTCGGTCTGATGGGGTCCAGACCTGCCCAACGTACTATCAGATGTATACTTATATGTGCATTGTTGTTCGTGTTTGTAAGATAAATGAGCGGTTTTTTTGTTTTTTAAAAAACTATGATATATTTGGCTCATCAAGCTCGTGAATAGCTCGTATTTTTTTATGAATAGCTTGAGCTTGACTCATGAAAATTTAAAATATAAATATAAAATTGTTATTGTAATAAAAGCCTTTTTTTTTTCATTGCCTTCCTTTTCAATTGAAAGGAAAATTGAGTATAGCGTGTAACAAAGAAAGACAATATTTGTGCCTCAATTAAAAAAATACGATGGGGTAACCAATCAAATTAAATTCGGATCATTAGTTTTATTTAAAATTTTATTCTTAATTAACTTTATTAATTTAGAGCCAAATTCGAGCATAAATTGGACTTGAGCTTTGTCCAATAATCGAGTTGAGCTTGAGCTTAAAAAAAACATTCAAGCCGAGCCGAGCTTGAGCTTGAAAAAAGTTAATCAAGCATAAACCCGGCTCAAGCTCGATAAAAAATAACTGAGCTGAGTGCCTGAATTTGATCACCTTAGTATTCGCTTAAGCTTATCTCATTTACACCCCTAATGCTTTCTCAAAAAAAAAAAATTTACACCCCTAATGAGAAGGGTCATAGATGGAAGTATGATGAGAAAAGGAGACAGAAATGTATGAGGTTTATATTAAGTAGTTATTTTAGGAGTGTATATAAAATTTCTTTTTATATGATTTATAAGTGTGATATAAAAGAATAAACGAATAAATAATAAATAATGTGTTGAAGGAATATTGATTTAGTGTGCCTTATTAAACTAGGAGTAGCAATATGAGAGAAGGTTCTAGATTTCCCAATCCTACACGGATGGGTATTCCTTGTAACATTAGAACTAGCACTTTGTAATCCCTATATATAGGGCTCCTATTCTCAATAATAATACACATCTCTCTCATCAATCTCTCTCAAATACATTATACTTAAACACGTTATCAGCACGACTCTAACCACAAAACAGAAAACCAAAACTCATTCACAAAGCAGCCCCTAGCCCGAGCTAGCCGAGCCTTTGCTACAGCCCGCGCGCCCGTGCGCTTGCAACCTTGCACAGCAGCCCCTGCTTCCCCCCTTCCTACAGCCCTGCGTTCCAGCCTGCTGCCATCGAAGCATCACTGCTGCGCAAACAAGCCAACGCACACCCACTGCATCTTTTTCCCGTTCCTGTGCACATCCGTCTTCTTGCAAGCCTCGAAACATCTAGTTCGGAAGCTCAGATCGAAAAACTTTATTCATCAAAGTTGTTCGTCTCTGTCTCTTCCATCTAACTTCCGAATTTCAGCCTTATCGGAGTTATATTGAGATCTGTACACCAATCGAAGTACAAGCTGTTCAGAACAGAATCTGCTCCGAATTTTCAACAAGTAAGTATTCAAAAGAGTAAGTTTTGAAGTTCCTATAATTCGAAATTTAAATATTTCTTCTTTTCTCGGGGACTTGAAAACCTCCCTTCTTCTACATCCCACCTTTCTTATAACGTGGGTTCGATTCTTGAAAAGCGGAATCGTGGGGATTCACGCAATTAACGAACTAAGAGCGTTCGTAAGACTTCGGACTAAGAGCGTCCGTAAGCATCGATTTAACGAACTAAGAGCGTTCGTAAGCTACGGACTAAGAGCGTTCGTGAGCATAGATTTTGACCATTTAAACATCATTGTTTCGGTCTAATCCAAATATTCTTGGAAATCGATTTCTTGGTAGCATTAAGGCTCAGAAATCTTATATTAGTTTTCGTGGAAGCATTGACTCCGAAACTAATACGTTCTTGCTTTCCTTTCAGGATGTAAGACTTGAACAAGCTCGATTTTACTCCATTGGATTCAACGGGCACGGGATATTTATTTGCCTACAATCCAAGAGCCCTGTTCTAAAGGAACCGCTCAAGACTCACAAACTGAGATAGAAAATTCCAGGGCATTTACCCTGATGAAGCGCCACATGAAGATGGCCCTCCAGTTTGAGTACATGAATGAGGATAACGCTAACAACCTTTGGGTTGCGCCTAGTGAATGTTTTAGTAACATTCACAACTTTCCGAACATAGAAGCACGATGGAATAATATCTGCTTCACTATAACTTTGAAAGAGTTATGAAATATTGTTCGGAGGCTCTCTGCATCATATTATTTATGCATGCTTGTGGAAAAACACAAAATAACAAATTGATTGAGAAAACCCTAACATGACCATAGGAGTCATGACGTTGAGGGTATAGGGTTGGACACCATGGCGCCATTTTTGGCCATGATTGCACTATTCCAACGCCATTGGTTCTAGGGACCATATGTATTGTGTCAATACACCTCAATCAAGAGAGCATCCTCTTCATGATATTTTATGGAGTACCTGATCAATGGTAATACATCGAGCTATAAAAGACTTTAAATCTGGCGATAAAGATAGAATGCCGCAGATTTTTATTTAGAATAGTCTTTTAATTTCCAAGAATTATGTAATGGCAATTATGCCTTAATCAATAAAATGACTTATTGGGTTATCTCTTTTCCTCTAGGCGTACTCAATTAAGTATGATGTCTAGGAAAGTAATTGAGATTAGTGGTACTTAAGAGAGCTTTGCTCCACCGACATCTCTCTCTACTTCCCTGGTCATATTTAATTGGAATTACCGAACGAATTGAGTGACTACAATTTGTCTAATGTTTGATTTTTCTTTGGATTAGATTATGGTCACGAAACTTTGATGTAATCATTGGCTATTATTAATAAAGTATCGATTTATTTTATCTCATGTCATGGACATATTTTTCGAACTTTATTAATTCAAATATATAAGAGCCAATGGTTTTCATGCGGAAACGCATTGTGAGAATGGACAAGAGTTCCTTTGCATCACCTCTAATGACTACGGACGTAAAAGAGTCTTAGAGAAACTTATGTGTCGATCTAGTGGGTTGTATGCAACTACTATTCACATAATTGAATCCAATCATGTTATGAGAGATGATTTATGGGATTCTGACACATATAGGCTTTGGCATGACCGTCTGGGACACCTAGGTTGTGATATGATGATCCGTATATTAAAGACTTCACACGGACATCCATTCTTCAGAACGAAGAGAAGTAAAAACCAAAAATTGGTTCGAGGAGATGCACCTGCGCCTCACGGCGCCAAGACTGTGCAAGACCGGCCACTTAGGGCCGGCGCCGTCTACCCCCTACGGCAACAACATGGCATTGACGCCATGGATCATTGTTTGACTCCTCCTTCTACTTCTAAAGTCAATTGTGACTTCATGGCTAAACCAAAATCCTCATTGGTTGTCTCTAAAGCCCATCATTCGTTCTGCAAAGCCTACTCTTTAGCAAAATTAGGATCGAGACCATCCTATGCAAAGGACACTAAAGAAAATATACCATTCTTGCAAAGAATCCACGGTGATATTTGTGGACCTATTCAACCACCACGCGGACCATTTAGATATTTTATGGTGTTGGTTGATGCATCGACACGCTGGTCACATGTCATGCTATTGTCCACAAGGAACGCTGCATTTGCTAAACTCCTAGCACAAATAATTAAGTTAAGGGCTCACCACCCTGATCATCCTATTAAGTCTATAAGGTTAGACAATGCTGGGGAGTTTACATCAAAGACTTTTGATGATTATTGCATGTCCATTGGGATAGAAGTTGAACATCCAGTTCCTCATGTTCACACCCAAAATGGTCTCGCAGAAGCCGCCATTAAACGACTACAAATGGTCGCTAGGGTATTGGTAATGCGCACCAATCTCCCTATTTCTGCTTGGGGCTATGCAATATTGCATGCAGCTGTGCTTCTTCGTCTGAGGCCCACTGCCACTCAACCCTTTTCTGCGTCCCAGATGGTGACTGGGTATGAGCCTAATGTCTCACACTTACGCATATTTGGGTGTGCAGTTTATGTGCCTATTGCGCTGCCACAGCGCACCAAAATGGGTCCTCAACGACGATTAGGCATATATGTTGGATATGATTCTCCAACCATTGTCCACTATTTAGAACCCTTGACAGGCGATCTCTTTACCGCAAGATTTGCGGATTGTCACTTCGATGAGACAGTCTTCCCGTCGTTAGGGGGAGATAAGAACATAAATGTTCAACAGGAACGACAGGAATTGTCGTGGTCTGTCCCCACTCTGTCTCATCTTGATCCCCGAACCGCACAGTCCGAAATTGAAGTGCGGAGAATTCTCGATCTTCAGAACGTAGCAGAATCGATGCCTGATGCGTTTTCTGATATCGCTAAAGTGACGAGATCACACATACCTGCTGCAAATGTGCCTGCAAGGATTGATGTCCCTAAAATTAGAGGACATGACGCCACCTCAAGGGCACTTGAGCATGGCGCCAACGTCCACAGTGGTAGTGACGTTGTGGCTAGGCCCACGGCTCCTGCCAGGAAGCGCGGGAGGCCAATAGGTTCGATGGATTCTCGCCCAAGAAAGAAAGCGAGTTTGGCACAAAATAATCCATTAATCATCGATGTAAATAATCCATCTCATGAGAACATTCCGGATTATGGTTATGTCCAAGAGACATCATTGGGGGACGCTCCAATGTCAAAACCAACTCCAGAGAATAGAGAGATCTCCATAAATTACACTAGTGTACATGAGATGATGGATAGAAATTCTATGGCGATTGATGATGCATTTGCATATCATATTGCAAAAGGAATCATAGAATATGATGATATCGAACCTCGCTCTGTCGAAGAATATCAACGAAGAGCGGATTGGCCTAAATGGAAAGATGCGATCCAGGCTGAATTGGATTCACTAGCAAAGAGACAGGTATTTGGGCCTATAACGCAGACACCCCCAGATGTAAAACCTGTTGGCCATAAATGGGTCTTTGTTAGAAAGCGTAATGAGAAAAATGAGGTGGTTAGATATAAAGCCCGCCTCATGGCGCAAGGTTTCTCACAACGCCCTGGAATCGACTACGAGGAGACATATTCTCCCGTAATGGACGTTATAACGTTCCGCTACTTTGTTAGTTTGGTAGTTTCCGAAAAACTTGACATGCAGCTTATGGATGTGGTTACAGCATATCTCTATGGGGATCTAGATTCAGAGATATATATGAAGGTTCCAGATGGACTTCAATTACCCAAATCAAGTGGCTCTAAACCACGGAGCGCGTTTTCAATAAGATTAAAACGCTCACTATATGGATTAAAACAATCCAGACGGATGTGGTATAACCGTCTAAGTGACTACTTGATTGGGAAGGGATATATTAATAATGAAATATGCCCATGCGTGTTCATTAAAAGAACAAGTTCCAGATTTGCAATCGTAGCAGTTTATGTCGATGACATGAACCTAATTGGAACTCTAGATGAGTTGAAGGAAACTGCTAAATACTTTAAATCCGAATTTGAGATGAAAGATCTTGGGAAAACACGGTTTTGTCTCGGTTTAGAACTCGAGCACCGTAGTGATGGAATCTTGATCCATCAGTCTGCATATACTCAGAAAATCCTAAGGCGCTTTAATGAAGATAAAGCAAAGCCTACGAGTACTCCCATGATCGGCCGTAGTCTTGAGCCCGGAAAAGATCTGTTTCGTCCAAGGGATGAGGACGAAGAACCATTAGAGGCCGAGGTGCCCTATTTGAGTGCAATAGGCGCATTATTGTACTTAGCTCAATGCACAAGACCGGATATCTCATTCGCAGTGAACTTGTTAGCTCGACATAGCTCTGCGCCAACACGCCGCCATTGGATTGGTATAAAGACAATCTTTCGATACCTAAGAGGTACGATTGATATGGGCCTATTCTATCCCTACAGAGAGAAAAGGAATGACGGAAAATTGGGATTGGACCCCAAAAGGCAAAACGCCCCCGTCCATGGAATGGCCGCCGGCCATATTGCCGCCTCCGGCGCCGCCACCGCTCATGGTGGCCGGCGTTCTCCTATCTCCTTCCATCAAAACGACAATGATGTCTTGATGGGTTTTGCTGATGCAGGGTACCTCTCTGACCCTCACAAAGGCTGCTCCCAAACTGGTTATGTCTTTACCATGGGAAGCACTGCGATATCTTGGAAGTCTACAAAACAGACCCTTGTTGCTACTTCCTCAAATCATGCAGAGATTATTGCTCTACATGAAGCTGTACGTGAATGTGTATGGCTAAGGTCTGTAATTCGACACATTCAAGGAAGTTGTGGTTTGAAGTCTACCACAAATGAACCTACATGCATTTATGAGGATAATGCAGCCTGTATTGAACAAATGAAGTTAGGTTTCATCAAGGGCAACAACACCAAGCATATATTGCCTAAGTTCTTTTATAATCAGCAACAACAATCACTTCTAAAGATTGAAGTGAATCAAATCCGATCAGAGGATAATGTAGCGGACTTATTCACTAAGTCGTTACCTAAATCCACCTTCGAGAAACATGTGAAGAGCATCGGATTGAGAAAGTTATCCGAACTCCCATGATTATAGCAATCATGGGGAGATATCGACATCAGGGGGAGTTATGATGTCTACATGTTCGATCTCGAAGAGTGAAGGACGTGTTGTGCTCTTTTTGTCCTTCGACCAGGGTTATTTTTATCCCACAGGGTTTTTGTTACCTGGCAAGGTTTTTTAACGAGGCAACGGATGAAGCGTCACCAACAAGTTTGAAGCGGCACAAGGGGGAGTGTTGAAGGAATATCGATTTAGTGTGCCTTATCAAACTAGGAGTAGCAATAGGAGAGAAGGTTCTAGATTTCCCAATCCTACACGGATGGGTATTCCTTGTAACATTAGAACTAGCACTTTGTAATCCCTATATATAGGGCTCCTATTCTCAATAATAATACACATCTCTCTCATCAATCTCTCTCAAATACATTGTACTTAAACATAATGAATAATTTCAGAAGTAATCCCTACTCCCTACTCCCTACATAATTTCTAGTTTCCCTCAGCGAAGTGTCAAACAAGAGTTGAACAAGTTGAGGTTGAGGGATCGAACAAAGCAGGGAGCAAGTACTTCTTCCCATTAAAACCATTGGCATTGTAGCTAGCGCCAGTTGTAGCGTCTACCAATAGGTCTCCAGCATAATCAGGATGTGCCCCTTTCCCATAGACACCAGGACAAGCCGAAGCAGCCTCTAAGCCTCTTTGGGACCCTGATAAAACCCATTCCCAAAAGGGTTGGTCACCCAGCCAAAGCTGGATATTGTGGTCCATAAATTGGCTGATGGAATCGCCAAGCACATTGACCAGGGCACTGGGTCTCGGAGTTTCCGACCCAGATGTAAGCTAACTCTTGAGACCCAAATGTAAGCGAATTTGGAGCTCTTGCCTCGAAGGAAAGAGCTTCTTGAATACCCATGTGTGCCACATTTGCTAGAGAAAAACCCATCAATAATGACATCTGATGAGGTCAAGACAACATTGATGGCATTACTCTGGCCACCAGTGGCCTCCGACTTGCCCAGAGAGTAGCTTTCATCGAGGATTTGGGTACCCAATGAGAGGGAAAGAGATGAGGTTTTCTTGGCATTGGAGAGGTAATAGTATTTTTCTATGGATTTCAACCATGTAGCAACAGAGGGTTGATGTTTAGATGGAGAAGAAGAAGAAAGTGAGGTGATGAAATCGGACACAATTGCGCGCTGGGAGGGCTTGAATTTGCCATACCAGATTAAATTGATGGATATTTTGCCGGTGAGAAGAGGGCCACATTGTGGATTGGAATAGTATAGGCTGTTGGGTTTGGTCTGAGCTGGTCTCAGCAAGGCTCCTAGCTGCTGAGCTAAAATGGCTGAACAAAAATATGAGCGAGACTAGTTGTAGAAGTAAATATGAGGAAGCAAAAGTAGCCATGGTCATCTGTAACAAAGCTATCAATTTGAGAATTGAAATCTTTGTGATTCTACTAAAAATGTATGAAGCTCAAGGTTTGATATATCAGTTGGATTAGAGTGAACTATGAAGATGCCTATTTATAGTGCTGAAGACTTGAATGAAAGAAAGTGCATGGAAGGAGCCAAAGAAAGGAGGGAATTGAAGAGAGTGAAGTGGGAGAGCTAAAGGCCAGATGACAACGCGTTGCATTTTAAATTTAGGCTGCTTTTATTCTGGCTTTTTCGACCAAAACTAAGGATGACAGAGTTTAGCCAGCCGAGTGCATTAGGAAAAATGAGACCATCCCAATAAGGATGAAAAAGACAAAGTAGTGCACCGTCTTTTCTGTGTTAGCAGGTACTTTTTCTTAATTATTGTTTTTATATGCCATGATTAATATAACCCTGCTAGTATCAGTATTATCTATTTCTAGGTTTTCCAAATGGCTGTTTGCTTATCTGCAACTGCTTTAGCGAGAATTTTACGATATTGCAGAGTATTGAAATTCCGGAGCAAAAAATGAGTAGATTGCAGATTGTTTGTAATATACTGATATACTCTGGCACTGTGAGCTAATCTCCGGATATATATAAAGTAATGTGAAGTATTAGTTAGGGTCACTGACTAAGTAACTGTGTTAGTGATGTCATCTGGGGTAGTGGGTAGCCAGGGTAGGTGTGAGAAGTGATGTAGGCATACAGCTGGGTTATAGAGGCAGTGAATGAGTGAGTTCGAATTCAGCGCCTGCCGCCCAAGGTTTAAATTTTGAATGAAGTTATTGCAGTGAGGTGGTGGCCTCTCCGGGGAAGGTTTTTGGTTTTGACTTTGCTCAATGCTTTTGTTTTGGTAACCTTGTGGCCAGGACACGACTCTCCTTTGTATCTTCCTGATCTTTCTCCAATTAGGCTCTTGAAGAAAATGAATAAATTATAGCCAACTAGATCGAAGCCTAGAGGAGAAGAACCTTGGGCGATAAGTTAATTTTCTATCGAGAGTATTATGATGGGTCGGAAAGTTCTGTGCCGGGATAGTGGGGTGGGTAGTGGTCGGTGAGCATTTTGTGGATATCAAGCATGAGTACCTCACCATATGGAGTAGTTGCATTGTCAAGGCCGGTCTGGTGGTGTACTTCAAGGTATATATGGCTCCGGGCCATTGTGTGTTTATTAGCAAATGGGCGGTTCAATGCCAAATATGCGGCGTGTGGAACACAATTGGACATTGGAGACTATAATATTTATGGTGTTTCCTTCCTCCTTGTACAGGCATGATCGTGCTCCAAGGAATTGTGGTTTTTAGTAGGGCTGGCAAATCCTCCCGAGACAAACCAGCCAACCGAGTACCAACCGAACCGAAAATGTTGGTTACCGAAAATGTCGGCTACCGAAGTATTGGTACGGTAGTGCCGAACCGAGAGGAACATAATGGTACGGTACTGGTACTGATTTGAAGATAAATACGGTATACCGTACCGTACCGAACTTATACATAATTAATTAATTACTCATATTTTTTAATTTTTTATTCATCTTCCTTCTTCTTTCCGCACTCTCTATGCTTCCTGTCTCCTCTTTCTTCTTTCTTTTTACTTTTTTATTCTTCTCTCTTTTTCTTTCCTCACTCTCTCTGCTTCTTGTCTCCTCTTTCTTCTTTCTTTTTACTTTTTTATTCTTCTTCTCTCCTCTTTCTTCTTTCTTCTTTCTGCTTTCTGGACTTTCTCTCCTCTTTCTTCTTTCTCTGGACTCTCTCTTCTTCTTCTCTCTTTGTTGAGCCTCTCTAACTGTTCAAAGAAACGCCCTCTCTCTCTCTCTCTCTCTCTCTCTCTCTCTCCGGCTCGGTGATTCTTCAAGCTTGAAGCTTGAAGCTTGGTGATTCTTCAAGCTCCATTTCTGGGTTTTGGATTCAGTGATTCTTCAAGCTCGGTGATTCTTCAACTCTTCACTCTTCCTTCACCACAATCACTCTTCCATCACTGTGTGTGGTATGGAGACTGGAGAGACCCATAACCATGTGGGTCGAAAAGTTCTCAGAAGAAGAAGGGATCGGTGATGTACTGCTGTACTGGTGACTGGTTTGTGGCCCAATGTCAAACTCGGTTACAAGCCTAACCGTACCGAACCGACTGATTAAATCGGTATACCGACTTCTCGGTATACCGGATTTTGTGGCCGGTAGTGGTATAGTTTTTTGCATACCAGTATAAGTTGGTACGGTACATGGTATCAGCTCGTAAGCTTCGGTACCGAACCGAACCCAGCCCTAGTTTTTAGGACCTACCACCAGTGGAATAAGTTTGAGGAACAATATGTAAGAGAGGGCAAAAGGGCATGCGTTTTAGGAGAAATGTAGACTTTTCTTTAATAATTAAATAAAAGATGAGGCGATATTAGTTATTTGGAGACAGATAATTTTAGAGAGCAAATTGAGAACAAGAGTAGAAAACTTAGATTCTATCAAGGAAGATGAAACTTTTTTTTGTTTCTTTGATAAAGCTAGCTTTAATCTAAAGACAATTTATTTAAATTCCTTATGCATTCTTTATTCCCATGGAGTACTTTGCGTTCATGCATCACTCAAGTGTTCAAATGCTAAACGACGTTGTCACCTAGTGACACTATGGTAAATGAGTTTAAGTTACAAAATCCAATGATAACATCATGGCATGCATTTCACTATTTTGATAGACTTCTCTATTAATTTCATATGTTAGTGTATGAACTTCCTTTCTTTGTATCAGTTCATCACTTGATCAGAGATGCCTTTATATAGGTGCAAAAATTTATAGTTAGCTAAGGAAATTAAAAGCTTCCGGTAATTACAAATTTCAACTTAAGCAATTCCATTACTATGAACGAGTAGCAAATACAATGAATATAAGCGTAGTTGACTACTGGAAAAGGTAATTAGCAAAGAGTAATGAAATGGTTGGAGGAGACATTCTGTCAGTAATCAACTGAAGTTTTTGCCTTCTATATGGACTGAGCTTGGTTTGCTCTGGATGCAGATTTTATGGAACTTTCGATTGAAGGAGACGCCGAATATGTGATTAATGCTCAGGTTTGCTTTTAATTCATTTGAACTTGATCTTAGTATGGTAATCTATTGATGGAATCAGATTACGATGATAATTTAGTCTTTGCATTACTATCTCAGTGTCTCATCCTTCTATCATACAATAATGCATGTCGAAACTTTGTATTATTATTTTGATTATACAAAAGAATATAAAAAGAATGAGATTTCAAGTATTAAGCTCCCTAATGACAGTATTTACTACTTAGTCTATACTCTATACTATAAGTACTCCCAAGTAGTCTCAAACAAGAGTAGAACAAGTTGAGGTTGAGGGGTCAAACAAAGCAGGAAGCAAGTACTTCTTCCCACTCAAACCATTTGCATTGTAGCTAGCACCAGTTGTAGCATCAACCAAGAGGTCTCCAGCATAACCAGGATATGCTCCTTTCCCATAGACACCGGGACAAGCCGAAGCAGCCTCTAATGGAGCCTCTTTGGGACCCTGGTAGAACCCATTTCCAAAAGGGTTGGTCACGGTCCCGGCCAAAAGACTAGCTAGATTGATGATCATACCGTCCACACCGACATCGTTGTTCGGTGCCACCAAAGGTGTGGTCTGTGGTCCATAGATAGGTTGGTGGAATGGCCACGCACATTGACCCGGGCATTGGGTCTCGGAGTTTCCGACCCAGATGTAAGCAAACTTGGAGCTCTTGCCTCTGATGAAAGAGCTCTTTGAAGACCCGTGTGTACCACATCTGCTAGAGCAAAACCCATCAATTAGAACATCCGATGAGGTCAAAACAACATTGATGGCATTCCTCTGGCCACCCTTGGCTGCCAACTGTTTGATGTGTGTTCCAACAGACAGGGACTTGCCCAGAGAGTAGCTCTCATCGAGGACCTGGTTACCCAATGAGAGGGAAAGAGATGAGGTTTTCTTGGCATTGGAGAGGTAGTATTTCTTTATGGATTTCCACCATGTAGCAACTGATGGTTGGTTTATAGATGGAGAAGAAGTGGAAAGGGAGGTGATGAAATCGGAAACAATTGCGCGCTGGGAAGGCTTGAATTTGCCATACCAGATCAAATTGATGGAGATTTTGCCAGTGAGAAGAGGGCCATTGTGGTATTGGAAGAGTATAGGCTGTTGGGTTTGATCTGAGTTGGTCTCAGCAAGGCTCCTAGCTGCTGAGCTAAAATGGAACAGAGAGAGAAGTAGAACAAAGGAAAAGACTTGTTTGGAAGCAGAAGAAACCATGTTGTTTTTTAACAACGAAATCAATTTGGGAAGTTCAGTGATGCTAGAAAAGATTGATAGAGCTCAAGTTTTTGTGGGTTGGATTAGAGTGGACTATGGAGAGGCATATATATAGTGCTGAACTGCTGAAGACTCGGGGGAAAGAAAGTGCATGGAAGGAGCCATAGAAAGGTGGGATTTAATTGGAGTAAAGTGAGAAAGCTAAAGGCCAGCAGGACAATGAGTTGCATTTTAAATTGGGGCTGCTTTTGCTCTGGCATTTCAACCCAACTTAAGGGCTAAGACTAGATGACAGGGTTTATCCAGCTAAGTCAATTAGGACGACGAATAAGACCGTCATCAATTAGGATTCCAATAATTGCATACCACTTTTTGCAGTTTTTCATTAGAGTATACTGCATTGTAGACAGTATGTTTTGCTTAAATGTTTATAGTTAGGAATGCAGAGTGCAGTCTCTACTTTTCATAATTTTTTTTGTTTCGGAGCGCGTATGCGTATGGTGTATAAAATTGGAGGAGATATACAAATCATTAGATTGGAGGTAAAAAATAGATACTCACTTTCAAAAGTTGAAGAATAACAATTTATTGCCATGAAGGAAACTTATCTTTCTAATATTCACAAAATGGTGGGATATTAACTGTGTATATAGCCTTCAACTTGGACAAAAGTTGGAATTTAGCTTCCATGCAGCTTGAATCTAGTAAGTTTACACAGGGCCTATTTGGGACATGAAATGGAAAGTACTATACTTGTCCCATACAAGTCCACTTTGGATCTTGCCAAGTAATTAGTGTTCAGAAATTAGACTTGGAGTTGCCTAAATATCAGCTTCTAGTTCCAAGTTTTACTTTGACATTGTTACGCAAATGGGTAAATGACTAGGATTAGAGTATTTGATTTGGCTGTCGGCTAGGGTTTAGTAGAAGAGTATTTGATTTGACTGTTGGCTAGGATTTAGTAGAACTTAAGTATGTGCTTGTGGATTTGGGAGTATTTATTTATATATGATACAGAATACAGAGGAAGGTAGATTTGGGAAGAGGTACAGTTGGGTAATATAGGGAGTGAGTTAAAAGTCAGTGCATGCCTCCCAGACCATGGTTTCAAATTCAATGGAGTTAAGTAATTCAGATGAGCTGGTGTGTAGGCTTCTGCCATAGAGGTCTTGGTTGATAACCTTGTGAGAGAAATGACTCTCCTCTGTCTTCCTGATGTTTATCCAATCATCCAGATCATGTGATTGAATTTTATCACTTTAGTCCAAGCAACATATTTAATTGCTCACCATTCCATCTGGTATCTTGTAGAACTCAACAAAATCCATTACTCTATATTATGCACATTCTACTTTTGATCATGATGAACAAATATTTTGTGAGCTAGCTACCCCAGTTTCATGTGGTGATTGGTGGAACGCTACATTAATAAGAGCAACAAAAATTGCAGATTAAGCATAATGGTGTTTCTGTAGAAGCAAGTGATAATAAGGGGGGAATAGTAGGGATCTTAGCTAGATTCCTTCACATAAACTAATGTAGAGTAAGGTTAGGCTACTCCTTGGGAATGTTATATGGGTTTTGACTTTATATCATTTTATTTTGGCGACCCTTGTGAGGGACATGACTCTCCTTCCTCTGTATCTTTCCTGATGTTTACACATGATCATGTGTATTTAGTTCTGATCATGTGTATTTAGTCCATTCTATCATTTGACTTTAGTTAAATATATTTCATTGTTAATTATTCTAGCTTCTTGCCTTTACAGAAGGCAATATTCTATTACTAGATTACTATATATTGTGCAAATCCCACTCTAGATTCTGATACACAGATTGGACAAGAGTGGAAAAGTTTGATTCTGTCATTAATCAACTGAAGTTTTTGCCTTATTAGCACGAAATTAGCAAAGAGTAATGAGATGGTTGAAGGAGACATTATGTCATAAATCAACTTAAGTTTTTGCCTTATTATATGCACTGAGTTTGGTTTACTGTGGATGCAGATTTTATGGAACTGAGATTGAAGCAGACGCCGATAACATGATTAATGCTCAGTTTTGCTCTTTGTTCATTTGAACTTGATCTTAATGAAGTAATCTATTGATGGAATCAGATTAAGATGATTATTTAGTCTTTGCGTTTCTATATATCTCAGTTTTCATCCCTATATCATACAATAATGCATGTCAATTTTTATTTTGATTATACAAAAGAATATAACAAAGAATGGGAAGTGAAGTATTAAGCTCCCTAATGACTCTATTTACTACATGGTCTACACGATAAGTACTCCCAAGTAGTCTCATACAAGAGTCGAACAAGTTGAGGTTGAGGGATCAAACAGAGCAGGAAGCAAGTACTTCTTCCCACTCAGACCATTTGCATTGTAGCTAGCACCAGTTGTAGCATCAACCAAGAGGTCTCCAGCATAACCAGGATATGCTCCTTTCCCATAGACACCGGGACAAGCCGAAGCAGCCTCTAATGGAGCCTCTTTGGGACCCTGGTAGAACCCATTTCCAAAAGGGTTGGTCACTGTCCCCGCCAAAAGGCCAGCTAGATTGATGATCATACCGTCCAAACCCACATCATTGTTGGGTGCAACCAAAGGTGGAGATTGTGGTCCGTAAATTGGCTGATGGAATGGCCAAGCACATTGACCCGGGCATTGGGTCTCGGAGTTTCCGACCCAGATGTAAGCGAACTTGGAGCTCTTGCCTCTGATGAAAGAGCTCTTTGAAGACCCGTGGGTACCACATCTGCTAGAGCAAAACCCATCAATTAGAACATCTGATGAGGTCAAAACAACATTGATGGCATTACTCTGGCCACCCTTGGCTGCCAACTGTATGATCTGTGTTCCAACAGATAGGGACTTGCCCAGAGAGTAGCTCTCATCGAGGATTTGGTTACCCAATGAGAGGGAAATAGATGAGGTTTTCTTGGCATTGGAGAGGTGGTAGTATTTCTCTATGGATTTCCACCATGTAGCCACTGATGGTTGGTTTGTAGATGGAGAAGAAGTGGAAAGGGAGGCGATGAAATCGGAAACAATTGCGCGCTGGGAAGGCTTGAATTTGCCATACCAGATCAAATTGATGGAGATTTTGCCCGTGAGAAGAGGGCCATTGTGGTATTGGAAGAGTATAGGCTGTTGGGTTTGATCTGAGTTGGTCTCAGCAAGGCTCCTAGCTGCTGAGCTAAAATGGAACAGAGAGAGAAGCAGAACAAAGGAAAAGACTTGTTTGGAAGCGGAAGAAACCATGTTTTTTAACAACGAAATAAATTTGGGAAGTTCAGTGATGCTAGAAAAGAATGATAGAGCTCAAGTTTTTGTGGGTTGGATTAGAGTGGACTATGGAGAGGCATATATATAGTGCTGAAGACTTGAGGGAAGCAAGTGAATGGAAGGATCCAAAGATAGGTGGGATTTGATGGGAGTAATGTGAGAGAGCTAGAGGCCAGCAAGAAAGCGTGTTGTGTTTAAGTATAATGTGTATTGAGAGAGATTGATGAGAGAATTGTGTTCTTATTATTGAGAATAGGAGCCCTATATATAGGGATTACAAAGTGCTAGTTCTAATGTTACAAGGAATACCAATCCGTGTAGGATTGGGAAATCTAGAACCTTCTCTCCTATTGCTACTCCTAGTTTGATAAGGCACACTAAATCGATATTCCTTCAACACTCCCCCTTGTGCCGCTTCAAACTTGGTGGTGACGCTTCATCCGTTGCCTCGTTAAAAACCTTGCCAGGTAACAAAAACCCTGTGGGATAAAAATAACCCTGGTCGAAGGACAAAAAGAGCACAACACGTCCTTCACTCTTCGAGATCGAACATGTAGACATCATAACTCCCCCTGATGTCGATATCTCCCCCTGATTGCTATAATCGTGGGAGTTCGGATAACTTTCTCAATCCGATGCTCTTCACATGTTTCTCGAAGGTGGATTTAGGTAACGACTTAGTGAATAAGTCCGCTACATTATCCTCTGATCGGATTTGATTCACTTCAATCTTTAGAAGTGATTGTTGTTGCTGATTATAAAAGAACTTAGGCGATATATGCTTAGTGTTGTCGCCCTTGATGAAACCTAACTTCATTTGTTCAATACAAGCTGCATTATCCTCATAAATGCATGTAGGTTCATTTGTGGTAGACTTCAAACCACAACTTCCTTGAATGTGTCGAATTACGGACCTTAGCCATACACATTCACGTACAGCTTCATGTAGAGCAATAATCTCTGCATGATTTGAGGAAGTAGCAACAAGGGTCTGTTTTGTAGACCTCCAAGATATCGCAGTGCTTCCCATGGTAAAGACATAACCAGTTTGGGAGCGACCTTTGTGAGGGTCAGAGAGGTACCCTGCATCAGCAAAACCCATCAAGACATCATTGTCGTTTTGATGGAGGGAGATAGGAGAACGCCGGCCACCATGAGCGGTGGCGGCGCCGGCGGCGGCAACATGGCCGGCGGCCATTCCATGGACGGGGGCGTTTTGCCTCTTGGGGTCCAATCCCAATTTTCCGTCATTCCTTTTCTCTCTGTAGGGATAGAATAGGCCCATATCAATCGTACCTCTTAGGTATCGAAAGATTGTCTTTATACCAATCCAATGGCGGCGTGTTGGCGCAGAGCTATGTCGAGCTAACAAGTTCACTGCGAATGAGATATCCGGTCTTGTGCATTGAGCTAAGTACAATAATGCGCCTATTGCACTCAAATAGGGCACCTCGGCCTCTAATGGTTCTTCGTCCTCATCCCTTGGACGAAACGGATCTTTTCCGGGCTCAAGACTACGGCCGATCATGGGAGTACTCGTAGGCTTTGCTTTATCTTCATTAAAGCGCCTTAGGATTTTCTGAGTATATGCAGACTGATGGATCAAGATTCCATCACTACGGTGCTCGAGTTCTAAACCGAGACAAAACCGTGTTTTCCCAAGATCTTTCATCTCAAATTCGGATTTCAAGTATTTAGCAGTTTCCTTCAACTCATCTAGAGTTCCAATTAGGTTCATGTCATCGACATAAACTGCTACGATTGCAAATCCGGAACTTGTTCTTTTAATGAACACGCATGGGCATATTTCATTGTTAATATATCCCTTCCCAATCAAGTAGTCACTTAGACGGTTATACCACATCCGTCCGGATTGTTTTAATCCATATAGTGAGCGTTTTAACCTTATTGAAAACGCGCTCCGTGGTTTAGAGCCACTTGATTTGGGTAATTGAAGTCCATCTGGAACCTTCATATATATCTCTGAATCTAGATCCCCATAGAGATATGCTGTAACCACATCCATAAGCTGCATGTCAAGTTTTTCGGAAACTACCAAACTGACGAGGTAGCGGAACGTTATAACGTCCATTACGGGAGAATATGTCTCCTCGTAGTCAATTCCAGGGCGTTGTGAGAAACCTTGCGCCACAAGGCGGGCTTTGTATCTAACAACCTCGTTTTTCTCATTACGCTTTCTAACAAAGACCCATTTATGGCCAACAGGCTTTACACTTGGGGGTGTCTGCGTTACAGGCCCAAATACCTGTCTCTTTGTTAGTGAATCCAATTCAACCTGGATTGCATCTTTCCATTTAGGCAAATCCGCTCTTTGTTGACATTCTTCAACAGAGCGAGGTTCGATATCATCATATTCTATAATTCCTTTTGCAATATGATATGCAAATGCATCATCAATCGCCATAGAATTTCTATCCATCATCTCATGTACACTAGTGTAATTTATGGAGATCTCTCTATTCTCTGGAGTTGGTTCTGACATTGGAGCGTCCCCCAATGATGTCTCTTGGACATAACCATAATCCGGAATATTCTCATGAGATGGATTATTTACATCGATGATTAATGGATTATTTTGTGCCGAACTCGCTTTCTTTCTTGGGCGAGAATCCATCGAACCTATGGGCCTCCCGCGCTTCTTGGCGGGAGCCGTGGGCCTAGCCACAACGTCACCATCATTGAGAGATGGGACGTTGGCGCCATGCTCATGCATTCTTGAGTTGGCGTCATGTCCTCTACTTTTAGGGACATCAATCCTTGCAGGCACGTTTGCAGCAGGTATGTGTGATCTCGTCACTTTAGCGATATCAGAAAACGCATCAGGCATCGAATCTGCTACGTTCTGAAGATCGAGAATTCTCCGCACTTCAATTTCTGACTGTGCGGTTCGGGGATCAAGATGAGACATAGTGGGGACAGACCACGACAATTCCTGTCGTTCCTGTTGAACATTTATGTTCCTATCTCCCCCTAACGACGGGAAGACTGTCTCATCGAAGTGACAATCCGCAAATCTAGCGGTAAAGAGATCGCCTGTCAAGGGTTCTATGTAGCGGATAATCGTTGGAGAATCATATCCAACATAAAGGCCTAATCGTCTTTGAGGACCCATTTTGGTGCGCTGTGGCGGCGCAATAGGCACATAGACTGCACACCCAAATATGCGTAAGTGTGAGACATCAGGCTCATACCCAGTAACCATCTGGGACGCAGAGAAGGGTTGAGTGGCAGTGGGCCTCAGACGAATAAGCACAGCTGCATGCAATATTGCATAGCCCCAAGCAGAAATAGGGAGATTGGTGCGCATCACCAATGCTCGAGCAACCATTTGTAGTCGTTTAATGGTGGCTTCTGCGAGACCATTTTGGGTATGAACATGAGGAACAGGATGTTCAACATCAATCCCAATGGACATGCAATAATCATCAAAAGTCTTTGATGTAAACTCCCCAGCATTGTCTAATCTTATAGACTTAATGGGATGATCAGGGTGGTGAGCCCGTAACTTAATTATTTGTGCTAGGAGTTTAGCAAATGCAGCGTTCCTTGTGGACAATAGCATGACATGTGACCAGCGTGTCGATGCATCAACCAACACCATAAAATATCTAAATGGTCCGCATGGTGGTTGAATGGGTCCACAAATATCACCTTGGATTCTTTGCAAGAATGGTATATTTTCTTTGGTGTCCTTTGCATAGGATGGTCTCGATCCTAACTTTGCTAAAGAGCAGGCTTTGCAGAACGAATGATGGGCTTTGGAAACAACCAATGAGGATTTTGGTTGAGCCATGAAGTCACAATGGACCTTAGAAGTAAAAATGGGAGTCAAGGGAGCAGGGGTGGCGTCAAAGCCACCCTTGGGCCGCAGGGGGATGGCGGCGCCGACCGGGGATGGCCGGACTTGAGGGGGAAGGCGCCGTGAGGCGCAGGTGCTCCTCCTTGATCCAAATTTCGAGTTTTACTTCCTTTCGTTCTGAAAAAGGGATGTCCGTGTGAAGTCTTTAATATACGGATCATCATGTCACGACCTGGGTGTCCCAAACGGTCGTGCCAAAGCCTATACGTGTCGGAATCCCATAAATCATCTCTCATGACATGGTTGGATTCAATTACTCGAATAGTGGTTGCATACAACCCACTAGAGCGACACATAAGTTTCTCTAATACTCGTTTATTTCCGTAGTCATTAGAGGTGATGCAAAGGAACTCTTGTCCATTCTCACAATGCGTTTCCGCATGAAAACCATTGGCTCTTATATCTTTAAAATAATAAAGTTCGAAAAACATGTCTACGACATGAGATAAAATAAATCGATACTTTATTAATAATATCCAATGATGACACCAGAGTTTCGTGACCATAATCTAATCCAATATAAAAATCAAATCGTAGACAAATCGTAGTCACTCTATCCGTTCGGCAATTTCAATTTAGTTGTGACCAGGTAAGGTAAGGCGAGATTTTGGTGGAGCGTTGCTCACTTTTAAAACCGTTCTCTCAGATCAAACCTTGCCTAGACATCACAAGTACTCTTGAGTACGCCTAGAGGGAAAGAGTTAATACAATAAGTCATTTTATTGATATAAGGCATAATTGCCATGACATAATTCTTGGAAAAATAAAAGACTATAAATAAAAATCTGCGGTATTTTGTCTTCATCGCCAGATTTAAAGTCTTTGTGAACTCGAAGTCTTGATCACCATGATGCGACTACCTTCGTAGGTACATTGCAAATTCAGGTCCATTGATCAGACGTTCCATATCAGAAATAGACACCATAAAGAGGATTCTCCCTTGATTGAGGCGCATTGGCGCAATATGCATAGTCCCTAGGACTGGTGGCGTTGGAAAGTGGTGCCCATGGCCAACGTTGGCTCCATGGTTTCCAACCCTATTTCCCTCAAAATCACGCCTCCTACGGTCATGGGATTGTCGCCTTGAGCGATTACCTTCTTGAGCATTTCGATCGTATGGATCATGACGTCGATGGCGACTTTCTCTAGCCATAGGACGATGCTCTTGATAGCTATCTTGAAGCCTATCAAATATTCTTTTCACAAGTTCATTGCCATGTCTTTCAGTAGTGACCATAGCTTCAATAAGCTGTTGAAAACTTGTGATCCGCCTTGCATTTACATGAGTCCGGAATAAGTCAGAGGACCTCATAGCATAGACGGGGAAGGTATTGAGGGTTTTCTCAATCAATTGGTCTTCTGTGATTGTTTTTCCACAGAGACGCATCATTGCTCTGATGCTGAGAGCTTCCGAATAAAATTGCATGACAGTGTCAAATTCAGAAAAGCGAAGATGTTTCCATTCTGCTTCTGTATTCGGAAGTATGGAGTCACGAACATTGCCATATCGTTCGCGAAGCGCATGCCAAAGCTTTATGGCGCTATCCTCATTTATGAACTCAAACTGTAGGTCACTATCCATGTGACGTTTCATGAAGGCAAGTGCCTTGGAATTATCTTTCTCAGTTTGAGGGTCTGGAGCTGTTTCTATAGGACAAAGCTCTTGGATTGTATGCAATAAATCACGGGCAATGAGGTGGATCTCGACATCAGTGACCCAAATTAAGTACCTTTTGCCTGCATAATCCAATGGAACAAAATCGAGTTTGTTTGTGTTTGACATCCTGAAAGATGAAACAAAACAAGTTAGTTTCGGAGTCAATGCTTCCACGAAAACTAAATAAGATTTCCGAGCTATGCTACCAAGAAATCGATTTCCAAGAATAATTGGATTAGACCGAAACAATGATGTTTATATGGTCGTTAATCGATGCTTACGGACGCTCTTAGTCCGAAGTCTTACGAACGCTCTTAGTTCGTTAATTGCGTGAATCCCCACGATTCCGCTTTTCTCAAAGATCGAACCCACGTTATAAGAAAGGTGGGATGTAGAAGAAGGGAGGTTTTCAAGTCCCCGAGAAAAGAAGACATATTTAAATTTCGAATTATAGGAACTTCAAAATTACTCTTTTGAATACTTACTTGGTGAAAATTCGGAGCAGATTCTGTTCTGAACAGCTTGTACCTCGATTGGTGTACAGATCTCAATATGACTCCGATAAGGCTGAAATTCGGAGGTTAGATGGAAGAGACAGAGACGAACAACTTTTATGAAGAAAGTTTTTCGATCTGAGCTTCCGAACTAGACGTTTCGAGGCTTGCAAGAAGACGGATGTGCACAGGAACGGGAAAAAGATGCAGTGGGTGTGCGTTGGCTTGTTTGCGCAGCAGGGATGCTTCGGTGGCAGCAGGCTGGAACGCAGGGCTGCAGGAAGGGGGGCAGCAGGGGCTGCTGTGCAAGGTTGCAAGCACACGGGTGCTCGGGCTGCAGCGAAGGCTCGGCTAGCTCGGGCTAGGGGCTGCTTTGTGAATGAGTTTTGGTTTTCTGTTTTGTGGTTAGAGTCGTGCTGATAACGTGTTTAAGTATAATGTGTATTGAGAGAGATTGATGAGAGAATTGTGTTCTTATTATTGAGAATAGGAGCCCTATATATAGGGATTACAAAGTGCTAGTTCTAATGTTACAAGGAATACCAATCCGTGTAGGATTGGGAAATCTAGAACCTTCTCTCCTATTGCTACTCCTAGTTTGATAAGGCACACTAAATCGATATTCCTTCAACATGTTGCATTTTAAATTTGGGCTGCTTGTGCACTGGCTTCTTAACCCAACCTAGGGGCTAAGACTAGATGACAGGGTTATCCAGCCAAGTCAATTACGACGTATAGACAATGAGGATTCAATTAATCATTTAATTGCATACCACTTTTTGTAGTTTTGCATAAGAGTATATTGCATTGTAGATAGTATGTTTTACTTAAATGTTAAAAGTTAATGATTGAACTCTAGTCTCTACTTTTCGCAATTTTTTTTTTCAAGACGCATTTAGTGCATAAAATTAGAGAGGTATGCTACTCATTAGATTGAAGATAAAAAATAGATGCTAACTTTCAACTTTTGTGAAAGTTGAAGGAAAATGATCGATCATCATGAAACAAACTCATCTTTCTGATTCTCACAATCTGGTGGGATATTAACTCTTTGTAAATAATCCATGCATAGCCTTCAACTTGGGTAAGTGCTGGAATTTAACTTCCATTTCTTATTGCAATACCACTTGAATCTAGTGAGTTTACATGCCCCCAGATTCTCAACATCAAACAGTACCTATTTGGGACATGAAATGGAAAGTTAATTACTTGTCCCCATACAAGTCCACTTTGGAGCTTGCCAAGTAAATGGTATTCAAAATTTTACTTGGAGTTGCCTAAAAATCAACTTCTAGTTCTAAATTTTACTTTGACATTGTGACTCAAGTGGGTAAATAATGAGGATTAGAGTGATTGATTTGGCTGTTGGTTAGGGTTCAGTGGAAGAGTATCTGATTTGGCTGTTGGCTAGGGTTTAGTTAAATTTAAGTATGTGTTTGTGGATGTGGGAGTATTTATTTATATATGATACAGAGGAAGGTAGATATGGGAAGATGTATAGCCGGGTAATAGAGGGACTGAGTTAAAAGTCAGTGCATGCCTCTCAGACCAGGGTTTCAAATTCCAATGGAGTGAAGTTATTCAGATGAGCTGGTGTAGGCTTCTGCCATGAGAGGTTTTGGTTGATAACCTTCTGAGAGATATGACTCTCCTTCTCTCTGTCATCCTGATGTTTATCCAATTATCCCAATCATGTGATTAAATTCTATCACTTTAGTCCAATCGATATATTTAATTGCTCACCATTCCATGAGAGCTAGCTACCCCAGTTTCATGTGGATGATTGGTGGAACACTATACATTAATAGGAGCAACAAAAATTGCAGATTAAGCGTAATGGTGTTTCTGTAGAAGCTAGTGATAAACTGATAATAAGGTGGGCATAATAGGGATCTTAGCTAATTTTATTTTTATTTTTTTTGAAGTAAAGTGTCAAATCCAGTAATCCACACAAATAAATAGCACTTTTCTAATACAAAGATCTTACAACAAGAAACAAAAACCACACAGCAGCAGCAAGAGGATATAAATTATATCACACAGGCCAAAGTCTCCATATATGGATAATTAGATGCTTTAGGATAATAAGCTGCGTCAACTCGTAAGTCGTAAGAGAGAATCATCAACTCCGGCCTTGGGGGTTAACAGATTTGAAGGTCTTGCTCTCAAGATTATTATAAGAAATGAGTTTACCAGGAGTATGCAGCAACAGAAACGAACTTTCCTCTTCTTCATTTTCGTCTCCATGGATAAAGAGAACAACAAATTGTCCATAAACAAAGAGCGGGAGAGAAGCGCACAAGGGATCAAGATCAACATGGTACTTGACGCCAGAGTAGTCTCTTCCCAACTATGACTTAACAAGCGTTAGCTAAATTTCTTTACATATACTAATGAGAGAATTTCACAAATGATCACTCAACTATGACTCATTCGACATTTTGGTCACTGAAGTTTTAAATATATCACTTTGGTTACTCAACTATTACACTGTTAATCACTTAAGTCACTCAAAGAGTATTTTTATTAATTTTTTAATGAAAAAAATTAACAAAGTGACTTAAGTGATTGACAATGTAATAGTTGGGTGACCAAAATGATATATTTGAAACTTCAGTGACCAAAGTGTTGAATGAGTCATAGTTGAGTGATCATTTGTGAAATTTTCCCTATACTAATATATAAAGGTTAGGCTACTCCTCGGGAATGTTATTTGGGTTTTGACTTGGGAAAAAATTACAAACAGTACCCAACTTATGGGCCACTCCGAATTTCTATACCCAAGCTTCCGAAACTATCACAATGGTACCCCAAATATCCCACCTGACCCAGCATTCGTACCTGCCGTCATGGACGGCGTTAACTATCATGCCACGTGGCATTTTCTTAGGGGTAAAACCGACCCTCTGTCTTTACCTCCAGGGAAAAAAATACAAATAGTACCCAACCTATGACCGACTCTGAATTTATGTACCCAAATTTTCAAAAACTATCACAATGGTACCCAGGTTATCTATCCCGACCCAACATATGTACCCGCGTCCCACGCTTGCGCAGCCCACCCGTGCCCAAGATGATGGGAGAGTTGGGAGGAAGAAGAAAATGAAGAGAGTTTGAGAAAGAAGAAGAAATCTGGTGAAAGGACGAGAATACCCATCAAAGTTTAACAATTGACTAACTGCGTAACGGCCAACAGTGTTCTAGGTACTAAAGTTGGGTCGGGGTCCGAACTTTAGGTACCAAAGTGATAGTTTTGGAAACTTGGGTACAGATATTCGGAGTCGACCATAGTTTGGGTACTGTTTGTATTTTTTACCCTTTTGACTTTGATATCATTTTATTTTGGTGATCTCGTGAGGGACAGGACACCCCTTCCTCTGTAGCTTCTTGTTGTATATTCTGATCATGCATTATTCAGTCAATTCTATCAGTTGACTTTAGTTAAATATATTTCATTGTTAATTATTCTAGCTTTGATAACTAGAATAAATCTCATAGAAGGCAACATTCGATTACTAGATTACTATATTTCATGCAAATCCCACTTTAGACTCTGATACACAGATTGGATAAGATTAATGGAGAAGTTTGATTCTAATATCCAGCAAAGTTTCATGTGGGCTGTTGGATGTAGTGAGACTAAACTGATTATTTAATCTTTGCATTCTTGCTCTTTGTTGTTCATCCCAGACTTTTCAAGGACTCTTATGCAGTTTACCTTCCATGTATTGCAGTGGCAGATCCGTATAAATTCATTTATTACACAGGTAGATTTACTCTTAATTGCATAGCGGTATCACAACTCCATTCATTGATGAATTCTACGGTATTTTGCTCCATAATTTTACAAAACTGATAAATTTGAAGCCCGTACATAACTTACTAAAAATCTCACTCAGAATAGTTGACTCCGCTCCTAAGTTACAACAATAATAGGTAAATAGTGAGAATAATTAAAAAACGACACCAAGTACATCACCGGGAACAACTTTGTAAAACTATGTTTATTTGATCAACAATAACTCATTATTCATACAGTTTCAATGGCATCGAGAAGGGGTGGACTTCCCTCCGGATTGAGTGTGATTCAAAGTAGCAAATCACTTTGTTACCAATAAAGGATGCTCAGTCCTTTGTCGTCTAACTGTTGATTCGGTCAATTGTTGTACCATTCTCTTCTCCATGCAGGTTCGATTTTCACATATTTATTGAGAAGGGAATCAAGTGGTTGACTACTTAGCTAACTTTGGGATGGATCATGGGGGGCATTATTGGTGGGACTCTTGCTCTCCTTGTGCTTCAGCTACTTTTGTTCATAATCCGCAGGGCTCACCGAATTTTCACATTGGCTAATTTTGGTATGCTTGATGCACAAATGGTTTGGTGGTGATCATTCATAGATGTGGGCTTGGGCTATAATGATTTATACTGCATGGAGTGTGTACATGTATTGCAGACTTCTTAAAACTGTATAGAGCAGATGCAGAGACATGAACAGTCATATCACCTCTATCAGACTCAAATTGAGTCTAAACGGAAAGATATATCTAGTTCTACCCAATCCAAGATCATTTCTTGCAACTAAAGTAATCCGTTGATTGGTTGAAGTACCTTAATCGAATGCATAGGGGTTCATTTACATATGGATTCAGATACCTTTCTGAAAACAAGTCACATATGCTTGATTCTTGAAGGATCACTTTGCCAATTTTGTAAATCATAAATTCATAATCAAAAGAAAAGAATGCTGCAGTGATTTAATTTAAGCCATGCTACATGTACAAGCATGGTTCACAGCTTTTCCAATGTGCAATACATTAATAAATCTAACACTTCCAATATATACCGTAACTATGAGGTAGCCAAATGAATATGCACAAAAATGAAAAGAAGCAGAATATTTGGAATTGAGTTTTTTAAAAGTATTGAGGACTCTTACATCACTATCATTGGCTATATCCACCAATCCACTCAACACTCTTTCAGTCTTTCCAAGACTATTTGAGACAGTAGGAATAGAAGAAATTGTAAAAACTGATAATAAGTAGGTGTTAAGCGTTTGTTACCTTACCTACATTAATCCAGGTGCATATATACCTCAAACATGACTATGCTTCTTCTTTTCCTTTTAATTGTTCTTCCCTTAGTAGTTTCAACTTCATCTTCATATAATTACCTGCAATGCCATGAAGTAAATCTCAGCTGGTACAGGGGATAAACCATGAGTTAATTAGATCATATTTGGAAGCAACAATAAACTCTACTAATTAATACCGTTGAGACTACCATGAAACTTAATATTAATACTACTTTCTCACTGCTGAAATTGCATTTAGAAGTTACAGAAAAGCAAATGTAGCATCATTCATGGATATCCTATCAGTAAAGCTCTACAACAGAAGACTTCTGTGATGCTTCAGAACATTCATCACACGTGGTGTTTTCGCATTCTCTGTAGCTCACTTCAACAACCTTCACACTAGTGTTTCTATCGCTCCAAGTAAAGACGAATCCTATAAACTAAACTGATAAAATGAAAATGAATGAACGAAAAAGGATCTTTCAATATGGTGCCACCATCTTATCATTCTCTAGTCTGAGAGTCTTACCAGAGAGAGTTGACCTCTTTTTATACACACAGGGTGTCTTGTCGACAAAATCGAGTCTTAATGATACATAAGGAACTCACTAAATTGATAGTATTTCAGATTCTTTCACCGTTATTCACTAAGAGGGAAAGAGATTATCTAATTTTTATGAAATTTCACACTTCAATAGCAGTTCCCCAACACTATGCTTTTCCAGTTCCCACCCGCAATATGATACAACTTTAACTACAGTCATCACTGCTACATTTGAAACGAGTTTTATGCTCCCAATCCATTTCATATACAAACAAGCTATCTTTTTTTTGTTGCTTGGGCAAGTTGGGTTCAACAATTCTAATCTTCAACTCACAGTCCTCAGTCCTAGGTGAAATATGGGTCGCCAAAAAAAGTATATGAAGCGACAATAGAAAGGTGCAAGTTCAATATAATGTCCCAAACAGTGGAATCAGAGCTAATACCAACTTTTCTAGAAAGAGAATGAGCAAATATTATTTCAGTTTAAAAGTATTTTTGGTCCTAGAGAACAGATGAGCTCCTCACAGTCTCAGCAGAACCGAAGGTGTGATGCAGCAGCTATTGTTCTTAACATCTTTTCCGGAGTCCTCCTTAAATCCCTAAATCCAGAATTGCCTACAGTCCTAAACCAATTTACCCAATAATCGCAATCTCCTTGTAATTATGTGAATCATATAAAAAAATTACATGCTTTGCCTTACAAGAAATCACAACTGCCATCAATTATAATGTGCAAGGATCAAATTTCAAAATGAGAATATATTATACAATCAACTGGTCCAATTTTCCAGTGCTCGATTGCTTCTTAAGAAGCCCTAACCCCCAATCTCAAGGTTATTTCAACTAAATTTTAAAACTTTAAGCTATACATAAAATGTGGGCATCTGGGCATGTATATAAAAATCTCAAAATGAAGCTATATACAACTCTGAGTCAATTGATCCCCATAAGACCCCAAAATTCAAACAATTCTCTAAGCTCAAATTGCACTAGGAACCCTCATCATCATATTAAACTTCAATAACCCATACCTCGTTAGCTTCGCCGTCAGCAGCTTACGCCAGCGTGCATTGTTCGCCGTCACCGTCCAGAGAGACTGAAACAGAAGGAAAGGATTTAGGGTCTTTCCTTATCTTTTCAACAAAAAATAATAATAATACTTTCGATCAAAAAATAAAAATAAAAGAAATTAAATAATACTTTCGATCAAAAAATAAAAATAGAAGTTTGAAAGATATTTCAAATTTTGCCTTTCCTTAACTGCTAAGGAGTAAGGAGTTTTCGCCTACGTCATCACCCCCAACGGTCATAAAATCTACTTTCCCTAATGTTTTAGGGAACTACTCCAATCGCCTATATAAACCTTCTCACAGACCATTCTCATTTTCAGACATCAAACTCTCCCTCTACGTTAGAAAGTTTCTCCCTGTTCTGTTTTTCATCTTATTCGCTTTGATCAAATTCATTTGCTTTGATCAATTAGTAATGGCTCTCGTAGATCAATTCATGACTCTGGATCAACTTGATGTGGGTGTGGTGAAGACGTTTCACCCTACTGAAGCTGAGTTGGTGGGTTTCTTTCTATACAACAAGATTTCCATGGCTTCAAACCCAGGCAATCATATTCAGACCTTCCCTGAAATTTGTATATACGGCGAGACAGGCTTACCACCTTGGGAGATATGGAGGGTATATCAGCAATTCAAGTTTCCCCACCAAGATTTTCTCTACTTCTTCTCCTGGGCCAAGAAAGTGAGCCCCAACAAATCTCGCAACTCTCGCACGGTTGGCTCTGATGGAGGAACGTGGAGCGAGACGGAAGCCGGTAGGCCTGTGTATATCAGTGGAAGTGAAGAGGCGTTTGGGAAAGTCAGGAAGTTTCGGTATGAAAAGAACAAGGACAAAACGTTTGTGCATCACGCTGCTTGGTTGATGGAGGAGTACACCATCAACCAAGCACCAGATCTGGCTTTGTGCCGACTCAAAGTCAATGATAAAGGAGGAGGAAGAAAAAAGAGGAAGAAGAGTTCTGATGAGACTAATGAGGATCAGAATGTGAGAAGCAAAAAGTGTTTGAAAAACCGAAAAGTTGAACCGAGAAGAGATCAAACTAATTTCTTGGATCCTGAGGAGCAACAAGAAGGCAGTGCTTCCTTTGCTACTACTACTTCACAGCTAATTCTCTCTCCCTATCATCATGAAGATGATCAAGCGGTTCAGGTGGTTCCGGAGAACAATTACGATTATGACGAGCTGCAGCAGATCCTCTTTAGTGATGATGATTGTATGGATGAGAATCTAATGTTCTCTCCCACTATCTTGTTTGATGATGCTCAGCTTATGGCTTCTGTTGATCAATCAATAGCCAGTGAGCAACAACAACAACAAGATTCAGATTATTCACTTGCGCCGCAACAGCAATTGGAACCTGACAATAGGTGTCAAGGGGAGGACCAAATACAACAACAACAAGATCAGCCCTCTTCCTCTCATTCTCATGAGCAGCAGCTGCTCATCGGTGATGGCGATCTGATGATTTATGGCCAACATAACGACTTCTTATGGTCAGATGAATTTAATGGACTCTTGACTCATGAAGATCAGCTGGGAGCTGTGCCATGGCGGGATAGTGATGATCAGTTTCAGTATTCTGACATCTTGTAGTTTCGTTTTTATTCCTAAATGTAGATATTTTGATTCTGAAGCCAATTAATTGATTGGTGGATACTCTACTTATACTGTAAATCAATTCTTCATCTATCAATGAAATCAAATTTCTAGTTTACTGTGTACATGTACTGCAGCTTTCTAATATTTTCAAAATTTTACAGAAACATGAAAACAGAATCATACTCAAATTTGAGTCTATACATTTGAAAGAAATATCTTTTGGCCAATTCAAACCCCATATCTTGCAACTATATAAACTCTGATGTCTTCTTATATCTCCCTCCTCTTCATTTCATATCCCTTGGAACAAAGAAAAAAAAAAGAGAAGCATATCTGCAAAGTAGCAATCAAATTTTCATTTAAAGTTTTGACCTTTTTTTCACTATCTATTTGCAGTGATCACATAGATCAAGTGCGTACCACTTTCAGTAATGAGTAGATCCCCATATGTACAAAGAGTGTGATGTTAACTAATTACAAAATCCCATATTGATAAAGAGTTCAGAACTGATATGATCCAAATCAGTAAAAATTGCCCTAGTTCTATGTCCACTTATACGCAAGACCAAATCCTGTACACGATCAGATCACATGCCTGCTAGTGTGTGAGGCATTTAAGAGGTACCATAGCGGTTTCTTTCGTGACCTGAAACAAAAGTAGGAAAAGCTGCATTAAGGCTTCGATTCGGTGTAGTTTAGTGTGTAGTGTATACATGTACTCTAAATTTTCTTAAAGGTTTTCAAAGCATTTCAGAAACATGAAAGATTATATCAAACCTAAATGGAGTCTAAACTGAGAAAGAAAGACCTAGTTGACCAATTCAAGATCATATCTTGCTTCTAAAGGGATTCAGATATATAAAAATTGAAAACAAGAAGGGAGATCTTAATGCAGATTTAGTTTGAGTTTAACAAATAAAGTAAAATCATGTATACTATCATTGGTTGAAATTGAAATACCTTAATCAAATGCATATGGATCATCAGCATATGGATTCAGAGACCCTTTAGAAAACAGGTCAACGATGTTTGAAGGACGTGGTTGACCCTCTCCCTTAGATCCCTACATAACAAAAACAACATATTGCAAATTCAGTATTTGCAGAATCAAAATGAGTGCTGCATTATATAACTCAAGCAATGCATCCAGCTTTTCCAATAATTCAATACAGTAATCTTTGGATTTAACAATATGTGTTCCAAAAAACCAACTTATCCTATATGTTCCAGCTACATGGTATTGATTTTCATTATCTGAGGAAACCAAAAGCAGGATCTTTTTACTTGTAATTCTAAATGCATGCGGATTCTTATAGCAACATTAACTGTATCCACTCAGATATATTTTATCCAAGAAAACTGAAGCTTCCAAGCAATCTTAGACATGAGAAAGTAGATGAATCACAAGATATTACAAAAGTGAAATAAAGTAATGGGTTTAGCTTACCTTGACCACACTCCTGGGGCTTTTGACTTTTGGTGTACTTGTCCTCTTATGTTTTCTTGGATCCTGATGTTATACAGAAAATAAAATTCAGTTATTAGGAAATGTATGTACACATAAAGATACATAATTCTGAAGGTGAAAATGGAGATCGAGCATATAGCTTCACAGAAGCCACCAGGTTCACACCTCAAACATGACTGTGCTTCTTAATTTCCGTTTAATAGTTCTTCCATTACCAGTTTCAACTTCATATTCGTCACGAATTACCTGAAATGCATGAAGTAAGTCTCAGGTAGTTGATGGGATAAGGGAAAAATTAATCTCAGGATGTTGATAGGATAAGGCAAGAATTAATCAGATCTTAACAAGCACCATTAAACCGTTGTTAATACTATTGCCACTAGCAAGAAGATTCATATTTATGATCCATTTTCAACTACAGAAGTTGCTCTAAAGCTAAAGTTGCATTATTTATGAATATACCATCAGTAAAACTGTACGAGAGAAATTTCTACCTTTTTGTGGTGCTTTGAAATATTCATTACAGTTGGTGAATTGATATTCTCTGAAGCTTTCTTCAACAGTGTTGACACAGGTGTTTGTTTTGCTCCCACTAGAGGTGAATCCTACAAACCAAATAGAATGAAATATCATAATGAGAGTCATATTGTCATGTGAAAAGGAAATAAAATGATTTTCAGAATATCGTCCCACTTTCTCATGCTCTGGTCTTCTCAGAGAACGCTGACCTCTCCTTCTCACAACAGGGTTTCTCCTTGACGAAATTGAGTATTCCTGAGACAGAATGAACTCATCATATTGATAGAAATTCCAGACTATTATCAGATTATGAAATTTTATACTTCAACCACGATCACAAAAAAGAAATCTTTTAAATATACGCCCTCCCACTGCATAAATCCATGCCTTTTTGTGTTGTCTTCTATCTTAGTGAAATACTTTCTTGATTAAAGGATCAATCTATTCAATCATGCATATTTTAATAAAAATAAAATAAATTTGTGTATCACTGTTCTTATATGATTACAAACTTCAAAATTTAAATAGTAAGTATATCTGGCATAGATTAGTATCACTGCATCCAGATGTTAATGCAAATTCAAACAATTTTGTGTAGGTGTGTAGGTGTGTGTGTGTGTGTCTGTGAGAGAGAGAGAGAGAGAGAGAGATGCATTGGTTATAAAATCAACCTTCTTTGAATTCACTTCTTGCTCCTCTTCTGGCTTATCACTCATAACTTTCCACTGCAATTGCAGTAATGCCCTCTGCTTCTCCTCCTGTGATAATAAGAATATGTAAAAGATGTACAAAAAAATAAATTCAGAAAGAACATAGGAAGATAAGTACTTTGGACTTTTGAAGATCCAAGTCCTCCTGAAGCTTCTTAATCTCATCTTCATGCTGAAGCCTCAAAGCTTTCAGTTGGGCTTCATGTTCATTCCTCATTGATGTAATTTTCTATGACAAAAGTAATCTGATTTAGTTACTTAGGCGTATAAGACCCAACTTAGTTCGAGCTTAGAGCTACATGAAGGTACAAACCTCTCTCAACTCGTTTTCAGCTTGAAGTTGGATCTGCTTTAGCTCTTCACTGTGTTTAGCTTTTATACTTCGTTCCTTTTTATCATGCTCCTGCTGAAGACTACTGACCTGTAAATGTGAAAGTCAATAATGTTCTACCCCAAATGTGGCACTCTAGTTAGTGTAGTTGAGAATATAATCAGAAGCATGTAACAGAAATGCCTCAGAAAAGGAGAAACTTCCCCGATCAAAACTGAGCTACGTAGAACACGCCAAGGGTTAAACTAGGATTAATTCTTTGAAAAAAGTTGCACAGCCAGTAACAAATTGCAGGTAGGCTATTTAGTAGAATTATTACAGGTGCAAACAGACTTGAGTACCAAACAATTTTTTCTGCTTTTTTTTGTTTTGTCAGCTTAATAATTTACAAATACTATAGACTAATGGTGAATGCTGAGGAATGAAAACTTCGTTCAATGCAATATATGTTGAGAGGTATTTAACATATGAAAAATAATTTCTCCCCTACTGAATGTAAATGTCTGATAATGTCAGAGAATATGTAGAAAAAAAAAAAAAAAAATTCCGTCGTGTTGTTATATTAAACTAATGTAATTTGTGCAAAAAGTGATTATCAATTTTATATTTAATAGCATGCACCACTTTCCCACACATACCAGCGCAGTATGTTCCTCCTGAACATGCATTAAGTGCTGCCCAGATTCTTCTCTGCATTCTTCAAGTTTTTTCTCACATTCTATCGCCCTTTCTCGAACAAGTTTTTCTGCCTGCAGTTTCAATTAAACGAAGATCAATTCAAGAAAATGATTTATCTCTAACATATTCCAGGAGAAGGTAAAAATGAGAAAACCTTTTGCTTTTCCATGTTAACTATCTCCAGCTTCTCCACCTCATACTTCTTCCGGATGTCATTAATTGCCCAAGTAAATTTGTCATAATGCCAATCCAAAAGTAGTTAAACAACTGTAATGTGTCCAGATGCCTAGATCATAAGAGGTCAGACCTGGTCATTCCTCTGAGATATGTCTTTCAAATGCCTTGACAGTTCTAGTTGTTTACTCTCAAGCATGAGGTCATAGTGCTTCTTATCTTCCACAAGTTTAATTTCAGCAGCAGTCAGCGATGCAAGATTCTGGAACAAAGTACAGAACTGTAAGTACGTAAAATATGGTTTTACGAACATCTCACATTTATATTGAATTACAAACCTCTGTGATCTGTTCTTCCAGATTCTTCTCTCGTTCCTTATATTGCACAATAAGTTGCTCCTTTTCCTCTAGTGTGCTATGAAGCTGGCTGACTTGTTTATTCATCAAATCTACATGCTGCTCATGTGTTTCACCTTGCTTCAGTAAACCATCTATTTGTTCCGCTTTGCAGAGATGATCTATACACTAGTACCTAAAAACTTAACGGTCAAGATGTGGATATGATTTGGCTAAAATTTTGCAGAAATGATCTATACATTAGTACCTAAAAACTGAATGGTTAAGATGTGGATATGAGACCGAAAAGTGATCCTAAACTCCAACCTCACACACTAATTTCATAGTGGGGCCTTACTCTGTGTGTGTGTGTGTGTGTGTGTATATATATATATATATAAGAAAATGTAGGTTCAAATGCCGTAAGTATATATGGGAAAATTCTAAGGTGCTGGGTTGTTTGCTATAGAACCATTTTTTTGAATATTTTAGACCGTTGGATTAAAAATATATCCAATGGCCTTGAATATTTAAAAGGTTGGTAACCTATTTACCCCTTAACCAAATCATTAGTAATTAATTATAGAATATTTTTCTCTAAAAAATAAAAAAGTAATGAGTCTTTTATTACTAATTAAGTACATCATTAGTACTTTCCTTAATCAATTATAACTGAGGTCTACTTTGAGTAATTTATCATTAAATCAAATAATTACTTATATGATGACAATATACTACCTTATAGATGTGGAAATTTAATTATATTATGGTACTTATTCCACATATGATCATATTTACAAAAAGAATGGGAGAAATGACGAAAAATGTTGTAAAAAAATGTCCTTTTTTGGTAATTACAAGGTCTAGGACTACATTTACAAGTTTATGAATCATTTTATAAAATTAAAAACGAATGTGTTGTTTAGGGTGGTAAATCTTCTTATTTTAGACTAAATAGAGCATGTGTCCTCATTCACGTAATAGAGATCTCAACTGTGTAATTGGGTGATACCTTGTGTACTGTTCCTCATTGAGAAAATAATTACATCACTGACAGCGATTATTATGAATATAAGGATAAATGATCAAAAATATTGTAATAAATGTCTTGTTTGTGGTAATTACAAGGCCTAAGACAAAATATACCAGTTTATGAACTATTTTACAAAATTGACAACAAATGTGTTGTATAAGTGGTAAATCTTCTTATTTCATACCAAATAGAGCATTTCTCCTCATTCACGTAATAGAGGTCTCGAATGTGTAATTGGGTGGTACCTTGTGTAATCTTCCTCATTAAGAAAATAATTACGTCTTCGACAATGCTTATTACAAATATAAGGACAAATGATCAAAAATATTGTAATAAATGTCCTGTCTGTGGTAATTACAAGGTCTAAGACAACATATACTAATTTATGAACTATTTTACAAAATTGAAGACAAATGTGTTGTACAAGTGGTAAATCTTCGTATTTCATACCAAATAGAGCATGTTCCCTCATTCACGTAATATAGTTCTCGAATGTGTAATTGGGTGGTATCTTGTGTAATCTTTCTCATTGAGAAAATAATTACATCTCTGACAACACTTATTACGAATATTAGGACAAATGATTAAAAATATTGTAATAAATGTCATGTTTGTGGTAATTACAAGGTCTAAGACAACATCTACTAATTTATTAACCATTTTATAAAATTCACGACAAATGTGTTGTATAAGCGGTTAATCTTCATATTTATACCAAATAGAGCATGTGTTCTCATTCACATAATATAGTTCTCGATTGTGTAATTGGGGTAAACATTTTCGTATTTACTCCATTTAGGACAATATTTACAGGTATATAGACAATATTACAAATTGATGACAAATGTGTTATTAAATTGGTAATATTTTTTTTTTTAAATTGCCATGTGTCAAAATTTGAATGGGTAACCTGATGACCAATTCATCAGGCTACCATTATATTAAATTGTTATATATTAAAAAAATAAAAATAAAAGGTATGGGATACGGGAGGGTATTGTAGCCTGTCTCAGTATATATTGAGAGGACTAATCAAGCAATTTGTTTGATAGAAAAGACGAACTCATAGCCAATACACAAACACTGTGTGTCTTTCTAATAATGTGCCTAGAAAAAGTGCTTGACGCATGCTTTATATAAGAAATCGATCAGTTACTTTCTGATGAATAGTTGAGTAATTCCTTCAATTTGTTCCATCCATTGCTGTGATTTTCTCTTTCACGCCATGCTGTTTGTAAGGTAGTAGCTGCCATACGCTCCAATGGAGAATGCTTTAGGTCAGGCAGGTTCAGAATAAAATGCAACCAGAATTTTGAGACAACTCTCCTAAGATTGCTGGCATTGATAGCAAATGCTTCTACATACTCTAGTTTGGGACATGACAGTTTTGGGAGAGACAGGCAAATCAGATATGGAGGCTAATACGAATGCCCAATCTAAAAGTTCATCTCCAAAGAAATCAACTTTCTGAAGGCACTTAATGATTGAGGAATTGCTTATAGAGTAGAAAATAATACTTCAATTCAGGGTTAATTCGATGATTCTATTCATCTCACAATGAGGGTATATATATACAAGTACAAAGGAGTAGTCTAACCCTAATAGGAAAAAACTTTCCATAATTACAGGATATCCTAATTAAATAAAATCTTAATTACATACAGATTTACAGCGATTCTACACTCTCCCTCAAGTTGGTGCATAAATGTCTATCATGCCTAACTTGTCAACTGAGCTGTCAAATACCTTCCTAGACACTCATTTAGTAAGAACATCAGCTAATTGCTCATCTGAGTTTACAAATGGAAAGCGAATAACCTTTCTATCAAGATTTTCTTTAATAAAATGACGGTCAACCTCCACATGTTTTGTTCTATCATGCTGAACTGGATTATGTGCAATCTCAATGGCAGCTGTATTATCACAATGCAAATCCATAGGCTTTTTAAGCTTGTAACCCAGGTCTTTCAAGACATTACGAATCCATAACATTTCACAGACTCCGTGTGCCATACCTCGAAACTCAGCTTCTGCACTTGATCTGGCAACAACTTTCTGCTTTTTGCTACGCGAAGTGAAAGGTTCCCTCCAACAAAAGTGAATTACCCAGATGTAGAACGTCTGTCAGTTTTATCACCAGCCCAATCTGCATCTGTATACCCAACAACTTCCAATTCATCTTTTTTCTGAAACAGTAACCCTACCTCAAAATACGAAAGACTGCATCCATATGCTCTTCACTAGGACAATGCATAAATTGACTAACAACACTCACAGCAGAAGCAATATCAGGTCTAGTATGTGAAAGATAAATCAACCTTCCTACAAGACGTTGATACCTCCCTTTATCAGTTGGAACTTGATCAGGATAGATAGCAAGTCCGTGATTCATCTCAATGGGTGTCTCGATGGGTCTGCAGTCCAACATCCCCGTTTCAGTAAGTAAATCAAGAACATATTTCCTCTGTGAAATTGAAATCCCCTTCTTAGACCTTGCAACTTCAATACCCAAAAAATACTTCAGTTGTCCCAGATCCTTCATTTCAAACTCCCTGGACAAATACTTTTGCAATTCATTTATCTCTTTCGGATCATCCCCTGTAACAATCATGTCATCAACACACACAATAAGAGCGGTAACCTTACCATTCTTGCGCTTGATGAACAAGGTATGGTTAGAATTGCTCCGTCTGTATCCAAAGGCTTTCATGGACTTTGAAAATCTTCCAAACCAAGCTCTTGGAGACTGCTTCAGGCCATACAAAGACTTCTTCAATTTACACACCTTGACAATGTCACTTGGGTAATTCTTAACACCTGGGGGTACATCCATGTATACTTCTTCCTCCAAATCCCATTAAGAAACGCATTCTTCACATCAAATTGGTGCAAGGGCCAATCTTTGTTTGCTGCAAGTGAGATTAGAATCCGGACAGTATTACTCTTTGCCACAGGTGCAAAAGTCTCCTCATAATCAATCCCATAACATTGTGTATATCCTTTGGCAACCAACCTCGCCTTGTATCTATTAATAGTTCCATCTACATTAAGCTCCACAGTAAATACCCAACGGCATCCTACAGTCTTCTTTCCAACCGGCATAGGTACTAGCTCCCATGTTGCATTATTTTGAAGAGCTTCCAATTCTTCATTCATCTCCTTTGTCCATTTTGGATCCATCAATGCATCCTGCACGTTAGTAGGAATAGATACAGTAGATAATTGATCAACAATAAGTGCATGTGACCCAGAAATCCTATGGTTAGACATAAAATTAGCTATACGGTATTTAGCTTTGGTTTTGATATCTGGTTCATATTGTTTCTTAGGAATTCCCTCGGTAACCCTTTGTGATTTCCTAGGTTTGACACTGTCTAACCCAGAAGACTCATTAAAGTTTAGGGGTACCTGAGGTGGATCATTCTGACAGGGATCTTCAGTTGGTGATGCAGAAGGGGGAATATCTTGTGTGTGAGCTTCATATACGTCTTGATTTTGATTCAAACTATCCAGAAAAGTCGTCTCTTCTGTCTCGAAATTCACAACACTCTGTTCGGCAATTACATTTTCTGTTTCGGAATTCGCAACACTTCGTTTGGTAGTCGCATTTTCTATTTCGGAATTCGCAACACTTCATTTGGCAGTCGCATTATCTGTTTCGAAATTCACAATGCTCTGTTCGGCAACTGCATTTTCTGTTTCCGAATTTCTACATTCAAATCTATCCTCCAAATTTTCCAAGTCTTCAAAGACATCAAAATCAATAATAGAACGAGGATTCCCTTCACAACCTCTCTCCCCCTGAAGGGAAGACTGAGAAGCTCCCCTAAGTAATAAGGCTCGGATTCACGAAAAGGAACATCAAGAGAGACATGTATAGTGCCAGTAAGAGGATCATAACATCGATAACCCTTCTGGAAGTTAGCATAACCAACAAAGATACACTTACGGGCACGGGGATCAAGCTTGCTGCGTTGAGGCCTGGGAATATGAACATAGGCTGTGCACCTAAACACTCGGGGCTCCTAATTAGTCATAGAAGGGATGGTCAAAAGTGCATGAAGCTTCTGATGAGGATTCTGAAACTCAATCACCCGTGTAGGAGTACGGTTGATAAGATATGCTGCTGATTTTACTGCTTCTCCCCAATAGGACCGAGGTACATTCATGCCAAACAAGGAAGCACGAATAACTTCCGTCAACTGCCTGTTCTTCCGTTCTGCTAAACCATTTTGTTGAGAAGTATAAGAATTGGAGGTTTGATGACGAATTCCATTTGACCTGCAAAACTCAATCATAGGGCCATTCACAAACTCTTCACCATTGTCAGACTGAAACACTCTGATGGATTGTTGATAATGAGTTGCCACAATTTTGTGAAATTCTGTAAACATGCCAAATACATCACTCTTATTCTTCAGTAATGACACCCATGTCATGCGAGTGCAATCATCAATAAACATTACAAAATACCGAGCTCCAGAAAGAGAAGGAATTTTCACATGACTCCAGACATCAGAGTGAATCTTCATAAAAGGAACATGACTTTTATTAAGACTTGGTGAATATGAAATACGATGACTCTTGGCCAGTTCACAAATGTCACAGTGGAAATCCAACTCACTAACAACTGAAAACAAATGAGGTTGCAGCTTCTTAAGATAACGAAAGGATAGATGACCTAAACGGTGATGCCATAACCATACAGCTTCCTTCACATTCTCTACCCCGTTGATCTGATTAGCTTGTCCCAAAAGATGCTTCTGCTTCTTTCCAGTCTCTGTCAAATCCAGATAGTATACTTTCCCCCTTCTAACACCATAACCAAGAATCGGTCTAGTCAGAATGTCTTGAAACACACAAAAAGATGGATAGAAGGTCACAATACATGCAAGAGCTAAAATAATTTGACCAACAGACAGAAGATTATAACCTAGTGATGGAACAACTAAGACAGATTCAAGGGTTAAGGTATCAGATAAAGCAATAGAACCTTCTCCGGTGATCGGAGTTTGAGTACCATCAGCAGTAGAGACAACGTTTTGAGGGGAACGTCTAAGGTTTTTCACAAGAGTACTTGGGTCATTGGTCATATGGTCAACTGCACTTGTATCAATTATCCATGTACTATTAAAAGTAACCTTACCCTTCATACCTGACTGTGCTACATTAGCAGAGGCATGGTCTAGGTAAATTTCCTCTGTAGTAGCAACAGTAGCCTTGCCCAGATTCTTTCGCGGTTTCTTGGAGAAGTCCTACCAATCAGGGTAACCAATCACTTCATAACACCGTTCCTTGCTATGACCTAATTCCCCACAGATAATGCACCTTTTGTTTGCATATGGATTTAGTTTACCTAGAGAACGGCGTGGAGAATGTCCTGAGAAGCCTGGAGGAGGACCCTGTTTGCGTTGAGCCATAACAGAAAATCCGGTAGTCACCGAATGCCCCATAGCTTGCTTCTCTGATTGCATCATTAAGGAATTCATGATTTTTGCAGGATTGAATTTTCAAGGGTTTCAAGATGGATATGAATGTTTTCGAAAAAAAATAAAGTTTTTTTTTCTTTTTCCAAAAAAAGGTAGGGTGATGGTGGTTTGAAATTCAGGATGGTTTGATTTCAACGGTGGTGGTACGCAGCGGTTTGTGATGTTCTTCGGGATTCAGGATTCAAAGGACGCAGCGCAAGTTCAAAGAATTGAACCTGCTTTGATACCAAGTAGAAAATAATACTTCAATTCAGGGTTAATTCGATGATTCTATTCATCCCACAATGAGGGTATATATACAAGTACAAAGGAGTAGTCTAACTCTAATAGGAAACAATCTTTCCATAATTACACACTACCAGAAAAATGGTCATTTACGGCCCACAATGAGCGCCGTAAATGACAAATTACAGCACACAAAAACGCGCCGTAAATGGACATGCCGTAAAAGACAAACCTCTTTTACGGCGTGTTTCCAGATTGCCGTAAAAGACCCCACGAGCGCGCCGTGAAAGATATAAAAGAGCGCCGTAAAAGGGTTTCAAAAATTCTTAATTTCGATTTTGAAACATTAAAGCGCGCCGTAAATAACCAATAAGTGCGCCGTAATTGATCACATAAGCACGCTGTAAGAGAGAAAAAATGAGCGCTGTAAAAGAGTTTTAAAATTTTTTTTTTTCAATTTTCAAATTGGAAAGCACGCCGTAAGTGATATCTAAAGCACGCCGTAATTAATTAACAAGCTTGTTGTGATTGATTAACAAGCACGCCGTAAATGTGGTCGTAAGGATATATTTAAGACGCGTAACATTTGCACTGATTTTTTTTTTTCCCTGTAAATGTTGTGATACCATTTCAAAATCGAAATAAATCTATACAATTTATTGAGATAAAAAGAGAGATTACAAACTGCAAGTATCACATTAGAAAATGTAAATTATACATTTATATGCCAACAACAATTGAGTATTGTACAAAAACAACTTAACTAAACCAACATATCATCACCATGCTAAAATCTAAAACATTATCAGTTCCTTTGTAATAATCTTCTGCATTCACTTAAAACCTTCATAATTAAGTTCCAAGTAGTTGTAGTTATCCATATTCTGTTTTAGGGTACCTCAGCCAACATGTATGACAAATAAGCCATAAGCATCATGAGAGCAACTTCACGATCTGTAGAATGCCTGTTGCCAAGAGAATCATAAATTCATAATGTCAGGGAAATTGGTTAAGTATAGTTCCACAGTACAAGTCTTTCCATCTAATTGCTATTCAAATTTGCTAACTACGCAGATGGTCATAATTTAATAAACTTAGCTTTTGCTTAACTTTATAATAAGCGCAGGAACACATATGCCATTATAATTTTAGCAGATTTTAATCTTGCTGATGTCAAGTAAAAACCAGAAACTAAGTGCATACGCTGAGCTTAATTATCTTCTATAAATTCATTTTCTTCCTATTCTTTGTATATGTATTTCTATTACAATAAAAAATCTATCTCATTCACTGGACCATAAGTGACTACTAGTCCTGGAATATATATTGTTTATACATACAGAAATGAATGCAGCACCAAATAATGGGTCAACATTCCAGAAGTGTTCCCTCATACCTTCCAAAGTAGAGTGTTTTTATGATATAAGCGCTTATAAGACCAGCCTGAAACATAGTAACGAAGCAAGTTAGAACATCCCAAACTTAGTAACAAGCGCTCAATTTTCTCCCAATCATATAATTACAGATTAAGCATATGCATATTGCACATATGTGAAGGTTCATGGTATTTATTCTAACATATTATCAATCCAAACCATCTTTTATGCAAAATCCACCAAATTAATAATCCAGACAGAAAGTGAAAATATGATGGCATAAAGTCTTTTAAAAGAACATTTTCTTAGGAATAACACAGTTTTTGTTATCCAGGCTATATTATTAGTCATTTTGTGTTATGTAGGGCAGTTACTTCAATCAGTAATATAACCTTGATAATCTTCACCATGGTAAAATAGCAGACTAGTAGAAACCAAGCACCCACATAGAACAATTACTTACCTGCAGTGTCCCATAATCCAAAGGTTAACTGTGCTTCCATCCACCACCACATTAGCAATTAAAAAATATGTCATAAATCAATGAAACAAACTTGACTGATTAGTTATATATGAATCATGATGAAATTAACACCATGCTTCTTACAGTGGGGAAGGTAATGTTGGTATAAGAGATCAGCATGCAAGTTTTTCCAACAGCTCCATCACAACATTAAAGAAGCAATCAGTCACCTCTACTAAAGCTCCAATCAAAAAGTCATTGTAGCCATAGTATGAGCCCAAACATATAATACATAAACTAGTGGAGGTACAACTTACTCTCTTTTAACCTCCCCTGAAGGTGTGAAAGATCAGGAGGTTGATGCGCCTCTTGTTCTAGTTCCTATATCATTAGGAAAAAGACGTTGAAAATTTAAGCAGGAACGAAAACTAGATACTTATCAATTAATATTCCAGTAAGTCATGTGAAAGAAGCAAACCTGGTCAGTTGGTAATCTGAACTCATCAGATTCATCCTTAATATTTAATTCCAGTTCCTCTCTACCTTCTTCTTGGGCTTCTTTGGAATTTTAGCGGTGAAAGGCTCCTTCTTTTGCTTCGTCTTGAGCAAAATTCAACAAAACCATTACAAAATCACCACAAACAAGATAAATAAAGCTTCAGAATCCGAATTAAAAAGAACCGCAAGCACAAAGTTTTGAAAAGTCAAACCTAAAAGAGTAGGAGAGGGTTGGAGAAAGCACCGGACGGCATAGAAACAAGAGGCGTGTCTCCTCGATCGTTGAGGCGTCGATGGCCGTTTCTACACTCGATGGTGACGAACTAACGGTGGTAACTCGGCTCTTACTTTTCAATCGATCTGTATCACATGAACATCTCGACTACTTTCTGGGGGGTACCGTAGCCTGTCTCGTCTTTCTTGATGACAATGAACTTAGAAGAGGGGAAAATATAACTGTGGAACTGGCGCGGGCAATCCAAGGATCGAGGATCTCTGTAATTGTCTTCTCGAGGTGGTATGCGGATTCTAGTTGGTGTCTTGAGGAGCTGGTAAAGATCATGGAGTGTAGAAGCACACTGGGGCAAATAGTCTTCCCAGTGTTCTTTGATGTTGATCCTTCAGATGTCAGGAAACAGAGTGGTACTTTTGCAGAGGCACTTGATCAGAAACATAAAGATATAGATGAAGATAAGGTGCAAAGTTGGAGAGCTGCTCTCACAGAAGCTGCAGATTTGTCTGGCTGGGATCTTCAAAACACTTCCGATGGGTAATATTTGCTAATTAATCTTCTTTTACTTATTGCTATTGCGTGTCCACATGATATATCATCTTTTCTTTGTTTGTAATGAACACAATAAGGAAAGAACCACGTCTGCATATATTCCTGAATGTTCTTAATAATTATACTTGCTCTCCACGTTCTGTATCTTTCTGTATCTATTGCTTAAGTATCAAGCATGTTAAGATTTAGTTTGTATAGGACTCAAACTCTCTGTATAAATACTGTAATATATGATCAAAGCAAGTGTGCTATTGATTCTATTCACTCTGTTTCTTATATGGTATCAAAGCTATAAGCGTCAAACGACCTTATAACATTTTTTTTCCCCCTCCTCTCTCTCTCTCCCTCATGGCTACCTCCAGTTCCACAGATTCATCTTCCTCCAATTCTGTTCCCACCGTGACTAATCTCTTATCCATCAAGCTTGACCGTACTAACTACCCTCTCTGGCTTGCTCAGATTGTTCCCATCCTGAAGAGTCGTGGTCTGATGGGCATTGCTGACGGCACTCTTCCATGTCCTCCTGCTCATCTCAAGGATGATAAAGGGAAAGCAATTGATGCTGTGAACCCCGAGTATGAAGCATGGATTCTCAAAGATCAAATGATTCTCAGTTGGATCAATGGCTCCCTCACTCCTTCTGTCCTCGCACCTGTCGCCCGCTCTACTTCTTCTCGTTCTACTTGGCTGGCCTTGGAAAAACGCTATGCCTCGCAATCTCAAAACCGTATCCTCCAGTTACGTAGTGAATTGCTTCGCACTACTCGAGGTGACTTGTCTATTTCTGATTTTCTCGACAAAATCAATGCCATTGCTGATAACTTGGCCCTTGCTGGTAATCCTATTCCTGACAATGATCTTGTCTCTATTATCATGCATAATGTTGGTCCTTTGTATGAAACAACTGTTAGCTCCGCCCAAGCCCGTGATACTCCTATTACTTATGATGCTCTTGAAGCACTTTTACTCAATGCTGAGCGCAGGTTGGCAAATCACACAATTCCTGCTATTGATAATGGTCACACTGCTCTTGTTGCATCTCGATCTCGTGGTAGTATCCGCGGTCGGGGTCGTGGTTTCTTTTCTGGTGGTATTCCTCATTCTGCTAATGGTCGTGGTTATGGTAGTGCTCGCTCCAATAATCTTGGCAGCCATTCTTTCTCTGGTGCCAACAACCGTACTGCTGGCTCTCTTCTTGGTCCTGGACCTTCTCATCAGAATATTGTACCTGGCTCCTCTCCGTCTTTTTCTAGTGCGGGTCGTGTTCCATGTCAGATTTGTGGACGATCTGGCCATAATGCTTTGGATTGCTTTCAGCGTATGAACTTGTCTTATGAGGGTCGCATTCCAACCCAACGTCTTACTGCCATGGCTGCTCAAGCATCTTCTCGCCCAAGTTCTTCTGCTTGGTTGCTTGATACTGGAGCGAATGCTCACATCACCAATAACTTGGGTCGCTTGGCTCATCCTCGAGAATATCATGGCGATGATACTATTGACGGTATTGCTGGTGGTTCAGGTTTGAACATTTCACACATTGGCAATTCTTCCCTTTCTCTTAATTCCAATTCCTTTCTGTTGAAAGACGTTCTTCATTGCCCTAATGCTACTTCTAATCTTCTTTCTGCCAATAAGTTTATGCATGATAATTCTTGTTATTTTGTCCTTTATCCCAATTGTTTTCTTGTGAAGGATCGCGCGACACAGAGGACGCTTTTCCGCGGGTCGACTGATGATGGTCTCTTTCCTTTCTCCTCCGATTCAAATCGTTCCTCTTCGTCACACACATTGTTTGGTCTAGTTGGTGTTCGAGTCAATGCTCAAGTTTGGCACTCCCGGCTTGGTCATCCGTCCTTTCCTATCATGAAGCGTCTATTCTCCCATAAATTATTACCTCTTTCAGGCTCTCCTTCTTTAGAATTTTGTCAGTTTTGTCCATTGGGCAAGAGTCATAAATTGCCTTTTACTTTGTCGAAGTCTGTTTCTCAATTTCCATTAGAACTTATACACTCCGATGTTTGGAGCTCATCTTGTTTCTCAATTTCTGGATTTAAATATTATGTTCTATTTGTGGATGATTTCTCTCGTTATTCTTGGATTTATCCCATGAAATTTAAGCATGAAGTGTTTTCTCATTTTGTTCACTTTCGTACTCATGTTGAAAAATTGTTTTCATGTCCCATTAAGGCTTTCCAAACTGACGGGGGTGGTGAATATACTAGCACTTTGTTCAAAAATTATTTGGCCACCAATGGAATCACTCATCGTTTATCTTGCCCTCATCACCCTGAACAAAATGGTTTAGCCGAACGCAAACATCGTCATCTTGTTGAAACTGCTCTCACTATGCTTTCTAATGCCTCAATGGGATCTAGTTATTGGGTCGAATCTCTCAATGCTGCTTTATATGTGATTAATCGTTTGCCCTCTCGTGTTCTTCATTATGTCTCTCCTTATGAAAAATTGTTTCGTCGAGCTCCTCACTATGATTTTTTACGGGTTTTCGGCTGTGCATGTTATCCGTACTTACGTCCTTATAATGCTCATAAACTTGAACTGAGGTCTAAGCGATGTGTTTTCTTAGGGTATTCTCTTCATCATTTGGGTTATCGATGTCTTGATAGGTCAAGTGGTCGTATTTATTTTTCCCGTCATGTTTTATTTGATGAACATTCTTTTCCTTTTCAAGAGACCATCGATGTTGTGCCTCCGGGGGTGTCTTCGTCGCAGCAACCCCTTGAATTTTTCTCTTGTGATTTGTTGTCACGTCCATCCCACACTCTATCCCCTCAACAACCTCCATCTACCTTGTCCTTCTCTAGCCCTTCTCATATTCCCACCCCATCACCTCCCATGCATACGTCTTTGCCTTCAAAAGAATCTGCTCCTCCATCTTCTCCTTCTCCAACCGTTACTGCCTTGCCAACCACGTCTCCTTCTCCTTTACCTTTGCGTGTTTACTCACGTCGTCCCGTAATTCTTCCCCAGGCGCCTCCTGACGCTATTCCCATTCAACCTGATTCTTCTGCACCATCCTCTACCGTCTCTTCGTCCAGTACTCATGGTCCGGCTTCTTCTAATGCTCACTCCATGTTAACTCGTGGGAAAGATAATATTCGGAAACCGAATCCGAAATATGCCTTAACTGCTGTTGTTGATGCTAATCTTATTGAGCCCACTTCTTATAGTCAAGCAGCTAAACATGCTCGCTGGAGAGAGGCCATGGCTGAGGAGTTCAATGCTCTTCAACGTGCTGGGACTTGGACTTTGGTTCCTCCTCAACCCTCTATGAACATCTTGCCAAATAAATGGGTCTTCCGTATCAAGCGCAAGTCTGATGGTTCCATTGAGCGTTACAAGGCTCGTTTGGTTGCTAATGGGTTTCACCAACAGGAAGGTTTGGATTATTCTGAAACCTTTAGTCCTGTTGTGAAACATACTACTATTCGTATTATATTGGCCATTGCTGTTAGTGCTAACTGGCCTATTCAACAATTGGATGTTCACAATGCTTTTCTTCATGGCAATTTATTTGAAGATGTGTATATGCGGCAGCCTATTGGGTTTATTGATGCTCAGTTTCCTCATCATGTGTGCAAGCTCCGTCGGTCTCTTTATGGTTTAAAACAGGCCCCTCGTGCCTGGTTCCATTGCTTTTCTGCTTATTTGGAGGATTTGGGTTTTGTGGCTTCTATGGCTGATCACTCTCTTTTCATCTTTCATCAAGGCCCTACTCTTATCTATTTACTCATTTATGTGGATGACATTCTTATTACTGGGAACAATTCTCGTCATATAGCTGATTTGATTGTTGATTTGGGCAAGCTATTTTCTATGAAGAATTTGGGTTCTCTTAGTTATTTTTTGGGGGTTGAGGCTGTTCGTACTTCTACAGGACTTTCTTTGTCTCAGTCTAAATATGCTCTTGATCTTTTGAAGCGTACCAACATGCTTGATGTCAAACCAGTTTCTACACCTGCGTCTCGTCAACGTCTTAGTGCGCATGATGGTAACGTTCTTCCTGATCCTACTGAATACCGTAGTGTTGTGGGTGCCCTTCAGTATCTCACTCTCACCCGTCCTGATCTCTCTTTCGCCGTCAACCAGGTCTGCCAATTTATGCATCGTCCCACTTCTACACATTGGGTTGCAGTCAAGCGCATTTTGCGATATGTTAAGCATACTCCATATCATGGTATCTTCTACAAGCCTTCTTCTCTTCATCTTCTTGCTTATTCCGATGCGGATTATGCGGGTGATCCTGATGATCGTCGCTCTACCGGTGGGTATTGTATGTATCTTGGTTCCAACTTAGTTTGTTGGAGCTCCAAGAAGCAAGGGAATGTTTCACGGTCCAGTACAGAGGCCGAATATCGACAACTTGCTTATACTGCTGCTGCTATCTCTTGGGTTCGTGCCTTATTTCGTGATTTGCATTTGTCTCTTGCTTGTCCTAAGCTCTGGTGTGATAACATCAGTGCCATTTCTCTTGCTTCTAACCCGGTGTTTCATGCTCGCACTCGTCATGTTGAAGTTGATTTTCATTATGTTCGCGAGAAGGTGGTTCGACATGAGCTTCAAGTGGGTTATGTCTGTACTGCTGATCAAACAGCTGATATCTTTACCAAAGGGCTTCTTCCCTCTCGCTTCACATTCTTAGTTTCCAAGCTTCCTGTCCTTCCTAGGCCACTTCGCTTGCGGGGGTGTAATGAACACAATAAGGAAAGAACCACGTCTGCATATATTCCTGAATGTTCTTAATAATTATACTTGCTCTCCACGTTCTGTATCTTTCTGTATCTATTGCTTAAGTATCAAGCATGTTAAGATTTAGTTTGTATAGGACTCAAACTCTCTGTATAAATACTGTAATATATGATCAAAGCAAGTGTGCTATTGATTCTATTCACTCTGTTTCTTATAGTTTGTTGTAGATCAAGTATTAGTTTGCTTAAGCCTTCAGTAAATTACCAAGAAAAGAACAAAATGAGTATTTTACACTTGGAGCTTACCGTTAGGTTTCAGGCCAATGATATTAAAAAAATAAAATAAATAATATGTGATTGTGCCAGTGTGCATTGGTCTTTTCTTCTCCGAGTGTTGCACATACTTTAAACTTGAAGATTCTGATTAATCCTTCACCAAAACTTGATGGTTATTTTGTTGGACAGAAAAAGAAGGTTTCTCTACTAATGGCGGCTGCAACTGTTCTCATTGAAGTAGTCTCACAAATTTTAGGTTAGTCTTGAAATTAAGGTAGTGCTCTTTTTAAATGCTTTGTTTTGTATTTTTCTGCATTTGATTTTGATTGGGTTTGTCTGCATATATATAAAGTTTTTAATTTACTGCTGCTGCTATAGGTGTGGACTGTGTTGATACTAATTGAGTCTCACTTTCGGCATGTCTGCATCAGGTAACCTTCTCTCTTTCCTCTTTTACGTTTTTGTAATGTTGTTTTTATTCTCTAGGTTGTGCTCATTACTCATTTTGGCTTTTTTTCTGTTCTTTGATTTGTTTAAAATATATGTTGTTATCTGATGGTTGAGTTTGCTCTTATTTGTTTTATTTTTTTGGATGTGCCTGAGTTTATGCTATGTTATTCTCTGGCCTTTTATTTATACACACACACACTGTACACACACATAATTGAATATTCTCCTCTTCAGCCATTCACTTAGCTCATGTCCCTATTCATTACCTAGATATTTTAGTCTTCTTCTGAGTATTGTTATTGGCACTTATAGCAATTGTAAAGGACCAGCCACTGCAGTTGTTAATATCTCCTGAAATATGAAAACCAAAAGTTTCAATGACTAAGGAGCTGCATTGTAACCTAGCAGACTTAGAGACGCTGAACTATATATGTAATCTGGATGGTGTTTCAAAATTGCAGAAATCACAAAGATTAGCCGATATAATGCAAGTGTGTTTCAAAATAACTCTTTTACTTATTCTCGGCAAATGTTTTGGTCTCCAAAACTTTTAAGTCTCTATAAGTTTAAAATATATCCATTCACTGTTTTATCTATCATTTGTTTCTTATCCTGTGTAGTTGTTTGAATGTTTCTTAAGTTGAATTGTATCATCGCAAAATAGGATAATCCTTTTGTTTTATCAAAGAATAGAGAATCAAGGGAGGAATGAAAGATATCTTTTATGAGAGTCGTGAGCAGAAAAGATTTAGTTCCGCCCCATGTCAAATTACGAGAAGACACATGATAGTAATCCGCCTCCGCCGCCAGCCCCCCCCCCCCCCCCCAAATGTCAAATTTTAGTACATACTTTCTTTTTAGTTTTGTATTTTCATTTTTTTTATGATTACCTATTTATGCAGTGTTTGTTTATCCATTCAGGTCAGGCTGAAGAGATACATGGGGATGAGGGAAGCTCATACCATGATGGAGGGCCTTGGAGGAGATTATGTGCTTTGCCAGCATTTTGGGTAATAGTCATTTTGACTCTTTATGCACAACTCTTTTATTTGTTCTTATCTATATGTATGCCACAAGCTGATGGAGGGCCTTGGATTTGTTCAAGGTTATGGAGAACTAACTTTGGGAGAATGATCTTCTTTTGTCCTGCTTTTTCTTTTGCCACTTGCAATTTTATTGTCTATTAAACCATTGCAATTTCCAGCTTGCACTTTTGGGCTATGTTTCAAAGAAATAAAACATAATTATTTTAACCTCAAAAAATACAACAAAGGTCATTTGATAGGTTTTCAAGTTTACTTTACAATGTTTTCAGTTTTAGTCATTTCAAAATTTCATGAATTCATCAGTCTTCTAAATTTGTGCACCTTTGACAGCTTAATTATGGAGCAATCTTTGGGATGAAGTGTTCTGCATTAAGACTTGAAATTAAGACCTTGAACACATCTGGTAAGTTCGTCCATCAGATGGATGAAACTATGTCTATTAATTGCACGCATATATGATTAAGCAAGAGGAGAAAATGTCAAGATCAGTTCAGGGCTGATTTGAAATTGGTCATATACATTGAATTTTTATTTTTTACTCCAAGTACTATGCATTTTAATCTGTTGTGTGCTATTCCAAGAAGCAACTTCTGGATGGGAATCAAGAACAAGAAGATTCGAAGTTACAATCTGTTGTGTGCTATTCCAACTTCTCATATGCATTTTAATCTGTTGTGTGCTATTCCAAAAAAATTTCTCAATTTTTGGAAGATTGTTTACGAAGAATCTGTTTATATTATTGTATTAGTGTTTGTAAATTGTAATGCACAGTATCTTTGTTTTGTTGATTGTAATTTTTGGTCTGGTTTTGTTCATTGTTTGCTTCCATTATTGTGATTATACCTTTTCATATGGTTTTTCAGGTTTTGAACAAATATATCTTAGAAGGAAACTAATTCTTGGAGAACCATTGATGGTCTGTCTCCTATTAAGGTATTTCAGGAGAACACTGTTTGCTGCAGCCAAATCAGAAGTTTCTGGTGTTGCATCTATGGCTCGGACGATGACCCACCCGCTCGAGGAGTTCTTTGAATTAGTAGATAGAAAGCCTGATAAAGAAAAGGCAGTTGTATATGGTACATGCTTTTTGTTTCCGTTGTTTTCTGTTATTAAGTGCATTTATGAATTGGGGGTATTGGATTGTAAACTTTGTGGTGAGGATCAATTGAAGAAATTTAAAGTGCAAAGCAGAGGTTAATTAGTTTTGCTTTTCACGTAGCGTGTGAATGCAAACTTTTTGATGGCTCGCATTTGGATTTAATTGTTCATTAGAAAATAAAAGCATTCAATTATGTTCTTTTGGTCACTAAAAAGAATCTCAATACTATAAGGTTGGTAGTATCTGAAATTACAATTTCAATCTTTTGGTCGCAATATGTGTCAAAGTCTGATTTATGGAATTCGTTGAAGTTGATAGAGTCTAATGTTTTTTGTGATTTCATTTTTTATTTTCAAAAAAGAGAGTTGTGGATGTAAATCTTTTGGGGCATTCGCTTCCCTTTTGTTTTAGTTGGAAATTATGCCCCCCTCTTCCTCATCATTTTGAAAGGGAAGGTCCCATATTGTCGCCATAAAAACCAAATGACAACGTATTTTTAAGTTCAAACATAAAGAGTAGAAATAACTAGGCTTCTTTTAGGAATGTTCAAACATAAAAAGTTGCATTTAGCATGTAAATGAATGCTATAAAGAGAGGCAGAGCCTTGGAATTATGCTAGAATGCAATATCGTTGTACCAGTCCCAGTAACTGCAAACATAGATACCAATATATGAATAAAATCCGATCACCAGTCCCATTAACTGTAAACATAGATACCAATATATGAATAAAATACGATCATGTAGATGCATAGAAGTAAACTAAACAAAAAAATGTTGATTATATACACAAGCATCTGAATTCATGTTTGTTTTTCTATATATACACGATAAACATGTCAGCTTCATTATACGCATATCGGTCTCAAAAGGAGGGAGAAAATGGGGAAATAGAGTTTATCAAAATTGAGTGTTGGATGTTATCATGATAAGAACAAATAGTTATTATACGCATTTCAGCTATTTTCGTCGTTGTTTGGGTCTTGATCTACTAGGTCAATCTTAAACCCTAAATACCACGAGAAAACTAATATGCACTTAACCGCTCATTTGCAACTTCTTTTTTGGATCTGTCAACTCTGACACTCTCATAGATATGAAGTATATCAACCAATGTAAAAATTTCAGAAAGTTTATCTCACAATGGTCCAACTCTCTTTAGGGAAGTATATGTGTATAAAGGGTTGACCGCTTTTGTTGATGTCAAAATGACAGCGACTCGAGTAAATGTTTTTACATAGTACCTATTAATATGTCATATACAGATAGGTAATATCAAATTTATCGATTTTCAATTTTAGTTTTTTGAACTGCACAAAATCTTTATATGCCTACTAATATTGTCAACTTGTTTATTAGATTTATGAAATAAGTATTGTTTATTAGATATATGAAATAAGTATACATTCCATGAGCAACAGGGTGGAGGAAATAGAATTTATCAAAACTGACCGTCAGATGTTGTCATGATAAGAAGAAAAGGTAATGTTATATGTTTTAGCTATTTTCGTTGTTTGGATCTTGATCTATCCATTCGGTCAACTAGAATGACTTCAATATCATCAACACAAAAAACACAGTTTTTTAGTTAGTCACTAATATACTATGAGGGTGCTTTTCATAGCCATTTTCCATGGGTTCTATCTCTATTATGCATGTACTAAAACTTGAAGTACAAAATCTTCATGATTAGTTATTCTGAACACTAAACTTATATACTAATTAAGTTAATATAATCAGCTATAGAAAAATTAATTTAATAATTTGTCCTTGTAAATATTTTCTATACAATTAAGTCTACACATGAGGTGGGGTGATGGCTTAAAATAAATTTGTCACAAATAAGGGGTCGTGGTCGCCCTCTTGGTGCAAAAAATAGAAATTCTCGAAAATAAGTCTACACATGACAAATTAGTTTTTGGATCTAAATTAGTCTTTCTTAAAACTTTTTATTAGTTTATTATTTTTTTCATATATTAGTTTTTGGAGCTATATAAATACTTTATGCCAAACTACATTGTCGCACGAATAATTATGCATTTAGTCTACATTTGTGTCATTAGAAATTGCAGTTGGGGTGATGGCTTAAAATAAAATGATATTCATAGCAATTGGGCTAATGGGGTTAGAATGAGAAGGCAGAGTTGTGTTTTGTGCAAGTGTTAAAAGAACCAAAACAAAAGTGCTCATAGTTTATAGAGTGCTTAAATAAATATAAGCCATTAGTATTGTTTATTGGCTGCACATGTTAGAAGTGTTATCGTCTAAGAGTTAATAGTTATGTTTACTCATAGTGGAATCATATGTACTTACAACCATGTTAACTATCGTCGGCGTTTGACACCATCGTATCCAAGCTGCATTACGTATCCAACATGTGTGCAGCAGCGAGGCTAACGCAAAGGAGCAGCCAGACAACATCGCGCACGGCATAACAATGGTTGCAGCAAGCACCCGTGCAATCAGTTTCCACAAACGGGTGCAACCCAGACTGCCGAGAGCTCCGCACCTCCGTTCTTCGGGTAACTGGAGTCATAAGTCCCGATATTTACAGTTAATAACTTTCTAGGTACAAGTAGATATCCTTCACCTATATACCAATTTCGACCAATCCTAAATCACGTAAATAGTTCAAGCGAACAACTAATTTCCACAGCACCAAACCAAACCTTTAACTATAATTTAATTTCTGCCAAACTCACCCGAATTTGCAACTTAACTCCAGAATAGGACAATTATACATATACCAACATGCAGTTCAATGGAATCTCAAAACCATACAAAGCCTTCAACATTCAATTAAGGTATCGACAATACTTTACTTCTACCATTATCCAAGTAAGGTCTAGCACACCTGGATATCCAAGTAAGGTCTAGCTCACCAGGATATCCAAGTAAGGTCTAGCACACCTGGATATCCAAGTAAGGTCTAGCTCACCAGGATATCCAAGTAACTTCTGGGAAGCAAGTCCCCCCTCTAACTACACTATTCCTGTTCAAGTCTGCCTTGATGCCAGACCCTACCTTAGTTTCAATTAAACCCAACTAAGAATTAAATCCAAACCAAGAATGCTTCTTACCTCAATTTGGTCAGTTGCCGTCAACAACTTTCACCCAAAATCCTTATTCTTCAATTTATGTACTGCACAATCCCACCTTTCAACTGGCAAAGGCTTTTGATCAACCTCCAGCACCAATTCTCTACTCTTCCTCAATTCCAAACCTTGGTTTAAGATGAAATATTAAATAGAGCATGTGTCCTCATTCATGTAATAAAGTTCTCGAATATGTAATTGAGTTGTATCTTGTGTAATGTTCCGTATTTAGAAAATAGTTACATTTCTGATATCGATTATTACGAATGTAAGGACAAATTATCAAAAATATTGAAATAAATTTTACAAAATTGAAGACAATGGGGTTGTACCTTGTGTAATTTTCCTCATTGAGAAAATAATTACATCTCTGATAACGCTTATTACAAATATAAGGATAAATGATTAAAAATTTGTAATAACTGTCCTGTTTGTAGTAATTACAAGGTCTACAACAATATTTACCAATTTATGAACCATTTTACAAAATTGACGACAAATGTGTTGTATAGGTGGTAAATCTTCATATTTCATACCAAATAGTGCAAGTGTCCTCATTCACGTAATATGGTTCTCGAATGTGTAACTGAGTAGTATTTTGTGTAATGTTGTGTATTGAGAAAATAGTTACATCTCTTGGATCGATTATTATGAATGTAAGGACAAATACTCAAAAATATTGTAATAAATGTCCTATTTTTAGTAATTACAAGGTCTAATACAATATTTACTAGTTTATGAACTATTTTACAAAATTGAAGACAAATGTGTTCTCCAAATGGTAATTCTTAATATTAATACCAAAATGTGTCCTCAATTACATAATTTACTTCTCAGTTGTATAATTAGGGTTGTACCTTGTGTAATCTTCCTCATTGAGAAAATAATTACATCTCTAACAACGATTATTACGAATATAAGGACAAATGATTAACATTTTGTAATAATTGTCCTATTTGTGGTAATTACAAGGTCTAAGACAATATTTACCAATTTATGAACCATTTTACAACATTTACGACAAATGTGTTGTACAATTGGTAAATCTTCATATTTCATATCAAATAGAGCAAGTGTCCTCATTCACGTAATAGGGTTCTCGAATGTGTAACTGGGTAGTATTTTGTGTAATGTTCCATATTGAGAAACTAGTTACATCTCTTGGATTGATTATGACGAATGTAAGGACAAATGATCAAAAATATTGTAATAAATGTCCTATTTTTGGTAATTACAAGTTTTAAGGTAACATTTACTAGTTTATGAACTATTTTACAAAATTGAAGACAAATGTGTTCTACAAATGGTAAGTCTTAATATTAATACTAAATAGAGCATGTGTCCTGAATCACATAATTTACTTCTCGATTGTGTAATTGGGGTTGTACCTTGTGTAATCTTCCTCATTGAGAAAATAATTACATCTCTGACATCGCTTATTACGAATATAAGGACAAATGATTAAAAATTCGTAATAACTGTCCTGTTTGTGGTAATTACAATTTCTAAGACAATATCTACCAGTTTATGAACCATTTTACAACATTGACGACAAATGTGTTGTACAAGTGGTAAATCTTCATATTTCATATCAAATAGAGCAAGTGTCCTCATTCACGTAATAGGGTTCTCGAATGTGTAACTGGGTAGTATTTTGTGTAATGTTCCATATTGAGAAAATAGTTACATCTCTTGGATTGATTATTACGAATGTAAGGACAAATGATCAAAAATATTGTAATAAATGTCCTATTTTTGGTAATTACAAGTTCTAAGGCAACATTTACTAGTTTATGAACTATTTTACAAAATTGAAGACAAATGTGTTCTACAAATGGTAAGTCTTAATATTAATACTAAATAGAGCATGTGTACTGAATCACATAATTTACTTCTCGATTGTGTAATTGGGGTTGTACCTTGTGTAATCTTCCTCATTGAGAAAATAATTACATCTCTGACATCGCTTATTACGAATATAAGGACAAATGATTAAAAATTCGTAATAACTGTCCTGTTTGTGGTAATTACAATTTCTAAGACAATATCTACCAGTTTATGAACTATTTTACAACATTGACGACAAATGTGTTGTACAAGTGGTAAATCTTCATATTTTCTACCAAATAAAACATATGTCCTCATTCATGTAATATGGTTCTCAATTGTGTAATTGAGGTAAACATTTTGGTATTTACTCCATTTAAGAAAATATTTACATGTATATAGACAATATTACAAATTAATGACAAATGTGTTGTTAAATTAGTAATTTTGTTTTTTTTAAATGCCATGTGTCAAAAATTGATTGGGTAACCTGATGACCAATTCATCAGGTTACCACAATATTAAATTATTGTATATTAAAAAAAAAAAAAAAAAGGTATCCCATACTGGGGGGTACCGTAGCCTGTCTCGAAACTGTATAATCACAAACCCTGAAAACGCATAAAGAAAACCGAATCAAAATTAGATCTTGAGCTCTAAATAGACCCAAATCGAATGAAATTCGCACAGTACCAAATTACAATCAAAGATCAACACAATCGATATGCATGAAAGAGGAGAGACAACTGGCGATAGCAAAAAACATGGAAAATCAGAAATAACAGAGAGGTTACCATAGATCTGAACACAATATGAAGTATCTCGAGATCCAGCTCTAATAGAGAGAGCCCTGCCACATATCTGAAAATGATGTCGGAGCGCTGCTACAGATAACGCAGAATGGACGTCGGCATGTATAGAGAGAGAGGCAGAGCTACGGTGAATAGAGATGTGTGAACCGAGTCCTACTCCAGATCTAACAGAAACCCAAACTTCCCAGAGAGGAACATCCCGTCCGGTAACTCTCATTGGAGTAGGCAAGGTCGCAAGGATAAGAAGAGAGAGAGAGATCTAGGATACAAGAAGAGGGAAGTTTAATTGTTAGCCGAAAATTATTAGCGGGCTCTTGAAATTTTGTGACATTTAAGGCGCTCTTCAAAAACACGCCGTAAAAGATTAGAAACACATGTCTTTTACAGCACACTTATAAAGCACGCCGTAAATGATAGAAAAGTCATTTACGGCATACATGATAAATACGCCGTAAAAGATAAAAAATGAAAGTCTTTTACGGCTCACAAAAAAGTACGCCGTAAATATAATTTGTCATTTACGGCACACACGGAAAGCACGTCGTAAATGACCAAAAAGAGAATTCTGTTACGGCACATAAAAAAACACGCCGTAAATGAGACTCTTTTACGGCGCACATGATATGCACGCCGTAATTTGCGCGTCGTAAAAGACTAATTTTCTAGTAGTGACAGGATATCCTAATTAAATAAAATCCTAATTACATACAGATTTACAATGATTCTACATATAGTTCCTCCAATATTGACATTATTACTAGTTTTGTACCTCAATGCAGTGCCTTGCGTGATGAAGATCACATTCCAAAGTGGTTCCCCCTTTCGAATAATATAGCAGTTTTTTGTATATGTCACTAGTTCAAGATGTTTAACAATTGCTTTCAAAACTCATATCTTCATATATTTGAACATCGCTACCTAGGAAAATTGATCACATAAGTAAAATTAGTACTCAATCGAGAAATTAAAATGTAGAGATAAATCGCTAATGTATTGTTTTCTTTAAAATATAATTATTTTTCTTTCTTCTGAAAAGCGTTATGAACAAATATACTTACTTTCTGTAAACAAGCCAAGCAGGAAAGACTCATGATTTGTCTCCTGTATACTATAGGAAGAAGAGAGAACAAATTCTGCACATCAACGTCTTTGTTTTCTTCAAGCTTTTGTAGAATGTTTTTCGATCATGATCACCTTCTTCATCAACTTCTTATTTTGTCTAGAAAGATAGTATTTATTTAACCACATATCTATGTCTGGATTCATCATTTGCATCTTTAATCTTAATTTAATTCGATCTGATCTTTTCTGTGACTCCTGCACATAAAAATTTAGGGTTAATTACATATAAGTGCATATTTGAATGTTCTTTTAGCCATAAGGCCACCAACTATTTTTTTCCCTCATAAGACCACTAGAATAAAAAATGTGTTAAATTTTGGATATAAAAATTAATATATTTATATAAATGCCACTAGAGTAAAAAGTTAACAATCATCCTCTCTCTTCTCCAGTGAGGTCTCCGGCCAACTTCCGGCGACCACAAAAGCTACTGTCACTAACACCAAAAGCTACTGTCGCCAGCAACAAAAGCTATTCTGATGAGATTTCCGGCAATCTCTGGCGAGGTCACAAAAACTACTGTCGCCAGTATCAAAATCTACTGTCACTAGCAACAAAAGCTACTCCGGTGAGATTTCTAGCTATGTCACAAAAGCTACTGTCACTAGTAACAAAAGCTACTGTCACCAACAAAAGCTACACTCTCCAAAACCAAAAGCTACTGTCACCAACACCAAAAGCTACGCTCACCAGCGATAAACGTTACCATCACCAACACCAGAAAGCTACACTCACCAGTAAGAAAATCTACTCTCGCATCACCGAAACTTACTTTCATCAACGCCAAAAGCAATAATCAAGTAGAACAAAAGCTACTTTCGGAGATTGAGAAAGCTATTCTCAGTGACTAAGAAAACTATGACAATATAAAGGATACAACAAAAATAAAATGCTACTGGAATCGAGAAAAGAAAACATATTCAATGTTACAAAACGTATGCTGGGTTCAACAATAATGTAACTATATAAAAAGCTACTTCCATACTTGTAAAAAGTCACTACCATAGTTGTGAAAATCTATTACAATAGTTGTATAAAGCTATTGTCAATATTGTAATGCTACTATCATTTTTCAATGGTGATGCTCTAAACCCATAGGCATCATTTGCCACCTTTAGCACAAAATTTCATTTCAACATTTTTTGGTTGGCCGAATGATCTCTTGGTCAATGGAGGCTTCAATATCCAAATTCACATGATTTTTTAAATCTACTACTACAAATGCAAAGGAGAAGAACTCTGCAAGAACAAAGATACAACAAAATATTAGTATTTGAAATTAAAGTTAAAACAACAATGTACAGCTGTGCTACAAACATGACACTCTTTATCAACTAGATAAAAAATAAGCAATCTAAAATGCTACCGTTGTCACGCCCCCTGATTTTTAACACAACTAAAAATCGATATATAATCCCATAATTACATATGCGTGATCGTTCAACCATCAATACCAAGCACCTGGAAACTTTTTCCTTTAAACTACATACGTATTGATGCCTTGAACCCACTATGTAATTATTGACCCGCCCACAGAGTCATATATTACATAAGCTTACGATTTAAATTATCAACAACAAGATAAAACGTAAATGCTCCTCAGAGTTTACTACATAGCGGAAGTCATAACAATGGCAAAGCCAACCAAATTTGCTTCCTACATGTTCTGCTGCCAACAAGCTACCTCAGCTTCAACCACGATTACCCTGACTTGCAGAAATAACCCCTATACCGTTGGAATGGTGCACTAGGTTATCACACAACAAACCCGGTAAGCTTTTGCAACCCCGTATGAGTAACTCAAAACAACTCACACAAAACCACGGGATAAAACCCGCACGTTTAAGCAAATCACGGGATAAACCCACACGAATCACAAGATAGACTCACACAAATCACATTTAAATCAATAAACAAATCACGGGATAAACCCACACAAATCACGTTTCAATCAAGAAACAAAGCACGGGATAAACCCACACGAACCATGAGATAAACTCACACGTTTCAATCAAGAAATAACTCACACAAATCACGTTTAAATCAATAAACAAATCACGTTTCAATCAAGAAACAAAGTAAGAGATAAACTCACACGATTCACTTTTAAATCAATAAACAAATCACGGGATAAACCCACACAAATCACGTTTCAATCAAGAAACAAAGCACTGGATAAACCTACACGAATCACGAGATAAACTCACACGATTCACGTTTAAATCAATAAACAAATCACGGGATAAACCCACACAAATCATGTTTCAATCAAGAAACAAAGCATGGGATAAACCCACACGAATCACGAGATAAACTCACATGTTTCAATCAAGAAACAACTCACACAAATCACGTTTAAATCAATAAACAAATCACGTTTCAATCAAGAAATAAAGTACGAGATAAACTCACACGATTCACATTTAAATCAATAAACAAATCACGGGATAAACCCACACAAATCACGTTTCAATCAAGAAACAAAGCAAGCGATAAACTCACACGATTCACGTTTAAATCAATAAACAAATCACGGGATAAACCCACACAAATCACGTTTCAATCAAGAAACAAAGCACGACGGACAGACTAGAGCTCTAACTGATCGTATCCACAAACCCAGCCAAAGGCGTGAAGTCCCTATTTTCCCACCCACGATCACATTTCGTGATCCATAATCCTCAACTCGTAAGTCTTTGGATCCACGGTATAAATACCAAAACATTTAAAGGAGTCACAGTAGACCCAAAATGTTACACGAATCTAAAATGAAAGATTCCCCGTAATTGATCCCTATCAATTACTCCTGGTACAAGACCCATATTTAAATAACCCACCGCGAACTAAAATGTTCCACAAATACACAAATCTCAACACTTTTCAAAACAAATCGAAATCAACATTTCCACAATCATTTGTTTTCCAAAAGCCACAACCCAAAACAATAAAAAGCATCATTTCATGCATATTGTTTTCATAAATCTACAAACCCACCAAAACATATATATTTCACGTAAATATATATATACGTAGTCATCCGCTCAGGAATGCCTACTAATACCAACTATAGTTTGTAGTTAAATCAATAACTCTCAAAAGGATAAAGGTAAGCCCGTTCGTGAATGAACTTCGTAAGATTACTCACCTCGAAATTCCCGCTGCGTCTTCAATACAGAAAAAAACAGCCTAACCACCAACTAACCGTCCAAGAATACTTCGTCAAGTACCTAAGGAAAGTACAGCCTTGATTCAGTCAATGAAACACAAGGAATAACGTTCGAAACCCTAAATCGAACCAAAATTCCCCAAAGTGACGTCAAATGAGGCGAAACCACATCTGAGACCACCCAATGTCTCCGGAATACTTATACGATCGACATGTCCCAACCACAAGTCGATCGGACGCTCAAATTCTCACAGATTGAATAAATCCACCGGTATGAAACTGTAAAAATCATGACAATTCCATACGAACTCCAAAATTTGCATATTATATATCGAAACGCTCGTATCGACGAGTAGAAGATATATAATACTAGAAATAGTTCCTAATATGGCCGGAACGCCGCCAGAATGCCGTCACAGACGGTGGCGCACCGCCGCCGGCCAAAACTCATTATTTCCCAAAATTCCCAACATCAAAGCTACTCATCTAAGCATGCTTGTGAATTTTCATACTTGCTCGAAGTCAAAAAACAAGCATAAAGGGTCGAAAACTACCTCACAAGCTTTGAATTACTGTTCAATCTGAGTTGGACCAAGTTTCACTTGAATCGATCCAAACACCCACCAAGGATAGATCAAGGAGGCTGCTCTGAGCTCCCCAAACTCGGTTTGAAGCCTCGCCGACGTCGGATATTGGAGAACCAATCGGGTCAGATTCCTCCAAAAGTCGCCGCCTTGCTGCACCTCCTCCGCCGTGAATCGTCACTAGAGGACACCACAGGGAGGAGCGGACGGCAACTATGAAGTGATCTGGAAAGTTTCGTCGCCGGAGACCACCGGAGCTCGTCGGAAAAGCCGAGTCAGGTTTCCGGGTTCGGGTCGGGTCAGTCGAAAAACCCAGATACCGAAGGTATCAGTTGAGAGAGAAAAGAGAGAGAAGAGTTGGTTTCTGGAAAAGGAAAGTGGAAAAATGAAAATAGTAACTTTCCCGAAAGGGAAACTCCTATATATAGTAACTTTCTAAATTTTTCAACGCTCATAACTTTCTCATACGAACTCTGATTTCTGCGTTCCACATATCCATGAACTCGTATCGACGCGCTCTACAACTTTCGTGAAGGAATTTTTTGTAGAATCTCAACGCATCAAAAGTCAACCCTTGCCCCCCCCCCCCCCCCAAAACGACCATTCCTGAATAATTATTCGCCCGAAACACTTCCGCTCCATCCATGAGCCACAAAACTATCCAATAACCACTAATTAAATTCCGGAAAATCCTCGAAAAATAATTACAAATTTCCGAGGCATCACAACCGTCATAAATACAGAATGCTACTATAACACATGTACAAAGCTACTAAATCAGTAACAAAAAGCTACTGACATAGGTACAAAAAACTACTATAAAACTTGTACAAAGTTACTGGACCATTAATAAAAAGCTACTAATTTTGATATATAAAGCTACTATAACACATATACAAAGCTACTAGACTAGTAATAAAAAAGCTACTGACATAAATATTGATTACACAAACCAGCTAATTATACATGTTGATAGTGTAACACAAATTTCAAATAAGAAATGCTTGAAATATGAAATCACAACAGTAAGAAAATTGAATTTCATTCAGGATCATTCTTTTTCATTTTGATAAGCTATTGACAAAAAACTACTTAAAATCAATCAAAATGAAAACAAAGAAGCTACTGAGATTAGATTGAAAAGATACTAACATAGAGATAGAAAGCTACTATCACTGTGTTGAAAAACCACTGTAACAGTTATAGCAAGCTACTGACTTGAAATCAATTAAAACAAAAACAGAAAACCTACTGACATCAGCTTGAAAAGATACTAACATAGGCATAAAAAACTATTATTACTGTATTGAAGTCACATGTAGTCCATATTTACCAACGGCTGAATACAAAATTCGACTGGTTGATAAAAGAGATTTTAACAAATATGTTTGAGCATCAGCTGCTCTAATGGCAATTACATGATTCACCACAATTGGAGGCAATTGGTATAGAAAACAGAATGGTTAGTCTTGGTTGGTCCCTGCTAAGGGTTGGAAAACTCGGGGTCATGACTTTCCAGCTATGCGACTAATAAGACCACCACGAAATGTATGTAGGAGCCTTCTACCAATTATCATCTAGCAAAAGCTACATTATATGCTGGACCATTTATTGATTTTTTCCCTAGGGGTCTGGAAGACAACGGAACTACCTATGAAATCCAACACAATGTATACCACATCAAACTAAAAAATAAGGTGTAATTAATGAATTTACCTTTCTAGAGCAATAGCAAATAGCATATCTAGCTCAATAGGTCGTACATCTCCATCCTAGTGTTTGTCACTAACCCATACAAATTCTTAATAACACAACTCATTAATAATCTTCCAAATGAAAGATAAAACCCTGAAAATCTAACAAGAATTCATCTTGATGGTTCAAATATCACAAAGCCCTACAATTTAACAAGAAGCAGAAGCAGGAGAATCAAAGTAACAACATATGGATGGATTTGTTCGTAACAAAAAAAGTGATCAGTTTCCAAGAATCAAATCTGAACATGAACCAAACACAAGAATCAATGTCAAGCATCCACTCGCTTTAGTTATTTGCTGCGCTTAATACTAGTCTCCATGCTAACAATTCACACATCCACAAAATCAAACGGAGCTCCGTTTCCAGTTGCATAGGGATTTACATCAGAAATCGATAAGTACAACTAACCTGGATGATGTGTCGATGACGGTGACGGGAATATGATCGGAGGAGGTGATCAGTTTTTTGAAGACGAAGCACAGGCCTATCTGATCTCGGAGCGACTCCAATTTGCGCCAAGTCGGCGACGGCGAAATCCTGCAGATCGAGTATAAAGCACAGCCCAACCATTTCGGCTCTTCTTCGTCATCACTACCAGAGAATCGGTCGCTGGCGACGTGAGAGCGACATCGAGATGCTTCAATTCAACAAGCGCCTCCGCTATGCTTGGAACGCTGAGAACTCTCGCCGTTCAGGTCGTACCTTAGGTTGATAAAGGTCATTGGTTCTGCTTTGATGAAGGTTGTAGCCGTCTTGGCCGCCGTTGTCGGAAGCCAGAAAAACAAAAGCGACGAGTTTTGTCGGAGGACGAAGAGGAAGAGAGAGGGCTTCCTCGGGAGAGTCGCATAGAGAGAGGGAGAGTGGTTATTCTAATACCAGGCGGTTAGTTTTCTTAGGTAGAAGGGTAAAATGGACAGAGAAAAAATAATTTAAAGAGGCAAGTGGCCTTATGTGTACAAAACAATTTAGGTGACTTTATGACTAATATAAGTCTCAAAGTGATACTTGTTTGTAATTTTCTAAAAAATTTATTCCATATATGACGTAAAGGTTACGGGTTCGTAATGATTATTTTAAGACTACTAATTAATCAACACCAACCTCCACCCATGCATTGAGATATATTAAGAACATCACCAAACCACTTATAGAAGTTAAAATTGAGAAGCAAATTTCCAACGTATTGGAACTGGTCTCCAAGTTTGAACCAAAGGAACTGCGTGCGTGCAAAAAAAAAAAAAAAAAAAATTTAAGAAACATGTAATGAACGAATACATTATGTATTCATTCTTTCGCTCTGAATTTTATAGTAGAAAATGAAACATCAATCAATCTCAAGTGTGTGCGAACCTCAAATTGCGCAAGCCCCACCAAAAAGATTGCAGGAACTTCCGAGGAAAAAATGCTGATCTTGTAAAGTTAGACTGAAGAGCATAACGAAATATACCAAACTCGAAATTTTTTTTATCCTTTGGATCGCATGATGCCTTTATATGAGTCACGTTGCAGGTTCTAAGTACTCCGGCTGTTACATCCCTATGATCACAGTGGAAATCTTATACATGACATGGCATAAGCAACGAGGCTTCCCTCCAACAGTGTATCTCTCTGTCAACAGCAAAACCGTACCACAAGGCTCCAAATAACTGATGGAACAACAAGTGAATAAGGGCACGTTTACTTACTTCGAAGGAAAGGGAATGATTACGGGATAAAAACATTCCTGCGTTTACTAACACATAAAGGAATCGGAATGATTCAGGGTAAAAGAATTCCTGCGTTTACTAACACATGAAGGAATCGGAATGGATGTATGTCCCACCTCCTTATCAGGAATCGATTCCTGAATACTCAGGAATTCGATTACGAAGGGGGGAGATGGGTTTAGGAATCATTCCTCCGGAATTAATACCGATTCCTTTCTTCTCCCATTCCACTTGTCTCCGATTCATGATTATTTTCCATTCCAAGTAAGTAAACGTGCCATAATAGTGAAATTTCATAGAAAGTTTATTTTACTACGTACTTAATTAAACTTACACATTTGAGAGGGAATGAATGTAATTTACAGAAAATTATTGACAATTTCTCTTTTTTTTTTTTTTTTTTTTAAATAAAATGAAAAAAGGAATATAAAGATAAGATGAAGAGTGAAACTTTTTTTTTTTTTTTTTTTTTTTTGTGTCTTTTAAAGATAAAGGCTAAGACTAGGACTTATATGAGAAGCAATGATAAATGGAAGAAAATCCAATATAGCTTGAAGCCATCTTCCTATTCCAGATTCTCTGTTAGGACGTTGCTTATTCAATCCAAAGATGCAATAAGCCCGTAGAGTATATTGGATTGGATAGAAGGAAACTCGAAGAACTTTATACAAAACTCAGTGGTGGAACTGTGTTTCAGTCTGATGGGGTCCAGACCTGCCCAACGTACTATCAGATGTATACTTATATGTGCATTGCTGTTAAACAATCTAAGAAAAAACCTTCCATTCATGAAGAGGACCCCCCCTCCTCCTCCCAAATCCACGTGATAATCAATTCATATATGAAACTTTAATAAAACAATCACTAATAATAAGAATATAGTAATATTAATTAAAAATCAGGTTGCTTTTTTTTTTTGAAATGAGAGTTATCTATCAGTTTGTTTCGAATTTATTATTTACTTATGGATTATATTGAATATGATTTTTAATTTATTTTTGGTGTAGTTTTTTTTTTTATAATTTATGTCTCGACCCCCCCAATGTTTAAATCCTGATTCCGCCCCTTATATGGAATTGGACTTTCAAGCTATCATTGTCTGCTTCCTTAAGATGAAAGTAATTTTTCTTTTGATGTGTACCTCCTTTCCTAGACCTGATACAATTTGAGTTCGATTCATTTTTAGCTCGTTTAGTTCGTGTTTGTAAGATAAATGAGCGGTTTTTTTGTTTTTTAAAAAACTATGATATATTTGGCTCGTCAAGCTCGTGAATAGCTCATATTTTTTTATGAATAGCTTGAGCTTGACTCATGAAAATTTAAAATATAAATATAAAATTGTTATTGTAATAAAAGCCTTTTTTTTTTTTCATTGCCTTCCTTTTCAATTAAAAGGCAAATTGAGTATAGCGTGTAACAAAGAAAGACAATATTTGTGCCTCAATTAAAAAAATACGATGGGGTAACCAATCAAATTAAATTCGGATCATTATTTTTATTTAAAATTTTATTCTTAATTAACTTTATTGATTTAGAGCCAAATTAAGCCAATTCGAGCATAAATTGGACTTGAGCTTTGTCCAATAATCGAGTTGAGCTTGAGCTTAAAAAAAACATTCAAGCCGAGCCGAGTTTGAGCTTGAAAAAAGTTAATCAAGCATAAACCCGGCTCAAGCTCGATAAAAAATAACTGAGCTGAGTGCCTGAATTTGATCACCATAGTATTCGCTTAAGCTTATCTCATTTACACCCCTAATGCTTTCTCAAAAAAAAAAAATTTACACCCCTAATGAGAAGGGTCATAGATGGAAGTATGATGAGAAAAGGAGACAGAAATGTATGAGGTTTATATTAAGTAGTTATTTTAGGAGTGTATATAAAATTTCTTTTTATATGATTTATAAGTGTGATATAAAAGAATAAACGAATAAATAATAAATAATGAATAATTTCAGAAGTAATCCCTACTCCCTACTCCCTACATAATTTCTAGTTTCCCACAGCGAAGTGTCAAACAAGAGTTGAACAAGTTGAGGTTGAGGGATCGAACAAAGCAGGGAGCAAGTACTTCTTCCCATTAAAACCATTGGCATTGTAGCTAGCACCAGTTGTAGCTTCTACCAATAGGTCTCCAGCATAACCAGGATGTGCCCCTTTCCCATAGACACCAGGACAAGCCGAAGCAGCCTCTAAGCCTCTTTGGGACCCTGATAAAACCCATTCCCAAAAGGGTTGGTCACCCAGCCAAAGGCTAGCCAGGTTTATGATCATGCCATCCACACCCACATCGTTGTTGGGTGCAACCAAAGCTGGATATTGTGGTCCATAAATTGGCTGATGGAATCGCCAAGCACATTGACCAGGGCACTGGGTCTCGGAGTTTCCGACCCAGATAAGAGACCCAAATGTAAGCGAATTTGGAGCTCTTGCCTCGAAGGAAAGAGCTTCTTGAATACCCATGTGTGCCACATTTGCTAGAGAAAAACCCATCAATAATGACATCTGATGAGGTCAAGACAACATTGATGGCATTACTCTGGCCACCAGTGGCCTCCAACTGTTTGATGTGCGTTCCAAGAGATGGGGACTTGCCCAGAGAGTAGCTTTCATCGAGGATTTGGGTACCCAATGAGAGGGAAAGAGATGAGGTTTTCTTGGCATTGGAGAGGTAATAGTATTTTTCTATGGATTTCAACCATGTAGCAACAGAGGGTTGATGTTTAGATGGAGAAGAAGAAGAAAGTGAGGTGATGAAATCGGACACAATTGCGCGCTGGGAGGGCTTGAATTTGCCATACCAGATTAAATTGATGGATATTTTGCCGGTGAGAAGAGGGCCACATTGTGGATTGGAATAGTATAGGCTGCTGGGTTTGGTCTGAGCTGGTCTCAGCAAGGCTCCTAGCTGCTGAGCTAAAATGGCTGAACAAAAATATGAGCGAGACTAGTTGTAGAAGTAAATATGAGGAAGCAAAAGTAGCCATGGTCATCTGTAACAAAGCTATCAATTTGAGAATTGAAATCTTAGTGATTCTACTAAAAATGTATGAAGCTCAAGGTTTGATATATCAGTTGGATTAGAGTGAACTATGAAGATGCCTATTTATAGTGCTGAAGACTTGAATGAAAGAAAGTGCATGGAAGGAGCCAAAGAAAGGAGGGAATTGAAGAGAGTGAAGTGGGAGAGCTAAAGGCCAGATGACAACGCGTTGCATTTTAAATTTAGGCTGCTTTTATTCTGGCTTTTTCGACCAAAACTAAGGATGACAGAGTTTAGCCAGCCGAGTGCATTAGGAAAAATGAGACCATCCCAATAAGGATGAAAAAGACAAAGTAGTGCACCGTCTTTTCTGTGTTAGCAGGTACTTTTTCTTAATTATTGTTTTTATATGCCATGATTAATATAACCCTGCTAGTATTAGTATTATCTATTTCTAGGTTTTCCAAATGGCTGTTTGCTTATCTGCAACTGCTTTAGCGAGAATTTTACGATATTGCAGAGTATTGAAATTCCGGAGCAAAAAATGAGTAGATTGCAGATTGTTTGTAATATACTGATATACTCTGGCCCTGTGAGCTAATCTCCGGATATAAAGTAATGTGAAGTATTAGTTAGTGTCACTGACTAAGTAACTGTGTTAGTGATGTCATCTGGGGTAGTGGGTAGCCAGGGTAGGTGTGAGAAGTGATGTAGGCATACAGCTGGGTTATAGAGGCAGTGAATGAGTGAGTTCGAATTCAGCGCCTGCCGCCCAAGGTTTAAATTTTGAATGAAGTTATTGCAGTGAGGTGGTGGCCTCTCCGGGGAAGGTTTTTGGTTTTGACTTTGCTCAATGCTTTTGTTTTGGTAACCTTGTGGCCAGGACACGACTCTCCTTTGTATCTTCCTGATCTTTCTCCAATTAGGCTCTTGAAGAAAATGAATAAATTATAGCCAACTAGATCGAAGCCTAGAGGAGAAGAACCTTGGGCGATAAGTTAATTTTCTATCGAGAGTATTATGATGGGTCGGAAAGTTCTGTGCCGGGATAGTGGGGTGGGTAGTGGTCGGTGAGCATTTTGTGGATATCAAGCATGAGTACCTCACCATATGGAGTAGTTGCATTGTCAAGGCCGGTCTGGTGGTGTACTTCAAGGTATATATGGCTCCGGGCCATTGTGTGTTTATTAGCAAATGGGCGGTTCAATGCCAAATATGCGGCATGTGGAGCACAATTGGACATTGGAGACTATAATCTTTATGGTGTTTCCTTCCTCCTTGTACAGGCATGATCATGCTCCAAGGAATTGTGGTTTTTAGGACCTACCACCAGTGGAATAAGTTTGAGGAACAATATGTAAGAGAGGGCAAAAGGGCATGCGTTTTAGGAGAAATGTAAACTTTTCTTTAATAATTAAATAAAAAATGAGGCGATATTAGTTATTTGGAGACAGATAATTTTAGAGAGCAAATTGAGAGCAAGAGTAGAAAACTTAGATCCTATCAAGGAAGATGAAACTTTTTTTGTTTCTTTGATAAAGCTAGCTTTAATCTAAAGACAATTTATTTAAATTCCTTATGCATTCTTTATTCCCATGGAGTACTTTGCGTTCATGCAATCATGCATCACTCAAGTGTTCAAATGCTAAACGACATTGTCACCTAGTGACACTATGGTAAATGAGATTAAGTTACAAAATCCAATGATAACATCATGGCATGCATTTCACTATTTTGATAGACTTCTCTATTAATTTCATATATTAGTGTATGAACTTCGTTTGTATCAGTTCATCAGTTGATCAGAGATGCCTTTATATAGGTGCAAAAATTTATAGTTAGCTAAGGAAATTAAAAGCTACCGGTAATTACAAATTTCAACTTAAACAATTCCATTACTATGAACGAGTAGCAAATACAATATATATAAGCGTAGTTGACTACTGGAAAAGGTAATTAGCAAAGAGTAATGAAATGGTTGGAGGAGACATTCTGTCAGTAATCAACTGAAGTTTTTGCCTTCTATATGGACTGAGCTTGGTTTGCTCTGGATGCAGATTTTATGGAACTTTCGATTGAAGGAGACGCCGAATATGTGATTAATGCTCAGGTTTGCTTTTAATTCATTTGAACTTGATCTTAGTATGGTAATCTATTGATGGAATCAGATTACGATGATAATTTAGTCTTTGCATTACTATCTCAGTGTCTCATCCTTCTATCATACAATAATGCATGTCGAAACTTTGTATTATTATTTTGATTATACAAAAGAATATAAAAAAGAATGAGATTTCAAGTATTAAGCTCCCTAATGACAGTATTTACTACTTAGTCTATACCCTATACTATAAGTACTCCCAAGTAGTCTCAAACAAGAGTAGAACAAGTTGAGGTTGAGGGGTCAAACAAAGCAGGAAGCAAGTACTTCTTCCCACTCAAACCATTTGCATTGTAGCTAGCACCGGTTGTAGCATCAACCAAGAGGTCTCCAGCATAACCAGGATATGCTCCTTTCCCATAGACACCGGGACAAGCCGAAGCAGCCTCTAATGGAGCCTCTTTGGGACCCTGGTAGAACCCATTTCCAAAAGGGTTGGTCACGGTCCCGGCCAAAAGACTAGCTAGATTGATGATCATACCGTCCACACCGACATCGTTGTTGGGTGCCACCAAAGGTGTGGTCTGTGGTCCATAGATAGGTTGGTGGAATGGCCACGCACATTGACCCGGGCATTGGGTCTCGGAGTTTCCGACCCAGATGTAAGCAAACTTGGAGCTCTTGCCTCTGATGAAAGAGCTCTTTGAAGACCCGTGTGTACCACATCTGCTAGAGCAAAACCCATCAATTAGAACATCTGATGAGGTCAAAACAACATTGATGGCATTCCTCTGGCCACCCTTGGCTGCCAACTGTTTGATGTGTGTTCCAATAGACAGGGACTTGCCCAGAGAGTAGCTCTCATCGAGGACCTGGTTACCCAATGAGAGGGAAAGAGATGAGGTTTTCTTGGCATTGGAGAGGTAGTATTTCTCTATGGATTTCCACCATGTAGCAACTGATGGTTGGTTTATAGATGGAGAAGAAGTGGAAAGGGAGGTGATGAAATCGGAAACAATTGCGCGCTGGGAAGGCTTGAATTTGCCATACCAGATCAAATTGATGGAGATTTTGCCGGTGAGAAGAGGGCCATTGTGGTATTGGAAGAGTATAGGCTGTTGGGTTTGATCTGAGTTGGTCTCAGCAAGGCTCCTAGCTGCTGAGCTAAAATGGAACAGAGAGAGAAGTAGAACAAAGGAAAAGACTTGTTTGGAAGCAGAAGAAACCATGTTGTTTTTTAACAACGAAATCAATTTGGGAAGTTCAGTGATGCTAGAAAAGATTGATAGAGCTCAAGTTTTTGTGGGTTGGATTAGAGTGGACTATGGAGAGGCATATATATAGTGCTGAACTGCTGAAGACTCGGGGGAAAGAAAGTGCATGGAAGGAGCCATAGAAAGGTGGGATTTAATTGGAGTAAAGTGAGAAAGCTAAAGGCCAGCAGGACAATGAGTTGCATTTTAAATTGGGGCTGCTTTTGCTCTGGCATTTCAACCCAACTTAAGGGCTAAGACTAGATGACAGGGTTTATCCAGCTAAGTCAATTAGGACGACGAATAAGACCGTCATCAATTAGGATTCCAATAATTGCATACCACTTTTTGCAGTTTTTCATTAGAGTATACTGCATTGTAGACAGTATGTTTTGCTTAAATGTTTATAGTTAGGAATGCAGAGTGCAGTCTCTACTTTTCATAATTTTTTTTGTTTCGGAGCGCGTATGCGTATGGTGTATAAAATTGGAGGAGATATACAAATCATTAGATTGGAGGTAAAAAATAGATACTCACTTTCAAAAGTTGAAGAATAACAATTTATTGCCATGAAGGAAACTTATCTTTCTAATATTCACAAAATGGTGGGATATTAACTGTGTATATAGCCTTCAACTTGGACAAAAGTTGGAATTTAGCTTCCATGCAGCTTGAATCTAGTAAGTTTACACAGGGCCTATTTGGGACATGAAATGGAAAGTACTATACTTGTCCCATACAAGTCCACTTTGGATCTTGCCAAGTAATTAGTGTTCAGAAATTAGACTTGGAGTTGCCTAAATATCAGCTTCTAGTTCCAAGTTTTACTTTGACATTGTTACGCAAATGGGTAAATGACTAGGATTAGAGTATTTGATTTGGCTGTCGGCTAGGGTTTAGTAGAAGAGTATTTGATTTGACTGTTGGCTAGGATTTAGTAGAACTTAAGTATGTGCTTGTGGATTTGGGAGTATTTATTTATATATGATACAGAATACAGAGGAAGGTAGATTTGGGAAGAGGTACAGTTGGGTAATATAGGGAGTGAGTTAAAAGTCAGTGCATGCCTCCCGGACCATGGTTTCAAATTCAATGGAGTTAAGTAATTCAGATGAGCTGGTGTGTAGGCTTCTGCCATAGAGGTCTTGGTTGATAACCTTGTGAGAGAAATGACTCTCCTCTGTCTTCCTGATGTTTATCCAATCATCCAGATCATGTGATTGAATTTTATCACTTTAGTCCAAGCAACATATTTAATTGCTCACCATTCCATCTGGTATCTTGTAGAACTCAACAAAATCCATTACTCTATATTATGCACATTCTACTTTTGATCATGATGAACAAATATTTTGTGAGCTAGCTACCCCAGTTTCATGTGGTGATTGGTGGAACGCTACATTAATAAGAGCAACAAAAATTGCAGATTAAGCATAATGGTGTTTCTGTAGAAGCAAGTGATAATAAGGGGGGAATAGTAGGGATCTTAGCTAGATTCCTTCACATAAACTAATGTAGAGTAAGGTTAGGCTACTCCTTGGGAATGTTATATGGGTTTTGACTTTATATCATTTTATTTTGGCGACCCTTGTGAGGGACATGACTCTCCTTCCTCTGTATCTTTCCTGATGTTTACACATGATCATGTGTATTTAGTTCTGATCATGTGTATTTAGTCCATTCTATCATTTGACTTTAGTTAAATATATTTCATTGTTAATTATTCTAGCTTCTTGCCTTTACAGAAGGCAATATTCTATTACTAGATTACTATATATTGTGCAAATCCCACTTTAGATTCTGATACACAGATTGGACAAGAGTGGAAAAGTTTGATTCTGTCATTAATCAACAGAAGTTTTTGCCTTATTAGCACGAAATTAGCAAAGAGTAATGAGATGGTTGAAGGAGACATTATGTCATAAATCAACTTAAGTTTTTGCCTTATTATATGCACTGAGTTTGGTTTACTGTGGATGCAGATTTTATGGAACTGAGATTGAAGGAGACGCCGATAACATGATTAATGCTCAGTTTTGCTCTTTGTTCATTTGAACTTGATCTTAATGAAGTAATCTATTGATGGAATCAGATTAAGATGATTATTTAGTCTTTGCGTTTCTATATATCTCAGTTTTCATCCCTATATCGTACAATAATGCATGTCAATTTTTATTTTGATTATACAAAAGAATATAACAAAGAATGGGAAGTGAAGTATTAAGCTCCCTAATGACTCTATTTACTACATGGTCTACACGATAAGTACTCCCAAGTAGTCTCATACAAGAGTCGAACAAGTTGAGGTTGAGGGATCAAACAGAGCAGGAAGCAAGTACTTCTTCCCACTCAGACCATTTGCATTGTAGCTAGCACCAGTTGTAGCATCAACCAAGAGGTCTCCAGCATAACCAGGATATGCTCCTTTCCCATAGACACCGGGACAAGCCGAAGCAGCCTCTAATGGAGCCTCTTTGGGACCCTGGTAGAACCCATTTCCAAAAGGGTTGGTCACTGTCCCCGCCAAAAGGCCAGCTAGATTGATGATCATACCGTCCAAACCCACATCATTGTTGGGTGCAACCAAAGGTGGAGATTGTGGTCCGTAAATTGGCTGATGGAATGGCCAAGCACATTGACCCGGGCATTGGGTCTCGGAGTTTCCGACCCAGATGTAAGCGAACTTGGAGCTCTTGCCTCTGATGAAAGAGCTCTTTGAAGACCCGTGTGTACCACATCTGCTAGAGCAAAACCCATCAATTAGAACATCTGATGAGGTCAAAACAACATTGATGGCATTACTCTGGCCACCCTTGGCTGCCAACTGTATGATCTGTGTTCCAACAGATAGGGACTTGCCCAGAGAGTAGCTCTCATCGAGGATTTGGTTACCCAATGAGAGGGAAATAGATGAGGTTTTCTTGGCATTGGAGAGGTGGTAGTATTTCTCTATGGATTTCCACCATGTAGCCACTGATGGTTGGTTTGTAGATGGAGAAGAAGTGGAAAGGGAGGTGATGAAATCGGAAACAATTGCGCGCTGGGAAGGCTTGAATTTGCCATACCAGATCAAATTGATGGAGATTTTGCCAGTGAGAAGAGGGCCATTGTGGTATTGGAAGAGTATAGGCTGTTGGGTTTGATCTGAGTTGGTCTCAGCAAGGCTCCTAGCTGCTGAGCTAAAATGGAACAGAGAGAGAAGCAGAACAAAGGAAAAGACTTGTTTGGAAGCGGAAGAAACCATGTTTTTTAACAACGAAATAAATTTGGGAAGTTCAGTGATGCTGGAAAAGAATGATAGAGCTCAAGTTTTTGTGGGATGGATTAGAGTGGACTATGGAGAGGCATATATATAGTGCTGAAGACTTGAGGGAAGAAAGTGAATGGAAGGATCCAAAGATAGGTGGGATTTGATGGGAGTAATGTGAGAGAGCTAGAGGCCAGCAAGAAAGCGTGTTGCATTTTAAATTTGGGCTGCTTTTGCACTGGCTTCTTAACCCAACCTAGGGGCTAAGACTAGATGACAGGGTGATCCAGCCAAGTCAATTACGACGTATAAGACAATGAGGATTCAATTAATCATTTAATTGCATACCACTTTTTGTAGTTTTGCATAAGAGTATCTTACATTGTAGATAGTATGTTTTACTTAAGTGTTAAAAGTTAATGATTGAACTCTAGTCTCTACTTTTCGCAATTTTTTTTTTCAAGACGCATTTAGTGCATAAAATTAGAGAGGTATGCTACTCATTAGATTGAAGATAAAAAATAGATGCTAACTTTCAACTTTTGTGAAAGTTGAAGGAAAATGATCGATCATCATGAAACAAATTCATCTTTCTGATTCTCACAATCTGGTGGGATATTAACTCTTTGTAAATAATCCATGCATAGCCTTCAACTTGGGTAAGTGCTGGAATTTAACTTCCATTTCTTATTGCAATACCACTTGAATCTAGTGAGTTTACATGCCCCCAGATTCTCAACATCAAACAGGACCTATTTGGGACATGAAATGGAAAGTTAATTACTTGTCCCCATACAAGTCCACTTTGGAGCTTGCCAAGTAAATAGTATTCAAAATTTTACTTGGAGTTGCCTAAAAATCAACTCCTAGTTCTAAATTTTACTTTGACATTGTGACTCAAGTGGGTAAATAATGAGGATTAGAGTGATTGATTTGGCTGTTGGTTAGGGTTCAGTGGAAGAGTATCTGATTTGGCTGTTGGCTAGGGTTTAGTTAAATTTAAGTATGTGTTTGTGGATGTGGGAGTATTTATTTATATATGATACAGAATTCAGAGGAAGGTAGATATGGGAAGATGTATAGCCGGGTAATAGAGGGACTGAGTTAAAAGTCAGTGCATGCCTCTCAGACCAGGGTTTCAAATTCCAATGGAGTGAAGTTATTCAGATGAGCTGGTGTAGGCTTCTGCCATGAGAGGTTTTGGTTGATAACCTTCTGAGAGATATGACTCTCCTTCTCTCTGTCATCCTGATGTTTATCCAATTATCCCAATCATGTGATTAAATTCTATCACTTTAGTCCAATCGATATATTTAATTGCTCACCATTCCATGAGAGCTAGCTACCCCAGTTTCATGTGGATGATTGGTGGAACACTATACATTAATAGGAGCAACAAAAATTGCAGATTAAGCGTAATGGTGTTTCTGTAGAAGCTAGTGATAAACTGATAATAAGGTGGGCATAATAGGGATCTTAGCTAATTTTTATTTTATTTTTTTTGAAGTAAAGTGTCAAATCCAGTAATCCACACAAATAAATAGCACTTTTCTAATACAAAGATCTTACAACAAGAAACAAAAACCACACAGCAGCAGCAAGAGGATATAAATTATATCACACAGGCCAAAGTCTCCATATATGGATAATTAGATGCTTTAGGATAATAAGCTGCGTCAACTCGTAGGTCGTAAGAGAGAATCATCAACTCCGGCCTTGGGGGTTAACAGATTTGAAGGTCTTGCCTCTCAAGATTATAAGAAATGAGTTTACCAGGAGTATGCAGCAACAGAGACGAACTTTCCTCTTCTTCATTTTCGTCTCCATGGATAAAGAGAACAACAAATTGTCCATAAACAAAGAGCGGGAGAGAAGCGCACATGGGATCAAGATCAACATGGTACTTGACGCCAGAGTAGTCTCTTCCCAACTATGACTTAACAAGCGTTAGCTAAATTTCTTTACATATACTAATGAGAGAATTTCACAAATGGTCACTCAACTATGACTCATTCGACATTTTGGTCACTGAAGTTTTAAATATATCACTTTGGTTACTCAACTATTACACTGTTAATCACTTAAGTCACTCAAAGAGTATTTTTTATTAATTTTTTAATGAAAAAAATTAACAAAGTGACTTAAGTGATTGACAATGTAATAGTTGGGTGACCAAAATGATATATTTGAAACTTCAGTGACCAAAGTGTTGAATGAGTCATAGTTGAGTGATCATTTGTGAAATTTTCCCTATACTAATATATAAAGGTTAGGCTACTCCTCGGGAATGTTATTTGGGTTTTGACTTGGGAAAAAATTACAAACAGTACCCAACTTATGGGCCACTCCGAATTTCTATACCCAAGCTTCCGAAACTATCATAATAGTACCCCAAATATCCCACCTGACCCAACATTCGTACCTGCTGTCATGGACGGCGTTAACTATCATGCCACGTGGCATTTTCTTAGGGGTAAAACCGACCCTCTGTCTTTACCTCCAGGGAAAAAAATACAAATAGTACCCAACCTATGACCGACTCTGAATTTATGTACCCAAATTTTCAAAAACTATCACAATGGTACCCAGGTTATCTAGCCCGACCCAACATATGTACCCGCGTCCCACGCTTGCGCAGCCCACCCAGTGCCCTGCTCCTACGCAGCCCACCCGTGCCCAAGATGATGGGAGAGTTGGGAGGAAGAAGAAAATGAAGAGAGTTTGAGAAAGAAGAAGAAATCTGGTGAAAGGACGAGAATACCCATCAAAGTTTAACAATTGACTAACTGCGTAACGGCCAACAGTGTTCTAGGTACTAAAGTTGGGTCAGGGTCCGAACTTTAGGTACCAAAGTGATAGTTTTGGAAACTTGGGTACAGATATTCGGAGTCGACCATAGTTTGGGTACTGTTTGTATTTTTTACCCTTTTGACTTTGATATCATTTTATTTTGGTGATCTCGTGAGGGACAGGACACCCCTTCCTCTGTAGCTTCTTGTTGTATATTCTGATCATGCATTATTCAGTCAATTCTATCAGTTGACTTTAGTTAAATATATTTCATTGTTAATTATTCTAGCTTTGATAACTAGAATAAATCTCATAGAAGGCAACATTCGATTACTAGATTACTATATTTCATGCAAATCCCACTTTAGACTCTGATACACAGATTGGATAAGATTAATGGAGAAGTTTGATTCTAATATCCAGCAAAGTTTCATGTGGGCTGTTGGATGTAGTGAGACTAAACTGATTATTTAATCTTTGCATTCTTGCTCTTTGTTGTTCATCCCAGACTTCTCAAGGACTCTTATGCAGTTTACCTTCCATGTATTGCAGTGGCAGATCCGTATAAATTCATTTATTACACAGGTAGATTTACTCTTAATTGCATAGCGGTATCACAACTCCATTCATTGATGAATTCTACGGTATTTTGCTCCATAATTTTACAAAACTGATAAATTTGAAGCCCGTACATAACTTACTAAAAATCTCACTCAGAATAGTTGACTCCGCTCCTAAGTTACAACAATAATAGGTATATAGTGAGAATAATTAAAAAACGACACCAAGTACATCACCGGGAACAACTTTGTAAAACTATGTTTATTTCATCAACAATAACTCATTATTCATACAGTTTCAATGGCATCGAGAAGGGGTGGACTTCCCTCCGGATTGAGTGTGATTCAAAGTAGCAAATCACTTTGTTACCAATAAAGGATGCTCAGTCCTTTGTCGTCTAACTGTTGATTCGATCAATTGTTGTACCATTCTCTTCTCCATGCAGGTTCGATTTTCACATATTTATTGAGAAGGGAATCAAGTGGTTGACTACTTAGCTAACTTTGGGATGGATCATGGGGGGCATTATTGGTGGGACTCTTGCTCTCCTTGTGCTTCAGCTACTTTTGTTCATAATCCGCAGGGCTCACCGAATTTTCACATTGGCTAATTTTGGTATGCTTGATGCACAAATGGTTTGGTGGTGATCATTCATAGATGTGGGCTTGGGCTATAATGATTTATGCTGCATGGAGTGTGTACATGTATTGCAGACTTCTTAAAACTATATAGAGCAGATGCAGAGACATGAACAGTCATATCACCTCTATCAGACTCAAATTGAGTCTAAACGGAAAGATATATCTAGTTCTACCCAATCCAAGATCATTTCTTGCAACTAAAGTAATCCGTTGATTGGTTGAAGTACCTTAATTTAATGCATAGGGGTTCATTTACATATGGATTCAGATACCTTTCTGAAAACAAGTCACATATGCTTGATTCTTGAAGGATCACTTTGCCAATTTTGTAAATCATAAATTCATAATCAACAGGAATGCAGGATTTAATTTAAGCCATGCTACATGTACAAGCATGGTTCACAGCTTTTCCAATGTGCAATACATTAATAAATCTAACACTTCCAATATATACCGTAATTATGAGGTAGCCAAATGAATATGCACAAAAATGAAAAGAAGCAGAATATTTGGAATTGAGTTTTTTAAAAATATTGAGGACTCTTACATCACTATCATTGGCTATATCCACCAATCCACTCAACACTCTTTCAGTCTTTCCAAGACTACTTAAGAAAGTAAGAATCAGAAGAAATTGCAAAAACTGATAATAAGTAGGTGTTAAGCGTTTGTTACCTTACCTACATTAATTCAGGTGCATATATACCTCAAACATGACTATGCTTCTTCTTTTCCTTTTAATTATTCTTCCCTTAGTAGTTTCAACTTCATCTTCATATAATTGCATGCAATGCCATGAAGTAAGTCTCAGCTGGTAGAGGATAAAAACCATGATTTAATTAGATCATATTTGGAAGCAACATTAAACTCTACTAATACCATTGAGACTACCATGAAACTTAATATTAATACTACTTTCTCATTGCTGAAATTGCATTTATAAGTTACAGAAAAGCAAATGTAGCATCATTCATGGATATCCCATCAGTAAAGCTCTACAACAGGAGACTTCTGTGATTCTTCAGAACATTCATCACACGTGGTGTTTTCGCATTCTCTGTAGCTCACTTCAACAACATTCACACTAGTGTTTCTGTCGCTCCAAGTAGAGACGAATCCTATAAACTAAACTGATAAAAATGAAAATGAATGAACGAAAAAGGATCTTTCAATATGGTGCCACCATCTGATCATTCTCTAGGCTCAGTGTCTTACCAGAGAGAGTTGACCTCTTTTATACACACAGGGTGTCTTGTCGACAAAATTGAGTCTTAATGAGACAGAAAGAACTCACTAGATTGATAGTATTTCAGATTCTTTCACCGTTATTCACTAAGAGGGTAAGAGCATTATCTAATTTTTAGGAAATTTCACACTTAAACAGCAGTTCCCCAACACCGTGCTTTTCCAGTTCGCACCAGTAATATGATACTACTTTAACTACAGTCATCACTATTTCCAACTGCTACATCTGATACAAACAAACCATCTTTTTCTTGTTCCCAATCCATGTCATATACGGACGGATATTTGTTATTTCTTTTACTTTTATATAATTATATGACTTTTAAAACATAAATTTTGAAGAAAAATCAAGGTGAATCTTAGCTTTTCTCAAATATTACCATTTGGATATACAAAACTTCAACACATCTAAGTTATTTAATAAATAAATAGTGTAAATAGTACTAGTAATTATATGATTTTTAATTATAAAAGTTTAAAATTCAAAAATTAATCTTAAACTTGACTTTTTTAATTAAAAAATAAAATATTTTGTTTTAATTTTTTTTTAAAGTTGGCTTTTTTCAATTGAAAATTTTTGGAATAATATGTATTCGTAAATAATTTAGCTAACTTAAAATAAAAAAAAAGGCTAATTTTTCTAAATTTTAGGAATAATTCACAAGTGATTTTTTTTGAAGAATTCGTTAATTCGCGAATTATTCGCAAATCAACTAATATGGAAACAGACATTAGAAAACCTTACATACGATCAAATAACTACTCACATTGTGGCTTTACAAACCTAGAGAGTTTAATTTTAATATTTCAAAATTTGGAAGTCTTGGACGTCAATTGATAACTATTTTTCACCCAAGGGTCTGAAGGCTTTGCCTCTGAGAAACCCTAAAGCCGGCCTTCATTCAACTGCGAAATCCTTTCTCGTTCGGTGACATCCAGACGTCCGGGATGGCCTTCTGCCTCGTGGACGTTTAGCAGGTTAATTTTGGATAGGTGATTGATTATATTGTCCGGGGGAGCAGATTCTAGTGGAAGTCTATTAGGCTCGGTACCTTGTTGTACAGGTTCGGAGGGCCTCGTCGACGGTGTAGGGAGGTGCTGAATCGACAATGGCATGGATTCGTGGGGTGCTGAAACGGGTGGAGTGGTCCAGACAGGGTCGGACGGAGTTGCATTAGAGAAGTTGTGCGGCTTCTGGGTAGTGGCGACGATATCTAGGCTGGGTCAAGACTACTTTGCTGCCTTGGGTTTGGTCCACTTCTCTTTGGGCTTAGTTATTTGGGTTGGGTTGTTTTTGCCCTAGGCCGTTAGTATGTATTTAGTTAGTCTATTTACAATAATTCATTTTCTTTAGGATTCTAAGAACTTTTTTTCTAGTGTATTTAGTTAGTCTATTTAGTAAGGTGAAGTATTGCTATGGATGTAGTTGTGCTCGAAGTAAATGTAAAGATTGGTTTTGATTAGCTTGTGATCAAAAATTGGTTTCGTCAAGCTTGATTTACCATATTGAAATATGAGTAAGGTAAGTAGGTAACTACAATTTTCTTTCCGTTTCATATCGCTCGAAGATTTCTGTGCTTTGGTATTGAGACTAAAGTACATTCCACTCTCAATCTTGAATAAATCACAAGGAGTTTAAAACTTTAACGTCATTGTATTACAAAGTTCATATAGACAAGAGTTCAGAAGGGTTGATCCGAAAATGGAACCTCCAAATCTGTAAAAATGCCCTAAATCCTGTACGCGATCAAATCACATGCTGGCTTGCTGAGCTAAGCAGTTCATAGAACTAAGTAACAAAGCTAGAGATTTCTTTCTGGACCTGAAACAAGAGTAAGAAGCTGCTGTAAGGCTTTGATTCAGCGTCGTGGAGTGTGTACATGTATTGCAGACTTCTTAAAACTGTATGGAGCAGATCCAGAAACATGAACAATTAATCATATCACCTCTATCTAGTTCTACCCAATTCAAGATCATTTCTTGCAACTAAAGTAATCCATTGATTGGTTGAAGTACCTTAATCGAATGAATTTACATATGGATTCAGATACCTTTCTAAAAACAAGTCACATATTTTTGAAGGATCACTTTGACAATTTTGTAAATCATAAATTCATAATCAAAAGAAAGGAATGCTGCAGTGATTTAATTTAAGCCATGCTACATATACAAGCATGGTTCACATCTTTTCCAATGTGCAATACATTAATAAATCTAACACTTCCAATATATACCGTAATTATGAGGTAGCCAAATGAATATGCACAAAAATGAAAAGAAGCAGAATATTTGGAATTGAGTTTTTTAAAAGTATTGAGGACTCTTACATCACTATCATTGGCTATATCCACCAATCCACTCAACACTCTTTCAGTCTTTCCAAGACTATTTGAGAAAGTAGGAATAGAAGAAATTGTAAAAACTGATAATAAGTAGGTGTTAAGCGTTTGTTACCTTACCTACATTAATCCAGGTGCATATATACCTCAAACATGACTATGCTTCTTCTTTTCCTTTTAATTGTTCTTCCCTTAGTAGTTTCAACTTCATCTTCATATAATTACCTGCAATGCCATAAAGTAAATCTCAGCTGGTACAGGGGATAAACCATGAGTTAATTAGATCATATTTGGAAGCAACAATAAACTCTACTAATTAATATCGTTGAGACTACCATGAAACTTAATATTAATACTACTTTCTCACTGCTGAAATTGCATTTAGAAGTTACAGAAAAGCAAATGTAGTATCATTCATGGATATCCTATCAGTAAAGCTCTACAACAGAAGACTTTTGTGATGCTTCAGAACATTCATCACACGTGGTGTTTTCGCATTCTCTGTAGCTCACTTCAACAACCTTCACACTAGTGTTTCTGTCGCTCCAAGTAAAGACGAATCCTATAAACTAAACTGATAAAATGAAAATGAATGAACGAAAAAGGATCTTTCAATATGGTGCCACCATCTGATCATTCTCTAGTCTGAGAGTCTTACCAGAGAGAGTTGACCTCTTTTTATACACACAGGGTGTCTTGTCGACAAAATCGAGTCTTAATGATACAGAAGGAACTCACTAGATTGATAGTATTTCAGATTCTTTCACCGTTATTCATTAAGAGGGAAAGAGATTATCTAATTTTTATGAAATTTCACACTTCAACAGCAGTTCCCCAACACTATGCTTTTCCAGTTCCCACCCGCAATATGATACAACTTTAACTACAGTCATCACTGCTACATTTGAAATGAGTTTTATGCTCCCAATCCATTTCATATACAAACAAGCTATATTTTTTTTGTTGCTTGGGCAAGTTGGGTTCAACAATTCTAATCTTCAACTCACAGTCCTCAGTCCTAGGTGAAATATGGGTCGCCAAAAAAAGTATATGAAGCGACAATAGAAAGGTGCAAGTTCAATATAATGTCCCAAACAGTGGAATCAGCTAATACCAACTTTTCTAGAAAGTGAATGAGCAAATATTATTTGAGTTGAAAAGTATTTTTGGTCCTAGAGAACAGATGAGCTCCTCACAGTCTCAGCAGAACCGAAGGTGTGATGCAGCAGCTATTGTTCTTAACATCTTTTCCGGAGTCCTCCTTAAATCCCTAAATCCAGAATTGCCTACAGTCCTAAACCAATTTACCCAATAATCGCAATCTCCTTGTAATTATGTGAATCATATAAAAAAATTACATGCTTTGCCTTACAAGAAATCACAACTGCCATCAATTATAATGTGCAAGGATCAAATTTCAAAATGAGAATATATTATACAATCAACTGGTCCAATTTTCCAGTGCTCGATTGCTTCTTAAGAAGCCCTAACCCCCAATCTCAAGGTTATTTCAACTAAATTTTAAAACTTTAAGCTATACATAAAATGTGGGCATCTGGGCATGTATATAAAAATCTCAAAATGAAGCTATATACAACTCTGAGTCAATTGATCCCCATAAGACACCAAAATTCAAACAATTCTCTAAGCTCAAATTGCACTAGGAACCCTCATCATCATATTAAACTTCAATAACCCATACCTCGTCAGCTTCGCCGTCAGCAACTTACGCCAGCGTGCATTGTTCGCCGTCACCGTCCAGAGAGACTGAAACAGAAGGAAAGGATTTAGGGCCTTTCCTTATCTTTTCAACAAAAAATAATAATAATACTTTCGATCAAAAAATAAAAATAAAAGAAATTAAATAATACTTTCGATCAAAAAATAAAAATAGAAGTTTGAAAGATATTTCAAATTTTGCCTTTCCTTAACTGCTAAGGAGTAAGGAGTCTTCGCCTACGTCATCACCCCCAACGGTCATAAAATCTACTTTCCCTAATGTTTTAGGGAACTACTCCAATCGCCTATATAAACCTTCTCACAGACCATTCTCATTTTCAGACATCAAACTCTCCCTCTACAAGTTAGAAAGTTTCTCCCTGTTTTGTTTTTCATCTTATTCGCTTTGATCAAATTCATTTGCTTTGATCAATTAGTCATGGCTCTCGTAGATCAATTCATGACTCTGGATCAACTTGATGTGGGTGTGGTGAAGATGTTTCACCCTACTGAAGCTGAGTTGGTGGGTTTCTTTCTACACAACAAGATTTCCATGGCCTCAAACCCAGGCAATCATATTCAGACCTTCCCTGAAATTTGTATATACGGCGAGACAGGCTTACCACCTTGGGAGATATGGAGGGTATATCAGCAATTCAAGTTTCCCCACCAAGATTTTCTCTACTTCTTCTCCTGGGCCAAGAAAGTGAGCCCCAACAAATCTCGCAACTCTCGCACGGTTGGCTCTGATGGAGGAACGTGGAGCGAGACGGAAGCCGGTAGGCCTGTGTATATCAGTGGAAGTGAAGAGGCGTTTGGGAAAGTCAGGAAGTTTCGGTATGAAAAGAACAAGGACAAAACGTTTGTGCATCACGCTGCTTGGTTGATGGAGGAGTACACCATCAACCAAGCACCAGATCTGGCTTTGTGCCGACTCAAAGTCAATGATAAAGGAGGAGGAAGAAAAAAGAGGAAGAAGAGTTCTGATGAGACTAATGAGGATCAGAATGTGAGAAGCAAAAAGTGTTTGAAAAACCGAAAAGTTGAACCGAGAAGAGATCAAACTAATTTCTTGGATCCTGAGGAGCAACAAGAAGGCAGTGCTTCCTTTGCTACTACTACTTCACAGCTAATTCTCTCTCCCTATCATCATGAAGATGATCAAGCGGTTCAGGTGGTTCCGGAGAACAATTACGATTATGACGAGCTGCAGCAGATCCTCTTTAATGATGATGATTGTATGGATGAGAATCTAATGTTCTCTCCCACTATCTTGTTTGATGATGCTCAGCTTATGGCTTCTGTTGATCAATCAATAGCTAGTGAGCAACAACAACAACAAGATTCGGATTATTCACTTGCGCCGCAACAGCAATTGGAACCTGACAATAGGTGTCAAGAGGAGGACCAAGTACAACAACAAGATGATCAGCCCTCTCATTCTCATGAGCAGCAGCAGCTCATCGGTGATGGCGATCTGATGATTTATGGCCAACATGACTATAATATTCCACTCGATAACGACTTCTTATGGTCAGATGAATTTAATGGACTCTTGACTCATGAAGATCAGCTGGGAGCTGTGCCATGGCGGGATAGTGATGATCAGTTTCAGTATTCTGACATCTTGTAGTTTCGTTTTTATTCCTAAATGTAGATATTTTGATTCTGAAGCCAATTAATTGATTGGTGGATACTCTACTTATACTGTAAATCAATTCTTCATCTATCAATGAAATCAAATTTCTAGTTTACTGTGTACATGTACTGCAGCTTTCTAATATTTTCAAAATTTTACAGAAACATGAAAACAGAATCATACTCAAATTTGAGTCTATACATTTGAAAGAAATATCTTTTGGCCAATTCAGTCCCCATATCTTGCAACTATATAAACTCTGATGTCTTCTTATATCTCCCTCTTCATTTCATATCCCTTGGAACAAAGAAAAAAAAAAGAGAAGCATATCTGCAAAGTAGCAATCAAATTTTCATTTAAAGTTTTGACCTTTTTTTCACTATCTATTTGCAGTGATCACATAGATCAAGTGCGTACCACTTTCAGTAATGAGTAGATCCCCATATGTACAAAGAGTGTGATGTTAACTAATTACAAAATCCCATATTGACAAAGAGTTCAGAACTGATGATCCAAATCAGTAAAAATTGCCCTAGTTCTATGCCCACTTATACGCAAGACCAAATCCTGTACACGATCAGATCACATGCCCGCTGGTGTGTGAGGCATTTAAGAGGTACCATAGCGGTTTCTTTCCTGACCTGAAACAAAAGTAGGAAAAGCTGCATTAAGGCTTCGATTCGGTATAGTTTAGTGTGTAGTGTATACATGTACTCTAAATTTTCTTAAAGGTTTTCAAAGCATTTCAGAAACATGAAAGATTATATCAAACCTAAATGGAGTCTAAACTGAGAAAGAAAGACCTAGTTGACCAATTCAAGATCATATCTTGCTTCTAAAGGGATTCAGATATATAAAAATTGAAAACAAGAAGGGAGATCTTAATGCAGATTTAGTTTGAGTTTAACAAATAAAGTAAAATCATGTATACTATCATTGGTTGAAATTGAAATACCTTAATCAAATGCATATGGATCATCAGCATATGGATTCAGAGACCCTTTAGAAAACAGGTCAACGATGTTTGAAGGACGTGGTTGACCCTCTCCCTTAGATCCCTAGATAACAAAAACAACATATTGCAAATTCAGTATTTGCAGAATCAAAATGAGTGCTGCATTATATAACTCAAGCAATGCATCCAGCTTTTCCAATAATTCAATACAGTAATCTTTGGATTTAACAATATGTGTTCCAAAAAACCAACTTATCCTATATGTTCCAGCTACATGGTATTGATTTTCATTATCTGAGGAAACCAAAAGCAGGATCTTTTTACTTGTAATTCTAAATGCATGTGGATTCTTATAGCAACATTAACTGTATCCACTCAGATATATTTTATCCAAGAAAACTGAAGCTTCCAAGCAATCTTAGACATGAGAAAGTAGATGAATCACAAGATATTACAAAAGTGAAATAAAGTAATGGGTTTAGCTTTACCTTGACCACACTCCTGGGGCTTTTGAGTTTTGGTGTACTTGTCCTCTTATGTTTTCTTGGATCCTGATGTTATACAGAAAATAAAATTCAGTTATTAGGAAATGTATGTACACATAAAGATACATAATTCTGAAGGTGAAAATGGAGATCGAGCATATAGCTTCACAGAAGCCACCAGGTTCATACCTCAAACATGACTGTGCTTCTTAATTTCCGTTTAATAGTTCTTCCATTACCAGTTTCAACTTCATATTCGTCACGAATTACCTGAAATGCATGAAGTAAGTCTCAGGTAGTTGATGGGATAAGGGAAAAATTAATCTCAGGATGTTGATAGGATAAGGCAAGAATTAATCAGATCTTAACAAGCAACATTAAACCGTTGTTAATACTATTGCCACTAGCAAGAAGATTCATATTTATGATCCGTTTTCAACTACAGAAGTTGCTCTAAAGCTAAAGTTGCATTATTTATGAATATACCATCAGTAAAACTGTACGAGAGAAATTTCTACCTTTTTGTGGTGCTTTGAAATATTCATTACAGTTGGTGAATTGATATTCTCTGAAGCTTTCTTCAACAGTGTTGACACAGGTGTTTGTTTTGCTCCCACTAGAGGTGAATCCTACAAACCAAATAGAATGAAATATCATAATGAGAGTCATATTGTCATGTGAAAAGGAAATAAAATGATTTTCAGAATATCGTCCCACCTTCTCATGCTCTGGTCTTCTCAGAGAACGCTGACCTCTCCTTCTCACAACAGGGTTTCTCCTTGACGAAATTGAGTATTACTGAGACAGAATGAACTCATCATATTGATAGAAATTCCAGACTATTATCAGATTATGAAATTTTATACTTCAACCACGATCACAAAAAAGAAATCTTTTAAATATACGCCCTCCCACTGCATAAATCCATGCCTTTTTGTGTTGTCTTCTATCTTAGTGAAATACTTTCTTGATTAAAGGATCAATCTATTCAATCATGCATATTTTAATAAAAATAAAATAAATTTGTGTATCACTGTTCTTATATGATTACAAACTTCAAAATTTAAATAGTAAGTATATCTGGCATAGATTAGTATCACTGCATCCAGATGTTAATGCAAATTCAAACAATTTTGTGTAGGTGTGTAGGTGTGTGTGTGTGTCTGTGAGAGAGAGAGAGAGAGAGATGCATTGGTTATAAAATCAACCTTCTTTGAATTCACTTCTTGCTCCTCTTCTGGCTTATCACTCATAACTTTCCACTGCAATTGCAGTAATGCCCTCTGCTTCTCCTCCTGTGATAATAAGAATATGTAAAAGATGTACAAAAAAATAAATTCAGAAAGAACATAGGAAGATAAGTACTTTGGACTTTTGAACATCCAAGTCCTCCTGAAGCTTCTTAATCTCATCTTCATGCTGAAGCCTCAAAGCTTTCAGTTGGGCTTCATGTTCATTCCTCATTGATGTAATTTTCTATGACAAAAGTAATCTGATTTAGTTACTTAGGCGTATAAGACCCAACTTAGTTCGAGCTTAGAGCTACATGAAGTTACAAACCTCTCTCAACTCGTTTTCAGCTTGAAGTTGGATCTGCTTTAGCTCTTCACTGTGTTTAGCTTTTATACTTCGTTCCTTTTTATCATGCTCCTGCTGAAGACTACTGACCTGTAAATGTGAAAGTCAATAATGTTCTACCCCAAATGTGGCACTCTAGTTAGTGTAGTTGAGAATATAATCAGAAGCATGTAACAGAAATGCCTCAGAAAAGGAGAAACTTCCCCGATCAAAACTGAGCTACGTAGAACATGCCAAGGGTTAAACTAGGATTAATTCTTTGAAAAAAGTTGCACAGCCAGTAACAAATTGCAGGTAGGCTATTTAGTAGAATTATTACAGGTGCAAACAGACTTGAGTACCAAACAATTTTTTCTGCTTTTTTTTGTTTTGTCAGCTTAATAATTTACAAATACTATAGACTAATGGTGAATGCTGAGGAATGAAAACTCCGTTCAATGCAATATATGTTGAGAGGTATTTAACATATGAAAAATAATTTCTCCCCTACTGAATGTAAATGTCTGATAATGTCAGAGAATATGTAGAAAAAAAAAAAAAAAATTCCGTCGTGTTGTTATATTAAACTAATGTAATTTGTGCAAAAAGTGATTATCAATTTTATATTTAATAGCATGCACCACTTTCCCACACATACCAGCGCCAGTATGTTCCTCCTGAACATGCATTAAGTGCTGCCTAGATTCTTCTCTGCATTCTTCAAGTTTTTTCTCACATTCTATCGCCCTTTCTCGAACAAGTTTTTCTGCCTGCAGTTTCAATTAAACGAAGATCAATTCAAGAAAATGATTTATCTCTAACATATTCCAGGAGAAGGTAAAAATGAGAAAACCTTTTGCTTTTCCATGTTAACTATCTCCAGCTTCTCCACCTCATACTTCTTCCGGATGTCATTAATTGCCCAAGTAAATTTGTCATAATGCCAATCCAAAAGTAGTTAAACAACTGTAATGTGTCCAGATGCCTAGATCATAAGAGGTCAGACCTGGTCTTCCTCTGAGATATGTCTTTCAAATGCCTTGACAGTTCTAGTTGTTTACTCTCAAGCATGAGGTCATAGTGCTTCTTATCTTCCACAAGTTTAATTTCAGCAGCAGTCAGCGATGCAAGATTCTGGAACAAAGTACAGAACTGTAAGTACGTAAAATATGGTTTTACGAACATCTCACATTTATATTGAATTACAAACCTCTGTGATCTGTTCTTCCAGATTCTTCTCTCGTTCCTTATATTGCACAATAAGTTGCTCCTTTTCCTCTAGTGTGCTATGAAGCTGGCTGACTTGTTTATCCATCAAATCTACATGCTGCTCATGTGTTTCACCTTGCTTCAGTAAACCATCTATTTGTTCCGCTTTCTTCTGTATCTCTGCTTGTAGTTTCTCTGTATTATCTTTATTCTCAGTTTCTAGTGCTGAGATTTTCAGCAACAGAATTTGCTGCAAGATAGTACAAAAAAAGTTTAATATGACAAAAACACATCTCGTAATATAAAATGTATGAGTTGGAATTTGCAAACCCTTTTATTCTCAGATGATCTTGAACTTTCTGACAGAGAATCAATTTGCAGTTCTAATTCAGACACCAACTTCTCTGTTTCAATCTTCTTTGAGACCAGAGCTTCAGCTTCAAACTCCAACTTCTGTATCCTCTCCCTGGCTATACGGCATTCCTCTGAAAGTTGTGCCATAATAGACTCCTGAACTTTCTGAAGTTCCATGACCTTATTGTTCAACTCCTGATTTACCAATTGTATAGCATCTTTTTCTGATGTCAAGTTCAAGAACCTGCCGTGCAGTTGATCATACTGTCTCTTAGCAAGCTTGGCAGAAAGGTCTCTCTCCTGATTGACCAACCGGAAGCAAGCCTCGTAGACAGAGTTTAGCTTATCAAACTTTTCTAGAAAGTTCAAACTAACTCTGTCCAATTCAGCCAAATGTGCAGCCAACACATGAACAAAACCTTCAAGATTCTTTATCTCAAGGACTGACATATCTAATCTCTTAACAAGGTCATTGTTGCTCATATGAAGATCATACTTTTCTGTTTCCAAGTTCTCCTGACCAGTTATCAAACGTCTGATTTCGTCCTCTTTCAACTTTAACTCAAGATGCACCTCACCCAATTTAGTGTTCAGACTCTCTGTAGCCAACCTATTAGTTGCTAGAGTTTCTTCAAAGTTCTTAATCATAGCATCTGCAAGGAAAAGACATATGACTGCCGTCATAATGAAAGTCCAAGAAAACTTGAACAAACAATTTAGGAAAAGTCAGTGCATATGCATATGGATCAAATGCATATGGATTCAGAGACCCTTCTGAAAACCGGTCACCAATGTTTGAAGGACGTGGTTGACCCTCTCCCTTAGATCCCTAGATTACAAAAACAACATATTGCAAATTCAGTATTTGCAGAATCCAAATGAGTGCTGCATTATATAACTCAAGCAATGCATCCAGCTTTTCCAATAATTCAATACAGTAATCTTTGGATTATGTGTTCCAAAAAACCAACTTATCCTATATGTTCCAGCTACATGGTATTGATTTTCATTATCTGAGGAAACAAAATGCAGGATATTTGTACTTGTAATTCTAAATGCATGCGGATTCTTATAGCAATATTAACTCTATCCACTCAGATATATTTTGTCCAAGACTAGTACAACCAAAGCTTCTAAGCAATCTGAGACATGAGAAACTAGATGAATCACAAGATATTCCAAAACTGAAATAAAGTAATGGGTTTAGCTTACCTGGAATACACTCCTGGGGCTTTTGACTTTTGGTGTACTTGTCCTCTTATGTTTTCTTGGATCCTGATGTCATACAGAAAATAAAATTCAGTATTGAGAAATGTATGTCTAAATGTGAAAATGGAGATTGAGCATATAGCTTCACAGAAGTCACCAGGTTCATACCTCAAACATGACTGTGCTTCTTGATTTCCTTTTAATAGTTCTTCCCATTTCCAGTTTCAACTTCATATTCGTCCCGAATGACCTGCAATGCATGAAGAAAGTCCCAGGTAGTTGATGGGATAAAGCAAAAGTTAGTCTCAGGTTGTTGAAGGGACAAGGCAAGAATTAATTGAATCTTAATAAGCAACATTAAATCCTTATTAATACTATTGCCACTAGAAAAAAGATTTATATTAATAATCTGTTTTGACCTACAGAAGCTGCTCTAAACCTAAAGTTGCATTATTTATGAATATACCATCAGTTAAAATGTATGAGAGAAATTTCTACCTTTTTAAGGTGCTTTGAAATATTCATTACACTTGGTGAATTCATATTCTCTGAAGCTTTCTTCAACAGTGTTGACACTGGTGTTTGTGTTGCTCCCGCTAGAGGTGAATCCTACACACCAAATAGAATGAAATATCATAATGAGTCATATTGTCATGTGAAAAGGATCAAACATGAAAGAAATTAAAATGATTTTCAGAATATCGTCCCACCTTCTCATCATGCTTCGGTCTTCTTAGAGAGCGCTGACCTCTCCTTCTCACAACAGGGTTTCTCCTTGACGAAATAGAGTATTCCTGAGACAGAATGAAAGTCATCATATTGGTAGAAATTCCAGACTATTATCAGATTATGAAATTTTATGCTTCAACTAAGATCCCAAGGAGGAAATCTATGAAAAATATACGCTCTCCCACTGCATAAATCCATGCCATTTTGCATTGCCCTTCTAAACCTTAGCACAATGCATTCTTGAATAAAGGATCACTCTATTCGATCATGCATATTTTAATAGAAATAAAACAAATTCGTGTATCTCACTATTCTTATATCAGTAGTTGAATACAAACTTCAAAATTTAAATAGTAAGTTTTATCGGTCATAGATTAGTATCACTGCATCCAGATGTTATTCATGTTAATACAAATTCAAAAACTTTTGTGCAGGTGTGTGTGTGTGTGTGTGTCACAGAGAGAGAGAGAGAGAGAGAAGCATTGGTTTTAAAGCCAACCTTTTTCGAATTCACTTCAGAAGAAACTAAAATACTTGGAAAACTAATCAAATTAAACATTGGACTATAATATTATATCAAGACAGAAATGATTTAGGCACTTATAATAAATAAATGAAACAGAGCTGGTATTGTTTAAGAGTCAATATCCACTCCCACTGGGACAGATGAAGCCACATTTCTCAGCTATACATTCTTTCATGTAGGACAGGGAACAAAAAAGAAAAGACTGTTAAAAAGGAGACTAACCAGAAGAGAATGGGACAATCAAGAAAAAATTTCATTCATAGGGAAATTTACTAAACACAAAAGTACTTTTTCCTCTGTTTTTTCTAGTAAACCAAACAGACCTTCAATTAAAGAAAGCATACGGAAAGCCACACATTAGGAGCTGAAGAAACACAAAAAGATCACAAATTCACATTCTCCGACATTGAAAAAAAAAAAAAGGAGGAAGGAAAATTTAAAATGAGACCAACATTTGGGACTGAATTTGACTCCGCAGGAAGAACTATTTTCCTCTGTTACTTTGATTATATAAACCAAATAAGACCTTCATGTAAGAAAAAACACACATACAACCATGCATTGATCAATACTCAGATAAAGAAACACCAAAAAGATCATAAATTTACATTCTTTAACATCAAATGGAAACGATTTCACTTCTTACAAACAATTTTCCTCTGTTTTTCTCAGCAATACATTGATCAATACCCAGATAAAGAAACACCATAAAGATGATAAATTACGTTCGTTAACATAAAAAAGAATGAAAGAAAAGAATGAAAGACTGACCATTTGAAACTGAACTCGTGCTCGGGGGGAACTTCATCGTCCTTCTTGGGCACACGAGCTGTGGGGTCGATTCTGCAGCCGAAGACTGGTGTAATTGATTGTGTGGTGCCCATCCTCACGTTGAGACTGAATCTCGGTAAGCTCAAAGAAGATGAAGAAGAAGAACCCACTTCAGGTCTTGGAGAAGAAGAGGAACCCATATCAGGTCTTCGAGAAGAAGAAGAACCCACATCGGGATTTTGAGGAGGATCCATGTCAGGTGCTTGAACAGAGCAAATGGCTTTTCACTTCTTGGAAATGGGAATTTTGGTGAAGAAAGAAAGAAAAGAGAGAAATGGGTTTTGGGGAGAAATGGGAGAGAAGAGAATGAAATGAAGGGTGCTTTGGTTTTGGGGGGTTTTGTCAGAGAAACTGGAAAGGTTATGAGTGTGTTAGGAGAGTGTGCCTTCCTTCTTCTCTCTATTTATTGTCTTATTATGGGCGCTATCTTTGTCTGCACGAATGTGTACGGCCGAGTTCACCAAAAATAAATTTTTATTTTGTGTTTTTGTATAGCCTTCAACTTGGGCAAGTGTTGGAATTTAACTTCCATTTCTTATTGCAATACCGCTTGAATCTAGTGAGTTTCCATGCCCCCAGATTCTCAACACCAAACAGGACCTATTTGGGACATGAAATATTGAAATGGAAAGTTAATTACTTGTCCCCATACAAGTCCACTTTGGAGCTTGCCAAGTAAATAGTATTCAAAATTTTACTTGGAGTTGCCTAAAAATCAGCTCCTAGTTCTAAATTTTACTTTGACATTGTGACTCAAGTGGGTAAATAATGAGGATTAGAGTGATTGATTTGGCTGTTGGTTAGGGTTCAGTGGAAGAGTATCTGATTTGGCTGTTGGCTAGGGTTTAGTTAAATTTAAGTATGTGTTTGTGGATGTGGGAGTATTTATTTATATATGATACAGAGGCAGGTAGATATGGGAAGATGTATAGCCGGGTAATACAGGGACTGAGTTAAAAGTCAGTGCATGCCTCTCAGACCAGGGTTTCAAATTCCAATGGAGTGAAGTTATTCAGATGAGCTGGTGTAGGCTTCTGCCATGAGAGGTTTTGGTTGATAACCTTCTGAGAGATATGACTCTCCTTCTCTCTGTCATCCTGATGTTTATCCAATTATCCCAATCATGTGATTAAATTCTATCACTTTAGTCCAATCGATATATTTAATTGCTCACCATTCCATGAGAGCTAGCTACCCCAGTTTCATGTGGATGATTGGTGGAACACTATACATTAATAGGAGCAACAAAAATTGCAGATTAAGCATAATGGTGTTTCTGTAGAAGCTAGTGATAATAAGGTGGGCATAATAGGGATCTTAACTTTTTTTTTTTTTTTTTTTTTGAAGTAAAGTGTCAAATCTAGTAATCCACACAAATAAATAGCACTTTTCTAATACAAAGATCTTACAACAAGAAACAAAAACCACACAGCAGCAGCAAGAGGATATAAATTATATCACACATGCCAAAGTCTCCATATATGGATTATTAGATGCTTTAGGATAATAAGCTGCGTCAACTCGTAAGAGAGAATCATCAACTCCGGCCTTGGGAGTTAACTCAACAGATTTGAAGGTCTTGCTCTCAAGATTATAAGAAATGAGTTTACCAGGAGTATGCAGCAACAGAGACGAACTTTCCTCTTCTTCATTTTCGTCTCGATGGAGAGAGAACAACAAATTGTCCATAAACAAACACTACACCAAAAATCGCATTAGACAACGGTAGAAAACCGATGTGGGATTTGGAGTCCCACCGTTGTAGAGTGAGCCGTTGTCTGATGAAAAATCAGACAACGGTGGAACACAGTTGTGTGATAAACATGCGGACAACAGGTTTGTGTTATAACTGTTGTGTGATAGCTCGGCAGATGCGAAGCGCAGCTGCGCAGCAATTGAGGCGTTGTCTTCAGACAACAGTGCCAGTTTTAAGTTGTTGTATGTTAAGCATATCAGACAACATTTTTTTATTTTGTCTGTTGTCAGATTGATCTTCAAACTTCAGTTCTTGGACTATATCTGTTGTGTGATTAACTTTAGGACAACAGAGTTCAATTAATTCTGTTGTCTGAGTATAAATCAGAAGACACTAATTCGTTAAAAACCGATGTGTGATATGATTGATTACAATGTGTTTTTGTCCCATTTTTGGCCATTCAGACAACAGGCAATGATCATTATATCTAATCTGTTGTGTGATCATTTGAACATCTCATTCCTGAATTACATTGTGCATTCATTTGGTCCATTTACCAAATACAAACATAGCAAACCATCAAATGATTCATATAACCAATACTTTAAACTTCAAAAGCAAAAGAGGTGCATTTCCCAATCATTGAAGCCAACATTTTACACAAAAGCATTCTAGTGCATGCCCATCTACTTGGGACATCAAAAAATTGATACACATATATATATATTGTTCCAAACCATGCCACACATGGTGCATGACAATGTACCAGCAGAGAAGCACAAAAAATATGCTTTCCTTATCTAAAATGTATCAGCAACAAGCGCTCTACTTCATGACTCTTGCTCATGTGTTGACAACAAACTTCCCCCACTTATTTCGCACTTGATCAATATCCGCTTGGGTGTATTGGCTGCTGCCTCTCCTCTCCCACTGAACATCTTTAACAGCCTCTAGCCTATAAAGTTTTCCAGCTTTCCAAATTGGACCTTCTGCCTTGAATTCCAGATTTACATGGGGACCTTTTATGATGTTACCAAACAATTCCAAAACCCAATTCTCAAGTACATCAAGAGATTCTGCATCGAGTACAATATCACAATGAATATATATTTTGACATCGGACTCTGGAGAATTAAAAAGCAGGATATTATATGTCAATGTAATAACAATGGCTCAATAACAGCATACAAAATTCCATCTACATTATAATAACAACTGCCAAAACACTATGATTTCTAACGGCCCAAGGCCTCATTGAAAAGTGCTAGTGAAATTATTTTCAGATTCAGAAACCAAAATATACCCTAGATCTCTCCAGCACGTTGCCTATTTTGAATTCCCACTATGATTTCTAACGGCCCAAAGGCCTCATCCAAAAGTCCTAGTGAAATTATTTTCGGCTTCATTGCCTATTTAGAATTCTAGGTATCAGAATAGTCACTATGAACACCATTACTGATAGGGGTGTGCAAAACACTGTACAAACCGACCAAACCGGTCGAAACCGACCGTTAAATATGGTTTGGTTAAGGTTTTTTAACTTTAAAAATTAAAAACCAGTTCAATAGCGAACCAAACCATTTATGAGCTGGGTTGGTTTGGTTTCTCTTGTACTTAAACCGCGAAACCCAAACTGACCGGTATGTTTGGAATATAATATATAAGAAAAAATTTAAAATTTATATACATAATATATATATAATTATATATTCTTTTGTCCAGTTTGTTCTAAGTAAGTTCTAAATCTTCATTTATAACTTTATTCTTAGATGATTTACTACCATATTGAATCCAAGACCCAAAAACCTAAAACCCTAATATAGAATTGCTACAATTACTTTGATCCTTTCACATCACATCTCTCAATCTTTCATTCTCTAACCTTTAATATTAACATATTAAGCTAGTACTGATGGCTAAACAATCAAATAAGTGAATAATCTTGAATCTATTCTAGATTTTCGGTTTTGATTGAATTTTACTATGAAATTTTTCATAAACAACATGTTAATATTATATAGGTTAAAACCGTTTATTATATAGGTTAAAACCGTTTAACCGACCGAACCAAACTAGCTTTAATTGGATTGGATTAGATCGGATTAGGCTTAATTTTTTTGATGACCGGTTGTCCAAAATGCTTAAACCGCTCACTTTGGCATAGAGACGGTTTGGAGTCAAAACCGATCCAACCCAATCCATGTGCAGCCCTAATTACTGACAAACCCACAATGCTTAATTGTGTTCTCCTACATCAACCTCTGGTCCTCTACAAGTTCCTAGAATCAAATATGATAATGAACAGAACAAAATCCCTGGCCTAACAAATGTAATCTAATTGATAACAATATGAGAATGCTACCCTTTGGAACAAATTTGAAAGCAACAAGTACTAATGCTAAGGATGGTGGCACTCATGTACTTTTCTTTCTTGTATTACTTGATCTTTCACCAAGTAAATTCAAATGGATAACTCCTAAAAGATATTTGCAAAATGTCTCTTTGTTCCCCCTAACCCAATGGTTTTATCAGATGTTTCTTTTATAAAAGGTATTAGCAATATTTATTGAGCATGTCCAAAAAGTTGGCTTATGGCTTTTTTTACAGATTTATTTATTTTATACATATATATATATATATATATATATATTATTCAAATGAGCTTTCAAGACAGAATTGTAGAGAAAAAATGCATTACCTAGATGCCTTTTGAAATTCAGTCAAAAAGTTGTAGAACTCTCTTGGTGAAGAACTACCTCCTTGCTCCCTACACACTAACAAATACTCCATAACCTGAAATAATTCCGAGTGTTACCATCCATTGCAAACAATAATAACATGATATAACAAAGTGCATAAGATTCTAATGAAAAAAAAATCAAGAATGATTGTTTGAATAATAATAAAGTTTCTGTAACCAATTGCTCTGGTTGCTGAATTGGAATTTGGAATAAGATCCGCATCAAGAAGCCATCTAGCCTCAGACAAGATACCATCAGTTCCTGCAGTAAACTAAATGATGAGCTTATGTAAAACAAATGAAATTTTCTTATTTGATTCAAGAACACAAAGATGGATGATCAATCTATAGTAATGTACCCCAATATGACTTACCTGACACCATATCTTCACATCGCCAATCAATTGATCTGTATAGATCAACCCTTTGGTTTGAGAGGAAAAATCAAATGAAGTCATAGTCCAATTCCTTTGATTTAACTTCCTCCACAACATCAGCAGAGGAACTAATGTCATTAGTGTCTACTACACTAGAATCACATTCTTTGTGGAAAGAATCATACGGTACTTCGAAGGCAGATGGAGGTGATCTACTAGACTGTCATTTCATGAAAAAAAAAATATTCAACCAGAGAGACAACAATGATTTAAGTTATCAACAAAACACTTATGTTTGTCATGTGTCTCTCTGTTTAAAGAATGTATAGTTTAAGTCCCTATCTTTTTTGTTTGGGGTGGGGCTAGGGGATATTCCATTATTCACATATATAAGCAGAAACATTACAGACCAACCTTGATGATCTCCAGGCTGCGTCTTAATCGGTACCAATCATTAGCAGCCAAAAATTGAGCCTTAGGGTCACCTGCTTTGATCACCAACTGCACAGCTGCATCCCAGTGTCCATTTCTTTCTAAATCTGCCAACTCAAAAGACACTTCAGATGCGATCTCTTTTGAGGCTTTGGGAACATCTGGTTTTCCATATATTAACCTGATATTTATAACAACAAGTACTGTTATGAATACAACCGAAAAGAAGAGAAAAACACATAAATAACAGCATCCCTCTAAATTCCAGAGTGTATCTGAATTCAACCTAAAGAGACTGAGTTAAATGGTGCCAATATCACCAACAAACATAGAGTTGTCTTTTCAAAACATATTTGTTTACCAGGAAGGCTATTTTATCAACAACTAAGTGGCATTTCTGTGACTTAACATTCTAACTTTAACATAATTAACATATACACTAATAATAAGACAGAGAAAATTTTGTAGAAAATATTTACACAAGAACATAGTAGCACCTACCATCGCAAGTACAATCCAGTGCCACTAGTAACTATGGGAACACGCCCATTATCAAGAATACACCTTGTAGCTTGCCTTGCATCGTCATAAAATTGTCCAACGGAGTAGTCTGAAGAATAATACATGTGTTAAATTGGGAGAACATATATATCCAAAGTTCCAAACATAGTAGTAGAAAACTCAACATCATCTCAATGGCTTAAAAAAATAAAAGCAAAAATAATAGCAGCATCGATAAAAGCTGCTCCTATCCAGGATTCAGTTCAATTGAGATGTCATAATCACAGAAACAAAAACTGCAGATTGTAAAAAATAAAGGTCCACCTCCACTATCTTTGAAGAAGCCGAATAATAGAAAGACAAGGCACTAACCACAAAAACTACATGATAATTTGAATATGACAACCAAAAACTCACAAATAATACGGCACACATAAAACTAACAATTGTGGAAGTGTCAAATTATACAGAACAGTTAAAGTGGAAGGTTCAAGATTTTTTTAGATTTGTCTGTGCCTGCTCATCAAGTGCTTGAATAAATGAGCCTCTCTTATTCCACGACTTCATATACTATTTCATATACTTTAGTTGTTCTAGGATACTCAGTGTTAAGTTTTTATTAATTATACCATATGCTCTTTGCCTCTTTCCCATCGCAAGTTTACTTGCAACTATAATTTTTCTTTTCTAATGTTTTACATTCATGCATTTTTTTAAAAAACACAGCATAGGCAAATCTACATTATGAAGCAAAAGCTATCATCTCTCTAGTAAATCAACTTGCAGCAAACAGTCATTCTGGGAGAGGAGGGAATTGCAGCAAACAATGACATTTCTTATTGCAAGTCATAAATCGTTTGCTCTTTTGAAGCACGAATCAAAACAACCTTCATATAAAGATCACATCTTTATAAGCAGAACTGCAGAGCATTAGCCGATATGAAGAAGTGAAGAACGAAGAACTGAAGAACTGAAGAGGGACTTACAGAGTGAAATACCCATTACCCATTACAGAGTGAAGTACTCATTACGGTCATTACCCAAGTACCCACTAATCAAATATTCAAAATACCAATTCAAACTTCCAATTCAAGGGAATAGAGGGACTTACAGAGTTAGAGATTGAAGGCGGTGCGCATTACAAAGCGAGTCTAAAGCCGCCGAGATAAAGCACTGGAGCTGCAGTGGCTTGGGGAGAGCTGCGGTGGTTCAAGGGAGCTTCCATGAAGGCGTGGACGAGTGATGCAGAGGTGTGGTGGCTTGGTAGGGAGAGACCGGAGAGCGAATAGGAGTTTTGGGGATCGAATGGTTTAGGCAGATTAGGACTCAATGTGTCATTGATTTGGGGATCGAATGGTTTAGGTCGTTTTAGATGTAGCGAAAAGGGAAAAAAAAAAAAAAACCAGCCTAGTCGCCTTGCCACCCAGACGAAAGCCCAGGCTCCATTACCTTTCTCATTCGAAGACCAACACAAGCCCAGAAATCGCAAATCGAAGAGAGGACGAAGAGCCGTAAAAACCCCAAATCGAGTAGCTGTGAAACCCCCAAATCCCCAAATTGACGTTGTAAACCTAGAGATCGAAGAACCCTAATCTTCAGCAGATTGAAGAACCTCCTCCTTCTTCCCAGTTCCTAATACGCAGAACCCTATTTCTTCACAAATGGAATTGAGTGATGGCTGAATCGAGATAATAGAACCCTAATCTCGGCGGTGATGTGTGTAGGCGAAGATCATGATGTAGATGGAGGAAGGGATTGCGGAGACAATAGGGAGAGGAGCAATCTAGGAAAAGGGACAGTAAAACGCGAGAGGAGATGATGTTTTGAGGAGAGATGCTCGAAGAAAAGGTCCTTTGTTATTTTGTGCTAGTGGGAGATAATAGCTATCTTGCGCGGGGTTTGGTTTTTTAAAAAAAAAAATTTGTATTCATGAATCAGACAACACATATATGAAGTTATGTTGTCTGATTATACATAGTTTAAATTTGAGCTGAGGGAGCAAGGAGGGATAGTTCCCGCCTATGTGCAATCATAGTACCAGTTTTGGCGCTAGGGATAGGTATCTCTCATTCAGACAACACAAATAAGAAATTACGTTGTAGGAGTACATATATGTACCCTATATTTCGATCAAAGTTTGTTCATTTTGGGGGAATGAATGACATTTTGGATGCATTGAAATTTTCCCAGTATATATCTTCATTACTTGGACAACACAAAGTAAAAAACTGTTGTATGATGTTTTGCAAGCTACACTCATACAACAGATATAACTATTCTGTTGTCCTTTGGAGTACCAATTTGGAGCCAAATTTGAGTTAGGCTAAGAGGGAAATCTGCCTCTGTTTTTTTTTTTTCATTCACACAACAGATTATTCTTGTAACCATTGTGCAATGACCTTCTAAACAAAAACTTCAGAATTTTAACCACCTTATACAACGTAAGTTTACTAAACGTGTTGTGTGATTCACTTTTCTTCATCACACAACACTTTTTTTTTTTTTCGTTGTGCAAAAAGTGTTGTGTGTTAACGTTTTTGGTGTAGTGAAAGAGCGGGAAAGAAGCGCACAAGGGATCAAGATCAACATGGTACTTGACAAACCAGCCAAAGTAGTCTCTTCCCATCTCCAACACTTCAAATTTAGTAAGACAGGGATCAAAAAGATCAATAAGATGCAAATGGTGCCCCTCACAAGACTCCCGAAAGTATCTAGATTTCCTCTTGCAAATGTCCTTCTAGTAAAGGTGAGGAGGATTATCAATAAAATCGTCTCGTTCTTCATCTATGTGAAAGTATGCTACCTCACCATACATGCCTAACCAATTAATTACTCCATTCCAGTCTAGCATGCGTTCATGATAAGGGATGCTAAATACCCTCTCAATAAAAGAATCAAGAAACCTCCAACTTTGAGTCTCGGATGAATATATCACTACGTGAAAGATGGTGCATTTTTTGGATCCATCAATGGTCCAAAGACAGACCACCTTGTAATGAGGTGATTTGGAGGGGTCAAAGGCCTAAGCAATAGAGATGATATAGGGTTCTACTTGTTCACCGGTAGCGGTGGTAACAAGAGTAGCTGGAGGAGGAATAAGTGTGTGGAACTGATTGGTTGTAGGATTGAGAATAAAATATTGGGGGGGGGGGGGGGGGGGGGGAAGGGGGGGGTGTGGTGTGGGGGTGGGGGTTTACATTTTCAGAACGAAAAAGACTACACAAGAAGAGGCCATTGCAGGACTGGATAATTCTGATGGCATCATCATATTGGTTTTGAGCAAAGTTAAGAGGATTGAACAAGGTTGAACCAGACCAAGATGGGCTTTTGTTACAACAAAGAGGAAGAGGGTCAACGGGAAAGGTCTGACCAGTTTTGGTATCGTAATCATACTCGAGAGGATTACAAATAGGTGAAGCAGAGCCAGATGGGTTTTGGTTTTCATGGTTAGTGCTTGATGCAGAATGGATGGCAGCCCAATTCGAAAAACAGTTGGATCGTACTAAAGGAGGAAAACGAAAAGTGACTAGTAGACACGAAACAGCTCGGTGTTCGATTAGGACGTGCCTTACCTTTCCGGAAAGGGAATTGCGCCAGAAACAAGACTCATAGCATAGCTATGACTTGTGGCCTTTTTCGGGCTTTCGGGGTCGTTTAGGGCCTCAAAACTGTATTTTTCTATTTTTCCCGTTTTGGTTTTCCTAGTTATTTTTTTGTTTTCATTTTTATCCATGGGCTTTAGGGTTTCATTGTTAGTCGCCCTAGGGTTACTTTTCTCTTATTTATGCAGCCGCAAGCAGCTTCAATAAAATAGAGAATTTCTCTTTTATCTCTGGTGGACTCCAGAACATTTTCGTTAGGTTTATTGCTGGTAAATCTAGTTATCAATCCGACTGCGTCAGGTGGTATCAGAGCAGGTCTTCCCTGTCTCTTTTATTTGCCTTAGTAGCAATGGGTGAAGTTACGAAATCAGCTATTGAAGCTCTTACGACAGCGTTTACCGCTGCCATCAATTCCATGAATAATCAGATTGGAGAAATTCGTGGATTGTTGGGTGAGAGGAACAACAACAACAATCGGAATAAAGGCGGGGAAGGAGGCCAGCGAGTTAGGGCTCCACGTGGTGAAGTTGTTGTTAATCCTTCAGAGTCTGAGTCTGAAGAAGAAATTGTGCAACATGAACACCAAGGACAAGCCGACCAGGATTACAAAGTCAAGGCTGAGATTCCTTTCTTTTCAAGCAACTTGGGTGTAGAAGATTATCTGGATTGGCAGCTTCAGGTGGACAGATTCTTTGAGATTATGGAAGTGCCTGAACATAAGCAGGTTAAGCATGTTTCCTGGAGATTGAAGAGTACTGCAGCAGTTTGGTGGGATAAATTGCAGAACACTCGAAGGAAGCAGAGGAAACAGGATGTTAGAACATGGTGAAGAATGAAGCAGTTGATGATGGAGATATTCTTGCCAGATGATTATGAGCAGATTTTGTACAGGTTATATATTGAATGTGTCCAGGGAACTAGGACAGTGGCTAAGTACACTGCTGAGTTCTTACCCTAGTTAGAGAGTAATGAATTAGGAGAAACTGAAGGCCAGAAGGTGGCTCGCTATATCAGTAGGCTGAAGCCTTTCATTCAGGAGAAAATTGGGTTAGTCACTATGTGGACTGTGGCAGAAGCTTCAAACCTAGCATTGAAGGCAGAGTTGTTAGATAAGCCCTCACGAGCTTCTTCTTTCCAGAGATATAACTACCAAAGGAGCACATATTTGGTTAACTCCTCAACTGACAGGGGTAAAACCACACTGCAGAAAACAGAAAACGCTTTTAGGGCTTCCAATCCTCCTTTTAAAGGGGCTGGCAGTTCTAACAGTTCTAGTGGTGCTCAAAACAAGACCTCGAACCAGAGACTTAATAATCCTTATGCTAGATCTACAACAGACGTCTGTTATCGATGCAACAAACCTGGGCATAGATCTAATGTGTGTCCTGAGAGGAGACAAACTACTCTTATAGGTGAATATGATGAAGATGAAGATGAAGAAGAAGGAGGAAGAGGTGACGATTATGATGGGGCTGAGTTTGCGGAGGAGGAGTCTCCTGAAAAGGTTAATATTGTGTTGCAGCAGGTCTTATTATGTCCTCAAGAAGATGGGCAGCGACGCAATATTTTCAGGTCATTTTGTTCCATCAATAACAAAGTGTGCAATTTGATTGTGGATAATGGGAGCTGTGAAAAATTTGTAGCCAAGAAGCTGGTGGAATACTTGCAGTTACCTATGCAGCCTCATGAAGCACCTTATTCCCTTGGTTGGGTCAAGAAAGGTCCACAAGTTCGAGTTACTGATTCCTGCAAAGTACCGGTATCCATTGGTAAGCATTATAAAGATGAAGTTCTGTGTGATATTATTGATATGGATGCTTGTCATATTTTATTTGGACGACCTTGGCAATATGATGTGGATGTGATTTATAAAGGCAGAGATAATGTGATGATGTTTATGTGGAATAGTCATAAAATTGCTATGGCTCCTGTGTGTCAATTTGAGAAATCTGGTGGAAAGAAAGGGGAGAGTTTTCTGACCTTGTCTAGTAGTGAATTTCAGATGGAGGAGGCCTTTAAAGAATCTGAAGTTTTCTGCCCAGTGGTGATAAAGGGGTTGTTGGCTGCAGAAAAGGAAGATGTGGTGATCCCTAAGGAAGTGCAGAATATGTTGGGAGAGTTTGAAGAGTTGATTTCAGATGAGTTGCCCAACGAACTACCATCTATGAGGGACATTCAACATCAAATTGATTTGGTTCCTGGAGCTAGTTTGCCAAATCTGCCACATTACTGAATGAGTCCCAAGGAGAATGAGATTTTGAGGGAGCAGATTGAAGACTTGTTGAAAAAGGGTTCATTCGTGAAAGTATGAGTCCTTGTGCAGTTCCAGTCCTCCTTGTGCCTAAGAAGGGCAATCAATGGCGGATGTGTGTTGATAGCAGGGCCATAAATAAGATAACTGTGAAGTACAGGTTTCCCATTCCTCGTTTGGAGGACATGCTTGATGAACTAGAAGGTTCCAAAGTGTTTACCAAGATAGACCTTCAAAGTGGTTACCACCAGATTCCAATCAAGCCAGGAGATGAGTGGAAGATAGCTTTTAAGAGCAAGGATGGCTTGTTTGAGTGGATGGTTATGCCATTCGGATTGTCTAATGCACCTAGCACTTTTATAAGGCTTATGAACCAGGTTCTTCGTCCTTCTATTGGTTCCTTTGTCGTGGTGTATTTTGATGATATATTGATCTATAGCAGGACCAAAGAAGAACATCTGGTACATTTGAGACAGGTTTTAGGATCTTTACAGGAAAATATACTGTACATTAAGAAGAAGTGTACTTTCTGTACCAACAAACTGTTATTTTTAGGATTTGTGGTTGGAGAAGAAGGCATTCAGGTTGATGAAGAGAAGGTGAGAGCAATAAGAGAATGGCCAGCTCCAAAAACAGTTTCTGAGGTGCGGAGCTTTCTTGGTTTAGCTACTTTCTACAGGAGGTTTGTGAAGAATTTCAGTACCATTACTGCCCCTATTACTGAATGTTTGAAGAAAGGCAAATTCCAATGGGGAGAGGAACAAGAGAAGAGTTTTGCCTTAATCAAGGAGAAACTTTGTACTGCACCAATTCTTGCTCTTCCTAATTTTGACAAGGTATTTCAGGTTGAATGTGATGCTAGTGGCATGGGGGTAGGTGCTGTGTTGTCACAAGAAAAGAAACCAGTAGCATTCTTTAGTGAAAAGCTGAGTGAAGCTCGTCAGAAGTGGAGCATTTATGACCAAGAATTTTATGCAGTGTTCCGGGCATTGAGGCAATGGGAGCACTACCTGATTCAGAGGGAGTTTGTACTGTTCACTGATCATCAGGCCTTGAAGTACCTTAATAGCCAGAAAACTGTGAATAAGATGAATGCAAGGTGGGTGAGTTTTCTGTAGAAATTCCCTTTTGTGATTCAGCATAAATCTAGTACTCTTAACCGAGTTGCAGATGCTTTGAGTAGGAGGGCTTCCTTGCTGGTCACTTTAGCTCAGGAGATTGTGGGGTTTGATCTCTTGAAGGAGTTGTATGAGGAAGATGTCGATTTCAAGGAGAATTGGGCCAAATGCAGCAACAATAATACAGTTGCAGATTTTTATGAGAATGAAGGATATTTATTCAAGGGCAACCGGCTATGTATCCCTAGTTCTTCATTGAGGGAGAAACTGATCAGAGATTTTCATGGAGGGGGATTGAGTGGGCACTTGGGCCGAGACAAAACTATTGCTAGGCTTGAGGAGAGGTATTTCTGGCCACAGTTGAAGAAGGATGCAGGAACTATCGTGAGAAAGTGTTACACCTGCCAGGTTTCTAAGGGTCAGTCCCAAAACACAGGTCTTTATCTACCTTTACATGTTCCTGAAGATATTTGGCAGTATCTTGCTATGGATTTTGTATTGGGATTACCCCGTACCCAACGGGGTGTGGATTCAGTATTTATGGTAGTTGACAGGTTCTCCAAGATGGCGCATTTCATTGCATGTAAGAAGACTGCTGATGCTTCTCATATAGCCAAACTGTTCTTCAGGGAGGTGGTTCATTTGCATGGAGTTCCCAAGTCCATTACTTCTGACAGAGACACAAAGTTCCTTAACCATTTTTGGATTACCTTGTGGAGGATGTTTGGAACAGTTTTGAACCGTAGCAGCACAGCTCATCCTCAAACTGATGGGCAGACAGAGGTTACTAACAGAACTTTGGGTAACATGGTCTGAAGTGTTTGTGAAGATCGACCTAAACAGTGGGATTATGCTTTGCCACAGGTGGAGTTTGCTTATAACAGTGCAGTGCATAGTGCAACAGGGAAGTCACCATTCTCCTTAGTTTATACTGTTGTTCCTCGACATGTGGTTGATCTGGTGAAGCTTCCTAGTGTTAGTGTTACTGCTGAGGGTATGGCTAGAGATATGCAGGCTGTTCGAGACAAAGTTAAGGACAAGCTGGAAGCAACTAATGGTAAGTATAAAGCTGCAGCTGATAAACATCGCAGAGGAAAAGTGTTCCAAGAGGGTGATGACGTGATGGTGTTTCTGAGGAAAGAGAGATTTCCTGTTGGTACCTATAACAAGCTGAAGCCTAGAAAATATGGTCCTTTTAAGGTGCTGCGGAAAATCAACGACAATGCTTATGTTGTTGCCCTTCCTGATTGCATGGGTATCTCTAACACCTTTAATGTGGTTGACCTGCATGAGTTTCGTGAAGATGAGGTTCTTTATCTAGATGAGAACTCGGGGTCAAGTTCTTCGGAGGTGGAGGAGACTAATGCAGAAAGGATGGCAGCCCAATTCGAAGAACAGTTGGATCGTGTTAAAGGAGGAAAACGAAAAGTGACTAGTAGACAGAAATCAGCTCGGTGTCCGATTGGGACGTGCCTTCCCTTTCCGGAAAGGAAATTGGGCCAGAAAAAAGACTCATAGCTTTGCTATGATCTGTGGCCTTTTTGGGCTTTCGGGGTAGTTTAGGGCCTCCAAACTGCATTTTTCTATTTCTCCCGTTTTGGTTTTCCTAGTTATTTTTTGGGTTGTTTTCTTTTTACCCATGGGGTTTAGGGTTTCATTGTTAGTCGCCCTAGGGTTACTTTTCTCTTATTTATGCCGGCTGCAAAACGGATCTTTCAACTTTTAATCAATAAAATAGAGAATTTTCTCTTTTATCTCTTGTGGACTCCAGAACCCTTTTGTTAGGTTTATTGCTGGTAAACATAGTTATCAATCCGACTGCGTCAGTACTACTAGTTCCACGCATGTGATCAAGATCATAAGAGGGATGAAACGAAAGGGGTGTTTGGATGTGTCAAGAAGATGGCGGAGATGGAGTGTGGGGTGACAGAATCTGGGGTCGGATATAAGAGAGAGCCAGTGCTTGGAGACACATTTGAATCGGACCAGAGGTCTAGTAGGCACACGCACAAGGATTTGGGTAAGGAGTTCTTCGATGTTGGCTACGTTTCTGCTGTGCTACTGATGCAGCGTTCGGGGTAGAATCTCTGCGCCATCTAAATTCTAATTGAACAAGGCTTTTATAAGGCTACGAACCGACCTTGATCAACAAGTCCTGATGAATAAAGGAAAACATTAAATCTGAATCCATTAGTCTATCCTAGCTTAGCTCCTCCTTCGAATCCCCACAACACAACCATCGTTCAAATCCTCACAACACAACCCTCAACTTGCTGGAAGGGGAGCTAAGACCGAACCCAACTTCAATTCAGCTCACTTTTCCTCAACCAAGTGTAACGACGAATTGATTGTGTCGGTGCCGGCTGTCGGAGTGGGCTATGGCTGGGTGAGTTGATCTTCAATCTGTCGTTTCGAAACTAAAACTACCCAGATTTGGCTTGGGCTTTGTGAGTTCTGGTGAAGTTTCAAAACTGGATGGAAGTTGCAGGTTGAAGAATGAAGAGATCTGTTATCGCAGTCGGGATGGGAGTTACATGTAAAGGGAGATCCGAATCGAAACTGACGGTTCAGTTGGTTCGGTTCGGTGCGGTTCAAAGACTTAACAAGCGTTAGCTAAATTTCTTTACATATACTAATATATAAAGGTTAGGCTACTCCTCGGGAATGTTATTTGGGTTTCGACTTTGATATCATTTTATTTTAGTGATCTCGTGAGGGACAGGACTCTCCTTCCTCTGTAGCTTCTTGATGTATATTCTGATCATGCATTATTCAATCAATTCTTTCAGTTGACTTTAGTTAAATATATTTCATTGTTAATTATTCTAGCTTTGATAACTAGAATAAATCTCATAGTGTTGAAGGATGTCGACATAATGTGTGCCTCTACAAACTAGGGTTTAGAGTTTGTAATAGGAAGAGGTTCTAGGTATTCAATTGTATTCGGATTCTTACTTTTGTGTACCTTGTAACTCCCTATTTAAAGGGCTCCTATTATCAATGAATAGACAATTACAATTCTCCACAACACGTTATCAGCATGAGTTCTAACCTTAGCCTAAAAGAAAAAAAACCCTAAAAACCAAAACTGCGCAAGCTTTGCAGCCTCCTACCGAAAACCCTAGCCTCCACTACGCCCAGCCCTACTGTCCTTGCAGCAGCCAAACCATGCAGCTGCAGCCTCCCTGGCTCAAGCCTGCAGCTTCCTGTCGCATGACCTACAACCCCTACGACAAGTCCTCGCCTGCTGCCCTGTAGTCCGTGCCCCTGCAGCACATCTACTGCCAGCAGCCCTACTGCCCCTGCAGCCCACTCCCTACAACCCTCACCGCAGCCTCACAGCAGCTCCCCGCAGCAACCAACCTTAGATGCTGCCCTTGCACAGTGCCTCACACCTTGCAACCAGCAGCCATCAGCCTCGCAGACCTGCAGCCGAGCAGCCACAGCCATAGCCAGCTTGCCTAGCCACACCGCTAGTGCAGCCCCTGCAGCGAAAGAAAAAACACCCAGAAAACAGAGGGAAGAAGAAGAAGACGCGTAGAAGGAGGGAGAAGGAGTGGGCCCAGAAAAGAAAGGAAGAAGGAAAGAAGAAAAAAAAAGGGAAGCAGGCCTGGGCCACGAAAGAGAAAAAAAAAAAAAAAAGGAAGGGAGAAAGGCAGCCCACCAACTGCCAATTTCCGACCAGATTATGGCAATCCTAATTTAGCTACACGCCTACATCAACACGCCCGTGTATAAAGAATCGTGAAGCAAACTTCAAATTACCAAGTAAGTTTTTACGATTAAAGTTCATGCTTTCTTGTCTTTTAAATTCCTTTTATTTTCTGCAGAATATTGGAATATATGTTGCCAAATGGTTTTGAGTGTTTAACAAAGCGGAATTGTGGGGATTCACGCTTAACGACCTAAGATGTTTGTATGAACTAAGAATGTTTATAATTAAATGAACTAAGAGCGTTTGTATGAACTAAGAGTGTCCGCAAGCATCAAATTGTGACCATATTAAAACATTATTGTTTGGTCTAATCCAAAAGAGATTCTTGAAATTGATTTCTTGGTAGCATAGCTCGGAAATCTTATTGTTTTAGTTTTCGTGGAAGTTTAACTCCGAAACTAATATATCTTCTCTTTTTATTTTCAGGATGTCGAATGAACCTAGACTCGACTTTCCCATGCTTGACTCAACAGGCTCGGATTACCACAGTTGGGTAACCGATGTTGAGAACCATCTCACTTCAAAGGGAATATTACCCATAATCCAGGCACCTAACCCGGATCTTGTGTTCATGCGAACACCTACAAAGCATGCTCAAGCAGTTATCTTGATGCGACACCATATGGACAAGGCACTCAGATTGGAGTATATGTCGATCAAGAATGCAAAGAGCTATGGGTAGCGCTAGAAGAGCGCTTTGGCAATGTCCAAGATTCCCTCCTCCCTGACTTGAAGGTTCAATGGAACAATTTGCGCTTTGCTGATTTTAAGTCTGTTGCTGAATATAATTCAGAAGCTCTTCGCATACAGTCTATGTTGACGTTTTATAGACAACCTGTCACAGAGCAAGAGCTAATTGAGAAAACTCTCTCCACCTTCCCCGTTTTAGCCATTGTGGTATCAAAGCAATACCATACTTAAGTCAATGCTGGACGGATCACGAGGTTTCGTCAGCTTATTAATGTTATATCTGTAGCTGAGAAACATGATAACATACTCGTGAGGAATTATAATTCAAGGCCCATTAGAACTAAAAGCGTTTATGAGGCGAATTATAATGCACCCAAAGGAGGGCGCAAGGAGCAGTACCCTAAGAATGGGTGACATGAGGGACGTATGGCCCATATAACCGCCCTAACCAGGAAGGAAACCGCAAGTTTGGTGTGGATACACGTTGTGGTAATGCCACACGTGGGAGAGGGGGTCGTGGTATCTCTAGCCGTAATGGTGGCACCATGGGTCGTGGTGGTGGCACCAACCCTCCTAGGGAACGCCCGCAACATGCACAACGTGCACCTCAATTAAAGGGAGGCAACCATAATGATGTGTGTCATCGATGTGGATCAATTGATCATTGGTTCAAGCAATGCAAGGCAAGCGAACAACTAGCTGCAAGATACAGGGCATACAGGGACCTGAAGGAGCAAGAAGTGTACCATGCAGAAGAAGAAGAAGATGGTGGAGATGTCAATCTCACCATAGAGGACTTCAGAGGTGAAGATGAAGTGCACAAGGATGCAGCAGACTTTGATTAGATTAGTCCTTTTAGTTTTCCAAGAACTTTTGTAATGGCAATATGCCTTAGTCAATAAATGACAATTGTATTAACTCTTTCTTATGTGGCGGACCCAATAAAATGTGATGTCTAGGAAAGTCATTGAGATTATTGGTACTTAAGAGAGTCTCGCTCCACCAACATCTCTCTCTACTTTCCTGGTCATATTTGATTGGAGTTACCAAACGGATAGAGTGACTACAATGTGTCTTAGTTTGATTTTATTTTGGATTAGATTTTGGAAACTTTGATGTAATCGTTGGCTATTAATAAAGTGTCAATTCTTTTACTTAATGTCTTGGACATACCTTAATTCGAACTTTATTATATAAGAGCCAATGGTTTTCATGTGGAAACACATTATGAGAATGGACAAAGTTCCTTTGCATCACCTCTAATGACTATGGACATAAACGAGTATTAGAGAAACTTCTGTGTCACTCTAGTGGGTTGTATGCAACCACTATTCGAGTTATTGAATCCAACCATGTCATGAGAGACGACTTATGGGATTCTGACACATATAGGCTTTGGCATGATAATCCGTGTACTAAAGACTTTACACGAACATCCATTTTCAGAACGAAGAAAAGTAAGAACCAAAATTGGTTTAAGGAGCTACACATGTGCCTCATGGCGCCATGATTGTGCAAAGACCGGCCACACATGGCAGACGCCGCCTACCCCCTACGGCAAATACATGCATTGACACCATAAACCTTTATTCAACTCCTCTCCCTACTTCTCAAGTCCATTGTGACATTGTGGCTTAACCAAAACCTTCATTGGTTGATTATAAGGCCCATGTTTCGTTCTGTAAAGCCTGTTATTTAGGATTAAGACCATCCTATGCAAAGGAGATTGAGGAAATAATTCCATTCTCACAAAGAATCAAAGGGAATTCTATGGATTTGATCAACCAACTTGCGGACCGTATAGATGTTTTATGGTGTTGGTTGATACGCAAACACGCTGGTCACGTGTTGTGCCATTATCCACTCATAATGCTGCTTATACTACACTCTTAGCACATAACATATGGCTACAGGCTCACTACCTAGATCATCTCATTCAGTCAATTTGACTTGATAATGCTAGAGAGTTTACATCGAAAATTTTCGATGACTATTGCATATCATTGGGTATTGATATCAAGTATCATATTCTCATGTACACACCCAATTGGTCTGGCGGAAAAGCCACCATTAAAAGACTACAATGGTAGCCCGGACTTTGGTAATGCATACCAGTATTTCCGTTTGGGTTATGCAATATCGCATGCAGCTATGCTCATTCGTCTACGACTCATAGCATCCACTCAACTTTTATTTGCATTACAGCTAGTGACTGGGTTTGAGTTTAAATATCTCGTACTTATGCATATTTGAGTGCACGGTTTATATGCCAATTGCTCCGCCACAGCGCATCAACATGAGTCATTGCAATGAATGCATATATATATATATAATATATATATATATATATATATATTTGTGTTGGCCATAGGCCTCTAACTATAAGTCCGCTACGTAAAAACCTTGACAGGCGATCTCTATTTCGCTGGATTTGCGAATTGTCACCTTGATGTGACAGTCTTCCCGTCGTTAGGGGGAGATTAGAACGTCAATGTCCAACAGGAACGATAGGAATTGTCGTGGTCTGTCCCTACTATGTCTCATCTTGATCCCCTAAAAGTGACGAGATCACATATACCTGCTGCAAATATGTCTGCAAGGATTGATGTCCCTATAGGAGGACATGGTGCCACCCAGAGAAGATGGGTACGTCACCATCACCATGGATGGTGGTATGGTGACACCACAAGGTGGCATAATGGCGTCATAGGCCATGGGTTCGGCTAGAGAGCGTAGGAGACCCATAGGTTCGATGGATTCTTGCCCAAGGAAGAGAGCGAGTTCGGCACAACTTGATCCATTGATCATTGATACTCAAAATCCGTCTTATGAGAATATTCTGGATTGTGGTTATGTCAAAGAGACATCGTTGGGGACACCTTAATGTTAGAACCAATTCCTGAAAATATAGAGATCTCTACAAGCTACACTAGTGTACATGAGGACGTGGAATTATTGAGACCAATGACATCAAACCTTATTCCGTTGAAGAACGCCAACATAGAGAAAATTGGCCTAAATGGAAAGATGTGATCCAAGTTGAATTGGATTCACTAACGAAGAGGAAGGATTTCGGGTCTGAGATACCAACACCTCCTTACATAAAACCTATTGACATTAATAGGTCTTCGTTAGATAGCGTGATGAGAAAAAGAGATGGTAATCTCGCCTTATGGCCCAAGGTTTCTCACAACGCTCTGGAATTGACTACGAGAAGACATATTCTCTCGTAATGGATGTCATTGCACTCCACTACCTTGTCAGTTTGGTAGTTTCCAAATAACTGAACATGCAGCTTACTGATGTGGTCACTGCGTATCTTTATGGGGATCTAGATACGGAATATAATGAAGGTTCTTATGGACTTCATTTACCCAAGTCAAGTGGCTCTAGACCACGGAGCTTATTTGCAATGAGGTTGAAATGCTCACTAAAATGACTACTTGATTGGGAAGCGATATGATGAACTATTGAACTATGCCCAAGCGTTTCCATGACAAGTTCCGGATTTGCAATTGTCGCGGTTTATGTTGTTAAACATAATTGAAACCCTTGAGAGCTAAGGGAAATCGCTGAACACCTGAAATCCGAGTTTGAGAGGAAGGACCTTGGGAGAACACGGTTTTGTCTAGATTCAGAACTTGTATACCGTGTCAATAGATGCTTAGGCATAAAGTCAATAATGCACTCCCATGATCGTCTGTAGTCTTGGCCCTAAAAGGGATCCGTTTCATCCCAGGGATGATGACGAAGACTTGTTAATAGCAGAAGTGCTTACTTATGTACAATAGGCGCATTATTGTACTTAGCACAATACAAGACCGGACACCTCAATTATTATGAACTTGTTGGCTAGATATAGCCCCGCGCCAAAGCAACGCCATTATATTGGTATAAAGTCAATCTTTCGATATTGAGAGATAAGATTGATATGGGCTTGTTCTATCCCTACAGAGAGAAAAGAAATGATGGAAGTGTGGGATCGGACCCCACAAGGAAAAATACCACCTTCCGTGCTCCTCCTCCCCTCCATCGAAATGACAATAAGCACTTCTAAATATGAAGTGAACCAAATCCGATCTGAGGATAATGTAGCGGACTTATTTACTCAGTCGTTACCTAAATCCACCTTTGAGAAACATGTGAAGAGCATCGAATTGAGAAAGTTATCCGAACTCCCATGATTGTAGCAATCATGAGGGGATATTGACATTAGGGGAGGCATGATGTCTACATGTTCGGTCTCGAAGAGTGAAGGACGTGTTGTGCTCTTTTTGTCCTTCGACTAGGGTTATTTTTGTCCCACAGGGTTTTTTTTACCTAGCAAGGTTTTTAAAGAGGCAACGATCAAAGCATCATCACCAAGTTTAAGCGGCACAAGGGGGAGTGTTGAAGGATGTCGACATAATGTGTACCTCTACAAACTAGGGTTTAGAGTTTGTAATAGGAAGAGGTTCTAGGTATTCAATTGTATTCGGATTCTTACCTTTTGTGTACCTTATAACTCCCTATTTGAAGGGCTCCTATTATCAATGAATAGACAATTACAATTCTCTACAACACATAGAAGGCAACATTCGATTACTAGATTACTATATATCGTGCAAATCCCACTTTAGACTCTGATACACAGATTGGATAAGATTAATGGAGAAGTTTGATTCTAATATCCAGCAAAGTTTCATGTGGGCTGTTGGATGTAGTGAGACTAAACTGATTATTTAATCTTTGCATTCTTGTTCTTTGTTGTTCATCCCAAACTTCTCAAGGACTCTTATGCAGTTTACCTTCCATGTATTGCAGTGGCAGATCCACAAACTTGACTTCTTGTATAAATTCATTTATTACACAGGTAGATTTACTCTTAATTGCATAGTGGTATCACAACTCCATTCATTGATGAATTCTACGGTATTTTGCTCCATAATTTTACAAAACTGATAAATTTGAAGCCCGTACATAACTTACTAAAAATCTCACTCTGAATAGTTGACTCCGCTCCTAAGTTACAACAATAATAGGTATATAGTGAGAATAATTAAAAAAACGACACCAAGTACATCAACGAGAACAACTTTGTAAAACTATGTTTATTTGATCAACAATAACTCATTATTCAAACAATTTCAATGGCATCGAGAAGGGGTGGACTTCCCTCCGGATTGAGTGTGATTCAAATTAGCAAATCACTTTGTTACCAATAAAGGATGCTCAGTCCTTTGGCGTCTAACTGTTAATTGGGTCAATTGTTGTACCATTCTCTTCTCCATGAAGGTTCGATTTTCACATATTTATTGAGAAGGGAATCAAGTGGTTGATTGCTTAGCTAACTTTGGGATGGATCATGGGGGACATTATTGGTGGGACTCTTGCTCTCCTTGTGCTTCGCCTACTTTTCTTCATAATCAGCAAGGCTCACCGAATTTTCACATTGGCTAATTTTGGTATGCTTGATGCACAAATGGTTTGGTGGTGATCATTCATAGATGTGGGATTGGGTTATAATGATTTATGCTGCATGGTTGCTGAAATTTTGGGTGTGTTCCATATATGTGGTTGCTGCATGGGCGGTGAGTTCTTGGTTTTCAGGATTGTGAGTGGGTGCTAGTCACCCTAAATCAGTTATCGCAAAGGAACTAATATCGCCTAATCCTCTGTTTAATTATTATAAAAAAAAAACTCATCAAACGATAAAGATTTTTTCTTTGCTTTTAACTCTTTTGAATCAAATTTTTTTATCAGTTTTTGGTAAAAGTTTGTCCCCTCCTTGGTGTGCATGTACCTATGGTCCATAATGTTGTCACCATGACACTATGGTTTGTGAATCATTAAAATCTATTCCAATTTTGACCTATTATTGTTGTAACTATGGTTTATAATATTTTTTTTATTTTTTTTAACTACATAACATAAAGGTGAGTGGTTAGTTCAGTGAAGAAATCGCAGATTAAAGCATTTGAAACTTTGTTATTTTTCGTTTAAAACAATAAAGAATATATATATATATATATATATTATCATAATGTCTGTATCCTTTACATTCTATACTCTAACGTGGTCTCAACCGACAAGTAGTTTCAAACTAGAGTGGAACAAGCTGAGGTTGAAGGGTCAAACAAAGCAGGCAGCAAATACTTCTTCCCATTCAAACCATTGGCATTGTAGCTAGCACCAGTTGTAGCATCATCCAAGAGGTCTCCTGCATAACCAGGATAAGCTCCTTTCCCATAGACACCAGGACAAGCTGAAGCAGCCTCTAGTGGAGCCTCTTTGGGACCCTGGTAGAATCCATTTCCAAAAGGGTTGGTCACAGTCCCCGCCAAAAGGCTAGCTAGATTGATGATCATACCGTCCAAACCCACATCATTGTTGGGTGCAACCAAAGGTGGAGATTGTGGTCCGTAAATTGGCTGATGGAATGGCCAAGCACATTGACCAGGGCATTGGGTCTCTGAGTTTCCGACCCAGATGTATGCAAACTTGGAGCTCTTGCCACTGATGAAAGAGCTCTTTGAAGACCCGTGTGTACCACATCTGCTAGAGCAAAATCCATCAATAAGAACATCTGATGAGGTTAAAACAACATTGATGGCATTACTCTGGTCACCCTTGGCTGCCAACTGTTTGATGTGTTTTCCAACAGATAGGGACTTGCCCATAGAGTAGCTCTCATCGAGGATTTGGTTACCCAATGAGAGGTAAAGAGATGAGGTTTTCTTGGCATTGGAGTGGTGGTAGTATTTTTCTATGGATTTCCACCATGTAGCAACTGATGGTTGGTTTGTAGACTGAGAAGAAGTGGAAAGGGAGGTGATGAAATCAGAGACAATTGAGCGCTGCGAAGGCTTGAATTTTCCGTACCAGATCAAATTGATGGAGATTTTGCCAGTGAGAAGAGGGCCATTGTGGTATTGGAATAGTATAGGCTGCTGGGTTTGGTCAAAGGTCTCAGCAAGGCTCCTAGCTGCTGAGCCAAAATAGAACAAGGAGATGAGCAGGACTAGTTGTAGAAAAAGATAAGAGGAAGCAAAAGCAGCCATGGTTTTGTATAGCAAAGCTATCAGTTTGGGAATTGAGAGTTTAGTGATTTTACAAAAGAGGTATGGAGCTCAAGGTTTGGTGGATTGGAATGGTATTTGGAGAGGCATATATATAGTGCTGAAGATCGACTTGGAGGAAAGAAAGTGCATGGAAGGAGCCAAAGAAAGGTTGGATTTGATGGGAGTAAAGTGAGAGAGCTAACGGCCAGTTGGACAACGCGTTGCATTTTAAATTGCATTTTAAAGTGAGAGAGCTCTGGCTTTTCAACCCCACCTACAGCCTAAGACTAGGATGACGGGGTTTATCCAGCCAAGTCAATTAGGACGAATACGACCGTGATCAATGGGATGAAAGGGAAAGTTTGGCACTAGCCCTTTTTGCGTAACTTTGAAGGTACTTTTTATAATCGCTATTTTCATGAAGCAAAACCATGATCAAAATACTAATCAGAAGCTATGAGTATTTTTCACATTAAATGGTACTTCTTTTCTTAGTTTGCGTGCGTCGGAAGACAGACTTGTATGGCACTACGATATGAAGGGCTATTATACTGTCTGTAATGGGTATCATGTAGCTAGAAGGGCAGCTGAATGTGATTCTAGGGCGTCTGGATCTAATGGGTCATGTGGCGTTAATAGGTTGTACTGGAAGGGTGTTTGGCATGCATATGGAGACAGAGGCTTGTAGGGCTGGATTTCTTTTGGCAATTCGCTAATATTGGGATGCCTTCGACCTTGAGAATGATTGCTCACTCGTGGTGCCTGCGTTACAATAAAATGTGGAAGATCAATCTGACATAGGGCGTATTATCAATGATTCTAAGTCATATTTGACATCTTTCCACTCTATTCAGATTAGGCATATTTTTTGTGAAGCAAATAGTGTATCCCATAGATTAGCTCATCTTGCTAGTCTTAATAATCTAGATGATATTTGGTTAGAGGAGGCTCATGTGATAATCCAGGATGTACTGTACGAGAATTTCTGTACTAGTGCTAGAGGTCAAGGTATGTGTTATGTCCCCCTCTTTGCACAATTCTAATTTTAAAATAATAAGTCAGGTGTGTGGATGAGCCTCCTAACTTAGCTGAGTTCCAAACCCTTTTAAAAAAAAAAATGATGAAAAATAGAGAATGTAGCCTGTACTGATTTGTGTCATTTCGCATAGCATTTTCTTTTCTCATTGTAAACGTTTGACTTGGTGAGGTCTTCTACAATTTTTTCCCGGACAATTAGTATGTCCCCATATTTAATTTTGTCTCTTACAATCCATTAAATTCATTGTTGAAACCAAATGCCATTTATTATTTTGTGTGCCTTATAGCCTCTTTTTTTGGTGCATTAGATTGGATTGAATATGCAACTCATTAGATTGAAGTAAAATTATGGATGCTAACTTTCAACTTTTAACCAAGAAAGAAGATCGATTGTCTTATGAAGGACACTTGTAATTAATCCATCTGCTTCGTACTTCCTTCAACTTGAATCTAATCAATTTAGTAGATGTGAACTATTGGATCGAATGCGGTTCGGAAGAGTGCTTGTGGATGTAGGAGTAGTCATTTATAAATATAACAGAATACGGATGAAGGTAGATGTTGGAAGAGGCGCAGCTGATTTAAAAGTCAGTGCATGCCTCACAGGGTATTTCAATTTCCAATGGTTCAAGTTATTCAGATGAGCTGGTGTGTAGGATTCTGCGATGAAAGTTTTTGACTTTGATCGTTCTATTTAGATAGCCATTTTGGGAGACAAGACTCTCTTCATTGTATGATCTTCTCCTAGCTTAGAGAACACAACAAAACTGATTACTCTAGAGTATGCGCATTCCACTTGTGATCATGATGAACAAATATTGTAATACCTAGTCAAGTTTCATGTGCTGGATTGGTGGAACGCTCTGCATTAATAACAACGAGAAAGAGGCAAATTAAGTGAGATTGTGTTTCTGTGGAAGCTACTGATGTTGTCATCTTAGATAGAATTTCTTCACATGTATACCAATTCATATCAAGGCTAGGCTTCTCCTTCGGAATGTTACTTGGGTCTTGACTTTGATATCGTTTTCTTTTGGTGACCTTGAGAGACAAGACTCTCCTTCCTCTGTATCTTCATGTTCAGCTTATTCTGATCATCCATGTTTGGTCAATTCTATCAATACTGGACTTGGCTTTTTGCCTTATTATATTTCATATAGTTCTAGCTCTTTCCCTTATTCGATTATTACTATATCTTGCAAATCCACTGTAGATTAGGATAAGAAAGGACAAGTTTGATTCTAACAGCTAGACAAGTTTTTATTTGAGGGTTGTTGGTTAGTGACACATTGTATATAATTCTATTCAAAGTGCTTAACTAGTTGAGTCATTTCATCAAAGTTTTATAATTCTATGATTCCAATCAAACAAAATCTGGGCAGCATATTTAAAGTTTCATAATCCTATTCAAAGTTTGATAATAGGATTCAAAATTTCATAATCCAATCACTCATTCAAATATGAAGACTCTCAAATGAAATCTGGGCAGCAAATTTGAAGACTATCAAACAAAATCTGGGCAAGGAGTCAATGATATAGAACTTCTGAATCAATTTCTTTTGCTGTAATCTGTAAAATAATGAAAAGCAAAAAAGCAAAAACATTCGTCTATGGCCAATTTGATTGAATTAAGCAACAGAAGTACTCAGTTGTAACAATCAACAATCACATATTCACAAAGCCTTTGAAAAGCCTTGAATCACTCATTCAAGTGCGAAAATCAAATTCATATCATACCTTCAAATCTTTTGCCGCCAACCGAACTCCCATAATCCAAATCTCTTGCTCGGTTGCTCCAAGTCTCCAACTCGAATTCCAAGTGAGAAAAGAATCGCCTTTAAAGCCAAATTCTTGAGAAAACTAATGGGTTCTAACAGATTTTTATCATTTTTCTGGGTTAGGTTTGAATTTGCTGGGTTTTGGGAGTGCGAAGGCTGAAATCGGTTCTGGAACTCTGTTCTGCTATTTCTCGCGACCAGCGTCTTTGGGTTTAGGCTGAAAAAAATGGACTGGGAATTAGTATTAGCTCGTTTTGTTGAAATCTGTAATGGAGAATTGACGTACCAAAGAGGTGGCGGAAGGCGTCGTAGACGAAGGAGGCGTACTGGTCGTCCTTTTCGGCGGCTCTCATGACCTCCGGCTGAGCCGCCAGTGGGAAACGGCGTGCTGCGCTCGGGTTGCTGCTACTGCTGGGACCCGCTTCTCCTCCGCTCGGCCCGGCCTGCTGGCCCGACCCGGTTGTTTCGTTACTACCCATATGCTATGCTGGGAAGGATTACTCTGCTCTGTTATCACTGTTTTGTGTTCGGCTCTGTTTCAGCTTTAATAACTGGAATGGATTTCAGTATGTAAAAGAGAAGATAACTGCAGCAAAACGGCGTCGTACAGTGGGGAGGAATTCCAGTTTGCAGGTTGGAGTGAAACTGTGAAGGAGGGAAGATAACTGGAAACAGTAAAACGGTGTCGTTTCGGTCAGGAAGAACCAAAATTTAAAAAACAAAAGACATAAACCGACACCGTTTCAATCAGGAAATAGAAAAAAAGAAAAAGAAAAAGAAAAATAGAAGTGGAAGGAAATTTCAAATTTGGCTTTTCCTTATCTGTTAAGGGAGCCTTCAGTTAACCAAGAACAAAAAGGAAAGGAAAGAGAGAGGCTTGCGTTGCGTGTGTGACCCGTACCAGCTGGATATAGGCCCGACTAATCATACCCTAGCAATGGAGTCTTTTGGGTATTTCAATTTTAAAAAGGAGGGTAGTTTCGGAACAAAGAAAAAAATTTCTGATGTCTGATTGGTGTATCTTATATCAACGCGGTGGGGAAGCCCCCACCTAATAATTTCTCCTGCTGCAATCGCCTATATAAACGTCACAAATCCTCTCATTTCCGGACTCAACGATCAAGCTCTCCCTCTACGAATCAGAGAGTTTCTCCCTCATAATTTCCTGGTTCTGTTTTTCATCTTATTCTCTTTGATCAAATTCATTTGCTTTGATCAATTAGTAATGGCTCTCGTAGATCAATTCATGACTCTGGATCAACTTGATGTGGGTGTGGTGAAGACGTTTCACCCTACTGAAGCTGAGTTGGTGGGTTTCTTTCTATACAACAAGATTTCCATGGCCTCAAACCCAGGCAATCATATTCAGACCTTCCCTGAAATTTGTATATACGGCGAGACAGGCTTACCACCTTGGGAGATATGGAGGGTATATCAGCAATTCAAGTTTCCCCACCAAGATTTTCTCTACTTCTTCTCCTGGGCCAAGAAGGTGAGCCCCAACAAATCTCGCAACTCTCGCACGGTTGGCTCTGATGGAGGAACGTGGAGCGAGACGGAAGCCGGTAGGCCTGTGTATATCAGTGGAAGTGAAGAGGCGTTTGGGAAAGTCAGAAAGTTTCGGTATGAAAGGAACAAGGACAAAACGTTTGAGCATCACGGTGCTTGGTTGATGGAGGAGTACACCATCAACCAAGCACCAGATCTGGCTTTGTGCCGACTCAAAGTCAATGATAAAGGAGGAGGAAGAAAAAAGAGGAAGAATAGTTCTGATGAGACTAATGAGGATCAGAATGTGAGAAGCAAAAAGTGTTTGAAAAACCGAAAAGTTGAACCGAGAAGAGATCAAGCTAGTTTCTTGGATCCTGAGGAGCAACAAGAAGGCAGTGCTTCCTTTGCTACTACTACTTCACAGCTAATTCTCTCTCCCTATCATCATGAAGATGATCAAGCGGTTCAGGTGGTTCCGGAGAACAATTACGATTATGACGAGCTGCAGCAGATCCTCTTTAGTGATGATGATTGTATGGATGAGAATCTAATGTTCTCTCCCACTATCTTGTTTGATGATGCTCAGCTTATGGCTTCTGTTGATCAATCAATAGCCAGTGAGCAACAACAACAACAAGATTCAGATTATTCACTTGCGCCGCAACAGCAATTGGAACCTGACAATAGGTGTCAAGAGGAGGACCAAGTACAACAACAAGATGATCAGCCCTCTCATTCTCATGAGCAGCAGCAGCTCATCGGTGATGGCGATCTGATGATTTATGGCCAACATGACTATAATATTCCACTCGATAACGACTTCTTATGGTCAGATGAATTTAATGGACTCTTGACTCATGAAGATCAGCTGGGAGCTGTGCCATGGCGGGATAGTGATGATCAGTTTCAGTATTCTGACATCTTGTAGTTTCGTTTTTATTCCTAAATGTAGATATTTTGATTCTGAAGCCAATTAATTGATTGGTGGATACTCTACTTATACTGTAAATCAATTCTTCATCTATCAATAAAATCAAATTTCTAGTTTACTGTGTACATGTACTGCAGCTTTCTAATATTTTCAAAATTTTACAGAAACATGAAAACAGAATCATACTCAAATTTGAGTCTATACATTTGAAAGAAATATCTTTTGGCCAATTCAAACCCCATATCTTGCAACTATATAAACTCTGATGTCTTCTTATATCTCCCTCCTCTTCATTTCATATCCCTTGGAACAAAGAAAAAAAAAAGAGAAGCATATCTGCAAAGTAGCAATCAAATTTTCATTTAAAGTTTTGACCTTTTTTTCACTATCTATTTGCAGTGATCACATAGATCAAGTGCGTACCACTTTCAGCAATGAGCAGATCCCCATATGTACAAAGAGTGTGATGTTAACTAATTACAAAATCCCATATTGACAAAGAGTTCAGAACTGATGATCCAAATCAGTAAAAATTGCCCTAGTTCTTTGTCCACTTATACGCAAGACCAAATCCTGTACACGATCAGATCACATGCCCGCTAGTGTGTGAGGCATTTAAGAGGTACCATAGCGGTTTCTTTCCTGACCTGAAACAAAAGTAGGAAAAGCTGCATTAAGGCTTCGATTCGGTATAGTTTAGTGTGTAGTGTATACATGTACTCTAAATTTTCTTAAAGGTTTTCAAAGCATTTCAGAAACATGAAAGATTATATCAAACCTAAATGGAGTCTAAACTGAGAAAGAAAGACCTAGTTGACCAATTCAAGATCATATCTTGCTTCTAAAGGGATTCAGATATATAAAAATTGAAAACAAGAAGGGAGATCTTAATGCAGATTTAGTTTGAGTTTAACAAATAAAGTAAAATCATGTAGACTATCATTGGTTGAAATTGAAATACCTTAATCAAATGCATATGGATCATCAGCATATGGATTCAGAGACCCTTTAGAAAACAGGTCAACGATGTTTGAAGGACGTGGTTGACCCTCTCCCTTAGATCCCTACATAACAAAAACAACATATTGCAAATTCAGTATTTGCAGAATCAAAATGAGTGCTGCATTATATAACTCAAGCAATGCATCCAGCTTTTCCAATAATTCAATACAGTAATCTTTGGATTTAACAATATGTGTTCCAAAAAACCAACTTATCCTATATGTTCCAGCTACATGGTATTGATTTTCATTATCTGAGGAAACCAAAAGCAGGATCTTTTTACTTGTAATTCTAAATGCATGCGGATTCTTATAGCAACATTAACTGTATCCACTCAGATATATTTTATCCAAGAAAACTGAAGCTTCCAAGCAATCTTAGACATGAGAAAGTAGATGAATCACAAGATATATTACAAAAGTGAAATAAAGTAATGGGTTTAGCTTACCTTGACCACACTCCTGGGGCTTTTGACTTTTGGTGTACTTGTCCTCTTATGTTTTCTTGGATCCTGATGTTACACAGAAAATAAAATTCAGTTATTAGGAAATGTATGTACACATAAAGATACATAATTCTGAAGGTGAAAATGGAGATCGAGCATATAGCTTCACAGAAGCCACCAGGTTCATACCTCAAACATGACTGTGCTTCTTAATTTCCGTTTAATAGTTCTTCCATTACCAGTTTCAACTTCATATTCGTCACGAATTACCTGAAATGCATGAAGTAAGTCTCAGGTAGTTGATGGGATAAGGGAAAAATTAATCTCAGGATGTTGATAGGATAAGGCAAGAATTAATCAGATCTTAACAAGCAACATTAAACCGTTGTTAATACTATTGCCACTAGCAAGAAGATTCATATTTATGATCCATTTTCAACTACAGAAGTTGCTCTAAAGCTAAAGTTGCATTATTTATGAATATACCATCAGTAAAACTGTACGAGAGAAATTTCTACCTTTTTGTGGTGCTTTGAAATATTCATTACAGTTGGTGAATTGATATTCTCTGAAGCTTTCTTCAACAGTGTTGACACAGGTGTTTGTTTTGCTCCCACTAGAGGTGAATCCTACAAACCAAATAGAATGAAATATCATAATGAGAGTCATATTGTCATGTGAAAAGGAAATAAAATGATTTTCAGAATATCGTCCCACTTTCTCATGCTCTGGTCTTCTCAGAGAACGCTGACCTCTCCTTCTCACAACAGGGTTTCTCCTTGACGAAATTGAGTATTCCTGAGACAGAATGAACTCATCATATTGATAGAAATTCCAGACTATTATCAGATTATGAAATTTTATACTTCAACCACGATCACAAAAAAGAAATCTTTTAAATATACGCCCTCCCACTGCATAAATCCATGCCTTTTTGTGTTGTCTTCTATCTTAGTGAAATACTTTCTTGATTAAAGGATCAATCTATTCAATCATGCATATTTTAATAAAAATAAAATAAATTTGTGTATCACTGTTCTTATATGATTACAAACTTCAAAATTTAAATAGTAAGTATATCTGGCATAGATTAGTATCACTGCATCCAGATGTTAATGCAAATTCAAACAATTTTGTGTAGGTGTGTAGGTGTGTGTGTGTGTCTGTGAGAGAGAGAGAGAGAGAGATGCATTGGTTATAAAATCAACCTTCTTTGAATTCACTTCTTGCTCCTCTTCTGGCTTATCACTCATAACTTTCCACTGCAATTGCAGTAATGCCCTCTGCTTCTCCTCCTGTGATAATAAGAATATGTAAAAGATGTACAAAAAATAAATTCAGAAAGAACATAGGAAGATAAGTACTTTGGACTTTTGAAGATCCAAGTCCTCCTGAAGCTTCTTAATCTCATCTTCATGCTGAAGCCTCAAAGCTTTCAGTTGGGCTTCATGTTCATTCCTCATTGATGAAATTTTCTATGACAAAAGTAATCTGATTTAGTTACTTAGGCGTATAAGACCCAACTTAGTTCGAGCTTAGAGCTACACGAAGTTACAAACCTCTCTCAACTCGTTTTCAGCTTGAAGTTGGATCTGCTTTAGCTCTTCACTGTGTTTAGCTTTTATACTTCGTTCCTTTTTATCATGCTCCTGCTGAAGACTACTGACCTGTAAATGTGAAAGTCAATAATGTTCTACCCCAAATGTGGCACTCTAGTTAGTGTAGTTGAGAATATAATCAGAAGCATGTAACAGAAATGCCTCAGAAAAGGAGAAACTTCCCCGATCAAAACTGAGCTACGTAGAACACGCCAAGGGTTAAACTAGGATTAATTCTTTGAAAAAAGTTGCACAGCCAGTAACAAATTGCAGGTAGGCTATTTAGTAGAATTATTACAGGTGCAAACAGACTTGAGTACCAAACAATTTTTTCTGCTTTTTTATGTTTTGTCAGCTTAATAATTTACAAATACTATAGACTAATGGTGAATGCTGAGGAATGAAAACTCCGTTCAATGCAATATATGTTGAGAGGTATTTAACATATGAAAAATAATTTCTCCCCTACTGAATGTAAATGTCTGATAATGTCAGAGAATATGTAGAAAAAAAAAAAAATTCCGTCGTGTTGTTATATTAAACTAATGTAATTTGTGCAAAAAGTGATTATCAATTTTATATTTAATAGCATGCACCACTTTCCCACACATACCAGCGCAGTATGTTCCTCCTGAACATGCATTAAGTGCTGCCTAGATTCTTCTCTGCATTCTTCAAGTTTTTTCTCACATTCTATCGCCCTTTCTCGAACAAGTTTTTCTGCCTGCAGTTTCAATTAAACGAAGATCAATTCAAGAAAATGATTTATCTCTAACATATTCCAGGAGAAGGTAAAAATGAGAAAACCTTTTGCTTTTCCATGTTAACTATCTCCAGCTTCTCCACCTCATACTTCTTCCGGATGTCATTAATTGCCCAAGTAAATTTGTCATAATGCCAATCCAAAAGTAGTTAAACAACTGTAATGTGTCCAGATGCCTAGATCATAAGAGGTCAGACCTGGTCATTCCTCTGAGATATGTCTTTCAAATGCCTTGACAGTTCTAGTTGTTTACTCTCAAGCATGAGGTCATAGTGCTTCTTATCTTCCACAAGTTTAATTTCAGCAGCAGTCAGCGATGCAAGATTCTGGAACAAAGTACAGAACTGTAAGTACGTAAAATATGGTTTTACGAACATCTCACATTTATATTGAATTACAAACCTCTGTGATCTGTTCTTCCAGATTCTTCTCTCGTTCCTTATATTGCACAATAAGTTGCTCCTTTTCCTCTAGTGTGCTATGAAGCTGGCTGACTTGTTTATCCATCAAATCTACATGCTGCTCATGTGTTTCACCTTGCTTCAGTAAACCATCTATTTGTTCCGCTTTCTTCTGTATCTCTGCTTGTAGTTTCTCTGTATTATCTTTATTCTCAGTTTCTAGTGCTGAGATTTTCAGCAACAGAATTTGCTGCAAGATAGTACAAAAACAAGTTTAATATGACAAAAACACATCTCGTAATATAAAATGTATGTGTTGGTATTTGCAAACCCTTTTATTCTCAGATGATCTTGAACTTTCTGACAGAGAATCAATTTGCAGTTCTAATTCAGACACCAACTTCTCTGTTTCAATCTTCTTTGAGACCAGAGCTTCAGCTTCAAACTCCAACTTCTGTATCCTCTCCCTGGCTATACGGCATTCCTCTGAAAGTTGTGCCATAATAGACTCCTGAACTTTCTGAAGTTCCATGACCTTATTGTTCAACTCCTGATTTACCAATTGTATAGCATCTTTTTCTGATGTCAAGTTCAAGAACCTGACGTGCAGTTGATCATACTGTCTATTAGCAAGCTTGGCAGAAAGGTCTCTCTCCTGATTGACCAACCGGAAGCAAGCCTCGTAGACAGAGTTTAGCTTATCAAACTTTTCTAGAAAGTTCAAACTAACTCTGTCCAATTCAGCCAAATGTGCAGCCAACACATGAACAAAACCTTCAAGATTCTTTATCTCAAGGACTGACATATCTAATCTCTTAACAAGGTCATTGTTGCTCATATGAAGATCATACTTTTCTGTTTCCAAGTTCTCCTGACCAGTTATCAAACGTCTGATTTCGTCCTCTTTCAACTTTAACTCAAGATGCACCTCACCCAATTTAGTGTTCAGACTCTCTGTAGCCAACCTATTAGTTGCTAGAGTTTCTTCAAAGTTCTTAATCATAGCATCTGCAAGGAAAAGACATATGACTGCCGTCATAATGAAAGTCCAAGAGAACTTGAACAAACAATTTAGGAAAAGTCAGCGCATATGCATATGGATTCAGAGACCCTTCTGAAAACCGGTCACCAATGTTTGAAGGATGTGGTTGACCCTCTCCCTTAGATCCCTAGATTACAAAAACAACATATTGCAAATTCAGTATTTGCAGAATCCAAATGAGTGCTGCATTATATAACTCAAGCAATGCATCCAGCTTTTCCAATAAGTCAATACTGTAATCTTTGGATTTAACAATATGTGTTCCAAAAAACCAACTTATCCTATACGTTCCAGCTATATGGTATTGATTTTCATTATCTGAGGAAACAAAATGCAGGATATTTGTACTTGTAATTCTAAATGCATGCGGATTCTTATAGCAATATTAACTCTATCCACTCAGATATATTTTGTCCAAGACTAGTACAACCAAAGCTTCTAAGCAATCTGAGACATGAGAAACTAGATGAATCACAAGATATTCCAAAACTGAAATAAAGTAATGGGTTTAGCTTACCTTGACTACACTCCTGGGGCTTTTGACTTTTGGTGTACTTGTCCTCTTATGTTTTCTTGGATCCTGATGTCATACAGAAAATAAAATTCAGTATTGAGAAATGTATGTCTAAATGTGAAAATGGAGATTGAGCATATAGCTTCACAGAAGTCACCAGGTTCATACCTCAAACATGACTGTGCTTCTTGATTTCCTTTTATTAGTTCTTCCCATTTCCAGTTTCAACTTCATATTCGTCCCGAATGACCTGCAATGCATGAAGAAAGTCCCAGGTAGTTGATGGGATAAAGCAAAAGTTAGTCTCAGGTTGTTGAAGGGATAAGGCAAGAATTAATTGAATCTTAATAAGCAACATTAAATCCTTATTAATACTATTGCCACTAGAAAAAAGATTCATATTAATAATCTGTTTTGACCTACAGAAGTTGCTCTAAACCTAAAGTTGCATTATTTATGAATATACCATCAGTTAAATGCATGAGAGAAATTTCTACCTTTTTAAGGTGCTTTGAAATATTCATTACACTTGGTGAATTCATATTCTCTGAAGCTTTCTTCAACAGTGTTGACACTGGTGTTAGTGTTGCTCCCGCTAGAGGTGAATCCTACACACCAAATAGAATGAAATATCATAATGAGTCATATTGTCATGTGAAAAGGATCAAACATGAAAGAAATTAAAATGATTTTCAGAATATCGTCCCACCTTCTCATCATGCTTCGGTCTTCTTAGAGAGCGCTGACCTCTCCTTCTCACAACAGGGTTTCTCCTTGACGAAATAGAGTATTCCTGAGACAGAATGAAAGTCATCATATTGGTAGAAATTCCAGACTATTATCAGATTATGAAATTTTATGCTTCAACCAAGATCCCAAGGAGGAAATCTATGAAAAATATACGCTCTCCCACTGCATAAATCCATGCCATTTTGCATTGCCCTTCTAAACCTTAGCACAATGCATTCTTGAATAAAGGATCACTCTATTCGATCATGCATATTTTAATAGAAATAAAATAAATTCGTGTATCTCACTATTCTTATATCAGTAGTTGAATACAAACTTCAAAATTTAAATAGTAAGTTTTATCGGTCATAGATTAGTATCACTGCATCCAGATGTTATTCATGTTAATACAAATTCAAAAACTTTTGTGCAGGTGTGTGTGTGTGTGTGTGTGTGTCACAGAGAGAGAGAGAGAGAGAGAGAGAGAGAAGCATTGGTTTTAAAGCCAACCTTTTTCGAATTCACTTCAGAAGAAACTAAAATACTTGGAAAACTAATCAAATTAAACATTGGACTATAATATTATATCAAAACAGAAATGATTTAGGCACTTATAATAAATAAATGAAACAGAGCTGGTATTGTTTAAGAGTCAATATCCACTCCCACTGGGACAGATGAAGCCACATTTCTCAGCTATACATTCTTTCATGTAGGACAGGGAACAAAAAAGAAAAGACTGTTAAAAAGGAGACTAACCAGAAGAGAATGGGACAATCAAGAAAAAATTTCATTCATAGGGAAATTTACTAAACACAAAAGTACTTTTTCCTCTGTTTTTCTAGTAAACCAAACAGACCTTCAATTAAAGAAAGCATATGGAAAGCCACACATTAGGAGCTGAAGAAACACAAAAAGATCACAAATTCACATTCTCCTACATTGAAAAAAAAAAAAAAGGAGGAAGGAAAAATTAAAATGAGACCAACATTTGGGGCTGAATTTGACTCCGCAGGAAGAACTATTTTCCTCTGTTACTTTGATTATATAAACCAAATAAGACCTTCATGTAAGAAAAAACACACATACAACCATGCATTGATCAATACTCAGATAAAGAAACACCAAAAAGATCATAAATTTACATTCTTTAACATCAAATGGAAACGATTTCACTTCTTACAAACAATTTTCCTCTGTTTTTCTCAGCAATACATTGATCAATACCCAGATAAAGAAACACCATAAAGATGATAAATTCACGTTCTTTAACATAAAAAAGAATGAAAGAAAAGAATGAAAGACTGACCATTTGAAACTGAACTCGTGCTCGGGGGAACTTCATCGTCCTTCTTGGGCACACGAGCTGTGGGGTCGATTCTGCAGCCGAAGACTGGTGTAATTGATTGTGTGGTGCCCATCCTCACGTTGAGACTGAATCTCGGTAAGCTCAAAGAAGATGAAGAAGAAGAACCCACTTCAGGTCTTCGAGAAGAAGAAGAACCCACATCGGGATTTTGAGGAGGATCCATGTCAGGTGCTTGAACAGAGCAAATGGCTTTTCACTTCTTGGAAATGGGAATTTTGGTGAAGAAAGAAAGAAAAGAGAGAAATGGGTTTTGAGGAGAAATGGGAGAGAAGAGAATGAAATGAAGGGTGCTTTGGTTTTGGGGGGTTTTTGTCAGAGAAACTGGAAAGGTTATGAGTGTGTTAGGAGAGTGTGCCTTCCTTCTTCTCTCTATTTATTGTCTTATTATGGGCGCTATCTTTGTCTGCACGAATGTGTACGGCCGAGTTCACCAAAAATCAATTTTTATTTTGTGTTTTTGTATAGCCTTCAACTTGGGCAAGTGTTGGAATTTAACTTCCATTTCTTATTGCAATACCGCTTGAATCTAGTGAGTTTCCATGCCCCCAGATTCTCAACACCAAACAGGACCTATTTGGGACATGAAATGGAAAGTTAATTACTTGTCCCCATACAAGTCCACTTTGGAGCTTGCCAAGTAAATAGTATTCAAAATTTTACTTGGAGTTGCCTAAAAATCAGCTCCTAGTTCTAAATTTTACTTTGACATTGTGACTCAAGTGGGTAAATAATGAGGATTAGAGTGATTGATTTGGCTGTTGTTTAGGGTTCAGTGGAAGAGTATCTGATTTGGCTGTTGGCTAGGGTTTAGTTAAATTTAAGTATGTGTTTGTGGATGTGGGAGTATTTATTTATATATGATACAGAATTCAGAGGAAGGTAGATATGGGAAGATGTATAGCCGGGTAATAGAGGGACTGAGTTAAAAGTCAGTGCATGCCTCTCAGACCAGGGTTTCAAATTCCAATGGAGTGAAGTTATTCAGATGAGCTGGTGTAGGCTTCTGCCATGAGAGGTTTTGGTTGATAACCTTCTGAGAGATATGACTCTCCTTCTCTCTGTCATCCTGATGTTTATCCAATTATCCCAATCATGTGAATAAATTCTATCACTTTAGTCCAATCGATATATTTAATTGCTCACCATTACATGAGAGCTAGCTACCCCAGTTTCATGTGGATGATTGGTGGAACACTATACATTAATAGGAGCAACAAAAATTGCAGATTAAGCATAATGGTGTTTCTGTAGAAGCTAGTGATAATAAGGTGGGCATAATAGGGATCTTAGCTTTTTTTTTTATTTTTTTTTTGAAGTAAAGTGTCAAATCCAGTAATCCACACAAATAAATAGCACTTTTCTAATACAAAGATCTTACAACAAGAAACAAAAACCACACAGCAGCAGCAAGAGGATATAAATTATATCACACAGGCCAAAGTCTCCATATATGGATTATTAGATGCTTTAGGATAATAAGCTGCGTCAACTCGTAAGAGAGAATCATCAACTCCGGCCTTGGGAGTTAACTCAACAGATTTGAAGGTCTTGCTCTCAAGATTATAAGAAATGAGTTTACCAGGAGTATGCAGCAACAGAGACGAACTTTCCTCTTCTTCATTTTCGTCTCGATGGAGAGAGAACAACAAATTGTCCATAAACAAACACTACACCAAAAATCGCATCAGACAACGGCAGAAAACCGATGTGGGATTTGGAGTCCCACCGTTGTAGAGTGAGCCGTTGTCTGATGAAAAATCAGACAACGGTGGAACACAGTTGTGTGATAAACATACAGACAACAGGTTTGTGTTATAACTGTTGTGTGATAGCTCGGCAGATGCGAAGCGCAGCTGCGCAGCAATTGAGGCGTTGTCTTCAGACAACAGTGCCAGTTTTAAGCTGTTGTATGTTAAGCATATCAGACAACATTTTTTTATTTTGTCTGTTGTCTGATTGATCTTCAAACTTCAGTTCTTGGACTATATCTGTTGTGTGATTAACTTTAGGACAACAGAGTTCAATTAATTCTGTTGTCTGAGTATAAATCAGAAGACACTAATTCGTTAAAAACCGATGTGTGATATGATTGATTACAATGTGTTTTTGTCCCATTTTTGGCCATTCAGACAACAGGCAATGATCATTATATCTAATCTGTTGTGTGATCATTTGAACATCTCATTACTAAATTACATTGTGCATTCATTTGGTCCATTTACCAAATACAAACATAGCGAACCATCAAATGATTCATATAACCAATACTTTAAACTTCAAAAGCAAAAGGGGTGCATTTCCCAATCATTGAAGCCAACATTTTACACAAAAGCATTCTAGTGCATGCCCATCTACTTGGGACATCAAAAAATTGATACACATATATATACATATTGTTCCAAACCATGCCACACATGGTGCATGACAATGTACCAGCAGAGAAGCACAAAAAATATGCTTTCCTTATCTAAAATGTACCAGCAACAAGCGCGCTACTTCATGACTCTTGCTCATGTGTTGACAACAAACTTCCCCCACTTATTTCGCACTTGATCAATATCCGCTTGGGTGTATTGGCTGCTGCCTCTCCTCTCCCACTGAACATCTTTAACAGCCTCTAGCCTATAAAGTTTTCCAGCTTTCCAAATTGGACCTTCTGCCTTGAATTCCAGATTTACATGGGGACCTTTTATGATGTTACCAAACAATTCCAAAACCCAATTCTCAAGTACATCAAGAGATTCTGCATTGAGTACAATATCACAATGAATATATATTTTGACATCGGACTCTGGAGCATTAAAAAGCAGGATATTATATGTCAATGTAATAACAATGGCTCAATAACAGCATACAAAATTCCATCTACATTATAATAACAACTGCCAAAACACTATGATTTCTAACGGCCCAAGGCCTCATTGAAAAGTGCTAGTGAAATTATTTTTAGATTCAGAAACCAAAATATACCCTAGATCTCTCCAGCACGTTGCCTATTTTGAATTCCCACTATGATTTCTAACGGCCCAAAGGCCTCATCCAAAAGTCCTAGTGAAATTATTTTCGGCTTCATTGCCTATTTAGAATTCTAGGTATCAGAATAGTCACTATGAACACCATTACTGACAAACCCACAATGCTTAATTGTGTTCTCCTACATCAACCTCTGGTCCTCTACAAGTTCCTAGAATCAAATATGATAATGAACAAAACAAAATCCTTGGCCTAACAAATGTAATCTAAATGATAACAATATGAGAATGCTACCCTTTGGAACAAATTTGAAAGCAACAAGTACTAATGTTGAAGATGGTGGCACTCATGTACTTTTCTTTCTTGTATTACTTGATCTTTCACCAAGTAAATTCAAATGAATAACTCCTAAAAGATATTTGCAAAATGTCTCTTTGTTCCCCCTAACCCAATGGTTTTATCAGATGTTTCTTTTATAAAAGGTATTAGCAATATTTATTGAGCATGTCCAAAAAGTTGGCTTATGGATTTTTTTACAGATTTATTTATTTTATACATATATATATATATATATTATTCAAATGAGCTTTCAAGACAGAATTGTAGAGAAAAAATGCATTACCTAGATGCCTTTTGAAATTCAGTCAAAAAGTTGTAGAACTCTCTTGGTGAAGAACTACCTCCTTGCTCCCTACACACTAACAAATACTCCATAGCCTGAAATAATTTCGAGTGTTACCATCCATTGCAAACAATAATAACATGATATAACAAAGTGCATAAGATTCTAATGAAAAAAATCAAGAATGATTGTTTGAATAATAATAAAGTTTCTGTAACCAATTGCTCTGGTTGCTGAATTGGAATTTGGAATAAGATCTGCATCAAGAAGCCATCTAGCCTCAGACAAGATACCATCAGTTCCTGCAGTAAACTAAATGATGAGCTTATGTAAAACAAATGAAATTTTCTTATTTGATTCAAGAACACAAAGATGGATGATCAATCTATAGTAATGTACCCCAATATGACTTACCTGACACCATATCTTCACATCGCCAATCAATTGATCTGTATAGATCAACCCTTTGGTTTGAGAGGAAAAAGCAAATGAAGTCATAGTCCAATTCCTTTGATTTAACTTCCTCCACAACATCAGCAGAGGAACTAATGTCATTAGTGTCTACTACACTAGAATCACATTCTTTGCGGAAAGAATCATACGGTACTTCGAAGGCAGATGGAGGTGATCTACTAGACTGTCATTTCATGAAAAAAAAAATATTCAACCAGAGAGACAACAATGATTTAAGTTATCAACAAAACACTTATGTTTGTCATGTGTCTCTCTGTTTAAAGAATGTATAGTTTAAGTCCCTATCTTTTTTGTTTGGGGTGGGGCTAGGGGGATATTCCATTATTCACATATATAAGCAGAAACATTACAGATCAACTTTGATGATCTCCAGGCTGCGTCTTAATCGGTACCAATCATTAGCAGCCAAAAATTGAGCCTTAGGGTCACCTGCTTTGATCACCAACTGCACAGCTGCATCCCAGTGTCCATTTCTTTCTAAATCTGCCAACTCAAAAGACACTTCAGATGCGATCTCTTTTGAGGCTTTGGGAACATCTGGTTTTCCATATATTAACCTGATATTTATAACAACAAGTACTGTTATGAATACAACCGAAAAGAAGAGAAAAACACATAAATAATAGCATCCCTCTAAATTCCAGAGTGTATCTGAATTCAACCTAAAGAGACAGAGTTAAATGGTGCCAATATCACCAACAAACATAGAGTTGTCTTTTCAAAATATATTTGTTTACCAGGAAGGCTATTTTATCAACAACTAAGTGGCATTTCTGTGACTTAACATTCTAACTTTAACATAATTAACATATACACTAATAATAAGACAGAGAAAATTTTGTAGAAAATATTTACACAAGAACATAGTAGCACCTACCATCGCAAGTACAATCCAGTGCCACTAGTAACTATGGGAACACGCCCATTATCAAGAATACACCTTGTAGCTTGCCTTGCATCGTCATAAAATTGTCCAACGGAGTAGTCTGAAGAATAATACATGTGTTAAATTGGGAGAACAGATATATCCAAAGTTCCAAACATAGTAGTAGAAAACTCAACATCATCTCAATGGCTTAAAAAAATAAAAGCAAAAATAATAGCAGCATCGATAAAAGCTGCTCCTATCCAGGATTCAGTTCAATTGAGATGTCATAATCACATAAACAAAAACTGCAGATTGTAAAAAATAAAGGTCCACCTCCACTATCTTTGAAGAAGCCGAATAATAGAAAGACAAGGCACTAATCACAGAAACTACATGATAATTTGAATATGACAACCAAAAACTCACAAATAATACGGCACACATAAAACTAACAATTGTGGAAGTGTCAAATTATACAGAACAGTTAAAGTGGAAGGTTCAAGATTTTTTGAGATTTGTCTGTGCCTGCTCATCAAGTGCTTGAATAAATGAGCCTCTCTTATTCCACGACTTCATATACTATTTCATATACTTTAGTTGTTCTAGGATACTCAGTGTTAAGTTTTTATTATTATACCATATGCTCTTTGCCTCTTTCCCATCGCAAGTTTACTTGCAACTATAATTTTTCTTTTCTAATGTTTTACATTCATGCATTTTTTTTAAAAACACAGCATAGGCAAATCTACATTATGAAGCAAAAGCTATCATCTCTCTAGTAAATCAACTTGTAGCAAACAGTCATTCCGGGAGAGGAGGGAATTGCAGCAAACAATGACATTTCTTATTGCAAGTCATAAATCGTTTGCTCTTTTGAAGCACGAATCAAAACAACCTTCATATAAAGATCACATCTTTATAAGCAGAACTGCAGAGCATTAGCCGATATGAAGAAGTGAAGAACGAAGAACTGAAGAACTGAAGAGGGACTTACAGAGTGAAATACCCATTACCCATTACAGAGTGAAGTACTCATTACGGTCATTACCCAAGTACCCACTAATCAAATATTCAAAATACCAATTCAAACTTCCAATTCAAGGGAATAGAGGGACTTACAGAGTTAGAGATTGAAGGCGGTGCGCATTACAAAGCGAGTCTGAAGCAGCCGAGATAAAGCACTGGAGCTGTAGTGGCTTGGGGAGAGCTGCGGTGGTTCGAGGGAGCTGCCATGAAGGCGTGGACGAGTGATGCAGAGGCGTGGTGGCTTGGTATGGAGAGACCGGAGAGCGAATAGGAGTTTTGGGGATCGAATGGTTTAGGCAGATTAGGACTCAATGTCTCATTGATTTGGGGATCGAATGGTTTAGGCCGTTTTAGATGTCGCGAAAAGGAAAAAAAAAAAAAAACCAGCCTAGTCGCCTTGCCACCCAGACGAAAGCCCAGGCTCCATTACCTTTCTCATTCGAAGACCAACACAAGCCCAGAAATCCCAAATCGAAGAGAGGACGAAGAGCCGTAAAAACCCCAAATCGAGTAGCTGTGAAACCCCCAAATCCCCAAATTGACGTTGTAAACCTAGAGATCGAAGAACCCTAATCTTCAGCGGATTGAAGAACCTCCTCCTTCTTCCCAGTTCCTAATACGCAGAACCCTATTTCTTCACAAATGGAATTGAGTGATGGCTGAATCGAGATAATAGAACCCTAATCTCGGCGGTGATGTGTGTAGGCGAAGATCATGATGTAGATGGAGGAAGGGATTGCGGAGACAATAGGGAGAGGAGCAATCTAGGAAAAGGGACAGTAAAACGCGAGAGGAGATGATGTTTTGAGGAGAGATGCTCGAAGAAAAGGTCCTTTGTTATTTTGTGCTAGTGGGAGATAATAGCTATCTTGCGCGGGGGTTTGGTTTTTTTTAAAAAAAAATTTTGTATTCATGAATCAGACAACACATATATGAAGTTATGTTGTCTGATTATACATAGTTTAAATTTGAGCTGAGGGAGCAAGGAGGGATAGTTCCCGCCTATGTGCAATCATAGTACCAGTTTTGGCGCTAGAAATATGTATCTCTCATTCAAACAACACAAATAAGAAATTACGTTGTAGGAGTACATATATGTACCCTATATTTCGATCAAAGTTTGTTCATTTTGGGGGAATGAATGACATTTTGGATGCATTGAAATTTCCCAGTATATATCTTCATTACTTGGACAACACAAAGTAAAAAACTGTTGTATGATGTTTTGCAAGCTACACTCATACAACAGATATAACTATTCTATTGTCCTTTGGAGTACCAATTTGGAGCCAAATTTGAGTTAGGCTAAGAGGGAAATCTGCCTCTGTTTTTTTTTTTCATTCACACAACAGATTATTCTTGTAACCATTGTGCAATGACCTTCTAAACAAAAACTTCATAATTTTAACCACCTTATACAACGTAAGTTTACTAAACGTGTTGTGTGATTCACTTTTCTTCATCACACAACACTTTTTTTTTTCGTTGTGCAAAAAGTGTTGTGTGTTAACGTTTTTGGTGTAGTGAAAGAGCGGGAAAGAAGCGCACAAGGGATCAAGATCAACATGGTACTTGACAAACCAGCCAGAGTAGTCTCTTCCCATCTCCAACACTTCAAATTTAGTAAGACAGGGATCAAAAAGATCAATAAGATGCAAATGGTGCCCCTCACAAGACTCCCGAAAGTATCTAGATTTCCTCTTGCAAATGTCCTTCTCGTAAAGGTGAGGAGGATTATCAATAAAATCGTCCCGTTCTTCATCTATGTGAAAGTATGCTACCTCACCATACATGCCTAACCAATTAATTACTCCATTCCAGTCTAGCATGCATTCATGATAAGGGATGCTAAATACCCTCTCAATAAAAGAATCAAGAAACCTCCAACTTTGAGTCTCGGATGAATATATCACTACGTGAAAGATGGTGCATTTTTTGGATCCATCAATGGTCCAAAGATAGACCACCTTGTAATGAGGTGATTTGGAGGGGTCAAAGGCCTAAGCAATAGAGATGATATAGGGTTCTACTTGTTCACCGGTAGCGGTGGTAACAAGAGTAGTTGGAGGAGGAATAAGTGTGTGGAACTGATTGGTTGTAGGATTGAGAATAAAATATGGGGTGGGGTGTGGGGGTGGGGGTTTACATTTTCAGAACGAAAAAGACTACACAAGAAGAGGCCATTGCAGGACTGGATAATTCTGATGGCATCATCATATTGGTTTTGAGCAAAGTTAAGAGGATTGAACAAGGTTGAACCAGACCGAGATGGGCTTTTGTTACAACAAAGAGGAAAAGGGTCAACGGGAAAGGTCTGGCCAGTTTTGGTATCGTAATCATACTCGAGAGGATTACAAATAGGTGAAGTAGAGCCAGATGGGTTTTGGTTTTCATGGTTAGTACTTGATGCAGAATGGATGGCAGCCCAATTCGAAAAACAGTTGGATCATACTAAAGGAGGAAAACGAAAAGTGACTAGTAGACACGAAATAGCTCGGTGTCCGATTAGGACGTGCCTTACCTTTCCGGAAAGGGAATTGCGCCAGAAACAAGACTCATATCTTAGCTATGGCTTGTGGCCTTTTTGGGGCTTTCGGGGTCGTTTAGGGCCTCAAAACTGTATTTTTCTATTTTTCCCGTTTTGGTTTTCCTAGTTATTTTTTTGTTTTCATTTTTATCCATGGGCTTTAGGGTTTCATTGTTAGTCGCCCTATGGTTACTTTTCTCTTATTTATGCAGCCGCAAGCAGCTTCAATAAAATAGAGAATTTCTCTTTTATCTCTGGTGGACTCCAGAACTCTTTTGTTAGGTTTATTGCTGGTAAACCTAGTTATCAATCCGACTGCGTCAGGTGGTATCAGAGCAGGTCTTCCCTATCTCTTTTATTTGTCTTAGTAGCAATGGGTGAAGTTACGAAATCAGATATTGAAGCTCTTACGACAGCGTTTACCGCTGCCATCAATTCCATGAATAATCAGATTGGAGAAATTCGTGGATTGGTGGGTGAGAGGAACAACAACAACAATCGAAATAAAGGCGGGGAAGGAGGCCAGCGAGTTAGGGCTCCACGTGGTGAAGTTGTTGTTAATCCTTCAGAGTCTGAGTCTGAAGAAGAAATTGTGCAACATGAACACCAAGGACAAGCCGACCAGGATTACAAAGTCAAGGCTGAGATTCCTTTCTTTTCAAGCAACTTGGGTGTAGAAGATTATCTGGATTGGCAGCTTCAGGTGGACAGATTCTTTGAGATTATGGAAGTGCCTGAACATAAGCAGGTTAAGCATGTTGCCTGGAGATTGAAGAGTACTGCTGTAGTTTGGTGGGATAAATTGCAGAACACTCGAAGGCAGCAGAGGAAACAGGATGTTAGAACATGGTGAAGAATGAAGCAGTTGATGATGGAGATATTCTTGCCAGATGATTATGAGCAGATTTTGTACAGGTTATGTATTGAATGTGTCCAGGGAACTAGGACAGTGGCTAAGTACACTGCTGAGTTCTTACCCTACTTAGAGAGTAATGAATTAGGAGAATCTGAAGGCCAGAAGGTGGCTCGCTATATCAGTAGGCTGAAGCCTTTCATTTAGGAGAAAATTGGGTTAGTCACTATGTGGACTGTGGCAGAAGCTTCAAACCTAGCATTGAAGGCAGAGTTGTTAGAGAAGCCCTCACGAGCTTCTTCTTTCGAGAGATATAACTACCAAAGGAGCACATATTTGGTTAACTCCTCAACTGACAGGGGTAAAACCACACTGCAGAAAACAGAAAAAGCTTTTAGGGCTTCCAATCCTCCTTTTAAAGGGGCTGGCAGTTCTAACAGTTCTAGTGGTGCTCAAAACAGGACCCCGAACCAGAGACTTAATAATCCTTATGCTAGATCTACAACAGACGTCTGTTATTGATGCAACAAACCTGGGCATAGATCTAATGTGTGTCCTGAGAGGAGACAAACTACTCTTATAGGTGAATATGATGAAGATGAAGATGAAGAAGAAGAAGGAAGAGGTGACGATTATGATGGGGCTGAGTTTGCGGAGGAGGAGTCTCCTGAAAAGGTTAATATTGTGTTGCAGCAGGTCTTATTATGTCCTCAAGAAGATGGGCAGCGATGCAATATTTTCAGGTCATTTTGTTCCATCAATAACAAAGTGTGCAATTTGATTGTGGATAATGGGAGCTGTGAAAAATTTGTAGCCAAGAAGCTGGTGGAATACTTGCAGTTACCTATGCAGCCTCATGAAGCACCTTATTCCCTTGGTTGGGTCAAGAAAGGTCCACAAGTTCGAGTTACTGATTCCTGCAAAGTACCGGTATCCATTGGTAAACATTATAAAGATGAAGTTCTGTGTGATATTATTGATATGGATGCTTGTCATATTTTATTTGGACGACCTTAGCAATATGATGTGGATGTGATTTATAAAGGCAAAGATAATGTGATGATGTTTATGTGGAATAGTCATAAAATTGCTCTGGCTCTTGTGTGTCAATTTGAGAAATCTGCTGGAAAGAAAGGGGAGAGTTTTCTGACCTTGTCTAGTAGTGAATTTCAGATGGAGGAGGCCTTTAAAGAATCTGAAGTTTTCTGCCCAGTGGTGATAAAGGGGTTGTTGGCTGCAGAAAAGGAAGATGTGGTGATCCCTAAGGAAGTGCAGAATATGTTGGGAGAGTTTGAAGAGTTGATTTCAGATGAGTTGCCCAACGAACTACCACCAATGAGGGACATTCAACATCAGATTGATTTGGTTCCTGGAGCTAGTTTACCAAATCTGCCACATTACTGAATGAGTCCCAAGGAGAATGAGATTTTGAGGGAGCAGATTGAAGACTTGTTGAAAAAGGGTTCATTCGTGAAAGTATGAGTCCTTGTGCAGTTCCAGTCCTCCTTGTGCCTAAGAAGGGCAATCAATGGCGGATGTGTGTTGATAGCAGGGCCATAAATAAGATAACTGTGAAGTACATGTTTCCCATTCCTCGTTTGGAGGACATGCTTGATGAACTAGAAGGTTCCAAAGTGTTTACCAAGATAGACCTTCAAAGTGGTTACCACCAGATTCCAATCAAGCCAGGAGATGAGTGGAAGACAGCTTTTAAGAGCAAGGATGGCTTGTTCGAGTGGATGGTTATGCCATTCGGGTTGTCTAATGCACCTAGGACTTTTATAAGGCTTATGAACCAGGTTCTTCGTCCTTCTATTGGTTCCTTTGTCGTGGTGTATTTTGATGATATATTGATCTATAGCAGGACCAAAGAAGAACAACTGGTACATTTGAGGCAGGTTTTAGGATCTTTACAAGAAAATATACTGTACATTAACCTGAAGAAGTGTACTTTCTGTACCAACAAACTGTTATTTTTAGGATTTGTGGTTGGAGAAGAAGGCATTTAGGTTGATGAAGAGAAGGTGAGAGCAATAAGAGAATGGCCAGCTCCAAAAACAGTTTCTGAGGTGCGGAGCTTTCATGGTTTAGCTACCTTCTACAAGAGGTTTGTGAAGAATTTCAGTACCATTACTGCCCCTATTACTGAATGTTTGAAGAAAGGCAAATTCTAATGGGGAGAGGAACAAGAGAAGAGTTTTGCCTTAATCAAGGAGAAACTTTGTACTGCACCAGTTCTTGCTCTTCCTAATTTTGACAAGGTATTTTAGGTTGAATGTGATGCTAGTGGCATGGGGGTAGGTGCTGTGTTGTCACAAGAAAAGAAACCAGTAGCATTCTTTAGTGAAAAGCTGAGTGAAGCTCGTCAGAAGTGGAGTATTTATGACCAAGAATTTTATGCAGTGTTCCGGGCATTGAGGCAATGGGAGCACTACCTGATTCAGAGGGAGTTTGTACTGTTCACTAATCATCAGGCCTTGAAGTACCTTAATAGCCAGAAACTGTGAATAAGATGAATGCAAGGTGGGTGAGTTTTCTGTAGAAATTCCCTTTTGTGATTCAGCATAAATCTAGTACTCTTAACCGGGTTGCAGATGCTTTGAGTAGGAGGGCTTCCTTGCTGGTCACTTTAGCTTAGGAGATTGTGGGGTTTGATCTCTTAAAGGAGTTGTATGAGGAAGATGTTGATTTCAAGGAGAATTGGGCCAAATGCAGCAACAATAATACAGTTGCAGATTTTTATGAGAATGAAGGATATTTATTCAAGGGCAACCGGCTATGTATCCCTAGTTCTTCATTGAGGGAGAAACTGATCAGAGATTTTCATGGAGGCGGATCGAGTGGGCACTTGGGCCGAGACAAAACTATTGCTAGCCTTGAGGAGAGGTATTTCTGGCCACAGTTGAAGAAGGATGCAGAAACTATCGTGAGAAAGTGTTACACCTGCCAGGTTTCTAAGGGTCAGTCCCAAAACACAGGTCTTTATCTACCTTTACATGTTCCTGAAGATATTTGGCAGGATCTTGCTATGGATTTTGTATTGGGATTACCCCGTACCCAACGGGGTGTGGATTCAGTATTTATGGTAGTTGACAGGTTCTCCAAGATGGCGCATTTCATTGCATGTAAGAAGACTGCTGATGCTTCTCATATAGCCAAACTGTTCTTCAGGGAGGTGGTTCATTTGCATGGAGTTCCCAAGTCCATTACTTCTGACAGAGACACAAAGTTCCTTAACCATTTCTGGATTACTTGTGGAGGATGTTTGGAACAGTTTTGAACCGTAGCAGCACAGCTCATCCTCAAACTGATGGGCAGACAGAGGTTACTAACAAAACTTTGGGTAACATGGTCCGAAGTGTTTGTGAAGATCGTCCTAAACAGTGGGATTATGCTTTGCCACAGGTGGAGTTTGCTTATAACAGTGCAGTGCATAGTGCAACAGGGAAGTCACCATTCTCCTTAGTTTATACTGTTGTTCCTCGACATGTGGTTGATCTAGTGAAGCTTCCTAGTGTTAGTGTTACTGCTGAGGGTATGGCTAGAGACATGCAGGCTGTTCGAGACAAAGTTAAGGACAAGCTGGAAGCAACTAATGCTAAGTATAAAGCTGCAGCTGATAAACATCGCAGAGGAAAAGTGTTCCAAAAGGGTGATGACATGATGGTGTTTCTGAGGAAAGAGAGATTTCCTGTTGGTACCTATAACAAGCTGAAGCCAAGAAAATATGGTCCTTTTAAGGTGCTGCGGAAGATCAACGACAATGCTTATGTTGTTGCCCTTCATGATTCCATAGGTATCTCTAACACCTTTAATGTGGTTGACCTGCATGAGTTTCATGAAGATGAGGTTCTTTATCCAGATGAGAACTCGGGGTCAAGTTCTTCGGAGGTGGAGGAGACTAATGCAGAACGGATGGCAGCCCAATTCGAAGAACAGTTGGATCGTGCTAAAGGAGGAAAACGAAAAGTGACTAGTAGACAGGAAACAGTTCGGTGTCCGATTGGGACGTGCCTTCCCTTTCCGGAAAGGAAATTGGGCCAGAAAAAAGACTCGTAGCTTTGCTATGATCTGTGGCCTTTTTCAGGCTTTCGGGGTAGTTTAGGGCCTCAAAACTGCATTTTTCTATTTCTCCCGTTTTGGTTTTCCTAGTTATTTTTTGGGTTGTTTTCGTTTTTACCCATGGGGCTTAGGGTTTCATTGTTAGTCGCCCTAGGGTTACTTTTCTCTTGCGGCTGCAAAACGGATCTTTCAACTTTTAATCAATAAAATAGAGAATTTTCTCTTTTATCTCTGGTGGACTCCAGAACCCTTTTGTTAGGTTTATTGCTGGTAAACCTAGTTATCAATCCGACTGCGTCAGTACTACTAGTTCCACGCATGTGATCAAGATCATCAAGAGGGATGAAACGAAATGGGTGTTTGGATGTGTCAAAGAAGACGGCGGAGATAGGAGTGTGGCAGTGACAGAATCTAGGGTCGGATATAAGAGAGAGCCAGTGCTTGGAGACACATTTGAATCGGACCAGAGGCCTAGTAGGCACACGCACAAGGATTTGGGTAAGGAGTTCTTCGGTGTGGCTACGGTTTCTGCTGTGCTACTGATGCAGCGTTCGGGGTAGAATCTCTGCGCCATCTAAATTCTAATTGAACAAGGCTTTTATAAGGCTACCGAACCGACCTTGATCAACAAGTCCTGATGAATAAAGGAAAACATTAAATCTGAATCCATTAGTCTGTCCTAGCTTAGCTCCTCCTTCGAATCCCCACAACACAACCATCGTTCAAATACTCACAACACAACCCTCAACTTGCTGGAAGGGGAGCTAAGACCGAACCCAACTTCAATTCAGCTCACTTTTCCTCAACCAAGTGTAACGACGAATTGATTGTGTCGGTGCCGGCTGTCGGAGTGGGCTACGGCTGGGTGAGTTGATCTTCAATCTGTCGTTTCGAAACTAAAACTACCCAGATTTGGCTTAGGCTTTGCTGAGTTCTGGTGAAGTTTCAAAACTGGATGGAAGTTGCAGGTCGAAGAATGAAGAGATCTGTTATCGCAGTCGGGATGGGAGTTACATGTAAAGGGAGATCCGAATCGAAACTGACGGTTCAGTTCGGTTCGGTTCGGTGCTGTTCAAAGACTTAACAAGCGTTAGCTAAATTTCTTTACATATACTAATATATAAAGGTTAGGCTACTCCTTACATATACTAATATATAAAGGTTAGGCTACTCCTCGGGAATGTTATTTGGGTTTCGACTTTGATATCATTTTATTTTAGTAATCTCGTGAGGGACAGGACTCTCCTTCCACTGTAGCTTCTTGATGTATATTCTGATCATGCATTATTCAGTCAATTCTTTCAGTTGACTTTAGTTAAATATATTTCATTGTTAATTATTCTAGCTTTGATAACTAGAATAAATCTCATAGTGTTGAAGGATGTCGACATAATGTGTGCCTCTACAAACTAGGGTTTAGAGTTTGTAATAGGAAGAGGTTCTAGGTATTCAATTGTATTCGGATTCTTACCTTTTGTGTACCTTGTAACTCCCTATTTAAAGGGCTCCTATTATCAATGAATAGACAATTACAATTTTCCACAACACGTTATCAGCACGAGTTCTAACCTTAGCCTAAAAGAAAAAAACCCTAAAAACCAAAACTGCCGCAAGCTTTGCAGCCTCCTACCGAAAACCCTAGCCTCCACTACACCCAGCCCTGCTGCCCTTGCAGCCAGCCAAACCACTGCAGCCTCCCTGGCTCAAGCCTGCAGCTTCCTATCGCATGACCTGCAACCCCTACGACAAGTCCTCGCCTGCTGCCCTGTAGTCTGTGCCCCTGCAGCACATCTACTGCCCCTGCAGCCCACTCGCTACAACCCTCACCGCAGCCTCACAGCAGCTCCCCGCAGCAGCACCGTCCCCGCAGCAGCCAACCTTAGTTGCTGCCCTTACATAGTAGCCTTACAGCCTTGCAACCACGCAACCCATCAGCCTCGCAGACCTGCAGCCTCACAGCCATAGCCAGCTTGCCTAGCCACACCGCTAGCTGCAGCCCCCGCAGTGAAAGAAACACCCAGAAAACAGAGGGAAGAAGAAGAAGACGCGTAGAAGGAGGGAGAAGGAGTGGGCCCAGAAAGAAAGGAAGAAGGAAAGAAGAAAAAAAAAAAAAAAGGAAGCAGGCCTGGGCCACTAAAAGAGAAAAAAAAAAAAAAAAAAGGAAGGGAGAAAGGCAGCCCACCAACTGCCAATTTCCGACCAGATTATGGCAATCCTAATTTAGCTACAAGCCCGTGTATAAAGAATCGTGAAGCAAAGCTTCAAATTACCAAGTAAGTTTTTACGATTAAAGTTCATGTTTTCTTGTCTTTTAAATTCCTTTTATTTTCTGCAGAATATTGGAATATATGTTGCCAAATGGTTTTGAGTGTTTAACAAAGCGGAATTGTGGGATTCACGCTTAACGACCTAAGAGTGTTCGTATGAACTAAGAATGTTTATAATTAAATGAACTAAGAGCGTTTGTATGAACTAATAGTGTTCATAATGCTTGGACTAAGAGCGTCCGCAAGCATCAAATTGTGACCATATTAAAACATTATTGTTTGGTCTAATCCAAAAGAGATTCTTGGAAATTGATTTCTTGGTAGCATAGCTCGGAAATCTTATTGTTTTAGTTTTCGTGGAAGTTTAACTCCGAAACTAATATATCTTCTCTTTTTATTTTCAGGATGTCGAATAAACCTAGACTCGACTTTCCCATGCTTGACTCAACAGGCTCGGATTACCACAGTTGGGTAACCGATGTTGAGAACCATCTCACTTCAAAGGGAATATTACCCATAATCCAGGCACCTAACTCGGATCTTGTGTTCATGCGAACACCTACAAAGCATGCTCAAGCAGTTATCTTGATGCGACACCATATAGACAAGGCACTCAGATTGGAGTATATGTCAATCAAGAATGCAAGAGAGCTATGGGTAGCGCTAGAAGAGCGCTTTGGCAATGTCCAAGATTCCCTCCTCCCTGACTTGAAGGTTCAATGGAACAATCTCCGCTTTGCTGATTTTAAGTCTGTTGCTGAATATAATTCAGAAGCTCTTCGCATACAGTCTATGTTGACGTTTTATAGACAACCTCTCACAGAGCAAGAGCTAATTGAGAAAACTCTCTCCACCTTCCCCATTTTAGCCATTATGGTATCAAAGTAATACCATACTTAAGTCAATGCTAGACGGATCACGAGGTTTCGTCAGCTTATTAATGTTATATCTGTAGCTGAGAAACATGATAACATACTCGTGAGGAATTATAATTCAAGGCCCATTAGAACTAAAGCGTTTATGAGGCGAATTATAATGCACCCAAAGGAGGGCGCAAGGAGCAGTACCCTAAGAATGGGTGACATGAGGGACGTATGGCCCATATAACCGCCCTAACCAGGAAGGAAACCGCAAGTTTGGTGTGGATACACATGGTGGTAATGCCACTCGTGGGAGAGGGGGTCGTGGTATCTCTAGCCGTAATGGTGGCACCATGGTCATGGTGGTGGCACCAATCCTCCTAGGGAACGCCCGCAACATGCACAACGTGCACCTCAATTAAAGGGAGGCAACCATAATGATGTGTGTCATCGATGTGGATCAATTGAGCATTGGTTCAAGCAATGCAAGGCAAGCGAACAACTAGCTGCAAGATACAGGGCATACAGGAACCTGAAGGAGCAAGAAGTGTACCATGCAGAAGAAGAAGAAGAAGATGGTGGAGATGTCAATCTCACCATAGAGGACTTCAAAGCTGAAGATGAAGTGCACAAGGATGCAGCAGACTTTGATTAGATTAGTCCTTTTAGTTTTCCAAGAACTTTTGTAATGGCAATATGCCTTAGTCAATAAATGACAATTGTATTAACTCTTTCTTATGTAGCGGACCCAATAAAATGTGATGTCTAGGAAAGTCATTGAGATTATTGGTACTTAAGAGAGTCTCGCTCCACCAACATCTCTCTCTACTTTCCTGGTCATATTTGATTGGAGTTACCAAACGGATAGAGTGACTACAATGTGTCTTAGTTTGATTTTATTTTGGATTAGATTTTGGAAACTTTGATGTAATCGTTGGCTATTAATAAAGTGTCAATTCTTTTACTTAATGTCTTGGACATACCTTAATTCGAACTTTATTATATAAGAGCCAATGGTTTTCATGTGGAAACACATTATGAGAATGGACAGAGTTCCTTTGCATCACCTCTAATGACTATGGACATAAACGAGTATTAGAGAAACTTATGTATCGCTCTAGTGGGTTGTATGCAACCACTATTCGAGTTATTGAATCCAACCATATCATGAGAGACGACTTATGGGATTCTGACACATATAGGCTTTGGCATGATAATCCGTGTACTAAAGACTTTACACGAACATCCATTTTCAGAACGAAGAAAAGTAAGAACCAAAATTGGTTTAAGGAGCTACACATGTGCCTCATGGCGCCATGATTGTGCAAAGACCGGCCACACATGGCAGACGCCGCCTATCCCCTGCGGCAAATACATGGCATTGACACCATAAACCTTTATTCAACTCCTCTCCCTACTTCTCAAGTCCATTGTGACATTGTGGCTTAACCAAAACCTTCATTGGTTGATTATAAGGCCCATGTTTCGTTCTGTAAAGCCTGTTATTTAGGATTGAGACCATCCTATGCAAAGGAGATTGAGGAAATAATTCCATTCTCACAAAGAATCAAAGGGAATTCTATGGATTTGATCAACCAACTTGCGGACCGTATAGATGTTTTATGGTGTTGGTAGATACGCAAACACGCTGGTCACGTGTTGTGCCATTATCCACTCATAATACTGCTTATACTACACTCTTAGCACATAACATATGGCTACAGGCTCACTACCTAGATCATCCCATTCAGTCAATTTGACTTGATAATGCTAGAGAGTTTACATCGAAAATTTTGATGACTATTGCATATCATTCGGTATTGATATCAAGTATCATATTCTCATGTACACACCCAATTGGTCTGGCGAAAAAGCCATCATTAAAAGACTACAATGGTAGCCCGGACTTTGGTAATGCGTACCAGTATTTCCGTTTGGGTTATGCAATATCGCATGCAGCTATGCTCATTCGTCTACGACTCATAGCATCCACTCAACTTTTATTTGCATTACAGCTAGTGACTGGGTTTGAGTCTAAATATCTCGTACTTATGCATATTTGAGTGCACGGTTTATATGCCAATTGCTCCGCCACAGCGCATCAACATGAGTCATTGCAATGAATGCATATATATATATATATATAATATATAATATATATATATATATATATATATATTTGTGTTGGCCATATGCCTCTAACTATAAGTCCGCTACGTAAAAACCTTGACAGGCGATCTCTATTTCGCTGGATTTGCGAATTGTCACCTTGATGAGACAGTCTTCCCGTCGTTAGGGGAGATTAGAACGTCAATGTTCAACAGGAACGATAGGAATTGTCGTGGTCTGTCCCCACTATGTCTCATCTTGATCCCCCTAAAGTGACGAGATCACATATACCTGCTGCAAATATGTCTGCAAGGATTGATGTCCCTATAGGAGTACATGGTGCCACCCAGAGAAGATGGGTACGGCACCATCACCATGGATGGTGGTATGGTGACACCACAAGGTGGCATAATGGCGTCATAGGCCATGGGTTTGGCTAGAGAGCATAGGAGACCCATAGGTTCGATGGATTCTCGCCCAAGGAAGAGAGCGAGTTCGGCACAACTTGATCCATTGATCATTGATACTCAAATCCGTCTCATGAGAATATTCTGGATTGTGGTTATGTCAAAGAGACATCGTTGGGGGACGCCTTAATGTTAGAACCAATTCCTGAAAATATAGAGATCTCTACAAGCTACACTAGTGTACATGAGGACGTGGAATTATTGAGACCAATGACATCGAACCTTATTCCGTTGAAGAACGCCAACATAGAGAAAATTGACCTAAATGGAAAGATGTGATCCAAGTTGAATTGGATTCACTAACGAAGAGGAAGGATTTCGGGCCTGAGATACCAACACCTCCTTACATAAAACCTATTGACATTAATAGGTCTTCGTTAGATAGCGTGATGAGAAAAAGAGATGGTAATCTCACCTTATGGCCCAAGGTTTCTCACAACGCTCTGGAATTGACTACGAGAAGACATATTCTCTCGTAATGGATGTCATTGCACTCCACTACCTTGTCAGTTTGGTAGTTTCCAAATAACTGAACATGCAGCTTACGGATGTGGTCACTGCGTATCTCTATGGGGATCTAGATACGGAATATAATAAAGGTTCTTATGGACTTCATTTACCCAAGTCAAGTGGCTCTAGACCACGGAGCTTATTTGCAATGAGGTTGAAATGCTCACTAAAATGACTACTTGATTGGGAAGCGATATGATGAACTATGCCCAAGCGTTTCCATGATAAGTTCCGGATTTGCAATTGTCGCGGTTTATGTTGATAAACATAATTGAAACCCTTGAGAGCTAAGGGAAATGGCTAAACACCTGAAATCTAAGTTTGAGAGGAAGGACCTTGGGAGAACACGGTTTTGTTTAGATTCAGAACTTGTATACCGTGTCAATAGATGCTTAGGCATAAAGTCAATAATGCACTCCCATGGTCGTCTGTAGTCTTGGCCCTAACAGGGATCCGTTTCATCCCAGGGATGATGACGAAGACTTGTTAATAGCAGAAGTGCTTACTTATGTACAATAGGCGCATTATTGTACTTAGCACAATACAAGACCGGACACCTCAATTATTATGAACTTGTTGGCTAGATATAGCCCCGCGTCAAAGCAACGCCATTATATTGGTATAAAGTCAATCTTTCGATATTGAGAGATACGATTGATATGGGCTTGTTCTATCCCTACAGAGAGAAAAGAAATGATGGAAGTGTGGGATCGGACCCCACAAGGCAAAATACCACCTTCCGTGCTCCTCCTCCCCTCCATCGAAATGACAATAAGCACTTCTAAATATGAAGTGAACCAAATCCGATCTGAGGATAATGTAGCGGACTTATTTACTCAGTCGTTACCTAAATCCACCTTTGAGAAACATGTGAAGAGCATCGAATTGAGAAAGTTATCCGAACTCCCATGATTGTAGCAATCATGAGGGGATATTGACATTAGGGGGAGGCATGATGTCTACATGTTCGGTCTCGAAGAGTGAAGGACGTGTTGTGCTCTTTTTGTCCTTCGACTAGGGTTATTTTTGTCCCACAGGGTTTTTGTTACCTGGCAAGGTTTTTAAAGAGGCAACGATCAAAGCATCATCACCAAGTTTAAGTGGCACAAGGGGGAGTGTTGAAGGATGTCGACATAATGTGTACCTCTACAAACTAGGGTTTAGAGTTTGTAATAGGAAGAGGTTCTAGGTATTCAATTGTATTCGGATTCTTACCTTTTATGTACCTTATAACTCCCTATTTAAAGGGCTCCTATTATCAATGAATAGACAATTACAATTCTCTACAACACATAGAAGGCAACATTCGATTACTAGATTACTATATATCGTGCAAATCCCACTTTAGACTCTGATACACAGATTGGATAAGATTAATGGAGAAGTTTGATTCTAATATCCAACAAAGTTTCATGTGGGCTGTTGGATGTAGTGAGACTAAACTAATTATTTAATCTTTGCATTCTTGTTCTTTGTTGTTCATCCCAGACTTCTCAAGGACTCTTATGCAGTTTACCTTCCATGTATTGCAGTGGCAGATCCACAAACTTGACTTCTTGTATAAATTCATTTATTACACAGGTAGATTTACTCTTAATTGCATAGTGGTATCACAACTCCATTCATTGATGAATTCTACGGTATTTTGCTGCATAATTTTACAAAACTGATAAATTTGAAGCCCGTACATAACTTACTAAAAATCTCACTCTGAATAGTTGACTCCGCTCCTAAGTTACAACAATAATAGGTATATAGTGAGAATAATTAAAAAAACGACACCAAGTACATCACCGAGAACAACTTTGTAAAACTATGTTTATTTGATCAACAATAACTCATTATTCAAACAATTTCAATGGCAACGAGAAGGGGTGGACTTCCCTCCGGATTGAGTGTGATTCAAATTAGCAAATCACTTTGTTACCAATAAAGGATGCTCAGTCCTTTGGCATCTAACTGTTGATTGGGTCAATTGTTGTACCATTCTCTTCTCCATGAAGGTTCGATTTTCACATATTTATTGAGAAGGGAATCAAGTGGTTGATTGCTTAGCTAACTTTGGGATGGATCATGGGGACATTATTGGTGGGACTCTTGCTCTCCTTGTGCTTCGCCTACTTTTGTTCATAATCAGCAGGGCTCACCGAATTTCACATTGGCTAATTTTGGTATGCTTGATGCACAAATGGTTTGGTGGTGATCATTCATAGATGTGGGATTGGGTTATAATGATTTATGCTGCATGGTTGCTGAAATTTTGGGTGTGTTCCATATATGTGGTTGCTGCATGGGCGGTGAGTTCTTGGTTTTCAGGATTGTGAGTGGGTGCTAGTCACCCTAAATCGGTTATCGCAAAGGAACTAATATCGCATAATCCTCTATTTAATTATTATAAAAAAAACTCATCAAACGATAAAGATTTTTTCTTTGCTTTTAACTCTTTTGAATCAAATTTTTTTTATCAGTTTTTGGTAAAAGTTTGTCCCCTCCTTGGTGTGCATGTACGTATGGTCCATAATGTTGTCACCATGACACTATGGTTTGTGAATCATTAAAATCTATTCCAATTTTGACCTATTATTGTTGTAACTATGGTTTATAATATTTTTTTTATTTTTTTTAACTACATAACATAAAGGTGAGTGGTTAGTTCAGTGAAGAAATCGCAGATAAAAGCATTTGAAACTTTGTTATTTTTCGTTTAAAACAATAAAAAAAAATATATATATATATATATATATATATATATATTATCATAATGTCTGTATCCTTTACATTCTATACTCTAACGTGGTCTCAACTGACAAGTAGTTTCAAACTAGAGTGGAACAAGCTGAGGTTGAAGGGTCAAACAAAGCAGGCAGCAAATACTTCTTCCCATTCAAACCATTGGCATTGTAGCTAGCACCAGTTGTAGCATCATCCAAGAGGTCTCCTGCATAACCAGGATAAGCTCCTTTCCCATAGACACCAAGACAAGCCGAAGCAGCCTCTAGTGGAGCCTCTTGTTAGAACCAATCAGTATATACGAACAGTAACCGTGTATATATATATATATATATATATATATATAATCTAAATCACAAATTGAATATATAATAATAATAATCAATTGAAATCAAATAACTTTAATTCGAAATTGAATCACTAACTTGATCAGATAGAGGCCTGCAATGTAGTGACCTAAGACAGAAATTCGCCCCTACTTGTGCTGTAGTTTCAGACGTCTATCTAGAGGATACAACTATCTGGTACAAGTTCTTGCACAAGAACTTGACCCTGACGAATTCTACTTTATGTTTCTCAGAATAACTTTTTGGGGAAAGGAAGAAGAAGATCGATCGATAGATAATGACGACCGAATGTCGTCCTTATATAAAAGCCAAGATGAACAGTTGCGTCGGCAGTTGTTTGACGTTGTTTGATTCCATCTATTGCAACTGTTAGATTTTATCCGAAAATTGAACAGTTAAGCAAAAATAAAATCAGATTTAGTCAAACCGAGCCCATCTTTGACTTATATATATTTGCATAATCCAATGGGAAACCCACTAGAAAAGCCCACAAAGCCCACTTCTATACATGTCATCCAATTACTTCTTTACATGGGAAGCTTCCTATAAAGGCCATTAGCCTTTAACACTTCTTCCATGTGGGACTAAAGTCCCACAAGTTCCAACACCTCTTTGGGACCCTGGTAGAATCCATTTCCAAAAGGGTTGGTCACAGTCCCCGCCAAAAGGCTAGCCAGATTGATGATCATACCGTCCAAACCCACATCATTGTTCGGTGCAACCAAAGGTGGAGATTGTGGTCCGTAAATTGGCTGATGGAATGGCCAAGCACATTGACCAGGGCATTGGGTCTCTGAGTTTCCGACCCAGATGTATGCAAACTTGGAGCTCTTGCCACTGATGAAAGAGCTCTTTGAAGACCCGTGTGTACCACATCTGCTAGAGCAAAATCCATCAATAAGAACATCTGATGAGGTTAAAACAACATTGATGGCATTACTCTGGTCACCCTTGGCTGCCAACTGTTTGATGTGTTTTCCAACAGATAGGGACTTGCCCATAGAGTAGCTCTCATCGAGGATTTGGTTACCCAATGAGAGGTAAAGAGATGAGGTTTTCTTGGCATTGGAGTGGTGGTAGTATTTTTCTATGGATTTCCACCATGTAGCAACTGATGGTTGGTTTGTAGACTGAGAAGAAGTGGAAAGGGAGGTGATGAAATCAGAAACAATTGAGCGCTGCAAAGGCTTGAATTTTCCGTACCAGATCAAATTGATGGAGATTTTACCAGTGAGAAGAGGGCCATTGTGGTATTGGAATAGTATAGGCTGCTGGGTTTGGTCAAAGGTCTCAGCAAGGCTCCTAGCTGCTGAGCCAAAATAGAACAAGGAGATGAGCAGGACTAGTTGTAGAAAAAGATAAGAGGAAGCAAAAGCAGCCATGGTTTTGTATAGCAAAGCTATCAGTTTGGGAATTGAGAGTTTAGTGATTTTACAAAAGAGGTATGGAGCTCAAGGTTTGGTGGATTGGAATGGTATTTGGAGAGGCATATATATAGTGCTGAAGATCGACTTGGAGGAAAGAAAGTGCATGAAAGGAGCCCAAGAAAGTAGGGCTGGCCTCTGGTCGGTTCTGCAGCTCCCAGTACTAAACCCGGAACCGGAACCGACTATTGCTTATCGGTTCGGATTTGTTGTTTTTGAGATCAAGAACCGAGGTAGAACCGAACTGACCATGCTCAGGTCGGTTCCTCGGTTTTTCGGTTCGGAGTGGGGTTCGAAGCACAGACCCATAGATGAAGGAATGGTGGAGATTAGGAATATGGGGTTCGAAGCACAGACCCACAGATGAACTGAGTTTTCTGGGTTTTGCAACTTTTCAAATAGAAGGAAGAAGGAAGAACAGTTACGATAAACTGAGAAATTGTGGGGATAAGGCATAGGGCTTCCGGCTACGCTTGAGAAATTGGAGAATATCTGAACTGAGAAGCTGGGACTAGAAATGGTAGAGATCGGGAATGAGATTTCATAGCACCCAGTCTGAGATGAACTGGGGATGGGTTTGCAGCTTTTAAAAAGAAGGAAGAAAGAAGAACAGCTATAGGCCGCAAAGCATGTGACGCGCCAGAACTAGGACTTCATAGTCCAATCAATCTACTATCTCGTCAAAAAAAAAAAAACAATATACTAATGATATATGGAAGTGGGAGGATGAGTGGGAGAAGAAAGTGGGAGGATATATTAGTTTAAAATGTTTAATTATAGAAAGGAGTGGGTTTCTGCGGCATAGAAAAAGAAAGTGATGTGGATGGGGTAGATAGGTAGGTTAAAGAAATCATGGCACATGGGCATAAAAGTATAGCAGTATAGGGAATTATGACACTGAACAAAGAGAAAAACACCTCGGTTCGGGTAAAGACAAAAGCTAATTGTAGGAACCGAAACCGAACCGGTTACTATCAAAAGAGAACCGAACCGAAAAAAAAAACTTAAATTAAAAGAAAAACCGACCCGAACCGATCCGAATCGGTCGGTTCGGACTGGTTTCTCGGTTTTTCGGGTCTAAAATCCCAGCCCTACAAGAAAGGTTGGATTTGATGGGAGTAAAGTGAGAGAGCTAACGGCCAGTTGGACAACGTGTTGCATTTTAAATTGCATTTTAAAGTGAGAGAGCTCTGGCTTTTCAACCCCACCTACAGCCTAAGACTAGGATGACAGGGTTTATCCAGCCAAGTCAATTAGGACGAATACGACCGTGATCAATGGGATGAAAGGGAAAGTTTGGCACTAGCCCTTTTTGCGTAACTTTGAAGGTACTTTTTATAATCGCTATTTTCATGAAGCAAAACCATGATCAAAATACTAATCAGAAGCTATGAGTATTTTTCACATTAAATGGTACTTCTTTTCTTAGTTTGCGTGCGTCGGAAGACAGACTTGTATGGCACTACGATATGAAGGGCTATTATACTGTCTGTAATGGGTATCATGTAGCTAGAAGGGCAGCTGAATGTGATTCTAGGGCGTCTGGATCTAATGGGTCATGTGGCGTTAATAGGTTGTACTGGAAGGGTGTTTGGCATGCATATGGAGACAGTGGCTTGTAGGGCTGGATTTCTTTTGGCAATTCGCTAATATTGGGATGCCTTCGACCTTGAGAGTGATTGCTCACTCGTGGTGCCTGCGTTACAATAAAATGTGGAAGATCAATCTGACATAGGGCGTATTATCAATGATTCTAAGTCATATTTGACATCTTTCCACTCTATTCAGATTAGGCATATTTTTTGTGAAGCAAATAGTGTAGCCCATAGATTAGCTCATCTTGCTAGTCTTAATAATCTAGATGATATTTGGTTAGAGGAGGCTCATGTGATAATCCAGGATGTACTCTACGAGAATTTATGTACTAGTGCTAGAGGTCAAGGTATGTGTTATGTCCCCCTCTTTGCACAATTCTAATTTTAAAATAATAAGTCAAGAGTGTGGATGAGCCTCCTAACTTAGCTGAGTTCCAAACCCTTTTAAAAAAAAAAAGATGAAAAATAGAGAATGTAGTCTGTACAGATTTGTGTCATTTCGCATAGCATTTTCTTTTCTCATTGTAAACGTTTGACTTGGTGAGGTCTTCTACAATTTTTTCCCGGACAATTAGTATGTCCCCATATTTAATTTTGTCTCTTACAATCCATTAAATTCATTGTTGAAACCAAATGCCATTTATTATTTTGTGTGCCTTATAGCCTCTTTTTTTGGTGCATTAGATTGGATTGAATATGCAACTCATTAGATTGAAGTAAAATTATGGATGCTAACTTTCAACTTTTAACCAAGAAAGAAGATCGATTGTCTTATGAAGGACACTTGTAATTAATCCATCTGCTTCGTACTTCCTTCAACTTGAATCTAATCAATTTAGTAGATGTGAACTATTGGATCGAATGCGGTTCGGAAGAGTGCTTGTGGATGTAGGAGTAGTCATTTATAAATATAACAGAATACGGATGAAGGTAGATGTTGGAAGAGGCGCAGCTGATTTAAAAGTCAGTGCATGCCTCACAGGGTATTTCAATTTCCAATGGTTCAAGTTATTCAGATGAGCTGGTGTGTAGGATTCTGCGATGAAAGTTTTTGACTTTGATCGTTCTATTTAGATAGCCATTTTGGGAGACAAGACTCTCTTCATTGTATGATCTTCTCCTAGCTTAGAGAACACAACAAAACTGATTACTCTAGAGTATGCACATTCCACTTGTGATCATGATGAACAAATATTGTAATACCTAGTCAAGTTTCATGTGCTGGATTGGTGGAACGCTCTGCATTAATAACAACGAGAAAGAGGCAAATTAAGTGAGATTGTGTTTCTGTGGAAGCTACTGATGTTGTCATCTTAGATAGAATTTCTTCACATGTATACCAATTCATATCAAGGCTAGGCTTCTCCTTCGGAATGTTACTTGGGTCTTGACTTTGATATCGTTTTCTTTTGGTGACCTTGAGAGACAAGACTCTCCTTCCTCTGTATCTTCATGTTCAGCTTATTCTGATCATCCATGTTTGGTCAATTCTATCAATACTGGACTTGGCTTTTTGCCTTATTATATTTCATATAGTTCTAGCTCTTTCCCTTATTCGATTATTACTATATCTTGCAAATCCACTGTAGATTAGGATAAGAAAGGACAAGTTTGATTCTAACAGCTAGACAAGTTTTTATTTGAGGGTTGTTGGTTAGTGACACATTGTATATAATTCTATTCAAAGTGCTTAACTAGTTGAGTCATTTCATCAAAGTTTTATAATTCTATGATTCCAATCAAACAAAATCTGGGCAGCATATTTAAAGTTTCATAATCCTATTCAAAGTTTGATAATAGGATTCAAAATTTCATAATCCAATCACTCATTCAAATATGAAGACTCTCAAATGAAATCTGGGCAGCAAATTTGAAGACTATCAAACAAAATCTGGGCAAGGAGTCAATGATATAGAACTTCTGAATCAATTTCTTTTGCTGCAATCTGTAAAATAATGAAAAGCAAAAAAGCAAAAACATTCGTCTATGGCCAATTTGATTGAATTAAGCAACAGAAGTACTCAGTTGTAACAATCAACAATCACATATTCACAAAGCCTTTGAAAAGCCTTGAATCACTCATTCAAGTGCGAAAATCAAATTCATATCATACCTTCAAATCTTTTGCCGCCAACCGAACTCCCATAATCCAAATCTCTTGCTCGGTTGCTCCAAGTCTCCAACTCGAATTCCAAGTGAGAAAAGAATCGCCTTTAAAGCCAAATTCTTGAGAAAACTAATGGGTTCTAACAGATTTTTATCATTTTTCTGGGTTAGGTTTGAATTTGCTGGGTTTTGGGAGTGCGAAGGCTGAAATCGGTTCTGGAACTCTGTTCTGCTATTTCTCGCGACCAGCGTCTTTGGGTTTAGGCTGAAAAAATGGACTGGGAATTAGTATTAGCTCGTTTTGTTGAAATCTGTAATGGAGAATTGACGTACCAAAGAGGTGGCGGAAGGCGTCGTAGACGAAGGAGGCGTACTGGTCGTCCTTTTCGGCGGCTCTCATGACCTCCGGCTGAGCCGCCAGTGGGAAACGGCGTGCTGCGCTCGGGTTGCTGCTACTGCTGGGACCCGCTTCTCCTCCGCTCGGCCCGGCCTGCTGGCCCGACCCGGTTGTTTCGTTACTACCCATATGCTATGCTGGGAAGGATTACTCTGCTCTGTTATCACTGTTTTGTGTTCGGCTCTGTTTCAGCTTTAATAACTGGAATGGATTTCAGTATGTAAAAGAGAAGATAACTGCAGCAAAACGGCGTCGTACAGTGGGGAGGAATTCCAGTTTGCAGGTTGGAGTGAAACTGTGAAGGAGGGAAGATAACTGGAAACAGTAAAACGGTGTCGTTTCGGTCAGGAAGAACCAAAATTTAAAAAACAAAAGACATAAACCGACACCGTTTCAATCAGGAAATAGAAAAAAAGAAAAAGAAAAAGAAAAATAGAAGTGGAAGGAAATTTCAAATTTGGCTTTTCCTTATCTGTTAAGGGAGCCTTCAGTTAACCAAGAACAAAAAGGAAAGGAAAGAGAGAGGCTTGCGTTGCGTGTGTGACCCGTACCAGCTGGATATAGGCCCGACTAATCATACCCTAGCAATGGAGTCTTTTGGGTATTTCAATTTTAAAAAGGAGGGTAGTTTCGGAACAAAGAAAAAAATTTCTGATGTCTGATTGGTGTATCTTATATCAACGCGGTGGGGAAGCCCCCACCTAATAATTTCTCCTGCTGCAATCGCCTATATAAACGTCACAAATCCTCTCATTTCCGGACTCAACGATCAAGCTCTCCCTCTACGAATCAGAGAGTTTCTCCCTCATAATTTCCTGGTTCTGTTTTTCATCTTATTCTCTTTGATCAAATTCATTTTCTTTGATCAATTAGTAATGGCTCTCGTAGATCAATTCATGACTCTGGATCAACTTGATGTGGGTGTGGTGAAGACGTTTCACCCTACTGAAGCTGAGTTGGTGGGTTTCTTTCTATACAACAAGATTTCCATGGCCTCAAACCCAGGCAATCATATTCAGACCTTCCCTGAAATTTGTATATACGGCGAGACAGGCTTACCACCTTGGGAGATATGGAGGGTATATCAGCAATTCAAGTTTCCCCACCAAGATTTTCTCTACTTCTTCTCCTGGGCCAAGAAAGTGAGCCCCAACAAATCTCGCAACTCTCGCACGGTTGGCTCTGATGGAGGAACGTGGAGCGAGACGGAAGCCGGTAGGCCTGTGTATATCAGTGGAAGTGAAGAGGCGTTTGGGAAAGTCAGAAAGTTTCGGTATGAAAGGAACAAGGACAAAACGTTTGAGCATCACGGTGCTTGGTTGATGGAGGAGTACACCATCAACCAAGCACCAGATCTGGCTTTGTGCCGACTCAAAGTCAATGATAAAGGAGGAGGAAGAAAAAAGAGGAAGAATAGTTCTGATGAGACTAATGAGGATCAGAATGTGAGAAGCAAAAAGTGTTTGAAAAACCGAAAAGTTGAACCGAGAAGAGATCAAGCTAGTTTCTTGGATCCTGAGGAGCAACAAGAAGGCAGTGCTTCCTTTGCTACTACTACTTCACAGCTAATTCTCTCTCCCTATCATCATGAAGATGATCAAGCGGTTCAGGTGGTTCCGGAGAACAATTACGATTATGACGAGCTGCAGCAGATCCTCTTTAGTGATGATGATTGTATGGATGAGAATCTAATGTTCTCTCCCACTATCTTGTTTGATGATGCTCAGCTTATGGCTTCTGTTGATCAATCAATAGCCAGTGAGCAACAACAACAACAAGATTCAGATTATTCACTTGCGCCGCAACAGCAATTGGAACCTGACAATAGGTGTCAAGAGGAGGACCAAGTACAACAACAAGATGATCAGCCCTCTCATTCTCATGAGCAGCAGCAGCTCATCGGTGATGGCGATCTGGTGATTTATGGCCAACATGACTATAATATTCCACTCGATAACGACTTCTTATGGTCAGATGAATTTAATGGACTCTTGATCACTCATGAAGATCAGCTGGGAGCTGTGCCATGGCGGTATAGTGATGATCAATTTCAGTATTCTGACATCTTGTAGTTTCGTTTTTATTCCTAAATATTGTAGATATTTTGATTCTGAAGCCAATTAATTGATTGGTGGATACTCTACTTATACTGTAAATCAATTCTTCATCTATCAATGAAATCAAATTTCTAGTTTACTGTGTACTGTACTGCAGCTTTCTAATATTTTCAAAATTTTACAGAAACATGAAAACAGAATCATACTCAAATAAATTTGAGTCTATTCTGACTGAAAGAAATATCTTTTGGCCAATTCAAACCCCATATCTTGCAACTATATAAACTCTGATGTCTTCTTATATCTCCCTCCTCTTCATTTCATATCCCTTGGAACAAAGAAAAAAAAAAGAGAAGCATATCTGCAAAGTAGCAATCAAATTTTCATTTAAGGTTTTGACCTTTTTTTCACTATCTATTTGCAGTGATCACATAGATCAAGTGCGTACCACTTTCAGTAATGAGTAGATCCCCATATGTACAAAGTGTGTGATGTTAACTAATTACAAAATCCCATATTGACAAAGAATTCAGAACTGATGATCCAAATCAGTAAAAATTGCCCTAGTTCTATGTCCACTTATACGCAAGACCAAATCCTGTACACGATCAGATCACATGCCCGCTAGTGTGTGAGGCATTTAAGAGGTACCATAGCGGTTTCTTTCCTGACCTGAAACAAAAGTAGGAAAAGCTGCATTAAGGCTTCGATTCGGTATAGTTTAGTGTGTAGTGTATACATGCACTCTAAATTTTCTCAAAGGTTTTCAAAGCATTTCAGAAACATGAAAGATTATATCAAACCTAAATGGAGTCTAAACTGAGAAAGAAAGACCTAGTTGACCAATTCAAGATCATATCTTGCTTCTAAAGGGATTCAGATATATAAAAATTGAAAATAAGAAGAGAGATCTTAATGGTTTGATTTTAACAAATAAAGTAAAATCATGTATACTATCATTGGTTGAAATTGAAATACCTTAATCAAATGCATATGGATCATCAGCATATGGATTCAGAGACCCTTCTGAAAACAGGTCACCGATGTTTGAAGGACGTGGTTGACCCTCTCCCTTAGATCCCTATATACCAAAAACAACATATTGCAAATTCAATATTTGCAGAATCAAAATGAGTGCTGCATTATATAACTCAAGCAATGCATCCAGCTTTTCCAATGAGTCAATACTGTAATCTTTGGATTTAACAATATGTGTTCCAAAAAACCAACTTATCCTATACGTTCCAGCTATATGGTATTGATTTTCATTATCTGAGGAAACAAACTGCAGGATCTTTGTACTTGTAATTCTAAATGCTTGCGGATTCTTATAGCAATATTAACTGTATCCACTCAGATATATTTTGTCCAAGACTAGTACAACCTAAGCTTCTAAGCAATCTGAGACATGAGAAAGTAGATGAATCACAAGATATTCCAAAACTGAAATAAAGTAATGGGTTTAGCTTACCTTGACTACACTCCTGGGGCTTTTGACTTTAGGTGTACTTGTCCTCTTATGTTTTCTTGGATCCTGATGTCATACAGAAAATAAAATTCAGTATTGAGAAATGTATGTCTAAAGGTGAAAATAGAGATTGAGCAAATCGCTTCACAGAAGTCACCAGATTCATACCTCAAACATGACTGTGCTTCTTGATTTCCTTTTAATAGTTCTTCCATTACCGGTTTCAACTTCATATTCGTCCCGAATTACCTGCAATGCATGAAGTAAGTCTCAGGTAGTTGATGGGATAAAGCAAAAGTTAATCTCAGGTTGTTGATGGGATAAGGCAAGAATTTAATTGAATCTTAATAAGCAACATTAAACCCTTATTAATACTATTGCCACCAACAAAAAGATTCATATTAATAATCTGTTTTCAACTACAGAAGTTGCTCTAAACCTAAAGTTGCATTATTTATGAATATGGAAATTTCTACCTTTTTATGGTGCTTCGAAATATTCATTACACTTGGTGAATTCATATTCTCTGAAGCTTTCTTCAACAGTGTTGACACCGGTGTTTGTGTTGCTCCCACTAGAGGTGAATCCTACACACCAAATAGAATGAAATATCATAGTGAGTCATATTGTCATGTGAAAAGGATCAAACATGAAAGAAATTAAAATTATTTTCAGAATATCGTCCCACCTTCTCATCATGCTCCGGTCTTCTTAGAGAGCGCTGACATCTCCTTCTCACAACAGGGTTTCTCTTTGACGAAATAGAGTATTCCTGAGACAGAATGAACTCATCATATTGATAGAAATTCCAGACTATTATCAGATTATGAAATTTTATGCTTCAACCAAGATCCCAAAGAGGAAATCTATGAAAAATACACACTCTCGATCCCACTGCATAAATCCATGCCATTTTGCATTGCCCTTCGAAACCTTAGCACAATGCATTCTTGAATAAAGGATCACTCTATTCAATCATGCATATTTTAATAAAAATAAAATAAATTTGTGTATCTCACTATTCTTATATGAGTAGTTGAATACAAACTTCAAAATTTAAATTGTAAGGTTTATCTGGCATAGATTAGTATCACTGCATCCAGATGTTAATACAAATTCAAAAACTTTTGTGCAGGTGTGTGTGTGTCAGAGAGAGAGAGAGAGAGAGGCATTGGTTTTAAAGCCAACCTTTTTCGAATTCACTTCTTGCTCCTCCTCTGGCTTATCGCTCATAACTTTCCACTGCAATTGCAGTAATGCCCTCTGCTTCTCCTCCTGTGATAACAAGAATATGTAAAAAATGTACAAAAAAATTCAATTAAAAAAGAACATAGGGAAGATAAGTACTTTGGACTTTTGAAGATCCAAGTCCTCCTGAAGCTTCTTAATCTCATCTTCATGCTGAAGCCTCAAAGCTCTCAGTTGGGCTTCATGTTCATTCCTCATTGATGTTAATTTCTAAGACAAAAGTAATCTGATTTAGTAACTTAGGCATATTTGGCCCAACTTAGTTCAAGCTTGAAGCTACATGAAGTTACAAACCTCTCTCAACTCATTTTCAGCTTGAAGTTGGATCTGCTTTAGCTGTTCACTGTGTTTATATTTTAATTTTTGTTCCTTTTTATCATGTTCCTGCTGAAGACTACTGACCTGCAAATATGAAGGTCAATAATATTCTACTCCATATTTGGCAATCTAGCTAGTGTAGTTGAGAACACAGTCAGAAGCATGTAATAGAAATGCCTCAGAAAAGCAGCCACTTCCCAGATCAAAACTGAGCTACTTAGAACAGCGCCAAGGTAAAAATTTGGATTCATTCTTTGAAAAGAGTTGCACAGTCAATAAAAAATTCCAGGTAGGCTATTTAGCAGAATTTTACTGGTGCAAACAGACTTGAGTACCAAACAATTTTTTTTTTTCTTGTCAAATTATTATTTACAAATACTACAGACTAATAGTGAATGCTGAGGAATGAAAAATCTGTTCAATGCAATACATGATGAGAGGTGTTTAACATATGGAATATAATTACTCCTCTACTGAATGTAAATGTTTGATAATGTTAGAGAATGTGTAGGAAAAAAACAAAAATATAATTTTTGTAATATCAAACAAATGTAATTTGTGCAAAAAGTGATCATCAGTTTTATATTTAATAGCATGCACCACTTTCCCATACATACCAACGCAGCATGTTCCTCCTGAACACGCATCAAGTGCTGCCTAGATTCTTCTTTGCATTCTTCAAGTTTTTTCTCACATTCTATCTCTCTGTCTCGAACAAGATTTTCTGCCTGAAGATTCAATTAAATGAAGATCAATTCAAGAACACGATTTAGCTGTAACATATTCCAGGAGATGGTAAAAATGAGCAAACCTTTTGCTTTTCCGTGTTAACTATCTCCAGCTTCTCCACCTCATACTTCTTCCGGATGTCATTAATTGCCTAAGTAAATTTGTCTTAATGTCAATTCAAAAGTAGGTAAACTGTATGGTGTGCAGATGCTTAGATCATAAGAGGTCACACCTGATCATTCCTCTGTGATATGTCTTTCAAGTGCCTTGACAGTTCTAGTTGTTTACTCTCAAGCATGAGGTCATATTGCTTCTTATCTTCCACAAGTCTAGTTTCAGCAGCAGTCAGGGATGCACGATTCTGCAACAAAGTACAGAACTGTAAGTACATAAGATATGGTTTTACAAACATCTCACATTTATATTGAATTACAAACCTCTGTGATCTGTTCTTCCAGATTCATCTCTCGTTCCTTATATCGCACAATAAGTTGCTCCTTTTCCTCTAGTGTGCTATGAAGCTGGCTGACTTGTTTATCCATCAAATCTGCATGCTGCTCATGTGTTTCACCTTCCTTCAGTAAACCATCTATTTGTTCCGCTTTCTTCTGTATCTCTGCTTGTAATTTCTCTGTATTATCTTTATTCTCAGTTTATAGTGCTGAGATTTTCAGCAACAGATTTTGCTGCAAGATAGTACAAAAACAAGTTTAATATGACAAAAGCACATCTCATAATATAAAATGTATGTGTCGGAATTTGCATACCATTTTATTCTCAGATGACCTTGAACTTTCTGACAGGGAATCAATTTGCAGTTCTAATTCAGACACCAATTTCTCTGCTTCAATGTTCTTTGAGACCAGAGCTTCAGTTTCAAACTCCAACTTCTGTATCCTCTCTCTGGCTGTGCAGCTTTCCTCCAAAAGTTGTGCCATAATAGACTCCTGAATTTTCTGAAGTTCCATGACCTTATTGTTCAACTCCTGATTTACTAATTGTATAGCATCTTTTTTTGATGTTAAGTTCAGGAACCTGTCGTGCAGTTGATCATACTGTCTCTGAGCAAGCTTAGCAGAAAGATCTCTCTCCTGATTGACTAACTGGAAGCACGCCTCATAGAGAGAGTTTAGCTTATCGAACTTTTTTAGAAAGTTTAAACTTTGTTTATCCAATTCAGCCAAATGTGCAGCCAACACATGAACAAAACCTTCAAGGTTCTTTATCTCAAGGACAGACATATCTAATCTCTTAACAAGGTCATAGTTGCTTAGATGGAGATCATGCTTTTCTGCTTCCAACTTCTCCTGAGCAGTTATCAAACGTCTGATTTCATCCTCTTTTAACTTCATCTCAAGATGCACCTCACCCAATTTAGTGTTCAAACTCTCTGTAGCCAACCTATTAATTGCTACAGTTTCTTCAAAGTTCTTAATCATAGAATCTGCAAGGAAAAGACATATGACTGCCGTTATAATGAAAGTTCAATAAAACTTGAATAAACAATTTACTAAAAGTGCAATTGTTTTCTCATTGACTGCAAAATGGATGTAAGCCTTCTTTTTACTTTTCTGTTGTATGGAAAGATGCATGCACTTAATTAGAGAATACTTTTTCGACTATTAAAGAAACAAAATTTTCTAACAGAAAAAGTCTTGGTTCAGGTGGAAAGTAATTTTATCTATGCATGTCCACAAAGTTTTAAGAAAGCTGACTATTGCAGAGTTATATTAAGCATATACCTTAATATGTTTCAGATGTCAGAGTACTGATAGAATGGGCTAAGTTGAATCTATGTTCATTATTTCCTTTACCTTTAGTAGTCAGAATGTTGGAGTTACAATGGTGATGCCAACATACATAAGAATATATTTGAACATCACTTGAAGGGTAAGAAACCTTATTCCAAGTAACTTGGGTGGTCTGGTTCCCTATATGGAAAGGCCTAGTTTAATACATGCGCAATGTGCCACATTTATACCATCTTCATTTTGGAGGTAAGAAATGAGTTTATACAATACAGAGCATCTGATGCATGAGCTTTAATCATCTTCTAAACAACACCATAGAAAAAAATTGGGGCTTAGTAAAGTTCCCTGGTTATGTAATCTATAATTACTTAGTTCCAGGTTGTCTTCTGATGGCATATATAGATTAACTCCAGATATGCCAGCTTATAATTTCTACACAAATTGCAAGCTAGAGTCAGAATGCATGAATTGCAAGCTAGAGTCAGAATGCATAACATGTTTACCTTTTTCCTCTATAAGATTTGCAGTTCTGCACTGTTCATTTCTGTAAAGTTTGTCTGTCTCCCCTTTCTCGAGTCTGCGTTCCTCCAGCTCCTTTTCACCTAAAATCAGGATTCAAAAACATCACAGAATGGTAAATGCACCTTTGTCCACTTATACATTACATCTTCAAACATTCTAGATTTTGAATATCCTCTCAGAAAAAGCAAATGAAAGGCAAATAACTTACTATTCCTTATAGTTTCCTCTGCTGACTCTAGCTTTATAGACAGATCATTCATTTGTTGGCTCAAACCATCAAGAGCTACTGCACTCGCAGAGAGTTTGCCTTCAAAGGACTCTTTATCTTTCTCAGCTGTTAGAGCAAGTTAAATATCAATACCAAGTGTGATCTAAAGCAAAATCATACAAGGCCAAACAGCACAGAAAGTACTCACCATCCTGAACTTGACCAGCTAAGAGCTGTAAAGTTTCTGTGAGTTGATCACACAATGTTTTAGTTGAAGAAAACTTAGACTCTAATCCCTTCCACAGCTTCTCATCTTCCTTCTGCTTCACCTTAAACTTAGCATTTTCATTGAAAGCGTTCTGCAATTTTTCCTCTAATGCACGGATGTGCTCCATTGATTTTTTCAGCTTAGTGTTCTGCATTTATTTTTAAATTACTTGTTCAAATACCTTTGAATTTCAAGAAAGAGATACAAAACATCTACATTGTAATGAAATTGAACCGAACCCTAACAAATTGAGGCACAGAGTAAAACACAAATCCAAACTCACATTTGCACAAGCTAGCGCGTGCAAATCATACTCGCTCACTCACTCACAGGCACACCATACAGAAGAGACGGAGAAACATAGATACAGATACAGAGAGAGAGAGAGAGAGAGAGAGAGAGAGTACCGCCATTTCCAGATCTGTTTTCACAGAAGCTTGCTCTTTCACTAATTTCTCTGCAAACGAAGAAAAGAACAAGAAATCGTCACAGAAATTCAAAATCAGCGATGAAATCAACTAGGAAACCAAGAAATTCCGATCAATAAGAACCTGCGGTGAGCTTCAAGTTAGCGAAGCTTCCCGACGAGGCCGACTCCGGCGGACGCGAAGAGTAGGCGAAGGTCTTCGGAGTTCCTCCTAAGACCGATTTCGAGAGGGACTTGAACTGATCCAAGCTCCTGATGCTCGGAAACCCTAGCTTCTGCATCTTTGGAACTCGGATTGAAACCCTAGAAATTTGTACGAACAATCGCTCTGTTTCTCTCTCTCTCTCTGGTGCTCTGAGACTTTTGAGAGCGCTATAGTGAAATGAACTTGGCGCCAAATGACGAAGTCAGGTATTTATAAAGTTTTGCTTCTTATTAACCGCCTGTTAATCAAGCTAATAAGCTTCCTTCTTTCTTTTTCTATTATCCCTTTGGAATGATGACTATTTACACAATTTTAAGATAAAAATTGCTCACTTACTCAAACACTCTAAGAGATTGCTTATTTACCCAAATACTCTAAAAGATCATTTCCCTAATGCCCAATTAATTATTATTGTTATTCATTTTTATTTATTTTTGGGACATTTTTGTCCTCTCCTTCTTTGTCACTCAGAGAGAGAAGTCATCGGAGACCTTGCCGGACTCCGGTGATGGGTTGTAACGTCCCGAACCTAAATTCACCTGTTTACTAGTCATTTGGACGGTAAACGACAATTACTTTCACTTTTTATTCTGTTTCGATACTTTTAGTGGCCCTAAAAGTTGACTTTTTGTTCGGGTCAAAATTTGAGAAAATGTTCTTCATGGAAGTTGTAGAGGACGTTAAACCGAGCGCGTGCATATGTGGTACGTAAAAAATTGGAGCTCGTATGCAAAAGTTATAAGCGAAAATGTGAAAATTACTACTCATGGTAAGTTGTATATATATATGGAAATTTACTGTTGGTAGATTTCTATATTTGGAAACCTACCCAACCGGGTAAGTTCCCTCTTTCTCTCTCCCCGACTCTTTCTCCCCTCTCGGCCGGTTTCTTTCCCCCTCCCGTTTCTTCCTCCTCCGGCCGACCCAGGACACAATCCGGCCACCCCCAAGCTCGGTTTCTTCCCCTTGTCACGTCTGTGGAGGTATTTCACGACGATTTGCCCGGAAAACCTCGATTTGGAGCAGAGGAAGCTACGGTGGCAGTTGGGTGCTTTTGCCGATTTCCGGCGATTCCGGCCACCTCCGGTCCTCATTCCGGCGTCGAAGGTTCGGTTTTCATCACTGATCATTTCCCCTATGGCCTTGTATCACGATTTGTTGTGTAGATGCCGAATCGACGAATTGAAATTCTAGGGTTCTTGAGGATTTCTGGGTTTTTGTTCATTGATCGATTTCGGCCGTTTTTAATTGTTATTTGGGAATGTTGTAGTTGAGAAGTTGAATCAGTGTGTTGAGAAGGTGCTACTGTCAAATTTTGGTGGCCATCGGAGATGGTGGCGGCGGCGCCGCCACTGTGGGCGGCGGTAGCGGCGGCTAGGGTAGTTTATAAATTTTAATTTTTAGCTAGTTAAATTCTATAATTATCATAGAGCTTATATATGAAGTTTGGTGAATTTTGGAGGAGTTTGGAATTGTTTGTGAATTTTCGAAGTTTGGAGTTTTGTGGTGGAATTATGGGAAATCCGGCCGTCGGATTTCCCTCGTTTTCATTATGGAATATGTAAATTGAGGAATTAGAATTGTGGAAGAGATTTGGGTTGAATTTGAGAAGTATTGGAGATAGGGATTTTCGGATTTCGTTTAAGTTCGTAATTATTTTATCGGATTGCCGTTTATGGAAATATAATTGTGTACAGGGCAATGTCGCGAGCTACGGTTAGATGAAGGAACTCGTCTGCGTGGTTGCCCAATAGTACTGTGAGTGGACGTTTGTTTTTAAATAAGTGATGCATGCATTTATTTATTAAAGCATGTTCTATTTTATCAACATATTATTTTTCCGAGCATATAAAGTTGATTGCAAATGATCTTATGGATTTGCTTTTAAATAATAATAATTCTCATGAACAAGTATGATTTATACCGGTTGTGAGTTTTGGTTATGAAGATGTTATGCTCGGATTCGAAATTATAAATGATGTTGATTTTCGACGAATTGATTTTCGATGTGATTTTCGAGATTTATACTGTTTATATTATCTTTATAATCGTCGATTTGAGATTTCTGAAAGATTTTCGAAATGGGATTTCGATGGAATAAATTCTTGTTTATTTATTCGATTTTTGGCATTGGGAATGCCTCATTGACAATCTACTTATTTCTTTAGCGTGTGGGACACGCTGTTAATTTATACGACTCTTTGAGTATTTCCGAGTACGGTTGGGAATCGTACCCGTGTTTTCTTTATACGTGGGACATGGGGAAGCTTTATTGATTTATCGGTTTTTAACCACCATACCCAGGGTCGTTATATATATATATATTATATTACTGGCTAGCCTATTAGTACTCCTCCCTACTTACTATGTGTTCGTAGGCGAGTAGAGGAGAGCATGGGATGCTCTAGAGTGTGGGACACTCCGACCCGAGCCAATAAGGCTCCCTTCTTTTGTATGGTGAAACTTCTTCCCCATATATTATCGTTGCTTGACTAGCGGGGCTAGTCCGATTTTCACTGTAGCCAGCGGGGCTGGTCGTATTTTCTTGAGAAATGAGATTTCGGTTTTACGATATAGTTTTCGAATGTGGTGACTAGCGAGGCTGGTCGATTTATCGTTTTGGAATTCTTGGATTTAAAGCTAAATGTATTTTTTTCTAATTGTTGCGTGCATCGGTTGTTAAAGAGAATAAATGTGGGAAAGTATGAAATCCTTTTTCCTTTAAATTGTTTATTTTTGTCCACTCACGCTAACGTTTTTTTTGTCTACTTTCCCCTGGGCCTTTCGGTTTCTAATGCCCAGTTTGCAGGCAAATTAGTGGAGGTCGGGCGTACATGACATTTGAGGCATAGTTGTCACTACTTCCGCAGTGTAGGATCGCTTGATCCTTTACTCTTCTTTTATATCCCTGTGTATAGTAGTATTGCTCTGCATAACCTTGGGATTAGTATTTTTGAGTTTGTGTTTTGTGAAAGTGGAGTTGTTGGTAATTGGGAGCAGGGTGGCTCCAGGAGTATAAGGTTGATTTGCTTGAAGTGTTTAGTGTGTTTTACAGGTTTTTGGGTAGTCCATTTTAGAGGTGACTCTGCCAAATTTTTGGTAGAGTTATCCCTAACGTGGGCCCCACAGGGCCACCTCGGATTTCAGGGTGAAAGTCGGGGCGGGTCCTGTCAATTTGGTATCAGAGCATTAGGTTGTTAGGTTCTGTAGACTCGTTTCTATTCTGTTACCTTATATACTTGGTGTTGCCCAGTACCTCTCGAGTGATGGCCCGACTGCAGCGGTTCCCCATCGTGTGCTCTTCGGTGCTGTGGTATTCATCAAGTGTGTAAGGTACAAAGTCAGTTGGTTTTCTTCTGGTGCTATGCCTCTTGTACGCCGACCTCCTAGGGTTTTCTTTGCGTATTCCATTGGTTAACTGTCTTGCGCCTATCCCTGGTGATGGTAGAGTAAAACTACTCTACAGTTTCGAGTTGTGCTACGAAATGTGATTCGAGGAAAATGTTGTGGTTGTCTTTTCTTTGATGCCAACAAGTTTGTTGGGGTAGGGATTAAGGTGCGGAAACCAGAGTTCGAGTTGTGTTTGAGTGTCTGAGACGAGCGACAATAGCTTTAGGCTGTCTCTAGATGATATGATTGCTTCGGAAATCAGGATTGTGGGTGGAAATGGACTTGGTAATAATGGTGGTTTTGACTTTGAACCAAGTTTCGGGAAAGATATTTTGTGATGTGATTGGTTGTTAAGTAACATTTGAAATATTATAGGAAATTTTTGGTGGTTCTTTGGGAACCTCAGTGTTGGAAACCATTTACAGAGAAAATTGAATAATTATTCTGGGTTGTTATGGCTAGAGTCTTTGTTTTCAAGTGACTTTGGTCACTGATGATGGCAAGTGAGAGGTGATGACAGTAATTGAGAGATATAAGTAGGATGAGATTTTTAGAAATTGTCATTTTGGGTCGTTGACCTAATCAAGGTGTATGAGCATAGTTTTGCTCGAAATAAAAGAGATTGATTTTTGATACCACAACTTATAGTTTTGTCTTCCCGAGTATTGGATGATAACGAACAGGGAGATTAACAAGAATGGGCTTTTGCAGTTATGTACTTGAAGTTCGAGAATCGGAAGAATGTTTAAGGTTTTATAATAGAGTTACGACTTTGGTCGGTAAATAATTGGGAGAGTTGGAATCAACTCTTCGTATGTGGTATTATGCAAATGGATTCTTTTGTTTATCCATTTATGAGTGAAACGGTTGTACGTAAATTTGGGGAATAGTGATAGTGATATAGTTGGGTGTTCTTAGAAGTTCAAACGAAATTACTTTGTGATACGGAATCTGATTTGAGTTTTAAATCGCGGAGCCTTGAAGGTTGAATTGTGATAGACTTTTAGTGGAAGTTTGCCGGACGAATGGGTTGTGATATTATATTAGTGGATGGTGGAAGGAATAACTTTAAGGAAATAAGTTTTCTGTTGGCTCTGGAAATGTTTTAAGTTAAGGCTTGACCAAGACTCTTGTTATCTTGGGTGGAAGGTATTGTAGTCTGTTTTAAGTGATGTACTTCAGTGATGATTATTTAAGCAAATTGGATCATTATTGTGGTGGGACCACGTTCGGATCCGGATATCGATTGGTGTGGCCCAAGCTGTTGGACGGGTGTCCTTTGTCTTATATTAAGGATTGTTCGGGAAAGAGCTTGTGAATTGTGTTAGCTACCTTGAGGAATTAGTTATTGCTTGAATTAAATATATTTAATGGATTCCTTTGGAGGGATTAAGCGAGTTTTGCCATCTTGGTGACCCTTAATTGAAAATGTATAGGAAGTTGGTACGAGTGAAATCCGGTCACCACTTGTCTAAAGGTAAGATGACTTGAAGAGGAAGTAGGAGTTGAGTTGGAATGAATTGATTGGGCTTATGCTCTATCATGGGTTCAATATATATTTAAGTACTACTTGTTGAGCTACTATGATTGAGTTATGTTATTGGAATAATTCTTAGTGAGAAGATTTGGAAAGTTTTTGGTGCAATTTTGGTTAGCACAGGAAAGTCATTGAGATCCTTGTTGTAACTAAAATTTTAGAAGTCAAGTGTCGATTGAGGAGTGGATTTGTGGTTATCTTATCCTCTTTTTGGTAAAGGCAATTGTTGTTTATCAGTTTTGGCCTTAAGTTAAATAAAAGGAGTTGGCTATATTCTAGTATTTGCAAGTTCAACGTGGTTTGACATAACTGATTTCCATTGATTCTTGTAACATCAGACAATGAACCTCTTCGATATCATATTTTCCTATCTTGGGAAGTGGACTCCGTTTCTGTGGTACACACGTGTTATTTGTTTAATTAAGTGACTTTAAGTTTTTCTATTTGGGCTCTTATTCGACTTTCTCTCCAGGTTATTTTGAGCAAAAGAGTTTTTACGAATTTTTGCTTAGCAGTGGCTAAGAGTTATTGGTAATGCTTGAGGGCATATCTATACTTTAAAACTGTTGAGTCAGCAAGGGATGCTATTTTATTTGAATTTGATCGGAATTCCAATCAAGTATTGTTTTCGGTGGTGAGAATTATATTGGCATACGAAGTAGAATTATCATTTGTGGCGTAGAGGCCAGCGAAATTGACATGGATTCAACTAAATTTTGACCTATGACTAAGAAGTGTAGCCTCAGCTAAGAACAACTTTGGTGTGATGTATCTCCTCTTAGATTTGAATATTTGGGCTGGAATTGAGTGAATATTTATGGATTTTGCTTTGCATCAGGTTTCGGAAGATGTAGTACATAATGTGAGCAGTTTCGATTTTAGACATTGGTAATTGGTAGACTTCTTGGAATGCATGTGATTTAGAAGAATTTTATCCCCACATTATAGTTATAAGCAGCTTTCGAGGGACAATGCTAATTTGCCCGTTTGAGAGCTATAAGTGTGGCCAGCGGGATAACTATTAAATGAGTTTTCTTGTGACTGGGAATGTCATTTCAAGGCGTGATCAATGTTCCAATCAGTTGTCTGGGTAACAAAGAGGAAGTGTAGTGGTTCCATAACCTACCTGCTTAAGAACTTATGGGTTTGTCCGAGGCTACCCTTTGTTATGCTTGACAATTGTGGGACCTTTACGTGAACGACATTCGATCATAAATTTTTATATAAATAAATGGAAGGAAGTGTTGTTGTGTGTGGTAGTTACGAAGATTACTTGTTTTAGACTTTTGGGTTTCTGTAACCATGTTGTGATGTCTTAATCGTGTTGGCTTCCCATTAACACCTGTGTAATTTGAAAAAGGTATTGTGTGTGGGGTCAATGACTTATAACAATGTTGTTGGTGAACGGTTTGGTTCTTTACCGTATGAGTTATATGCAAGATTATGAATACGTCTATTCCAGTCAAGTGGCTTGTGACGTCAATACCTCGTGCTATCTGAATTATAATCATGTTTTGATTTGCTTGTGTAGTTGGGATTATAGGAAAAATCTTTGGGTTGTCAAAGTAGTTGACTTGTGATTGTAAGAGAAAAATTTGACCAAGGATAAGTCGACAAGCTTCAAGGTTTTGGAAACATTGGATGAGATATTGTTTTGGTTAGTCTTTTGGGGACTATGAAAAGAAGTTCATTCTAGTTGTGGGTTATATCGTTATTTTCATATCTTGGTTTTCTTGACGGGCGAGACGATTATTCCTTATGCAGTATTCAAGATTACAGTGACTGGTCATATTTCTGCTTGAGGACTGTTCCTTTTTATATGTCGATTCCCTTATTTTATTTGGCCACCTCTTGGACTAGATCTAAAGTTAGTTTCTGCATGAGTTGAGCAGACTTGCATATCGATCGTGCGATATCATCCCCACTTTGTTATGATCTGAGTACTACCTTCGTTGAGGATGTTGCATTGCAGATTAGTACATGTGTGCTACCTCTACTTTAACAGTATGAATTTCGAGGACGAAATTGTTATAAGGAGGGGAGATTGTAACGTCCCGAACCTAAATTCACCTGTTTACTAGTCATTTGGACGGTAAACGACAATTACTTTCACTTTTTATTCTGTTTCGATACTTTTAGTGGCCCTAAAAGTTGACTTTTTGTTCGGGTCAAAATTTGAGAAAATGTTCTTCATGGAAGTTGTAGAGGACGTTAAACCGAGCGCGTGCATATGTGGTACGTAAAAAATTGGAGCTCGTATGCAAAAGTTATAAGCGAAAATGTGAAAATTACTACTCATGGTAAGTTGTATATATATATGGAAATTTACTGTTGGTAGATTTCTATATTTGGAAACCTACCCAACCGGGTAAGTTCCCTCTTTCTCTCTCCCCGACTCTTTCTCCCCTCTCGGCCGGTTTCTTTCCCCCTCCCGTTTCTTCCTCCTCCGGCCGACCCAGGACACAATCCGGCCACCCCCAAGCTCGGTTTCTTCCCCTTGTCACGTCTGTGGAGGTATTTCACGACGATTTGCCCGGAAAACCTCGATTTGGAGCAGAGGAAGCTACGGTGGCAGTTGGGTGCTTTTGCCGATTTCCGGCGATTCCGGCCACCTCCGGTCCTCATTCCGGCGTCGAAGGTTCGGTTTTCATCACTGATCATTTCCCCTATGGCCTTGTATCACGATTTGTTGTGTAGATGCCGAATCGACGAATTGAAATTCTAGGGTTCTTGAGGATTTCTGGGTTTTTGTTCATTGATCGATTTCGGCCGTTTTTAATTGTTATTTGGGAATGTTGTAGTTGAGAAGTTGAATCAGTGTGTTGAGAAGGTGCTACTGTCAAATTTTGGTGGCCATCGGAGATGGTGGCGGCGGCGCCGCCACTGTGGGCGGCGGTAGCGGCGGCTAGGGTAGTTTATAAATTTTAATTTTTAGCTAGTTAAATTCTATAATTATCATAGAGCTTATATATGAAGTTTGGTGAATTTTGGAGGAGTTTGGAATTGTTTGTGAATTTTCGAAGTTTGGAGTTTTGTGGTGGAATTATGGGAAATCCGGCCGTCGGATTTCCCTCGTTTTCATTATGGAATATGTAAATTGAGGAATTAGAATTGTGGAAGAGATTTGGGTTGAATTTGAGAAGTATTGGAGATAGGGATTTTCGGATTTCGTTTAAGTTCGTAATTATTTTATCGGATTGCCGTTTATGGAAATATAATTGTGTACAGGGCAATGTCGCGAGCTACGGTTAGATGAAGGAACTCGTCTGCGTGGTTGCCCAATAGTACTGTGAGTGGACGTTTGTTTTTAAATAAGTGATGCATGCATTTATTTATTAAAGCATGTTCTATTTTATCAACATATTATTTTTCCGAGCATATAAAGTTGATTGCAAATGATCTTATGGATTTGCTTTTAAATAATAATAATTCTCATGAACAAGTATGATTTATACCGGTTGTGAGTTTTGGTTATGAAGATGTTATGCTCGGATTCGAAATTATAAATGATGTTGATTTTCGACGAATTGATTTTCGATGTGATTTTCGAGATTTATACTGTTTATATTATCTTTATAATCGTCGATTTGAGATTTCTGAAAGATTTTCGAAATGGGATTTCGATGGAATAAATTCTTGTTTATTTATTCGATTTTTGGCATTGGGAATGCCTCATTGACAATCTACTTATTTCTTTAGCGTGTGGGACACGCTGTTAATTTATACGACTCTTTGAGTATTTCCGAGTACGGTTGGGAATCGTACCCGTGTTTTCTTTATACGTGGGACATGGGGAAGCTTTATTGATTTATCGGTTTTTAACCACCATACCCAGGGTCGTTATATATATATATATTATATTACTGGCTAGCCTATTAGTACTCCTCCCTACTTACTATGTGTTCGTAGGCGAGTAGAGGAGAGCATGGGATGCTCTAGAGTGTGGGACACTCCGACCCGAGCCAATAAGGCTCCCTTCTTTTGTATGGTGAAACTTCTTCCCCATATATTATCGTTGCTTGACTAGCGGGGCTAGTCCGATTTTCACTGTAGCCAGCGGGGCTGGTCGTATTTTCTTGAGAAATGAGATTTCGGTTTTACGATATAGTTTTCGAATGTGGTGACTAGCGAGGCTGGTCGATTTATCGTTTTGGAATTCTTGGATTTAAAGCTAAATGTATTTTTTTCTAATTGTTGCGTGCATCGGTTGTTAAAGAGAATAAATGTGGGAAAGTATGAAATCCTTTTTCCTTTAAATTGTTTATTTTTGTCCACTCACGCTAACGTTTTTTTGTCTACTTTCCCCTGGGCCTTTCGGTTTCTAATGCCCAGTTTGCAGGCAAATTAGTGGAGGTCGGGCGTACATGACATTTGAGGCATAGTTGTCACTACTTCCGCAGTGTAGGATCGCTTGATCCTTTACTCTTCTTTTATATCCCTGTGTATAGTAGTATTGCTCTGCATAACCTTGGGATTAGTATTTTTGAGTTTGTGTTTTGTGAAAGTGGAGTTGTTGGTAATTGGGAGCAGGGTGGCTCCAGGAGTATAAGGTTGATTTGCTTGAAGTGTTTAGTGTGTTTTACAGGTTTTTGGGTAGTCCATTTTAGAGGTGACTCTGCCAAATTTTTGGTAGAGTTATCCCTAACGTGGGCCCCACAGGGCCACCTCGGATTTCAGGGTGAAAGTCGGGGCGGGTCCTGTCATGGGTGGCCGGCCGCGGACTCCGGATTCACTGGAATCCGGATACCGGACTGGTGACTAGATTCCGGCGTCTGAATTTATTGCCCCCTAATAATACCCAATAACCATATTATTGCTGCGTTTCGGATCCTCCCTAGTAGTGTCAAGGTTACTTGAATCATTGGAGCTTATTCCTATCGATATATTGTGTTTGGGTAGTCTAGGGCTTGCTTTAGTTTATTCATTTATGGCTCTTTCTGTTGTTGCCCGGAGTCCGAATGAGTCATCTTGTAATGTTTCCTACTTTACTATAATGGACTGACACCCCACACATTAAAAAAAAATATTATTGCCCCCAAATAACAAGTTTATTAGGGATCAATAATTAGTGAAAATGAAGATGTTTTTAATTTTGAAAGTTTTAGTAAGTTTATCCAAATAAATAATCTTATTATTGCCCCTAATAATCTTATTATTGCCCAATAAATATTTTATTTCCCCTCAATAATCTTACTATTATCTTCCAATAATCGTTTTATTGCCCACTAATGATCTTATTATTGCCCAACCAAATCATAATAAACATAACAATAACTTCTAGCAACATCCCATATTGAAATCAGCTAATTTTTTGGAGAAACAAACCACCGCAATCAAAGTCCAGATACAGCATTTGCTTACCCTTCTTCTTCCTTCAGCAAGAGAGACAGTTACAGACACATCCAATGACATAGAAATTTTTTTTTTTTTTTTGGCTATTCTGCTTGGTCTAGGTTCTCTGCCTCTAAACATTGTAGAGAATTTGCGACATGGCCAAGCAACAGACAATTTCATTCCAAAGCTTGAATTTCCCAAACCTATACCAAATCCCACTGGTTTCAAAAGCCCACTAGCAATGACCCAGGCATGCCCTGCACCAACACTACCGTCGCACCACCCCTGCCAGATCACCTCCAGTGGTCGACCACCGTCGCTCCACTCCTGTCCGGCCGCCCGACTAGGTTGTCCTCCAAGCGTCGCGCCCTAGCTACAGTCCGGCCACTACTGCACCCGATCGAGCAGCTTTACTAGAAACCCAACCACCTCTGCCAAAGCAAAACCCTAGAGGGCGCCATTGCTGGAGCTCGGTGGTGGTTATCGACGGTTGTGGTTTTGAGGAGTAAACTGAGAATTGAATAGGTGGACGACCGAAAATTTTCGATCTGCAGACATGGGGAGAGAGAGAGAGAGAGAGAGAGAGAGAGAGATGAAAGTAATTTATTAATTAAAATAAGGGCAATACTGTCAATGGATATTAGATTGGGTAAATACGAGTAAAAAACTCTTAGTGGAGTAAGTGGACAATTTTTATCCTAAAATTGTGGAAATGGTCATAATCCCTATCGCTTTTTGTAATTTTTTTTCTGGCAATCTTTTTTCTTTTTAAGAAGATTACTCATAAGTGTCATTTTGAAACTTAAATTAGCCATAAGGCCACCTAATTTTTCTTATACACATAAGGCCACTTTTACCTTCAAATTATTTGGTCTTTGACAAGTTTACCCTTCCACTTAACAAAACGTTAAAGCCAACTAAATAGGATATCAAATCCATTCCCTTCCAAAAAAAAAAAAGAAATCAGCCCATCTTTCTCTCTTTTCTCTCCCTCGCCGGTGATTCAATGTTTTCTTTCTCTGACGAGCTTGTTCGCTTCTCATCGTTGTTGTCATACATGGCATCACCGATGAATAACCTCTCTGACGTCGGAAGCTCTTCCTCGGCAGCAATTGACGATTGCGCAGAGAAGCTTAGCGTTAACAGAACAATCTCGACTGAAAGAAGCCTTGTTGCTGATCGGAACAAAACGAGACGGCATCGTTTCACCACCTCCTCCTCTTTCTCCCACATTTTCTCTGATCTTGATGCCGATTCGAAGCAAATCTTAGCTCGGGAGATCCGTCGACGCATCGATCGGTGACTCTTCTCCTTCAGATTGTTCGCCGTCGGTGACCTCCATGTTTGTTCCTCGTCGGTGTCCTCCAGCTCCGGTTGTCCTCATCTTCCTCTAAAACGCCATCCAGAATACGCCAGCTCGTGGTCGACTTCTCTGGCAGGGTCAAACTCCAGGAGGCGAAGGCCGACAACTACGACCGGAGTAGGATGCCATCGACTCATGTGGTGTCATCCTAGAAATTGAAGGTGTAGCTGGGACCATTATAACTGATGCCACCGTCCTTCCCATCTAAAAATGAGATTTCGGCACCGATCCCTGATTTTCGCTGGAGCATGATTTCGTTGGGCTTCTTTCTAGTGACGAGTTGTCCTCAATGCCATTCATTTTGCTAAGTTTTTTATTTTGGTATAGATTTGTGGTTTGAATTTTGTATTGTTACTGTTTTTGGAAAAGGTAGAAACTCATTTGTTCCTTGTGCATCAAATTTTGTCACTAGATTTTGTGGTTGATTTATGGACATGTAGTGATTAGTGTTCTCTGTTGGTAGATTTGTGTGTTGAGACCATATAGTTTCTGCATGTTTCAAAGGAATATACAGTCTGACAGTAGCTTTTGGTATTTGTAACAGTAGTTTTTGTTACTGGTGAGAGTAGTTTTCTGGTGTTGATGACAGTAATTTTTTGTATTTGTAACAGTAGCTTTTGTTGGTGGGGATAGTAGATTTTGGTTTTGAGGAGTGTAGCTTTTGTTGGTGATAGTAGCTTTTATTGCTGGTAACAGTGGCTTTTTGTGACCTCGCCGGCGGTTGCTGGAAATCTCACAAGAGTAGCTTTTGTTGTTAGTAACAATAGTTTTTGTTGTAGCAATAGGTTTTGTTGTTAGTGACAGTAGCTTTTTTTGTGGTAACAGTACTTTTGTTGCTGGTCACAGTAGCTTTTCTGACCTAGTTGAAAATCTCACTAGTGTAGTTTTTGTTTGTGACAATAGCTTTTGTTGCTGGCGATAGTAGCTTTTGTGATATAGCCGGAAATCTGACCAGCATAGCTTTTGTTGCTACGCAGTAGCTTTAATTGCTAGTGATAGTAACTTTTGTGACCTCGCCGGAGGTCACCGGAAATCTCATCAGAGTAGCTTTTGTTGCTAGCCACATTAGTTTTTTGTGTTAGTGACAGTAGCTTTTGTGTTTGCCGGAGTTGGCCGGAGACCAGCTGGAGTTGGCCAGAGACCCGTCGAAGTTGACCGGAGATCTCGCCGTAGAGGTGAGAGAGAAAATGGTTGACTTTTTACTCTGGTGGCATTTATGTAAATATATTAGTTTTTATATCCAAAATATAACACCATTTTTAATCTAATGGCCTTATGAGGGAAAAAAATTAGTTTGTGGCCTTGTGGCTAAAAAAAAATTCAAAGATGCACTTATATGTAATTACCTTCTTTTTTTTTTGAGAATTTTTTTCTAGCAATCTTCATACATGGTAAATTTCGTAAATTGTATTTTACCCTTTTTAGAAATTTGGAAAAATAAAAATTAAAACTTACTTTGGTCGATCCCATTCATAAGGGCATCTCCAACGGTTGTAGTCAAAAGCCAAAATGGCTTTGGCTTTTCCGGAAGCCATCTCCAACAACTGACTAAGCTTAGCCATTTTGACTTATTAGTCAAAATGGGAGTCATTTTGACGAAGGGAGCTGGAACGAAAGCCATATTGGCTGAGGAAGGAATCGGCTGGGCCCCAGCCGCACATGGGTTTTGGTTGGAACACAGAGACAACGCGCAGAGGGAGTCTGAATCCCTCAGACGCGCAAAAGGACAAAATAACGTTCGGAGGGGAGAAACGCTCCTTACACGCGCAGTACTTTGGCCGACACTGGGCCCCTCCAGTGACAGAAGCCGCTGGGGCTTCCAACGGTCCTGAAAACCAACGGTTGAGATTCATGATTCATTAATTCAATTTAAAATGAAAGGCCGAGATTAATTGGTTATAAAAGTCAAAAAGTAAATATAAATTTAGGGAATATCTAATCTGACGGTTCAAAAAATTGTGTGGATTAAAATCAACGGTTAATAATAAAGTAAATGTGTTTTAAACCAAAAAAAAAATTGAAAAAATAAAAGAAAAATTTCTAAAAAATCAGAAAAATGTTTTTTGCCCGTTGGAACAGTAACTTTAACAAATTCTATAAATACCAACCCTCTTCTTCATAATTTTTCACTCCAAAACATCTCCAATCTCCTCCAAACTTCATTCTTTTTCACCTTTGCTCTTCATCTAGCTAGCTTTCAATTTTTTTAGAAGATGCCTAACCCAAGACAATAGTGTTGAAAGGTCGCCGAAGATATAGCCTTGTGCATAGCTGTAGTTACCGTTGGTGAAGACGGCTCTAAGGGTACTAGTCAAGAGAAAAAAAAATTGTGGGAGCGTATACATGAAGTATACGAGACTTGCAAGCCTGCCGGAGGCGTGGTTAGATTGGGAGGAGAGTGTGACGGTCGTTGGAAAAAGATTAGACCGGCATGCCAAAGATGGCGTCAAGCTCTTAACAAAGCGGCACTTCTTCGAGGAAGTGGTGATAACGCCACCGACGAGGTAATCATCCTTATTCTTGACATTTTATTCTTATTTTTAAAATTAATTTTACCGTTATTTTAGCATGTTATGTATATTGACTTTCGTATAAATATATATAGTACTTGATTAATATCTTCTTATTTATAGGTATTACAAGCTAAGTCAATCTATCGTACCTTAGCTAAAGGAGAGGAGTTTGCGTTTGAGCATTATTGTCCAATATTAAAGGATACAAAAAAGTTTAGCAATCCTCCGGGCATGAATGTCGGTAGCTCAAGTTTTCCTACCTCTATCAACTTAGAGGATGACGGCACTCCCGCAAGTGACTCCCAAGCTCTTCAAATGTGCATGCACGCCCCCCAGGTCAAAAACCTCAAAAGGCTGCTAAGAAAAAATCCAGGCAAGACGAAACAGGTGAACTCTTATTGCAAATGCAAAGGATTACAGACCAAGGAGAGCGTGATCTCGAATACAGGCTGCGACTCAGGGAGGAGACTAAATTAGCTGAGCAGCACGCGGATGATGCTCACACAATGAAAGTGGATCCGTCAATTTTCACACCCAAAAAAAGGAGTTATTGGGAGAGGAAGCAAGCACAGATTATTGAGAGGGAGGAACAAAGCTCTAATGCTGGTGCATTTCGTCAACCCTCCTTTTCTCCAGAAGAAAATACACCACATAGTGAAGATGACTCTAACTTGGACCTCTACGTGCCAGTTCAAGAGACTCAATGGATGGGGAGAAATTAGAAATATTTTATTGCTTGTACTTTTTCACTTATGTTTTTCAATTATGAAATAAAATTGTTGCTATATTTTATAGTTAACAAATAAAAGCAAAAACTTGTTTTTATCTCACTTTTATTCATAACAATAAAACACACTGCATTACAAAAGCATAAACACACTAACAATAAAATAAAACCACACAACATTACAAAGCATAAACACACAAACAATCAAACCACACAATGGCCACATTGCCAATTATTGAAAGCGTGAAAATACAATCTCTTCATCTGCGGTTCCGCTCTGCTTGCAGCTTCATGTTCCAGAGGTGATTAACCAAATCTCCTTGAAGGACTCTATGCACAATTAGGCATCTAACCCCTGGTAACGGGTCATGAACTCCTCAAGTTCAAGACGGTTGCGCTCAACCTCATGATCATCCTCATACCTCTCATATATTTGTGCTTTCCTTGGTCTGGTGGGGATATCATCGGGGTCAAAAGGCGACTCTTCATCTTCTTCACGCTCATCATCGACAATCATGTTGTGCAAAATAATGCAGGTCATCATGATGTATGATAGATCCTCTCTATCCCATCCACGGGCGGGTCCTCTTACTATTGCAAAACGAGCTTGGAGAATGCCAAAAGCCCTCTCCACGTCTTTTCTGTATGACTCCTGCATCTTTGTAAAATGAGCTTGCTCTGGCGTAATTGGATTTCTAATTGCTTTCACAAAAGATCCCCATTTAGGGTAGATGCATGCCGTCGACTAGGTAGTAGCCAGTGGCGGAACCTGAAACTTCTCAATGGGGGGGCCAAAATATTAATAAATTTTTTTTTCAACAATTGATATTTCTATAAATTGATATTTACTATAAAATTCAAATACAAACAAATATTGAACAACAAAAATGAAAAATTATTTTTTCTTCATTTTCGATGCCATATATTAAGCATCCATTAATATTCTCCTTTAAATGCACCTTAATTAATAATTTATAGAATTCTTTAAGCTAAATAAGTCAACTAATGAAGTTAATTATTATAATTATCAGTTTACAAGGAGTAATTATTGTTAAGACTTCAATTTGGGGGGCCATGATTGTAAATTATAGTTTAATTTACTTTTAATTAGGATAAATACACAAGTCAATCAATAACTTAACAGCATTTTTCAAAATAATTTGGGGGGGGGGGGGGGGGGGGGGGCCAGGGCCCACTCCGGCCCCCATATAGTTCCGCCATTGGTAGTAGCATTGGCCATATTCTCTATCACCTACATGGTACGAAACTCGAGGAGCCTCACCTGTGCATATTTCGTTGAATAATGGAGACATTCCAAGTACATTAATATCATTAAGGGAACCTGGAAGTCCGAAATAGGCTTGCCAAATCCAAGCATCGTATGATGCGACCGCCTCCAGAATGATTGTGAGTTTTCCCTTATAACCAGTGAAGTGCCATTTCCATGAGGTTGGGCAGTTTTTCCACTGCCAGTGCATACAATCGAGACTTCCCGCCATTCAGGGGAACCCCTTTTGGAGGCAACATCGACCAACCGCTGCAAATCTGCCGGAGTTGGTCGACGAAGGTAATGATCGTGGTACACATTCCATATTGCTCTAGTAAAGTGCGACAAGATCTCCAAAGCTGTAGATTCAGCTACGTCTAGAAACTCATCACACAGGTCGGCCGGAAGCCCATAAGCAAGCATCCTCATAGCACAAGTCAGCTTTTGTTCGGTAGACAAACCAACTCTGCCGGAGGCATCATCAGTTTGCACGAAGTACGGATCGTGGTTGGCGACATCATGCATCATTTGGTCAAACACATGAGGTCGCATTCTGTACCTTCTACGAAATATATCACCCTGGAACCTGCACGGAGAAGTGAAGTATAGAGCTTTCAATCGTCGATCCATAGCTTCTCGATCTCTTACGATGTACTGGCGCCCGGGCTGTGAACCACCCCACTGTGATTCTTCCTCTTGGATCCTCAAGATATGAGAGGAAGCTGCCTGCATCACCAGGGCTCTTTGACGATTTCTTGTAATGGCATCTTCTTCCTCTTGCATAAGCAATTTCCGGAACCTATTCATTGCAACAAGGAACCAAAAATATAAAATGAAAAGGAAGTTCAGAATTTCTAAGCTTCTGATATGAGAAGAGATGTGTTTGTGAATTGGTGAGCTATGATGGAGTGAATGACTCCGTATTTATGGAGGGTTGGAAAATGATATCTGAAGATAGGATACGACACGTGGCAGATAAAAATAAAAAACGTAATCTAACTAGCCTTTCAACGACTGACACGTGGCACTATAATCGGTAATAAAGTTGAGATAGAAAATCTTATCTTATCACGTGATAAATAAAATCTCAACCGAGATAGAGATAAGATATCGGATCCGAATAGCATTGACACGTGGCACGAATATATAGATTCCCAAAAATAAATAAATAATTTTTTTTAATCAATTAATGACGATATATTATATAACATAATTATGTATGATATATAAATTCATATTGTAGTTAATTAATTCTCTAAAATGATTAATTTATTAAATGACTTTGGCTTTTGACTAAACATGGTTGGAGATGGAAAAATTGAATGAATAGTGATGACACTAGGGGAGTCAAATTTTGCATATGGCTTTGGCTTATGACTAAATGGTTGGAGATGCTCTAACACCAATGTATTTTTAGTTCACTCTAGCAACATATCAATCAGATAACCTCTCTAAAAATAATAAAATTATTTATTAACTAAATATTTTTGTTTCCCTTACATGTCATTCATTCTGCAATCGAGAAACACAATTCGCTCGATCAAAGTCGCTCTTCTTCTCTCTCGGCTCAAACCATAGTCCGCTGATCACCGCCACCGACCACAGCGACGCTGCTACGGTACGGTAACTCGCTCAAATTGCTTTCTCCGATTTCTTATCTGTTTATGTAATTGATTACCAGAGTTGATGATTTTGTGATTCTGGAGAAGGAGGAGACACTGAGGAGAGAGATCGGAGATCTAAAAATGGAGGTTGTGAGGTAGCGTCTGAGGAACAAGAGGATCAGGCTCTGTCGATTGATGGAGCTCTTTCTTGAGGTTGTGGTGCTCTTCGTTCTCTGCGGTTTCTTGTTTGCGATCACAGTCAGAGGAGATAGAGGTTCGTCAGAATTACCTTACTTAAGAATTCAGCTTTTACTGTGTAGTAATTAGTAGCTATCTCATTTTTTACTGTTCAGATTTACTATAGGAAGAGAGCTCGATTTACTATCGGGATATCCTTGAAATTTAAGGATTTTGCCCTTGTGGGTTAGAGGGTATGATTACAACTAAATTAGTACAAAACAACCGTTCTTCTCATGTCTAAGCTCAGATGAGTAACGGCCTTAATTCATCTGAACTTGAGCTTAACCCCATTACCAGAGGAAGAAGAAGAAAGTGGTGGAAGATCGAATGAGGATGTGGATTGGAGCGAAATCAAAACAAAGGGTAGTTTGGACATTTTACCCTTATTGGGGGTCTAAAATTTGAAAAATGGACCATGTTGTCGGTGCCAAGTCAGCTTGTGACGTCATGTTTGGAGCCAAATTTGAATTTTTTTATTTTTTTTATTTTTTATCAGGTAGTTAGATGTTAGTAACTCACACACCCATGCAGTGGTATCCCAACGCTAGGACACCTGCACCTACATTGAGGTGAAAGCCAGGCAAAACCAGACTAATCCACTGCACCGCAGACGCACGAACCCAAAGGGTCCCTCAAATTTGAAATTTAGACGTTGTTGATGGCAATTAGAAATACAGGGACCATTGTGATTAAAAAAAAAAAAAGATCGGAGACCAAATTGATTTTCAACCAAAGTTTGAGGGGGTAAACTGAATTTAATCCTTTATTTGAACATGATTGCTAGAGGCGCATGCCACTTGATTAAGTTTGAATGGGATGATAGCAAACCACCTCTAGTAATTGCACTGTGTGTAATTTTCTAGTTGCAGCAGCAGCAGGTGCAACAATAGAGCCTGGGTTAGCTTTTATATTCCTAAAAATAACAACATTTCTAGCTTTCCATAATTGCCAAATAATGATTTTCTCAAACATATCACCACAGAAAGGTTAGAGTAGATCTAAAAAAACCCTTTGAGCATAACGTGTAATAAAAAAAAATTTGTCGAAAATTGAATTTTTATTATTTTCATTTGAAACAACAAAGAATTAATGACTATATTCTCTAAATGTCACGGGGGCAATGTAGCAATTAAAGCAGATATTACCAAGGCTTTTGACACTCTTTCATGGGATTTTCTTCTGCATGTTCTTCAAGCCTTCGGTTTTCATGAGACTTTTGTGCAATGGGTTGAGGCTCTATTATTATCTGCTAAACTTTCTCTTCTCATCAATGGTAGGCCAGTGGGTTATTTTTCTTGTGGGCGAGGTGTGAGACAAGGTGACCCGCTCTCTCCTTTACTCTTTTGCTTGGCAGAAGAGGTTCTTAGTCGTGGTTTGTTAATGCTTGTATCTTCTGGACAATTGAAGCGCATTTCTTCTCCTAGAGGCACTTTCGCTCCATCTCATGTATTATTTGCAGATGATGTTATTGTGTTTTGTCAGGGGAATAGGCAAAATTTATTGAGGGTCATGAATTTCTTTGATGAATATAGTGGTGCTTCTGGCCAAATCATTAACAAGGATTTGTGCCCAGTTTTCATTTTGAAGCATATGCATAGTCGTCGACATTCTATCTCAGATTTCTTGAGTATTCCATTAGGGACAACTTTCATGTATTTGGGTATGGATATGGAGAGGACTCCCCAACTTCAAGAGCTTTGGTTAATATGCTTCACTACTAATTTGTGGTATATTTGGCATGCTAGAAATCAAATTAGATTTGAGAGCAGAGGGCATTTTCAGTTCTTAGTGTTTGTCGCCTAATCTCAGGGCATATCCAAGCAGCTAGTCGACTTGCAACAGGTCATATGCATAATACAATTCAAGATCTACGTATCTTTGAAAAATTTTGGTGCTTGTTGTAGACCGCGACGTCCTCCTAGAGTGGTTGAGGTTAATTGGCATCCCCCCATTATTGGGTGGATCAAGATTAATTTTGACGGTGCTTGGAAACATAAAGAGGGTATTGGAGGTTTTGGAGCTGTATTTCATGATTATAAAGGTCAGTTTATCGGTGCTTTTGCTTCTAACCTGGATATTCCTAGTTCTATTGTAGCAGAAGTAATGGCAGTTATTACGGCTATTGAGATTGCTTGGCTTCGCGATTGGAAACACATATGGCTAGAGGTAGATTGCTCTACTGTATTGGATTATATTTGCTCTCCTTGTCTTGTGCCTTGGCAACTTCGAGTACGTTGGTTAAATTGCTTTTATAGGATCTCACAAATGAACTTCAAATCTTCACACATATTTAGAGAAGGGAATAAGGTAGCAAATGCTCTAACTAATCATAGAACATCATTGTCGGAGCAAGTATGGTGGGATATGTAAAGGCGGAACCAGGATTTAAATCTTGGGGGGTCCAAGCCGTTACGTATATTTTTATTTTTGAAAAAAATACTTGAAAAATATTAGAAGAAATATTGTCAGATGTGTTTGCACAAAAACCTTCTAAAATGTTTGCTCGGATCCCTGTTGTATATAGACTAATGCACATTATAACTATTATTCATTTAGTAGTTTACGTTTTTTCTTAGAAAATTAATTCCCTTATTATTTATCCAAGAATTAGTCATGCATATCAGACTTCATTTGTCTTAATTGACAAAAGACTAGTATAATTATTTTTTGGGTACAGTAATAAATCTTATTGTTGGGTGAATAATAAAGTATATAATTTACCAAAAAAATAGTTAAGTAATTAGTAAACTAACTAATTTAGTTTCTTAATATTATCGATTTATGTTTTGACCTTTGATTAGTTATGATTTATGAGAAATTTTTGGGGCAGAGGGGTGGGGGGAGGGGGGTCCAATGCTTGAATTAAGCTCAGTTTTAAAAATCTCAAAGCCTAATTAGCTAGTTAATTGAGATTTACCAAAACATCTAGGGGGTCTGGACCCCTTCAGGCCTTGGAATGGATCCGCCCCTGGGAATATGCCTCCACCACTTCTCTTGTCGTTCTATGAGAGTGATGTTTTAAGTCTTCCACAGTTTAGATTTCGCTGACTTGTTTATGTTGCTTGTTTATTCTGGAGGTTTTGGTTAGGTCCCCGTCCATTGTCATTCGCATTTTTTTGACTTAATAAATTGGAGTGTTAGAGAGGTTGCTCCTTTGCTATTACTCATAGCATAAAAAAATGACTATATTCTCTTCAAAGTATTGCATTGAGGAGCAGTTTTTGGCTTTTTAGTGTTCTTGCCTTCTTGGTGGTGTACCTTATCCACCAAAGTATCTTTTGGTATGACTGATCATCATTTCAGGTTTGTGTTTTGTGGACACTGTGTTCTTCTTCATCCACTGAGTGCATTTTCAATATGTTTTCATCTAATGACACGTTTACTTACTTGGAATGGAAAATAATCATGAATCGGAGACAAGTGGAATAGGAGAAGAAAGGAATCGGTATTGATTCCGGATGAATGATTCCTAAACCCATCTCCCCCCTTCGTAATCGAATTCCTGAGTATTCAGGAATCGATTCCTGATAAGGAGGTGAGACCTACATCCATTCCGATTCCTTCGTGTGTTAGTAAACGCATAAATTCTTTTACCCGGAATCATTCCGATTCTTTTATGAGTTAGTAAACTCAGGAATGTTTTTATCCCATAATCATTCTCTTTCCTTCCAAGTAAGTAAACGTGCCCTAAATGTTATTAGTAGTGTTCTAAATCTTTATGGCATGAAATCATAACAATCCAAAACATTATTGAAATTTGAATTTTTATTATCTTCATTTGAAACAATAAAGAAAGGGAATTGTAGAATTAATTAATATATTATCTACATATACTCTAGCGTGTTCTCAACTCCTAATTACTCTCAAACAAGAGTAGAACAAGTTGAGGTTGAAGGGTCAAACAAAGCAGGAAGCAAGTACTTCTTCCCATTCAAACCATTGGCATTGTAGCTGGCACCAGTTGTAGCATCAACCAAGAGGTCTCCGGCGTAACCAGGATAAGCTCCTTTCCCATAGACACCAGGACAAGCCGAAGCAGCCTCTAATGGAGCCTCTTTGGGACCTTGGTAGAACCCATTTCCAAAAGGGTTGGTCACAGTCCCCGCCAAAAGACTAGCTAGATTGATGATCATACCGTCCAAACCCACATCATTGTTGGGTGCAACCAAAGGTGGAGATTGTGGTCCGTAAATTGGCTGATGGAATGGCCAAGCACATTGACCCGGGCATTGGATCTCGGAGTTTCCGACCCAGATGTAAGCAAACTTGGAGCTCTTGCCTCTGATGAAAGAGCTCTTTGAAGACCCGTGTGTACCACATTTGCTGGAGCAGAACCCATCAATTAGAACATCTGATGAGGTCAAGACAACATTGATGGCATTACTCTGGCCACCCTTGGCTGCCAACTGTTTGATGTGTTTGCCAACAGATAGGGACTTGCCCAGAGAGTAGCTCTCGTCGAGGATTTGGGTACCCAATGATAGGGAAAGAGATGATGTTTTCTTGGCATTGGAGAGGTGGTAGTATTTCTCTATGGATTTCCACCATGTAGCAACTGATGGTTGGTTTGTAGATGGAGAATAAGTGGAAAGGGAGGTGATGAAATCGGAAACAATTGCGCGCTGCGAAGGCTTGAATTTCCCATACCAGATCAAATTGATGGAGATTTTGCCAGTGAGAAGAGGGCCATTGTGGTATTGGAATAGTATAGGCTGCTGGGTTTGGTCTGAGGTCTCAGCAAGGCTCCTAGCTGCTGAGCCAAAATAGAACAAAGAGATGAGCAGGACTAGTTGTAGAAGTAGATAAGAGGAAGCAAAAGCAGCCATGGTTTGGATAGCAAAGCTACAAGTTTGGAAATTGAGAGTTTAGTGATTTTACAAAAGAGGTATGGAGCTCAAGGTTTGGTGGGTTGGTACGGTATATGAAGATGCATATATATAGTGCTGAAGACTTGGGGGAAAGAAAGTGCATGGAAGGAGCAAAAGAAAGGTTGGATTTGATGGGGGTAAGGTGAGAGAGCTACAGGCCAGCAGGACAACGCGTTGCATTTTAAATTGGGGTTGCTTTTGCTCTGGCTTTTCAACCCAACCTAAGGGCTAAGACTATATGACAGGGTTTATCCAGCCAAAGTTAGTTAGGACGAATACGACCGTGATCAATGGGATGAAAGGGAAAGTTGTGCAAGGTAGCCTGTTTTGCGTAACTTTGAATGTAGTTTTTATAATCGCTATTGTCATGAAGCAAAACCATGATCAAAATACTAATTAGAAGCTATGAGTATTTTCCACAATAAATATAATGGCTTCTTTTCTTGAATGATGAAAAATGGACAATGCAGTCTCCACTGGTTCGGTTTGCGTCATCTGGCATATCATTTTCTTTTCTCATTGTAAATGTCTGACTTGGGAGGTTTTCTACACTTTCTTCTCGGACAAATAGTGTATCCCCATATTTAATTTTGTCTTTTACAATCCGTTATACTCATTTTTCAAACCAAATGATATTTATAATTTTTTCTTTTATATTCCGCTTTTTGGTGGGCAAAATAAGATTGAATATGCAACTCATTAGATTGAAAGAAAATTGTTGAATTTTTAAAATGGTAAGAAGATTTATTGTCTCATGAAAGCAACTTGTACTGTCCGATCCTCACATATTGTAGGATAACACTCCTTGTAATTAAATCCATCTACTTCCTACTTCCTAGTTCCCTCAACTTGAATCTAATTAATTTAGTAGATGTGAACTATTGGATCGGATGTGGTTCGGAAAAGTGCTTGTGGATGTGGGAGTGGTCATTTATAAATAAAACAGAATACAGACGAAGGTAGATGTGAGAAGAGGTGCAGCTGATTTAAAAGTCAGTGCATGCCTCACAGGGTTTCAATTTCCAGTGGTGCAAGTTATACAGATGAGCTGGTGTGTAGCCTTCTGCCATGAAAGATTTTGATTTTGACTTTGATTGTTCTCTTTAGATAGCCATTGTAGGAGACAAGACTCTTCTTTGTATCTTCTCCTATCTTGAAGAACACAACAAAATCCATTACTCATAGTATGGACATTCCACTTGTGATCGTGATGAACAAATATAGTAAAACCTAGTCAACTTTCGTGCGCTCGGTTGGTGGAGCGCTATACTTTAATAGCAACGAGAAAGAGGCAAATTAAGTGAGATCGTGTTTCTGTGGAAGCTACTGATGTTGTGATCTTATATAGAATTTCTTCACATGTATACCAATTCATCTCAAGACAAGGCCTCTCCTTTGGAATCTTACTTGGGTTTTGACTTTGATATCTTTTTCTTTTGGTGACCTTGAGAGACAAGACTCTCCTTCCTCTGTATCTTCCTTTTCAGCTTATTCTGATCATCCATGTAGATTAATACTGACTTTGCTTAATATATTTCATATAGTTCTAGCTCTCTTTCCAATATTCGATTATTACTATATCTTGCAAATCCACTGTAGATTGGGATACACTGATTTCATAAGAAATGACATGTTTGATTCGATCTAACAGCCAGGTAGCCCAGTTTTTATGTGAGGGTTGTTGGTTTGTGGCACATTGTATATAATTTATTAGCAAGAAAGAGAGCAAATTAAAGTACGGATGTTTCACGACATTAGTGATTTTAATATATTTATTTTTGATAGTGTTAGACTAACTCAATGCAATGGTAGACCAACTCCTTAAAAAGTATCTGTTAAATTATTATCGTAAAAATTTGATATATTACTATCTACCATTACAGAAACTCAATGTTTTCGATATTACTATACCGTGGACTTTCCTGTTAGCAATGATGAATTACCAATCTTTGAATTCCCTACTTAATCGATCACCTTCAGCAAAACAGCCAACTTGATTAGTTTGCAGGTGAGCTAACACGTACCAGAATTATCTGGTGCTGGAAGCAAAGCTCGAGATAATTGGGGGTTAGTTCTTCAATCTTTATGAACTGAATGTCTGAATTTTGTCTCAGTTTTGAAGTCTAGAGGTGAAGAACCTGGAATCCTGGATGGAGGTGACCCATACAAAGGTTTCATGAATAATATACATATCCAGATATCCAGAGTAGTGCGGTGGGTGGTTTAGTTTACGACATTACGAGCATGATTGTCAGACACGTGTACACAGGCGGACCCGGGGTCGAAGATATATGTGACCTGGGCCATGGAGGCCGGAGTGTGAAATGCATGTGGTGGAGCAGAGAGAGATGGACATGATGCACTGTGTATAGTGCTCCTTGGACAATACTGCACTATTAAGAGTGTTCTCAAAGGAATTATGGTTTCTAAGGACCTACCAGTTATGGAACAAAGATTGACAAACAATGGAAGTGTGGGAAGGGGGAACGTATGTATGGTAAAGATCCACAAAAACAGCCCTTGAATTTAAGGGTCTTTTTTTTTGTTAGGTCAATCCTTGAAATTTAAAGATTTTGCCCTTGTGGATTAGAGGGTTTCATTACAACTAAACTAATACAAAACAACGCCCTTAATTCGTCTGAACTTGATCTTACTAGGGAAGGTCTATTGATTTGATGGAGCAAGATCAAAACGCATTCTAGCTATATTTCATCTCTAAATCTTGCTTATATGACACGCCACTAAGCTAAGAATGTTACACAGTTGCCTTAATAATCCATGCATTGCAATAGCATATCCATAAGCTTTTCTACATGCAGTTTATAGTGCATACTCCCTCTTATTGAGGAATTATGCAAACATTTCACCCAATAACCATATAGAAAACTTTACACAACTTATAAAATGTGAAGCTCTTCATGACTTATTAACGGTTTGACTAAAAACAACTGATTATATTCATTATTTGCTTTTTGTAAAAGTAAATTGAATTGTAATTAGTCTACTCATTTCATTTCATAGCTCCCTTATATAGGGAGAGAATTACAATGGAAATATCAATTACAATGATGACATTAAATGTTAATTGATCCGTAATCGTGCTAATTGATGGTAGTCGCTGATTTCTTAATTCCCTCTCCGTCAGTCGCTTTGAGGAATGCACATAATATGTTTTTCTTTTAACACTTTTAGTTTATTTTATTTTTTTTAGATAATACTTTTAGTTTATTTCACTATACAGAAAATATAAAATGTGAAGAACAACTAAATATATATGCTCATAACACCCTTCTCATGTACTGCATTGAGGAGGTGTATTGGGCTTTTTAGTATTCTTGGTGATGTACCTTATCAAGGAAAGTATTTTTTGGTATGACCAATCATCGTTTTAGTTTAATTTTTTGTGAACTCCATGTTGTTCTTTATCCATTGAGTGCATTTTTAATATGTTTTTCCTCTAAATGTCATTATTAGTGTTGTATATTTTATGGTATGAAATCGTAACAATCCAAATATTGTTGAAATTAACCACCGCATATGGTCGAGTACTCGAGTTGATAAGAGTCTCCTGATCTTGGTGTGGTGTAACACCCTGGACCCGATTAATCTAAAGAGTCAATTAAAAAAAAATCAGTCTATTTCAAATCCTTCCATTGAGTTTCTTCTTATTATTATCTTTATTATTTAAACATCAATTGAAAACGAAACAATAGCACACGATCTAAAGATCGATACCAGGATCGATCATTTGATCTTACCACTGTTAGCAAAAGCTATGCATGATAGAAGTTATAGTATTTAGGTCAGTTGAGGGCATAATTGTTATTTTGTGAAAAGTTAGTATAAATATATTGGGGACTCATGAAGCTGCGGGAGCCTTGTCCGCATCTCTCTTGGTTTCTATGGAATTCTCTCTCTCTCTCTCTCTCTCTCTCTCTCTCTCTCTCTCTCTCTCTCTCTCTCTCTCTCTCTCTCTCTCTCTCTCTCTCTCTCTCTTCTCTTGCACGAATGTACAAAGCTTTTTGCTTCCTTTACATCACCAATAAATAACATAGCAAGACATAGGGTTCGATATCAATTATCAAGCCGATTACAATTTTTTGAATGGAAGTTTCACGTCAATTTCGCGAAGCCAAGCGTTTTTGTTCTTTACTTAGTCTCTCTCTTGTTGTTGACACATATCACGCCAAGTGACAGGACCCGCCCCAGATTTCACCCTAAAATCCGAACTGGCCCTGCGGGGCCTACCTTAGAAGAAATTCTTCCAAAATTTTGGCAGAACTTCCCCTAAAATGGACTATCCAAAACCTGTAGAAAGGAAATTTACACTTCTAAATCACCCATCCTTATTCTCCTGGAGCCACCCTGCTCCCCAAATCACAACATCGTCCAATTCACATAACACAAAACGTAACTTGAATAACATTAATCTCACAGGTAGTCAGAGCAATTCTAATAAAAAGGGTAAACAAGGAAAACCTACTTCAAAGGAAAACGCGGAAGCCATGCTGTTGACTATGCCTCAACTCCATGTACGCCCGACCTCAACTAATTTCATTTGCAAACTGGGCATTTGAAACCGAAGGACCTAGGGGAAAGTAATTGAGAAACACGTCAGCGTGAGTGGACAAAAATAAACAACTAAATAAATAATTTAAAAGAAATGAAGTTGTATTACTTTTCCACGGATTTAAATTCATAAAACTTCGATGCATGCAACGTTGATAAAATGTATGTCGTTAAAACTCGGAGTCTCGTGAAAACATACTAGTCCCCGCTGGTTAAGAGAATCGGACTAGCCCCGCTAGTCAAGTAACAAATAAAAGGAAATGGGGAAGAAATGTCACCATATAGGTACGGTAAAGGAACCCCTAACCTCGACTGCCACCCACACATAGATTGTGTGAGGAGGAGACTAATAATCTCGACTACCACTCACGTGAGGAGGAGAATAAATCACCTCAACTGCCACTCACAAACACAAAGTAAGTGAGGAGGAGACACAATCCAAATGACCCGAGTATGGTGAGGAAAACAATCGAAAACCAATAAATCCATAAAGCTTCCCTAATATCTCAAGAGAAAAAGGTATATTCCAATGACGTGGCCCCGCACCGCCGCACGCCAAAATATTCTCGAAATCATAACAAATAGGCGAGATCAAATTATAACTCGCAGTTCAGAAACAAAACCGAATCAAGAATCCTCAATAAGGCATTCCCAATGCCAAAACCGAAAGTCGATAAATAAACAAGAAATAGAATTCCATCGAAATCTCATTTCAAAAACTCTTTCAGAAATCTCAAATCGACGAATGAAAATAAATATGAAATTCCGGAAATCACCTCGGAAAAAATAATTCGTCAAAAATCAACATAAATTATAAATTCGAATCCGAGCATAGCAAATTAATATCCGCAAGTCATAACCGAGATAAATCGTAATCAAATTCTGAAATCAATTCATATGCTCGAAAAGTAATATGTTAATTAAATAAAGCAGTAATTCAAGAAAATAAACGCATGCATCATTATTTAAAACAAAAGTCCACTCACAGTACTATTCAGGGGATCACGCATATGAGTTCCTTCGTCGAGTAATAACTCGGTACGTCGCCCTGTACACAATTATTTTCCGTGAATAACTATTCAACAGTTAAATACGATTCCCAAAATAAATCATCATAAATCATCTCTCCACTTCTTCTCGGATTCAACCCAAATTTTTCGTCTAATACCAATTCGTTATCTTAAAGGTTCCAAGTCAGAACCGAGAGATATCCGACGGTCGGATTCTCGTAAATCGATAATCGAAATCCTAAATTTTCAGGAATTCATAATCGATTAAAAACTTCTCCAATTCCAACCAAATTCACATATTCAACCTCTACAAAAATTATAGGATTTAACTAGCTAAAAAAAAGAATTTAAATTACGGTTTAAACGCCATCACTGTTCACGCACCGCACTGTTCACGTGCGGCACTGTTTATGCGGCGGCCAACTCCTCCTCCGGCCACCAAATTTCAACCACAGAATCATCTCAACATTCTAAGCATCTTTCATAACTGCAACAAGTTCCAATTTTACATTTAAACATTTAAAATCGGCCGGTGAAGAAAACCCAGAAATTTCAACCCTAGAATCGGGGATTTCTTCGATTCTCCTTCCTCCGGCTGAATTGGAGCAAGAGAGTTGGTGTTTTAGGACCGTGGAGAACGGGGCTAAAAAGCCCAAACGGTAGCGCCACCTAAAATGGCCGGAAAATTGCAAATCGGTCGGAAAATTAGAAAATGAGCTCGTCGAAGATTGGAGTTGCTGCGCCGTCTACCACCGTTAATACTGCACACCGCTGCCACAGGGAAGATGAGGCTGTCCAGAAAAATCCGGTTCCACGGTTGGGGGTGGCCAGAAACGTCGCCAATGAGGCCGGGAAGCCCACTGCTGGCCATCTCTCTCTCTCTTCACGAGTTCTCTCTCTCTCTCTCTCTCTCTCTCTCTCTCTCTCTCTCTCTCCGATTTCCAGAAATGGAAATCCCAATGTGGAAAGTTTCCCTTGGGGGAAACTTCCACTTATATCTAAATGAGTCCCAAAATTAAAAAATTGCCACTACGTTTCAACCCTTATAACTTCCTCGCTACAACTCTGATTTTAACGTGCCACATATGCACGCGCTTTGTTTAAAATTTGGGCTGATCACAAAGTCAACTTTTAGGGCCACTAAAAGTACCGAAACGTCAGTAAAAGTGAAAGTAAAGATTGTTTACCTTCCAAATGCCAAGTAAACCGATAAATTCTAAGTTCGGGATGTTACACCAAGAATGGCATCACCATCTCTGATTCTCGCAAAGAACTTGTCAACTAAGCGATGGGCTGATGAGAAAACGCTGAGGTACACACTCCCTCATTTTCAACTCAAAGGCAACATGCAAGAGAAGTGACTCTATTGAATTTGCCTGATCAAAGTTAAACTTGGTGAAATTCTGGGTTGGGGTGAATTCAATTCGGGCCCAGGGTATGACATGTGGAACCCCCACATCCGGGTTCAAATCTCGCTGACGATGATTGGAGTTTAAATCTAAATCTATTCTTAATGATCAGGAGGAGGAAGCATTTTAAATACCAATAGATTAGTTTCTGGATCTTAAAAACCTTTAAGGATAATGTGTAATAAAAAATAAATAAAAAACACATCGTCAAAATTTGAATTTTTATTATTTCCATTTGAAACAATAAAGAAGAATTAATGACTATATTCTCTATAAAGTATCGCATTGAGGAGGAGTATTTGGCTTTTTAGTGTTCTTGCCTTCTTGGTGGTGTACCTCATCCACCAAAGTATTTTTTGGTATGACTTATCATCATTTCAGGTTTGTGTTTTGTAGACACCATGTTGCTCTTTATCCATTGAGTGCATTTTCAATATGTTTTTCATCTAAATCTCATTATCAGTATTATATATCGTCATGGTATGAAGTCTTAACAATCCAAAACGAAAGGTGAAAAAAAACATCCCTATCAGCACCGCTCTAAAGCTCTTAAACTAGGAAAAACCTATTCCAAGCACGACGGCCTCTCGTCAATCCTCTACTCTCCCTTTCAACATGGCTGCCTCCTTGATATGTGCCCTATCTCAATTTACCGATTTACTAGTCATTCGGACGGTAAACAACATTTGCTTTCACTTTTAACTTCGTTTAGGTACTTTTATGGGCCCTAAAAGTTGACTTTTTGTTTCATTCATTATTTGAGAAAATTTTATTCACGGCAGTTATAGAGGACATCAAACCGAGTTCGTGAACATGTGGCACACTCAAATCGGAGTTCGTATGGAGAAGTTATGATCTAAAATGTAAAAGTTACTGTTCCAGTAATTTGGCTATAAATAGAAATTTCACCTTAGGTAAGTTGCCATTTCCGGAAATCACCATTTTACCACTGTTCACTTTCTCTCTCCCATTTTCGAAATTCGGCGGGTTTCTCCGTCGTCCGGCTGAACCAATACGCTGCACCGGCAGCATTGTCTAGATTCCTTATAGGTTACATGTTGATAAATGTGTATTATTTTTCAATTTATTTTTCTAGATTGCTCTAATGACCAGCTTTCAATTGTATTAGTAGAAATTTTATTGATATTGGAGATTTGACTTTCAGTGTTTTTTTACGTTATCTGTTGGAGAGTTGGTTATGAATTGTGGGGAGCAGGTAGGCTCTAGGAGTTGAGGATAGATATGTTCATTGAGGAATGTTAGATTGTTTTTACAGGTTTTGGGTTGTCCACTTTTAGGGGAAGTTCCGCCAAATTTTTAGTATAATTTCTTCTAAGGTAGTCCGCGCAGGGCCACTTCAGATTTCAGGATGAAATCCAAGACAGGTCCTCTATTTCTGCCATCAGATGACAGTGACGGTGAATCGAAGAAAAAACCCGATTTCGACGGTAGTGCTACTGACCAATTCGATTGCTGGATTCCGGCCATCTCCAGCTATATATGAAACCGGTAGGTTTTGTAGCTCATTATCCGCAAATCAATCCTTACAAGCCTCTTGATCCAATCCGAAGCATGGAGGATGAATTGAGTTTTGGAAGATTTTTGGGAAAAACTCGGCCTCTTGCCTTTAGAGCTTAATTCCGGCCATTCAAGGTATTTTTGGACTTTGATGTAGTTGAGAAATTTGTTGTGGATGTTGTGTGGAACATTTTGATGTAGATAGTGAGACCTAATTTGGGGGTCAGAGATAGTGTTGCGCGGGCCCACGTGCCACCACTGTTGGTGACACGTGGGGGTGTGTGGGGCCGATTCTGGCTTTCTATTTTGGTCGGTTGGGTTCCTTCTAGCTTGTAGAACTTTTGATATGAGTTTGGTGGAAATCGAAGAAAGTTTGGTATCGATTGGAAATTGCTTAGGAGTTTCGGGTGTTGTTTTCCAGAGATCCAAAAGTTGGATTTGCTTCATTTCTATTCTTGAATGCTAGAAATGATGAAACAATATTATGGGTGAAGTTTGGTCAGAATTCGAGGAGTTTTGGAACTTCTGGGTTTCAAAGGGGCGAAGATATCTAGTTTTCGGTTTATTTATTATGAATTATTTCAGACTTTCCGTTCGGTTATTTAAAATGTATTGTTGTGCACGGGATGACATACCGAGCCACTGCTCGATGAGGAACCTTTATACGTGACTACCGACATTGTACTGTGAGTGGACTTTGATTTTAAATAATGCATGCACTTATATTATGAATTAATGATTTATTCGTTTATCGTTTCATTTATTGAGCTTATTATTTGGTTTTAGATTATGATTTGGGCATATGATCTGATTTCAGAATTTGATATCGATTTACCTCGTGGATTTGCTTTCAATGATGATTTCGGAGATTTAATTGTGATTTATTTCGATGATGACTTTTGGGAAATATTTTGCCTTGCCATTCGTTTGACTTTGAGTTTTCGATGATTTATCTCCGAGAAATAGCTATCATTTGGAATCATGAACTTATTTTTAATCTCACTTATTTTACTCATTGATTGATTTGAGAATATCTTGATATGTGGGACACGTCATTGATTTATTTGATTTATCTATTATTTCTAGCTTATTTGTTTATGGATTCGAGAATATTTTTGACATGTGGAACACGTCGTTGAATTATCTTATTTTCTCTTGAGATTTACTGAGTACGGTTGGGAACCATACTCGTGCCTTGTTTGTGAGATTTTGGGGAAGGCTTTATAGATTTTATGGATTTAATGGTTTTTGAAGGTTTTTCTTCACCATACTTGGGTTGCTTTATTTAGGCTCCTCCTCACGTGGGTTGCAGTTGAGTGTTTTGTATAGGCGTCCTCCTCACTTACTTTGTGTTTATGAGTTGCAGTTGAGCACAGAGCTTGGGAGACTCCTTTGTTGTATGGTGATATTCATTTTCCCCATAGTTTATGTTTACTCTTAACCAGCGGTGCTAGTATGTTTCCACAAGATTTTCGTGTTTAAAGAAATTTTTTTTATAAACCTTGCATGCATCGAGGTTTTATAAGTTTAAATACGTGGGAAAATATTAAAGCTTATACTATTTAAATCATCTTGACTACTTATATTTGTTCACTCATACTAACGTGTTTTCCAATACTTTCTCCTGGGCTCTTTTGTTTCAAATGCCCAGTTTACAGACCAGATTAGTTTGAGGTCAAACATACATGGAGTTGAGGCATAGTCAACAGCACAGCTTCTGCGTATTCATCTTATTTCTGTTCTCCTTTTTTACCTTTTATATTAGAATTGCTCAAATAACCTGTGGAATTAATGTCATTAAGTTGAGACTTGTATTTGTGAAATGAGAGATGTTGTGATTTGAGCAGCAGGGTGGCTCCAGGAGAATAAGGATGGATTGTTTAGAAGTGTAAATGTGTTTTCTACAGGTTTTGGGTAGTCTATTTTTTAGGGTGACGTTACCGAATTTTCGGTAGAGTTATTCATAAGGTGAGCCCCGCAAGGCCACCTCGGGTTTCAGGCTGAAATATGGGGCAGGTCCTATCACCCCTCCTCCATCGAAGATGTCACAGCGAGTTTTGCTATGTCGCTAGCTCTAGAGGAGAACGACGTCATTGACGTCTCGTGCATGGGCAGTGTTGCTCCTTAACGCAACTCCCAGGCTTTCTTGCTAGCGAAGCCGCTGACGGTGAAACCATTTGTTGCCCTGGATCTGCACCGGCACTTTCATCGAATATGGGTCCTCGACAACAGGTTCAAGGTCCAAGAACGAGCTCAAAACCTTGTTGTGTTTTCTTTCGATCTAAAAAAGGATCGAAACAAGGTGCTTTTGGGAGGGCTATGGTACTTCAACCAGGCTCCGATGATTATCCAACCATATGATGGGCTCATGGCTCTGAATACAGTGAAGATGGATTCCCTTTTCTTTTGGGTGAAGATCGACAATATACCTCCAGCCTTAAAAGTCAAGACTACCATAATCAATATGGCTTCGGTGGCAGGTAAATTTCTGGATATGGATACCAAACTGTTTGACTCTACATGCAAGATCAGAGTACGTTTTCCCATGAGATTGCAAAACTCTTCTTCTTATAGAAAACCCTAAAATTGGGTCTGAATGTGATGGAGGAGATTTCATTCTTTTTTGAGAATCTTGTGGGGAAATGCAAGTTCTGTCAACTGATCTACCATGAGGATGGCAGATTAGCCAACATCGTTGTAGCATGAATGATATGTTAGGGTTTCCGTTTCAGACTTTTGCTAAGGTGTTCAACAACGGTGCTTTTCATTTTAAGGGTGTTCAAAGCCGTATCCTGCCTCCCATTTCTTGTAACCTCTTTGGTCCAAAGGACATAACCAAACAAAGCAAACATGTGGTTATACGTCATGCACAGCTACATGCTTCAAACGAAAATGGGCAGTCGAGCAGGTCCTTGCTCTGCTTTCTGCTCTCACTGCTGACTCAAAAACTTGTTAGCCAAATATCCACCCTCAAGTATAAGGGCCAAGTTATAGTGTAGGGATTATGAGTAGGGGATATTGTACCCAAGGGATTGGAAAACTCACTCTAGCTGGGGAAAACCTAAAGGGTGCTAGATAAATATGCAAATATATAAATCACAAACATTGGCTCACAAGTGAACCAAAGTTCATGGTGGATATATGCAAGATGGTGTAGTGGTTTGATTTTGGTTTTGGAGATGGTTTAAACTCAAATTAACACACAATAAAAACTTAAAATGTAAACTAGGCTATGCTAAACTAGATGTGATAGAATAGATGGAAGTTAGAGTTTTAACTTGTTCACCATAGCCTCCCTGCATGCATTGATGTTCTTAATTATATGTAAAGAAATTCCAAGTATCCAATTACCCTCTTCACATCCGGATAAGACTACTAAGGCCTAAACTCCTTTGATTTTATCAATTTTCACCGGATAAGTGCGAAACTAACTACCCAAGAACAAGTTATATTACCGGATAAGTATCAATTCCTTGTTCCTAAATACATAAAGGTTTGAGTTTAGATAATCAAGCAAGTAAACCAATCCTAGGTCTCAGTGATTTTAACTCACTACCCTCACAGACACAACTAATGTGCTATCATGCTATTAATGTTCAAAGCAAGCTAGTCTCTAAACATTGTTCATGTTATGACAAATGCAAAGTATTCAAATTAGCTAGATTCAAATACAAGTATTCACTTCTTGATTTAGCATGTGAAGATAATTATGAAAATTGCATCAAATAATATTCAAACATCAATTCATTACAAGTTTGACTAGTGCTTTCAACCTAAGCCCCAACAATAAACTATTCATACATATCTACATAAACTAGCATCAATATAATGGAAAACATTAAGCTATTGATAGGAGCATTTTTATGCGACGTTTTAATAATTATTTCCTCATATTTTTCTTAGTTATTTCCTTTATTTAATCATTTTTAATTTAATTTTTATTTTATAGGTACATTGAAATAAATGGAGAAGAAATGAGCTGAAATGAAGAAATTGAGTTTTCCTGGTCCGACTAGGAATCCCAGTCAACGCAGGAATCCTGAAGAGGCTAGGAAACCTGAAGGCATTAGGAGACCACATGATGACGTGGGAGATATTATGGGGAATTAAAGCTGATTTTGCCATGGGAAATTATGGAGTTAATGTCAAAAATCAAGAGATGATCAAGGATAATGATGCCATGGAGAGATTTAAGGGAGAAAAAGTCCAAAACAAGTCCAGATTCATTCCTATTTTCACTCAAGAGTATTTTGGCCGAAAATTAAGAGAAAAATCAGATTAAATCTTGGGAAAATCAGCAATAATATATTTGGAAAGATTATGGGATTTATTTTGGAGGCTTCTGATTGGCTGGATGACTCAACAGAGCTGACATGGCATTCTGTGATTGGTCGAAGCTGTGTGGCATGATTGGATAGTTATTTGAGGAGATAAATCAGAAAATAATCATGCAATTAATTCAAAAATAATCTCCCTAAATCAAGGTGTTAAATTGGAGGTTTCTTATTGGTTGGATGACATAGCAGAGCTGACGTGGCGTTGATTGATTGGCTAATGCTGTGTGGATCAATCTTGAAGACTTGGAGACTAAGTTGTCATCCTCCTATAAATAGGAGCATTCTCTACACAATTCTACACACCAACACACCATCAAACAGAAGAACAACACCAACACACCATCAAACAGAAGAACAACACCACACACCTTAGAAAAATTCAGAAAATTCTCTCCATCCTCTAAAGAGAGCCACGGAGTTCAAGCAAGGCCGAAGGGAGAAGAAGGAGCCGTGACATATTCCTCCACCATCCACCATTGAAGACTTGCTTTCAAGCTTCAAGGATTCCAACGAAAATCATCCATTCTCATCTTCCATCCACGGTGTAATTCGACCTCTACTTTGTAAACCTTGTTTTGAATTTCGTTGGTTTTGCTTTAGTTGACATTCATGATTGAACAAATATTAATTTCTGGAATTTTATATGATTGAATGAAATTTTCAGATTCTATTATTGTAATTCGAGAGTTGCTTATGTGAGTTTGTTTAATTAAATTTGCTTTATAGATATCTTTTGTATTTTAATCTTAGGTGGTTCGAAACACTTAGGGTTTTGATATGAATGGTGCTAGGTTTAAGAACATGAAATCAACTTTTTGTTTTGTGTAACTTGAATCGAAGTAGTAAAGGTTTTGGACAAAAACCGAATTTAATTAAAGAGGATTGCAATTAGGTGGACTTTTTCATACTAAGTTGCACACTTGAGTTGATAGCCTTTCTCTATGTGTAATGCGTTAAACATGACATGATTGACTAGCTTTCTAGGGTTTGATTGCATGTTTGATAGGATTAATCTAGGTGCTTTCGCTTAGGTTAATTAGCATTGAAAAGTAAAAAATGGGAATTCATTTGCTTTCGAATATTTCACATGATCAACTCCTTTCTCATGACTTAGATGAACAATATTAGGGTTTGAGTCAATTTTAATCATATGTTTCGGTTTTGATCTTTGTTCTCTCATTCCATCTTTGTATTTATGTTTTTACATTTTATTTGTTTTCTTTGCTTAATTTATTTTTGAAAACCCAAAAACAAAATCTCCCCCCTTTTCGTAAATAATGTTTATACTTGTGAATATCTTTGTGAATATTATACTTTGTTTTAATTTTAATTGTTTGTTTGTCCTACATTGACAGGTGTACCCTCAATCCCCGGAATAGAACGATCCCTACTTACTTATACTACTAACGATATTTTCAGGGTTAAATTATGCGCTTGCTTTCAGGCGCATCAGCTATCAAAGAATAGAGTTTAGAAATGACTAGGGATGATCACAAGTGAAGGATGATGAAATGGTTGATCATGGAAACTTTGTCATGGAGATGATGTGGTGGCTCCACTTGTGCTCTAGCTTCTTCCTTGAACTTTTTCTTCAAGACTTGAGATGATGATGATGCTTGGTATATGCAAAATATTATAGGTAGGGATGTAGTTAAAAAATGGAGGGGTGGAGATGGAGGTTTTGTGGAGGAGACGGTAGTGGGTTGTGTAGAGAAAAGAGAGAGAAAAAGATGTAATGGCTAAGTGTGGGTGATGACTCTTCCTTATGAAGAATGAGTGCTTAAATATATGGAGAGAGATGTGAAAATGGTGTTAATGAGAAGTCAAGATAGCAGCTAGGCTTTGGAATTAAGTAAGGAGGTAAAGTTTGAGAGTGGTAATAGATCCCAAAAATAAAGGAAAAAAGTATGAAAGTGATGGTGTAGATTAGAGTAGGAAATGATGAGTGAGGGATTGTGTGATTAAGCCTAAAGCATTATAGATATTGAAGTGATGATGATGGTGGACTTTTGGGTAATAGGGAGTGTTCGGTTGAATTGGAACCAAAAGGTTTGGAATTTGGTTAAGATAGAATGATGGTGAATGGATGTAATGGAATAGATGCTATGATACTCATCCTCCTTGCTCTTCCATGAATATGACCCGAAAATACATGGCATCATCATGAGTGGTGGTGCGCCGCCATTTGTGTAGCCAAAAGTGGTGGTGCACGGAAAATTTGCCGGAATTAATTTTTTTCTCCTCTTGTCAAGGTTTTCTACAAACATGGAATTGCATTAGTCAACATTAAATTGGACTTTAGAACAAGTAATTTCCATGTTTTAGGGCAAAAATATGTATATGAATTATGATCCAACAGTTGCTGCAATACCGTCTGATTCAATGAAAAGGAGTCGCCCTACTTCACCATTCTCCTCACCGATCGAAAAAGCTAAAATTCTTATTAGAGGGGGTCAAAGAAAATACAGCCCCGTTGAAAATGGTTAAAGCCCTGCACTCCCATTCATAGCCAAGTCTCTTGGCTTGGTCGAGACACCTAGTGGCATGCTTGTGCTGACGGAAGTAACGCAGCCCGAAGATGGTAGGCAGATGAACAAAGCAGAAAGCAAAAAGAAGAGAGATCGCCCTCTTGGATCAAAGAACAAAAATTCTCCCAAGACCAAGAAGGTACCAATTGAGGAAGTATTACACATGCTTCACTCTGGAAAGCCTCCTAGCCCTAGCCTAAAGGGTAAAGAGAAAATTTAGTTTCTGTTTTGATTGTAGCCTATTACTATGCATTGTTGGTTTAGCAAATTACCACTACCTACACTTTTAGCCCATAAATTACCATCAGCAAACCTGTTTTTTTTAATTCCCATGTGCTAGTGTGCAAGGTATTATCCCTTGCGGTCAGATTTCTTCCATTTTTTAATTATTTCTACTGACAAGTAAATTATGAAACTGCCCTTGTGATTTGGATAATGTGAATTAACACTGCTGAATATCAGTAGCATTATGAAAAAAGAATATCTCTACATTCCATCTTTGTTTTTCTTAGAAACAACTCATTTATTTAATAATTCCAAAAACTATTTGTATATATTACAATATGAAACTTGGACACTATCATTTATCTCTGGCTTTGCTGCTTCCGCATACAAGCAGTAGTGTACTGAGGATTAGTAGTATGTCACCCCCAGCAGTATACTAGCCCCAGTAGTATACTGACCCTCAGTAGTGTACTGATCCGCAGTAGTGTACTGGCCTCCAGTAGTATACTAGCCTGGCCTTCTTGCATTTGCTCACTTCAGCATTGCTTTCATTAGCTCCATCCTAATCCAATAAGAAAGTACCATAAACACAAAACTAAAGCTACTGACCCTCAATACAAAACTGAGAATCCACCAAATCCAGGGGAAAAAATTGAAATTCAAGTTTATTCAGCACCAATTATTTGGTCATACTTTCAGATCAAAAATCAGTGAAATCAAATCAAATAGTTCTATGAAATAACTACAAAATAGAGTACAAAACAACAAATAGTACCAGATCTGAAAATTTTCAACCGGAAAGTACTGAAAGCTACTTTAACAAATAAGGAAAATAAAGGAAAAGATTCGGCTAATTACCTCATCCTCGCCCTCGTCGTCGTCGTCATCTCCCTCGCCGTTGTCGTTGTCGTTGTCGTCATCGCCTCCTTCAGTGTCTTCCTCGTCTTCTTCGTCGTCCTCATCGTTTATTGACTGAACCGGAGGGCCACCGAAGGACTGCACGACCTCCTGGACATCGTCCTCGTCATCTTCATCCTCATCGTCGTCGTCGTCATCCTCGTCTTCGTCGCTTTCCTCTTTCTCATCTTCGAGGCCGTCGTCGGAGTCAGAGTCGGAGGACTTCGAAACGGACTCGTACTGCTCCAATTCCTCGGCAGTCAAAGGCTTCATTTCTCCACCTGGGTCTCGCGCTTGGTTAGCCGTTAAGGTCGCGCACAAAGTTTGCCGCTGGGGTCGTGTTCTTGGTTCGCTGCTGGTTGGCACCCTCGCTTCGCCGGCTGCTTCAATTTAGGGGGGATCTGGATTTTGGGACAGTTTTGATTTTGGAACCATTTCGATTTGGGGATCTGGATTTTTTTTGGAATCTTTCTGATTTTGGGAGAGTGACATGTTTGGTAATTTTTGTAATATTTGAGTGTTTTTCTTTAAGATGGGTTGACAACCTGTTTCAATAATTGACTGCATGAGATATTAGTTTTAGACTTTGCTATTGGTAAATAGTAGTGTTATTTTGTAGTTATTGGTAAAAAGCTCTTGTTACTTCATAATTGAATAGACTTACCTTAAATAAGTGAGCAAGACATATCGAATAAGTAGACATATCCTATGTACCACTATGGTTATCGCAATTCCTTGTCTATTTATAAATGAATGGTATGCAATGACTATTCTAGCTTGACATATTAGTTATTAATAAAATTCTATGATGAATGTTTATTCAAAAATTAACAATCCAAAACATTATCGAAATTTGAATTTTTATTATTTTCATTTGAAACAATAAAGAATGGAATTGTAGAATTAATGACTATATTCTCTACATAATCTATACTCTAACGTGATCTCAACTCCTAATTACTCTCAAACAAGAGTAGAACATGATGAGGTTGAAGGGTCAAACAAAGCAGGAAGCAAGTACTTCTTCCCATTCAAACCATTGGCGTTGTAGCTGGCACCAGTCGTAGCATCAACCAAGAGGTCTCCGGCGTAACCAGGATAAGCTCCTTTAGCATAAACTCCGGGACAAGCTGATGCAGCCTCTAATGGAGCCTCTTTGGGACCCTGGTAGAACCCATTTCCAAAAGGGTTGGTCACAGTCCCCGCCAAAAGGCCAGCTAGATTGATGACCATACCGTCCAAACCCACATCATTGTTGGGCGCAACCAAAGGTGGAGATTGTGGTCCGTAAATTGGCTGATGGAATGGCCAAGCACATTGACCCGGGCATTGGGTCTCGGAGTTTCCGACCCAGATGTAAGCAAACTTGGAGCTCTTGCCTCTGATGAAAGAGCTCTTTGAAGACCCGTGTGTACCACACTTGCTGGAGCAAAACCCATCAATTAGAACATCTGATGAGGTCAAGACAACATTGATGGCATTACTCTGGCCACCCTTGGCTGCCAACTGTTTGATGTGTTTTCCAACAGATAGGGACTTGCCCAGAGAGTAGCTCTCATCAAGGATTTGGTTACCCAATGAGACGGAAAGAGATGAGGTTTTCTTGGCATTGGAGAGGTGGTAGTATTTCTCTATGGATTTCCACCATGTAGCAACTGATGGTTGGTTTGTAGATGGAGAAGAAGTGGAAAGGGAGGTGATGAAATCGGAAACAATTGCGCGCTGCGAAGGCTTAAATTTTCCATACCATATCAAATTGATAGAGATTTTGCCAGTGAGAAGAGGGCCATTGTGGTATTGGAATAGTATAGGCTGCTGGGTTTGGTCTGAGGTCTCACCAAGGCTTCTAGCTGCTGAGCCAAAATGGAACAAAGAGATGAGCAGGAGTAGTTGTAGAAGAAGATAAGAGGAAGCAAAAGCAGCCATGGTTTTGTATAGCAAAGCTATCAGTTTGGGAATTGAGAGTTTTGTGATTCTACAAATTGTGATTCTGCAAAAGAGGTATGCAGCTCAAGGTTTGGTGGCTTGGAATGGTATATGAAGATGCGTATATATAGTGCTGAAGACTTGGGGGAAAGAAAGTGCATGGAAGGAGCAGAAGAAAGGTTGGATTTGATGGGAGTACAGTGAGAAAGCTGAAGGCCAGCAGGATAACGCGTTGCATTTTAAATTGGGGTTGCTTTTGCTCTGGTTTTCAACCCAACCTAAGGACTATATGACAGGGTTTATCCAGCCAGGTCAGTTAAGACGAATGCGACCGTGATCAATGGGATGAAAGGGAAAGTTGTGCATTAGCCTTTTTTGAGTCATTTTGAAGGTACTTTTTATAATCGCTATTTTCATGACGCAAAACCATGATCAAAATATTAATCAGAAGCTATGAGTATTTTCCACAATAAATATAATGGTTCTTCTTTTCTTAAAAGATGAAAAATGGAGAGTGCAGTCTCTACTTGTTTGGTTTGTGTCATTTGGCATAGCATTTTCTTTTCTCATTGTAAACTTAGTGAGGTTTTCTACAATTTGTTCTCGTACAATTAGTGCTTCCCCATGTTTAATTTTGTATTTTACAATCCGTTAAACACTTTCAAACGAAATGACATTTATTATTTTGTCTTTTGCAATCCGTTTTTGGTGGGTAAAATTGGATTGAATATGCAACTCATTAGATTGAAAGAAAGTTATATAGAATTTTTAACAAAGGAAGAAGATTGATTGTCTCATGAAGGAAACTTGTACCGTCCGATCCTCACATATTGTGGGATAACACTCCTTGTAATTAATCCATCTACTTCCCACTTCCTACTTCCTTCAACTTGAATATAATCAATTAGTAGATATATGTGAACTATGGGATCGGATGCGGTTCGGAAGAGTGCTTGTGGATGTGGGAGTAGTCATTTATAAATAAAACAGAATGCAGATGAAGGTAGATGTGAGAAGAGGTGCAGCTGATTTAAAAGTCAGAGCATGCCTCACGGGGTTTCAATTTCCAATGATGCAAGTTATTCAGATGAGCTGGTGTGTAGGCTTCTGCCATGAAAATTTTTGATTTTGACTTTGATTGTTCTATTTAGATAACTATTTTAGGAGACAAGACTCTCTTCTTTGTGTGATCTTCTCCTATCTTAGAAAACACAACAAAATCCATTACTCTGGAGTATGCACATTCCACTTGTGATCATGATGAACAAATATTGTAATACGTAGTCAAGTTTCATGTGCTGGGTTTGGTGGAACGCCATACATTAATAGCAACGAGAAAGAGGCAAATTAAGTGAGATTGTGTTTCTGTGGAAGCTACTGATGTTGTCATCTTAGATAGAATTTCTTCACGTGTATACCAATTCATATCAAGGCTAGGCTTCTCCTTGGGAATCCTATTTGGGTTTTGACTTCGTATCTTTTTCTTTTGGTGACCTTGATAGACAAGACTCTCCTTCCTCTGTATCTTCCTGTTCAGCTTACTCTGATCATCCATGTTGATCAATTCCATCAATACTTGACTTTGCTTAATATATTTCATATATTTCTAGTTCTTGCCATTATTATATTACTATATCTTGCAAATCCAGTGAAGATTAGGATACACAGATTTCATACGAAAGGACATGTTTGATTCTAACAGGTAGCCCAGTTTTTATGTGAGGGTTGTTGGTTAGTGGCATATTGTATATAATTTATTGGCAAGAAGGAGGGCAAATTAGTGTACGGATGTTTCACGACATTAATGTTTTCAATATATTAATTTTTGATAGTGTTAGATTAACTCAATGTAATGGTAGACCAACTCTGTATAAAACATGAGTTAAACTATAAATGTGAAAAGTTGGTATATTACTATCTACCGCTACTGAAACTCAATGTTTTCGATATAGCCCGGCCTATCCTGTTAGCAATGATGAATTACCAATCTTTAAAGACCCTACTTAATCGACCACCTGTTTTCAGCAAAGCAGCCGACTTGATTAGTTTGCAGGTGGCCTAATACGTACCAGAATTATCTGGCGTTGGAAGCAAAGCTCGAGATAAATGGGGGTTAGTTCTTCAATTTTTATTAACTGAATGTCTGAATTTTGTCTCAGTTTAGTAGTCCAGAGGTTAAGAACCTGGATGGAGGTGACCCATACAATGGTTTCATGAATAATATCATGGGTCGGAAAGTATACATATCCCGAGTAGTGTGGCTGGCAATGGTGGATTGGTGGGTGCCTTAGATTGCGACATTCCGAGCATGAATGTCAGACACGACCTGGTGTCGAAGATATATGTGACCTGGGCCATGGAGGCCGGAGTGTGAAATGGATGGTCGGCATGTGGTGGAGCAGAGAGAGATGGACATGATGCACTGTATATGTGTATAGTGCTCCTTGGACAATACTGCACTGTTAAGAGTGTTCTCAAAGGAATTATGGTTTCTAAGGACCTACCAGTTATGGAACAAAGATTGACAATTGGGAAGGGGGCATGTATGTATGGTAAAGATCCACAAAAATAGCCCTTGATATTAAAGGTCTTTTTTTTAAATTTTTTATTGGGTCAATCCTTGAAATCTAAGGATTTTGCCCTTGTGGATTAGAGGGTTTGATTACAACTAATGAACTAAACTAACACAAAAAACCATTCTTTGCATGGCTAAGCTCAGATGAGTAATGCCCTTAATTTATCTGAACTTGATCTTACCAGGGAAGGTCCATTGATTGATGGAGCCAGATCAAAATGCATTCTAGCTCTGTATGTCATCCCTAAATCTTGCTTATGTGACACGCCACTATGTTAGGAATGTTATGCAGTTGCCTTAATAATCCATGCATAACTCATAAAATGTGTGGCTTTTTCATGACTTACTAACAGTTTGACTAAAAACAACTGATTATATCTTCAAATTTGTTTCATTTTATAGGATTTATAAAATATGAATAGCAACTATTTATATTCATAATACCCTTCTCATGTATTGCATTGAAGAGGGGTATTTGGCTTTTTAGTGTTCTTGGTGATGAATTTTAAGCTTTCGAACATCTCCAAGCTCTTTAGTTAAAAATCATAACCATTTCAAAATTTTAATCATTTTAGACAATCATTTAACTACAATATGAAATTATATATCATATATAATTATTTTATATAATATATCGTCATAATAAAATATTTTTCTGATTTTTCAGAAAATTTTCTTTTATTTTTCCATTTCGTTTTCGTTTAAAAAGCTGTCACATTATTATTAGCCGTTGAATTTAATCCATCACATTTTTTAAGCCATAGATTATAAATTAAGTAATTATATATTTACTTTTTTATTTTATGTATTAATTGATTTGGGCCCTCCATTTTTAATTGAATTAAAGCAGAGTGAATCTCAACCCTTCATTTTGTAGCTGCCATCTGTGGCCCACCATGTGTTTCATCGAGCCAATATGGCTTTCATCCTATGTTTTTTTTTTTTAAAATGACTCGAGTTTTAAGTCTATAATTCTTTGGATTGAAGTAGCTGAAAATTAGTTAGAATAGTTATTTTGACTTTTGACTAAACGGTGAAGTTGCTCTTATTAAGGAAAATAATTTTTAGTACGACTCATCATCATTTTAGTTTTGTTTTTTGTGGACACCATGTTGCTCTTTATCCATTGAGTGCATTTTCATTATATTTTTCATCTAAATGTCATTATTAGTGTTGTATATATTTCATGGTATGGAATCACAACAATCTAAAATATTGTCGAAATTTGAGTTTTTATTATTTTCGTTTGAAACAATAAAGAATGGGAATCGTAGAATTAATGACTATATTCTCTTCGTAATCTATACTGTCAGTCTAACGTGGTCTCAACTCCTAATTACACTCAAACAAGAGTAGAACAAGTTGAGGTTGAAGGGTCAAACAAAGCAGGAAGCAAGTACTTCTTCCCATTCAAACCATTGGCGTTGTAGCTGGCACCAGTCGTAGCATCAACCAAGAGGTCTCCAGCGTAGCCAGGATAAGCTCCTTTAGCATAAACTCCAGGACAAGCTGATGCAGCCTCTAATGGAGCCTCTTTGGGACCCTGGTAGAACCCATTTCCAAAAGGGTTGGTCACGGTCCCAGCCAAAAGACTAGCTAGATTGATGATCATACCGTCCACACCGACATCGTTGTTGGGTGCCACCAAAGGTGTGGTCTGTGGTCCATAGATAGGTTGGTGGAATGGCCAAGCACATTGACCGGGGCATTGGGTCTCGGAGTTTCCGACCCAGATGTAAGCAAACTTGGAGCTCTTGCCTCTGATGAAAGAGCTTTTTGAAGACCCGTGAGTACCACATTTGCTGGAGCAAAACCCATCAATTAGAACATCTGATGAGGTCAAGACAACATTGATGGCATTACTCTGGCCACCCTTGGCTGCCAACTGTTTGATGTGTTTTCCAACAGATAGGGACTTGCCCAGAGAGTAGCTCCCATCGAGGATTTGGTTACCCAATGAGAGGGAAAGAGATGAGGTTTTCTTGGCATTGGAGAGGTGGTAGTATTTCTCTATGGATTTCCACCATGTAGCAACTGATGGTTGGTTTGTAGATGGAGAAGAAGTGGAAAGGGAGGTGATGAAATCGGAAACAATTGCGCGCTGGGAGGGCTTGAATTTTCCATACCAAATCAAATTGATGGAGATTTTGCCAGTGAGAAGAGGGCCATTGTGATATTGAAATAGTATAGGCTGCTGGGTTTGGTCTGACGTCTCAGCAAGGCTTCTACCTGCTGAGCAAAAATGGACCAAACCGAGCACTAGGACAAAGGAGAGTAATTGCATGAAAGCAGAAGAAGCCATGTTTGGAAAATAACAAAGAATCACTTTGGGAAGTTGAGTGAAGCTAGAAAAGATTGATGGAGCTCAAGTTTTTGTGGGTTGGAATGGACTGTTGTAGAAGGGTATATATAGTGGTGAAGACATGGGAAAGGAAAGTGCATGGAAGGAGCTTGTAAAGTGGGATTTGAATTGTGAAGAGGCCAGTAGGACAACGCGTTGGGTTTTTTAATTGGCTGTGGGCGACTTATTTAGCTTTTAACCGAATCTATAGACTTTGAGAGACGATGATAGGTTTAGGCGTTTAGCCAGCTCAGTGAATGGGACAAATAAAGACAGCCCAGATGAGAGTAAAAAAGGACAAAACTGTGAGCTCACTCATGACTGGCATTGCATATTATTCCAGGGAGGGAGGCTGGAGTCATGTAGCGAAGGGGGTGACTAAATGCTTTGCACAGTTTTGTTGTGCGGGGGATTATTGCATTAGTAGTTGTCAACTTGATTAGGACAAATGGGGCATGTGATTATTGCAATAAATCAAAGCTCTTATACGTGGAGCAGCTGGATGCTCTCATTTTGTCGTCGGGTTCTCAAATTCTATATGTTCTATTGTCTTTATATATAGAATGGTTTGTTTTGTTCAAGTTATGTGATTCGAAACAAGTGAGGAGGCTGTGTGTGAGTTTTCTCATATGAGAAATGTGTTCTACAATGTACCATGTATAACTCGGACAATCAGAACCTCACCTTTCAAATAAGTCTTCTTGTCTATTATTTGAGCTCAGATCTCATTATTGGTAATTAAGTTAGAGATAATGCTTGCTTATATTGAGGTTGAAAAGGCACATACAGAAAATGCATGAAGAGCAAGTGAAGTTCATATTCTTGATTTTTTGTCCTTATAGACAATTTCCCAATACGTGGTCAATTGCAAACCATTGTAGAAGTTGGTTTCAACTTTGCACCCGAACGTATCAAAAATTTTTGCACCCAACTAGTTGAGTTATGTGACTTGTGTCTCAAATTCAGCCATTCAGGGCGTATGCCTCGATCTCTCATTTTTCTCGACTCTTTTTCCCTCCTTTGAGCCCCGAATTTTTTGATAAACCGTACTTCCTTCAATTGCTCAAGTTTTGGCCTTTCTACAAGCTGTGATTTTGAATCCTCAGTCCGCAATTACTTGGTTTAGTGATATAGTCTTTTAAACAAACTATACACTGTTTTTTCAATTGTGGACAAGCATCTGCATCATGCATTGGTTTGGGAGACCGAGTGTAACCACTTGAGCTTTTAAAATTCATTCAACTTGCTGTATGGTTTTACAACCAAATATACTAAGCCTCAACAAATGGTAGCTCCCAAGTCCCAACTCTTGAATCACAGTAGGTGATGTGGTGCCAAGTTTATGACACACACGTTCCCAACCATCCAACCAAATGAAACACATAATTGACATAAACAAAGTCAGCAACACAGAATTCCCTTGGCTTTGTCCCCCATCGATAATTTCAACCAACAAAAAAAAAGTTTTATCAACTTACACAATCCCATTCAGAATAATTAATGTGCACGATTCATAGTTCACATGATGAATCTAACTCTCATTAGCCTCAAATTATGAACTTTCAGTACTATTAATTGAAACTTCTAAAAATGAAGCCGTTGCACTAACTCTATTAGATATCGATACTATTATTTGAGTGCATAGAAGATTTGAAGCTCTAAATATATAGAGCCGTTGCATTACACAGAGAACACCGAAAATAATTGATAGGCACAGTAGAACTTTCACTACGCAGAATGGGGGTACTACGGTTGTACAGTGCCACTTGCCACTTTTCCACTTTTTCCTATTTGTAAACTTCTGTTTGTAAATTTTGTTTTTAGTCTTTGGCTCAGTCTTGCCCTGCTTGTGCTTTAGCACTCGATTTACATTTGCCACCAACCCATTCATCCGAACTTCCAAGCTCACCAAATCCAGCAAAACCCAATCTCACACCAGCAAGAAATTTAAAAGGAGGCAGAAAATTTTCTGATGCAAATCAAAACGATTTGCAGTACTTTATAATATTATATCCGCACAAATCCAAAGAACTTAAACAAATCAATGAATAATATTATCTACTCCCTACTATTTTAGAACTACTAGTTCATCCTAGACCAGAGTGGAACAGGTTGAAGTAGATGGATCAAACAGAGCAGGAACCAAGTACTTCCTTCCATTGGCGCCATTGGCATTGTAGCTCGCACCAGTCGTAGCATCCACCAAGAGGTCTCCGGCGTAACCGGGATAAGCCCCCTTAGCATAAACCCCGGGACAAGCCGAAGCAGCCTCCAATGGAGCCTCCGCCGGACCCTGGAAGTACCCATTTCCGAAAGGGTTGGTTGCTGTTCCGGCCAAGAGGCTCGCCAAGTTGATGACCATACCGTCGAGGCCGACGTCGTTATTGGGTGCAACGAGCGGTGGGCTCTGTGGGCCGTAGAGGGGCTGGTGGAAGGGCCAGGCGCAGAGTCCCGGGCACTGGGTCTCGGAGTTTCCGACCCAAATGTAAGCGAACTTGTAGTTCTTGCCTCGGATGTGAGATGAGCCCGATGCAGCCCCGTGGGTACCGCACCGGTTCATGCAGAACCCGTCGACGGCAACATCGGCTGAAGTCAAGACCACGTTGATTGCGTTCTTCTGGTCACCCAGAGAAGCCAACTTAACAATCTGTTTGTTGGTGAGGGACTTTCCGAGCGAGTATTTCTCGTTGGAAATTTGTTTCCCGAGAGCAATGGAAAGAGAAGACTTCTTGGAGGTGAGGTGGTAGTACTTCTCGGTGGTCTTCCACCAGGTGGCGACGGAGGGCTTGTTTGATTGGGCCGGTGAGGAAGAAGATAAGGAGGTGATGAAATCGGAAACAATGGCTTTCTGGGCAGGCTTGAAGTTGCCGTACCAGATGAGATTGATGGCGATTTTGCCGTTTAGAAGAGGACCGTTATGGTACTTAAGAAGCTGGGACTGGTCTTGAACAAGCTCACTGAGCCTCCTTGTTGCCAAGGAGACTTGGAACAACCTAGAAGAAGCCAGTGAAACTTGGAAGAGTGAGACCACTAAGAAGAGTGAGAGTATCAACTGGGTTGATGAAGAAGAAGAAGCCATTGTTGGGGTTTTAGAGAGAGAGAGAGAGAGAATGGGTTTAAAGTACAAGCTGAGAGAGAGAGAGCTTGTGAGTTGGAAAAGAAGAAATGGAGAGGGGTATTTATATTGGAGGAGGAGGGGGTTTTTTTTTTTTTTTTTGTGATTAAGGAGGGGGGTTTGAAATGCAGGGGTTAATTGAATGTGGCAGCTAAGAAGAGAGAGAAAATGAGAGTAGATTGTGGGGTTTAAAGATGGCTTCTCATTTACGATTTGCTTTGGGTCAGTAAAAAGAAATTAAAAGAGAACACCCTCCCCCAAGCGCGTTTCTTTATTGCGAACCACGCTTTCACCCCGCAGGTGTTTACCACGCTCCAATGACAATTATCCTGTTCCTTTTTTCTTTGAAGCAAATAATTACCCTTTACTTTTCTTTATTCTTTTTCATTGTTACTATTTATTTTTTATGTAATATATTTTTTTTCAGACATGTGATTTTCATTTGTATCTACACTAAACTAAACTAAGCTTTTGCTTTCCTAAAGAGAAAGAAAGTGAGTCTTTTCATCTATTTCCACATGTGTACTTAAAACACGTTTTTAAAATTTAAAGGCTTGTAGATACCATTAATACCAGGATCAATAGGTTATTTAGTATGTATTTAAGGAGATCAGCAAATATAGAAGTTTACAATTTAGTTCCAGAAGCTGTAACTGTAGGTGGTGAGGAAGTTTTCCTCCATACAGCTCCTCTGTTTATGGAGGATGCAGTTTTATAACGAATATCTTATTGATTAGTCAATAAAATTGTCTTATTCTTTAAAGTAAGTAAAAAAAAATTTATAGTAATTTATTGACTACTAAATGACCAATTAAATACTAGTAAATAATATATATGTTTTTTAATCACTAATCAATTATAAAACTGTCCAAACCAAACTTGAAGTGTTTGAATTATGAATATAATTAACAAGGAAAAAAACAAATTAGTTAACTTGGATTAGTAGTTGTTTATTTTATTATTGAATATAATTTTTGTCTTTTGAATATGAGAGGCAGTGTAAGACAAGAAGAGCGTGAGAGTGAAGCACTTGTCTTGTCACATTCTATTGATGAAAGGTGTGTTACAGTCTCAATGGATAATAATATTTTATTCATATCATGGGTTAGGAAGGCATCCTTTTGTGGAAGTAAGTGATAGCTTTCCTCTTTCCTCGCTAAAAGACAAGACACCATCACACAGCTTAGCTTGCTACAGATTGCAAAAACTCAAAATCCCAAAAACACCCCCACTCAGTGGCTCATGGTACGAATATTCTGGGGGTAAAACGGGGAATTGGCTGTGGAGATAAACGTTGGGATGACAGACTGGACGAGAAAAATGAATGTTTATTGGGAAGCGCGGACTGGGTGGCCAACTGGCAGTCCGCTCTAGGGTATCCTATGTGGGGTAAGCGGGTGGCAACACGCGCCTGTTTGATGGATGGACCACTTTTGAGTGGCAGTGAGGCACACAAGGCTCGTGAGTCGCGTGAGCTGGGTGAGCGCAATTTAATATTTGGAGAATTGAAAAGAGAGGTCTGGTTAATTGGAGAGGATCCAGCTGGATCAACACTGTAAGTGAGTCATCGACAGTTGGTGATGATGAGAGAAGGGTAGCCATGGTGGTGCTGCGGCAAACCATGACCTATGAATATTGATGAGTGAAATTAACCAGCTACGGTAGCTGGTTCGGAGGTTTAGGGTTTATCGTGCACGTCTCACCTAAGCTATGATCACAGATCTGAAGATATTTATATCGTCACACTGTCACCTGCATTACTGATGCGCCGCACTAATTGATATGAATATATGATGTCGATTGCCTCTGCAAAAGGGTGAAAGCGGACAAAACATTTAACCATAATTATAAAAATTAAAAAAAAAAACATCCTAGGATCCTCTCGTTCCCCTCTCTTTATGGAATTTTGGAGATCGCTGTCTCGGTTTTTCCTCGAATTTCATGCTTCTAGTACTTGTGGATCGATTCTGATCGATCCATACACAATGGCGGATTCAGGATATAAATTGGGATGGGTTAGAATTTTTTTCTCTTTGATTCAAGCGAGAGAATTTTGTGCAACGCCAAGAAATTGTGTTGATACTTAACAATATTTAACAAAAATATATGTCTCATATACTTTATTAAGAGACAAGAATAAGAACCCATCCAAAATTAATACTAAATAGATTACCGAAAAGAAATATCGCTTGGAATCATTTTTTGTTTATTGAATACAACAATCCCTTTCTTTTTCTTTTTTTTTTTATCAAAAGAGGTCAGTTCATTATATAGATTCAGCAAACAGTACAAAAACGAAACACCCCTATGAGATCAACAGAAAGAATCATTTCTCAGAGTACCCTGAGACTCATATTCTAAAACCCAATATACCCCCAGTATACCCACCTTTTAGACAATTCACGCACCATTATTCCAAACAAAGATCAGAAACTTCCGAAGCAAGAATAAAAAACCCTCAGAGATTATGATATTTGTGACCTAAAAAATTTAAATACTTTCCGGAAGAGGAGTAGCAGACTCCCCCTCCATTTCTACTCGAGCCCACGACGTCCACATCACCATCCAAAGCAAGACTGATCTAAAGAGACCAAGGTGTGGAAACCCTAAGGGCACCTCATAGCTTTCTCCATGGAATTCTAGACCACCACCACCAACAACCTGCGCCGCTGCCAGAGGACTTCGACATTGCAGACCACCTCGCCCAACGACGGTAGAGCCACCGCAATCATCCTGTCAGCCGGTCTGCAACCACCAAAGTCTAGATCACCACCTCATCCGCCATACGTTGCCGCTGCATAGCAACGCCACAGATTCGACTGAAACCAGTAGCCTACCATTAGAACCAGCCATTCTCTTCCCGTGTTAACCCAGTCATCAGCACTGACCCGAGACCCCAGGGGTGGATCACCATCGCTGCCGGCAATACTCAACGCACCAGGACCTTTGATAATCTTAGGAAGAAATTCCCAGTATCGCCTCTTACAAAACCTTAGATCCTTCAAAGATTCTGGATCCAAGCTCCACCCATAAATCTGTGTTGCCCCAAAAGCAACACCGAAAGAAGTACCATACTTCAACCCACCACCACGGTAAAAAAAACCCGGCCAGTCCATCCCAACAGAATCAGAAAGCTCCGCCCGCACCACCGTCGGGCTCGCACCGATCAAATAAAGAAAGAAGAGAAACCACAGGCATAGGCCTGCACTGTTATCCATGAAAATGGAGAAGGTGTAGGAGCAGCAGTCACCTTAGATGATAGCACTCGAAACCCTAGCAGAGCTAGGTCAAAATTTTCACCATCAATGTTGAATACAACAACCCCTTAAAGTACCTAGCAGTTAAAAGGAAGATGTAAAACTAGAGAGAAACAAAATGCAACAATCCCTTAAAGAACCTAACCTTTTCTTTTTTTTTTTTTGGAGAAAAAGAATTTTTATTACTTAAAAGTTAAAACCTGCCACGCCCCGATTTTTAAACAACATTGAAAATCAATATATTCATACAATTATACAGACGTGATGGTCCAGCTATCAATACAAAATACCTGAAAAATGTTTTCTTTTTAAACTAAGTACATACTGATGCCCTGAACTCACTATGTCAATACAGACTCACTCCGCAGAGTCATATTTTACACAAGTTTACTAATTAAATTGCCAGAACAAAATAAACGTAAATGCTCCTCAGAGCTTACTACATAGGGGAAATCTTATCGATGGCAAAGTCACAAAATTGGATTCCTACCGTAAAGCTACAGATACAAGTTCTCAGCTTCAGCCACAATTTTCCTGACTTGCAGGACTAACCCCTACATAATTGAATAGTGCACCGGGTTGCCGCACAACAAACCCTGTAAGTTTTTGAAAGCTTCTATGAGTAAAACTCAAATACAACAACCAACAACTCACACTAGAAATAAGGAAAACAACTCATACTTTGTTTTTCTGTCAACACGTAATAAAGGAAAACAATTCACACCTTGATTCCTTTCAAAACTCAATAAAGGGAAACAATTCACACCTTGATTCCTTTCAAACACATACTCATGAGTTGGAAACAACCTCACTTTGTTACCTCATGAGTTATCTTGGCAGATAGACTAGAACTCTAACTGAATCGTAACCATAACCCGGCCAGAGGCATGGTTACTCGATTTATTGCCTAAAGTCACCTTGTGACCTTAAATCCTCGGGCCTCTCTATCCCTCGAAATAAAACATTTAAAAAAGTCGCATAAAACTCAAAATGTTACACAAATCTCAATGCTTTTCAAACCATAGAAATCATCATTTCCACAATATTTTGTTTTCCAAAAAGCCACAACTCAAAACAATAAATGAGAAAAATCATGTATATTGTTTTCATCAATCAACAACACCACCAATACAAATATATTTCACGTAATATATATATATATATAGTCATTCACTTAGGAATGTCACTAATACCAACTATTTAGTTTGCAGTTAAATAAATAACTCCCAAAACGATAAAGTAACTCCGTTCGTAAATGAACATTGTGAGATTACTCACCTCGAAATTCCTGCTGCGTCTTTATAAAACTAGATAACTTATAGAAAGCACCACCACAGATTGAAAAAGGACGCAAGACTTCTCACAAAACGCCCTGGAATCAATTAGTAGAAGACATATTCTCCCATAATAGATGTCATTGCACTCCACTACCCTGTGAGTTTGGTAGTTTCTGAATAATTGTACAAGCAGCTTATAAATGCGATTACTACGTATCTTTATAGGGATCTAGATATGGAATATACATGTAGGTTCCTAGTGAACTTCATTCACCTAAGTCAAGTGGCTCTAGAACACAGACCGCATTTGCAAAGAGGTTGAAACGCTCAATAAAATGACTACTAGATTGGGAAGGGATATGTGAATGCCCTCACGTTTCTAAGACAAGTTCCGGACTCTATCGCAGTTCATGTGGGTGACATGATCTTCTTTGGAAACCCTTAAAGAGTTAAGGGAAACCGCTGAACACTTGAAATCCGAGTTTGAGATGAAGGATCTTGGGAGAACACAATTATTTCTCGGTTTAGAACTTGAGCATCGTGTTGATAGATGCTCAAGCATTTTGATAAGGTCAAGCCTTCAAGCACCCCCAGGATCGTCCGTAGCCTTCAAGCCTAAGTCATTAACCGAATTCCACTTTCAAGAAACATGTTGGTAGCATGGTTTGCTGAAGTTATCTGAACTCTCATGACCGTAGTCATCAGGGGGTACATGTATGGTCTCGAAACGTGAAGGGCCTATTGTACACTTTTTCTCCTTCGATTGAAGTTATTTTTGTCCCACTGGTTTTTTGTTATACGGCTAGGTTTTTGACGAGGCAACGAGAGGAGCACCATGTTTTGGCGACACAAGAGGGAGTGTTTAAGGACACCTAGTTTGTGTGTCTGGCCTAAACTCTAATTACTTGTCTGAGTTGTAATAGAGTTAATCTTACCGATATCTATGGAGATATTTCAATCATTGTACAATTAAGTGTCCTTGTTAGACGTAGATTCTTTATTTGTAATCCTTTATATAAAAATGTCTTTATTATCAATGAAAGTACAACTCAATTCTCTCCCAATTTCGTTTTCCTAAAACAATTTTAACCACTTATTCAATTAGACGCCTTTGATGACTTGACAATAATTCAACCAGCTTATCGTGCATAACTACATGTAATTCTGATTACTTCTATATTTGTCATCATAATAAGAAGAAAAACAAATTGAAATACATGCTAGCAACTTAAGGGACTATTACTCAAGGTTCGTTGTAGAAACATAACATAAGTACATGCATATTTTTAATATCAAAAATACTAATTAAGGGCACGTTTACTTACTTGGAAGGAAAGGGAATGATTACGGGGTAAAAACATTCCTGCGTTTACTAACACATAAAGCAATCGGAATGATTCCGGGTAAAAGAATTCATGCGTTTACTAACACATGAAGGAATCAGAATGGACGTAGGTCCCACCTTCTTATCAGGAATCGATTCCTGAATACTCAGGAATTCGATTACGAAGGGGGGAGATGGGTTTAGGAATCATTCCTCCGGAATTAATACCGATTCCTTTCTTCTCCCATTCCACTTGTCTCCGATTCATGATTATTTTCCATTCCAAGTAAGTAAACGTGCCACTAATACAGAGCTCTTGTGTGAAAATGATCATTTTTGAGTTTTCGACATAGATTTAAACAGATTATTTTTAATATCATTTTCAACAATTTTAACAAAAAGGCACTTGCATTCAACCAAAGAAAAGAGGATTATGAAGATGATGCAAGAAAGTGTAAAGGAGACTCCCACATAGCTAATTTTTGCCATTTATAAAAGAATTGTTGCAGTGATATACCAATCAAAATCTTAGATATTTATACTGATTACGAATGCTTCATTTGAAATGTGTGCCAATTTTGGTCGAGATCAATAAAACGATTTGCTTTTAATACTTGATTAAAATGTAAATATCAGATTTGAAACTATTGGACATATTTATGAGTACCAGTTATAAATGCATTATTAAAATTATTCTTAATTTAACGTAGTCAATGCCCCTATATTTGTACAGGTCTCAAAGAGGAGGTGACCTAGGGTTTTGTGTTTTCCATCTCTGCGTCTCGTCCGGTGGCTCCCACCCGAGGCAAGCCTTTGGCCTTGTCAAGGTATGGTGAGTGCAACCGGACGGGGTTTTTCTTGAGGCTATGGCTCGGCAGGTATCCGTGGGAGGGTTGCTGCTCTACCTTTGGGCATGGATTGAGGCGGAGTTCTTGGCACTGAACCTCTAATGCGTGGTGGCGCTGGTGTCCTAGACTCGTCGGCGACCGGATTTGGATCTGGCAGGTCGTGATGATGATGAGCATGACGGTGCAAATCATGCGGCGCAGGAGTGGCAGTGTGGTCGTGGGCCTTGATCGATCGGAAGTGATGAGGCAGCTGTGCGTGCAATTGTCGTGTAGAGGAGATTGGTACTGGGCTTTGGTCTGAACATGCCTATTGGGCTGGAATGGTGACTTTCTTGTGGTCTGCCTTTTTGGGCTTTTCTAATAGTTAGTTTTTACTTTCTAATAATTCCTTATTGTTAGGAAACTATGCACTTTGGTGTCTGTCGTGGTGCCTATTTGCTATGATGTTTTCATAGTTATAGGCTCACTTCTTTTAAGTGAGCGATAAGTTCAAATATAGTTGATCTATCCTATGTACCACTGTGACTTCTTCACGAATCCTTGTCCTGTCCAATGTTATGTGTCAGCGGGTGGGTATATAATGACCTTCTTGGCATGCGATATTATCAATGGAATTTCCATTATTTCAAAAAAAAAAAATGCGGCTGATATTTAAGTCATAAAGTTGGAAAAGAAAATGAAATAAATGATTTGACCGAAGTCAAATTTCATATAAGACAAAATAGATCTAGGGCATGGTATTTCATTTCCTTTACCTAACAGAATTGAAAATTTACTTGTACTGTCCTTTGTAAAATCTGGTAGATTAATATTTCTTGTCATTGACTCATTCTATTTTCTTATGGCTCCTATTATAGTAAATTTCTGAAATTTTAAAACACAGTCCTAAATTTCTCTATGTCATTAGATTCATATATCCATGCTCAGATTCTACACACACACACAAATACCTCACACAAATATATGTGTGTGTATGAGGGCCATTTCAGTAAGGGATCCCTTTTTTTTTTTGTCTTTTCTAAGGATAGAGCATTAGACCAACTTTTCAATCACATTTCGGCATCTCAACTGTTCAGTTTTTAGGTCCTAATGTGTAGATCATTTATGTAAATTTTCAGCCAAATTGGTGATCATTGAGGTATCAAACTGGATTAAATCAATGAACGAACCAAATCTGTCAAACTTAAACCGTTCATACTTATAATCTTAAGTCGTTGTTTTGAATACCTTAATTATAATCAATTTGGCTGAAAATTTGCAAAAGTGTTCTACACATTAGAACCTAAAAACTGATTAGTTAAGATGCCAAAATATGACCAAAAAGTTGGTCTAATGCCCTATCCCTAAAAAAGACAGAAAAAAAAAAAAAAAAAACAGAGATCCCTTAGTGGAAGGGCTATATATATATATATATATATATATATATATATATATATATAATGGCCTGGGATCGGTTCTGAAAACGTCATTTTTTTCCGGAACCGGAACCATTAAGCTTTTTTCGGTTCGGTTATGATGTTATTTATATTAGGAACCGTTCTGGAACCGAACCGTTTAGTTCGGTTCGGTGTTGACCTGTTTTCGGTTCCTGTACAAAATAACAAACTTTGAGAGTTTTACACTTTCCCAACTACTGAAGACTGCAGGACATCACATGTAGTCATATACAAAAGGTAATAGAACGTATACAACTGAATGAACTCAATGAAGTAATAAACTGATGAACTGAAATGCTATTGCAAACTGCCCAGAGAACATATAAACTGAATCAACTGATGAACTTGAATGTTCCATATCCAGAAACTGAACAAAATAGCCGAAACAGAAACTGATCTTGAAGTGAAAACAGAAATGACATAAAGCCATAAACTGATCTGTATCACTCTTTAACACATCAATACACAACATATGAACAAATCATAAACTGAAATCATCAGCAGAAAGTGATTCGTACAAACTGATTTGTATCACTCTTTCTCTGCCCTCTTTCTCTTTGCAGCAGCAATCTTTGCAGCACCTTTCTTCGTGGTGCTATGATGATGAGATTGAGCGAATTCGAAGTCATTTGCAGTCGAAGTATTGAACGATTTGGGAGAAATTGGCAATTTGCCAATTTGGGATTACGATCTGCCGATTTGGGATAGAAATTGGGATTTAGGAATTGGGATCTTGGATTTTGAAGCACATATGAAGTTATGAAGTGAGACGAAGCTTCTGGGTTTGGAACTTTGAATCAAGGAATTGTTCGACTGAGGGTGTGAGGTCGAAGTGTTCGACAGTTCGAGTGTTTGAGAGTTGAGGCTGGAGAGTTTTAGGTTTAGCCAATTAGGTCGTGACGTCGTGTTGACTTGTAAAGAAATGGACCTGAGGTGGTGAGGTCTTGACTCGTGTGTACTGAAATGAGGTTAGGGCCTTATGGTTATCTGGAATCAATTTATGGGCTTGCATATACGGTTCCAACGGTTCTGGAGATTACGGAAATAGCAGAACCGAAACCGAACTGGATCTTCTAAAATGGTTCGGTTCTTAAAAGGCAGCATGCTTCAGAAGTAGTAACCGAACCGAACCGCCGGTTCCGGTCCGACTCAGTCCGGTTCCACCGGTTCTCGGGTCTAAAATCCCAGGCCTAATATATATATATATATATATATATATATATATATATTAACACACACACAAATACCTATATATACAATATACCTATCGATCATAGTTTAATTACAATTACATGTACTATTTTTTTTGTAATCTTCCACATATTTTTTTTTGTAATCTTCCACATTTAATTTGTTTGGGCATTATTAGAAAGCCATTAACAAATTAATTATTTCAAACCATTTCTTGAACTCAATTCTTGGTTTCTTTTGAACACCACAAATAGAAATGCTAAATCAATTCCATTCCATCTTGGAAGGAAAATGTACAATTCATTTTCCCATTGTAATATTTTGGTCAATCAAATGGGGCTTTCGGTGTCCGACTACTCGGATAGCTCATACTAGGGTAGGATTTCGGGCAGCTATTACTTGGATTCATGTCTAGGATTTAGTTTAATAGTTTAGGACCTCAATATATATTCAGGTTGACCCAATTTTTGAACCTAAACAAAACGCTCATATCAGTTGGATTAGACATAGTAAGTTGACGATTCTCTGATGCTTGTTCATAAACATTAGTAAATGGTACTTCTTTAATTAGTTGGATAAATTACTTATTTCGTAGGCGTATCATCTACTATGTTTTAACTAGGGTTATTATGGTCATCTGAATCATCAAATGTGATGTTACATTCTTTAATCTTTGAACCGGTGGTGCTAGCATGACGATGTATTTTTGTAATGTAATTTTTCTTTACTAATGCATATTGTCATCTTGACACGTTCATATCCATAAACCAAGAACATACCAAGTCAACTATAGTAATTAGCATAATAGATATGATCACCTCACGGGTTTTATATATAAAGCAGTAGGAGAGTAGTGTACAACTGTACAAGGCATCCAGCTCTTCATTCATTCAGAGTACCTCTTACTTTTGTTTCATTTGCTTAATTTCCAAACCGGTCCATGATTATATTTGGAAAACTACGGCCTTCAATCAATCCTCTCAACCCGTGAATACTACTTAAAATCCATGAATAATTAGGAATCATAGTATAGGTGGTATTTATAGATATAAATAGCTAGAATGTGTTTTTAATAATCTGGTTTTGCATATACAGGGGCAGCAGGACCAGGATTTTGGTCTGCCTTTGCTTATTCTCACCACCAACAGGCCATTCAACGTGCCAAAATTAAATTTCAGTCATGCTGATTGACCATTTGAAAAGAAAAAAATTAATAATGAATAGCTAGGTGGATTTAATTTGTCTCATACTCCAAACTTTTCGACTTCATTATTAGTGGTATCGTATAATATTGATATTGTCTCAACTTAATCATTTTTAGTAAAGACAACTAAGAATTATCTATAAACCATATGTTGTTTCTTTTCCGATATCAGACTTTCTCTTTTCACATCCTTAATTTGTATCGAACCACACAACCCGAACAAAGAAAACATTATAAGTGTCTCTTGGATCGATCTAGCAATATTTAGGTCAGACCAAGGCTTATTATGTTTTATAAAAATTGATGGCAACAACATTTAGGTTAGCGTTAATTCAAATAACTAAATTGGAAGGATAATCAAGATGTTAATATTTAATCTAACCCGTTTCCACTCAACAGAAACTCTACCCTAGTTTTGTTTATTTGCAAATGGCCAAAAGAAAAATGGTTTTGCATTAAACAAATGATCACGTTAAACCAGAACATCAATTACTAGTAGCTATATATCGTCATCTTCATCCAATCTAGAACCTAAATTCACGAGCTGCGAGTAGTACTATATGCCACAAAAACATTATCCAATTAAACCAAACAAGAACTAATATTCATATTCAAACTGATCATGATGGTAATGGTTTGACAATGCGTCCACCTACAGTGCCCTAGCATCCCGATTCACGCAAAAGGGAAATCTCAAAGCGTGTCTCGTGGGAGATTCACAACTAGATTTAGCTGCTTTCTTTCTTCCCTGAAGCAGACAGATTATAATATCAATCATATAACCCATTACTTAATTAAGTGATCTGTGTATTTTAATTTGTAGTTACAGAGAGAAAGGTTCCATGAATGTAGAGGTCTGTTTATTACATAAGAATCCTTTGCTGGATGCTCTTTGTCTGTCTTCGAAAGGGTTTCCTAGGCTAGCTCTAAGCTGTAGTGTACACACACACACACAGAGTTTACCAGCTTCATTAATTTAATTTGTTATCTTTAGGAATAAAAGATCTGTAAGCATAATGAATTTGTCTTTGACCAATAACGAAGCTGAGAGTTTCGTCATTATGTTGGGAACTAGGGTGTATATACATCTGTATAATGTCCCTTCAACTGGATGTGAAATATTTTTGATGTATTCAAATTATCAAATTTACTTGATTTTCTCACGATTATCATGTTCTAGGGTTTTCATGGTTTCTAAATTTATTAATTTGAGAACATATAACTTGAGGATGGGAACATGATGGTAGGAGACCCAAGTTTAGTGTATTTGGAAGGTTTTATTTTTATTTTTTTTCATTATTATTATTTTTATTTATTTATTTTATAAACAAATTATAGAGAACATACAACTTTTTAATTTGTCTCTATACTGTGCTTTTATTCATGCACTTGCCTAGGTAAATTTAGAGGCAGGATGTAGAAGCCCGAATGCTCATCTTGTCTTGCTTGTTTGATTGCTTTCGCCCTAGCTGTCTAATGTGAGAAAATTTACCGAATGCCTTTTCCTCTAAATTTAAAGGCAATGAACAAATTAAACATTTAGATCTGATGACTACTGATGGAGTAATGTGATAGACAAAGCTACAATTTGAGTGAAAGCAGTTGCCTTTAGAAGTATTCTAAATTTGTGAGCGTGACTTAAAACTTAATTGAGTTGTTCTCTAGATAAATTAAAAATTCCATTTGAAGGGGGGGCTTAGTCTCCTTGGATGCCCTCAGCTTCCAGCTAGCTTGGGATGATTAATGGAATAAGAATCAAGCATGCACACAGAGAGAGCATCCTGCAGCCCCTGTCTAACGGCTCACCAGTCCACGTTTGTACCCATACTTGCAAACATTTGGTCACCAAAACCAGCCAGCTAATTCAGTATTTCATTTATACACATGGTCACCCTAATTCATGAAAATTTTATATAATTGATGAACCAAGCTAACTTTCTAATTAATTGGTTGATCATCGCACGAGTGGAGAGGTGCTTTGGAGATGTTCCTGAAATAACTATATTTTAATTGATACCATTTCCGTGGTTTTCCCATGATCATTAATTCACAATTTTGTTCCTCCTTTCTCATTTGGAGGGAATTTATTATGTTTGCTTTGTTGTATCCTTGCAGTTATGGCCTCCCTTCGATCTTTTTGGATTATTGATCAAGTATATGCTTAGTCGATCTTTCTTTCTGGGTAGTTAACTCATCTCTTGACTATCGATAATATCACAATTCAGCTCTATGAAACAATTAAAAAAAAAAACACAGAAAATAAGCACATATATTTCAAATCGAGTAGCTGGTTTGGTTTGACATCATTTACTCAAAACTTTAATGAAATGCAGTAGATACTTGCTGGGCAGGTCGATCCGATATATAGATCTAAGAATGTGTATAGTCTGAACCTGGGTGTTATATAAATCCATTAATTAATAGATTGATTAAACCATGCATTGATAGCAGTAGTGAGTAGCGACCACATCAGGTATGGAACTTGGCATGGCCTATTCACTATTTCATGTGTAACCCCACATGCACACCACAGGAGCATGTATGGGATCAGCTCTCCAAGTTCTGGGAAGACCATCATGTTAAAATGCATTGTACGTACTCTCTGCAGGTAGTGGTAGGATCATCAAAGCATGGACCAAATCTGTAGTTTCGTTTCACAATTTGTTTCTTTTTGATGGAGCCCTAACAAATAGGCCCACTTGTAGCTTCGCCTGCACTTTAAAAGCAAATTAAAGGTGGAATTTTGCAGAATGAAAAATGATAATATAATATGCTTAAGAAGTCTAAAGTATAGGATATATTTTCTTCGTAATTGATACAAGCTCCAATGCAGTTCAGCAAGTATTTTGGCTTTCTTCTTCTCGATAACCTAACGAAAAATAGTACATAAAGGAATAAATGGTTGCCGGATATAATAGTTGAACTTGATGTTGAGTTGAGAAGATTGTTTTCACACTTCCACTCTATATCCATCTTAAAATATATAACTTATTAATTACTTAATTTTGATATTGATTATGTACTTACATATATCCACAACCACGAAGAAATAGTTAAACACGAATAGGAGCTTAGAATAATACCATCTGAATTCCATCCAGATGAGAAAGTATGCTCAAAGTACCCGCTAAATGCCTATTTGAAGTCGAGAAAACAAGCATGCTCATGTTTCACAAGTTAAATGAGCTCAATAGCCTTGAACATATCATTACACGTAGCCGCAAGGCATATATGTAGGAAACATCTGTGCGAAAGCTCAGAACAATAACCAAGGTATAAATCGGAAATGCAATGCCTAGTAAACTGGTTTAAGCTAGCACATGCAGCCCATAAACTCTTGAACCCATGCAGCTGATTCATTTGCAAAGCAAAGTGTGTTAGTTCTAATCTCAATATAGCACAAATGATTAACTATTTGAAAAGCTTAATAAAAAAGGAAGATTCGATCTTTTCTTTATCTTTATCTTTCTTCTACATTCTCGTGATCTCTGTAAGTTTATCTGTGAAGTTATTGCTAATGAAAGCAACCAAAGAAGGTCCCCACCAGTTCATTGCATGCAGAAGTGTCTCATATATAAATTAGGATTTTATAAAACTAACACTATTTTATACCTAATCCATCTAATTTCCCTTGTAATATAGTCAATTATATGTATAATTGTTGTAATTTAATTTTAAAAAGCATCAAATGGCCACATCCCAATTTGCTTAAGAATCCCAACACTCTTGCAGTGTGCATGCACCCATCACTACTATATATACAAGCTCTCACTCCCTCTTCTCTTTCACACCACTCAAAACCCAAAATCTCTTCCTCTCTCTTTCCTTTCGAGAATCTTTCAAACTCAAACAAAATTAATCTCTCTTTCCTTTAAAAACATGTGGAAATTAATGGGTTCCTCCCAATTTTCTAAACCAGTAGCTCGTCTTCTTGTTCTTCTTCAATTTCTCTTGACAAGTAATGTGTGTATTGGAGCAAAAAAGCTGACGTCACTGTACCAACCTCCACCCATGGCTCTGACCTATCATGGTGGCACTTTGCTCCAAGGAGACCTCCCAGTCTCTATACTCTGGTATGGAAACTTCTCACCAGCCCAGAAATCCACTGTGGCAGACTTTCTTCTCTCCCTTAAAAACAACCCTCACAAAAATCAAAAGACAGCTAAACCTTCAGTCACTCAATGGTGGAACTCAGTCGAAACCTACATGAAAAAAGCCGGCCAAAAACCAACCCATGTTTTTCTTTCTACCCAACTCTCAGACCACAACTGCTCTCTGGGAAAAACCCTAAAAAAATCTCAAATCTCCGAGTTGGCCCACCGGGTCAACTCGCCCAACTCGGGTGGATTGTCACTTGTACTCACTGCCCCAGATGTAGCGGTCGAAGGGTTTTGCATGAGCAACTGCGGGTTTCACGACTCGAACCGGAAGTCGAACTCGGTTTTCATCTGGGTCGGGAACTCGGCAACTCAGTGCCCGGGTCAGTGCGCGTGGCCATTCCACCAACCCATCTACGGACCACAAACCCCGCCGTTGGTTGCACCCAATGCTGACGTGGGGGTGGATGGCATGGTGGTAAATATCGCTACTCTTTTGGCGGGAACAGTGACAAATCCGTTTGCAAACGGGTACTACCTCGGGTTAGCAGAGGCGCCGCTAGAGGTGGCCTCCGCTTGTACCGGGGTGTATGGAAAGGGGGCGTACCCGGGTTACGCGGGGGAGCTGCTGGTGGACTCGAGCAGTGGCGCGAGCTACAATGCGGTGGGCGTGAATGGGAGGAAGTACCTCTTGCCTGCTTTGTTTGATCCTTTTACTTCTCAGTGTGAGACCATTGTGTGACAGTGTCACACTAGACCCCTTGCTTTTCATTATTTCATATGCTGATAATGTTGATATGGTAGCTAGTAATGTGTATATGGGTGTACTTGTAATAAAATAAGGTTTGGTATTTTGTACTATATTTACAACACTCATTCTTAAATGAGATATTCTTGCCAAACACGGTTGACACAAAAATCGTTCTTAAGTGAGATACCCTTGCCAAATAGGGTTGACACAAAAAATTTAAGGTCTTCCCTGAGTTAGACGGAGCAATTCTTAGATGGCTCCGTCTTGCTATGTATTTTCGATTGATGAGTAATTTGGTATCATTTGAAATTTTAACACTAGTACTAGCTAGTCGAGCAAAAACTAAAAACCTGTCAACCACAATTAAGCGGTTTGCTCCTCTTAGTTCTTTTGTTAAAATCAATTTTGATAGCTCAGTTAGAAGAGATTTAGCTGCTAGTGGTTTTGTTATCAGAGACCATAATGGAAGACCAGTTATTGTTGCAACCAAGTGCGTTGGCAATTCTACTACCCCTGTTGCAGAAGCTACTGCACTTAGGGATAGCCTGATTGTGGCTAAAGACAAAGATTTTACAAGAGTTGAAGTTGAAGGAGACTTGAAGCTGGTTATTGATGCAGTTAATGGAGTAGTGATTCCACCGTGGAGGCTACTCGATCAAATTGATTGAAGACATTAGAACTATTGCAACTTCCTTTTCTCAAATTTCCTTTAAGCATATCTATAGAGAATCAAACTTTGTAGCTGATGCTATTGCAAATTTAGGACATGATGCTGCCTCTCCTATATATCTTGGAGTGATAGGGTCCCAAATGAGGCTTCTAGAGCTTTAATTTTTGACGTTGTAAACATTGGTTGCCCAAGAAGATTCATTCTTTAAGTAATTTTTTTAATTCCTATAAAAAAAAATTAGTATCATTTGAGATGAGGAACATTGTAACTTTAGGCTATATCTCCCATTTGGTATCCATCTTTACCTAAATGTGGTGGAGTAGTTCTATAGAGTCTCGCCGCGTTGGCTATTTTTCTACTAGAGTTGTTCAGTAGAGTCTCGCTTATTGGGCCTACAACCACCAATTTAGCCCCAAAAAGGTGAAAATATAGAATTTGAACAAAAGGTGGCCAACCTAGTGTAATGGGCTAAAGGTTTTAGCATCTGCGATGTTTTTTCTTGGTGAACAAGAGGAGAAGGCACATAAACAGCCCATCAATGATCCCAGCCCATGGATCTTTTTCTTCGTATTTGTCTACACCCTACAATCGCTTTTTTTTTTTTAATTTTTTTTTTTAGTGGTTCTATTCATACCCCCACATTTGGTATGTGGATCTCTTGCTTAAAATTTTATAACCAAATTTCTAGTTTTGCCCTTCTTTTTTTTCTTTACTCTATCTTTTTCCACTTCCTTACCTCTACCTTCTCATCGAATTTGTGTATCTTCAGCAACGACTTCTTTGTGAGAGAAAGACAGAGAGATTGATGAATAAATAGAACATAGACGACGATCAAGGAAGAATATTGAGAGAACTGATAAACTTGATATAAGTTTCCAGCATATATAATAAAATGAATCATTCTATTAGGCTTTCATGTTTTGTCATATATGCACAATATTCACAATAGCCACAAAATAAAAACTGTCGTCTGAATTCAAAACAGATCACGGATGCTAAAAAAAAACAGTTGTGTGGATAACTGTCACATAACAGTTATAAACAAAAACGACTTTTGAATCGCAATCATACAATAGATTCTTAAGTTGCCCGTTGTCTGAGTAACGTTCACACAACAGTTAATGTTGTCGAGAGCCTGTCGACATGCTATCGACATGGATGCCGAGTCCTTCAGACGATAGTTTCTAAATGCACCTTCATCAGACGTCACCAAGATAGACGACAGCCACCCTCTATATCAGACGATAGTTTTTAACTGTCGTCTGATTCAATTTCTGTAGTAGTGGGAGTAGTCATAAATTAAACTTTCAACAAATCAATCATTTAAGATATGAAATCTGACACACTTAATAGATAAGATATTATCATAAATAATCCACCACTATTTTGTTATGACACTTTGGATGTAAAAATCAAAATTCAGAAAGAGACGTAGACATAAAATTCCAGCAGAAGATTTGGATCTACAAAGATCGATCGCTAGCTAGGTTCCTTCAATGAAGTTCCCATATATTTTTAACTGATTAATGAGTTATTCCCCACAAAAGATATTAAGCTATATATATATTATTAAAAACCCAAAATGTATATCATCATTTACTTATGTTTCACCTGATCAAACTTTGAAAATCCGAAAATTGAGTAGGAAGTGCCATAAGTACTTCGGCCGAGTGATAACCTTGATTGAAAAATAATACCTTTAAGAGGAGTGTAACCCTTCTCAACAAGATGCTGATACTGAACGTAACCCATGAACCCACAAGCACTAGTAGTCCAGAAAAGCACTTCCGGCACCCCAAGCTCCTCGGCCGCATCAAGAGCAGGGGCGGATCTAAATAGAAGGCTATATGGGCTCAAGCCTAGACAGTTTTTGGGCAAAAAACCACTAAGTATATATCTACTTTTAGTTTCAGCCCATACCCAAAGAGGGAAAAAAACAACATTGGGAGGTAAAAGTCCCGTTCTTCCCCAGCCACAGCCCACAGCAGCTCACTTCTCTCCTCTATGGTCAGACCCTCCTTCGCGGCTCCCCATCCAAGCTGAGTTGAGTTCTTCTCCCTGTATGGCTGTATTGATTTTCATTGTAGACTTGCAGTCATGCAATCATCTTCTCCGGCTTTCCCCATCCAAGCTTGCTTTGTTTTCTGATTTGCTCCAAATGGGAGGTATTTCTTTTCTTTCTTTCTAAGTCTCTTGATTGGTTTAATGGGTTTGTTGATGGAAATAGTGGTGTTACAGTGGTGTTTTGTTTGTTTTGGGTTTCTGGGTTTTGTTGGGTAGCTTTGGTTATGAGCAATGGGGGACTCAGGTGGAAAAGTGAGGTTGATTCAGTGCCCAAAGTGTGAGAATCTTCTTCTTGAGCTAGCTGATTACTCTGTGTATCAGTGTGGTGGTTGTGGTGCTGTTCTTGGTGGTATTTTTTTTTTTTTTCGATTCAGTTGTTTGCTTTCTGTTTTTGTTTGTGAGAAACTTAAGAGAAAGATGGGATTTTTATGTTGAAACTTTTTCAATTACCAAATTGGGGAGTTAAATTTGGAGTCTTTATGATGGTGATAGTTGTGATTCTTTTAGAAATTTGTGTTTGATTTATGAGAAGGTTAGGAACCCAAATGAGATCAGGATTTTTGGACTTGAAATTTAGTATGGTATAAACCCCAAAAACACACACCAACACGAAAAGAACTAATCATTTGGATTTGTGGGGCTGAGTTTGTTAAGCTAAAAAAGAATGCAACTTGCAAAGTTCTTAACTCAACAACATTCCATCTCCTGTAGTGTTTTCTGCAACCAAAATAAAGCAATTGTTTATTTTTGAAAGAAGTTTGCTCTTTTTTGGGGCGTTTTCTTTGGATTAGAGGATCAAATTTTGGGTTTCTTTCATTTACAGCAAAAAAGGAAAGGCAGATGAGTGGGAGTGGGTGTCTTAGGTTCTTGATGGTCATTGCAAACCAATGCCACAAGTCTATGTTCTTCCTTAGCTACCAGCTTAATTTCAGAATCAAACCCATCTCAGCTATCAATCTTCACAAGGTAATAACTCTTTCTTTCACAATTCACAAGGTAATGATTAAGAAATTTTTGGGCACTTAAAATTAGCCTAGACGGGTTTCAAATCCTGGATTTTCCATTGATCAAGAGTGAAGCTCATGACACCATCAGAAACCACGCAGCTCACCGACAGTGAGTCCACCTCAGAGTTCAGCTTCCCAAGAAGCTTCCTGAAGTGAGGGAGGCAGTACTTCTTGGTGGACTCATGGACTCGCAAAGGGCCTATATATCCTGCGTGGCATTTGAGTCGGTAGAAGGAAGCCCATCGGGAATGGTCTTGAACTGAAAAGAAGGGAGACCGTCGAGGGCGTTGGGGCCTCGGGAGTTGAGGAGGCACTTGTGGTTGTACTCGATGTTGACGAAGGTGATGTGGAAGCCCTTGTGGTGGAGTAGCTTGGCTAACTTGAGCATAGGGTTTATGTGACCCTGAGCTGGGTAAGGGATGCATACGGCATGTGGCTTAGTCTCTGCCATTAAAGCATTGGAACCCATTTTTTCTCTCTTGCTCCGAAACTTGGGAGAAGAGAAGTAATGGTATTGGTTTTTATAGAGGTGAAGAGCAAAGAAAGGTAACCAACTTTTCCCAATGCTATACTATGATGATTTAAATTAATGTAAGTCGAAGAAATCCTACAGAATCAATAATTCAAGGCCATCGATCAATCTCTTTCTCACTTAACTTTGGTGACTTTGCACATCACTGGGATGAAACAAATTCTAGCTTACTTAGCTGCGAAATATCATGTCGGTTAGAGAGAGATACTAGAGAGGGGACGGCCACGAAGTTGAATTTCTTTTGTTTTGTTTAGGTTGAAATGCTTGATTTTCATTTTTTGGACTATTCACTACAGCTCGTCTTTCCATTCTCTAAAGTCTAAACCCTGTGTTATTCTTTAGGGAAAATCGTCCAAACAGTGTCTAAACTTTTTCAGACTATTAATTTTCATACCTATATTTTGAAAAATATCAAAATGGTACCTGAACATTTAAGCTCGACCCAATTTTCATACCTAGGAACAGTAAAACCATTAACTCCGTTTAATTTTCAGGGGTATTTTCGTATGTTCAGAATTCATCTTCTCCAAACCAGACAAATATAAAAAGAAAAAGAAAAAAAAAAGTGCTTGCTATGATTAAAAAAAAAGTGAATCTTCAATACCCCCTTTCTGCTTGAGTCGATTTCCATGTCTTCAGTATTCCGAGTTGATTTATCCACAGGAAGATTGTTGCTCTTTCTCTCGTATGTTCTAATCTTTCTCAGTGCCGTTTCATATCCGGACCTTTTAACGGGTCGTGGAGGTGAAGTTCTGGTTGTCTCACTCAGTTGGGCTTTCTTAGCCTCGGCTACTTGCCTTTGCTGTCTTCTCAATTGTGTTTTCATCATGAGGGAAATCGGTTGGTCCTTTGAAACACGGCCGTACCAACGGTTGTCAGAAACCAAAGGAGGCTTGAAAGTCCTCAGTGGTCGGGAATTTCCATCACAGTCATAGCTATCACTGCTACAACCCTCATCTCTATGACATCTTCTTTTGTCCCTCTCATTTTGGCCGCAATATTTTTCATCATAAAATGGCTGATCAAAGTTTAGGCGTCGCCTAACTGGCTCCCTTTCTGCAAATCTTCTTTCCGGTTTATCGAGACGATGGAACACACCCTTTTAACTTCCCCTTGGACTATGCGGACCATACTTGTCCAATGCATCCTAGGTCAATGGTCGCTTTGTGGTAACTTGAGACTTGAATCTCTGTTTGTTCGCCTCGGCCTTAACTACCTCAACTGAAATAATTCCTTTGCCCCTAGGTTCTAGTCTGGAATGCACCTTTTCGTGTGTATCCCCTATTTTGGCTCCTATTAGTGCACTCTTGGCCTTTTGAGCCTAATTAGAAGTTTTAACAACCTGCTCTGGCCTATGGAGTTTTAAAACCCCTTCAAGCATGACTTCTTCCTGGCACCGAGTGCATAAAACAGCTACTTTTGGTGGCTTAAGCTTGATACTCCCAATAATGAGTCCTTCAGCCATTGGTCGAGCCGATGATTGGGGCTTACCAGTAGTCTTGCTAGCATCTACTGTTTTGCTTGGAGCATCCCCATCCTTGGAGACTTTGACATACACCATGTTCACTTGAGCTTCAGGAAATGGGTTGGTGTCAACCTTCATTGCTGGCTTACTTTCAGGGAACTTGAGAGTTCCTGCGTCAATGAGATCCTGTATCATATCACGAAAAATAATATAATTGTTAGTTGCATGCTTCCATGAATTATGATACTTGCAAAAAGTCTTCCCCTTGATTTCTTCGGCCTTGGGGAGTATATGGCCGAAAGATAGTTGAATCATCTTCTCAGCCAAGAGTTGATCAAAGATCAAATCGGCCTTAGCTATATTGAAAGTGTAAGTGCGTGCATTAGTTTTTGTTCTGCTTGTGCTTTGGGTTGGTGGTCATTTGGTTTGCTTTGGGTCAACCCATTCCAAAGCTTTGCACACACGGGGTTGCTTAATCACCATTTCGGCTAAATCCATTTCAACTGAGTCTTCATTTAAATCCACTCCAAACCTGTCGACCGCATTAACCGCTTGATTCTTGTAATATGTACCCTTCGATGCTGCCCGCTTTTGAGCTTCCTCCCTCAAGATGGCATCATACCGATCGTTTCTTGTCTAGAGCTCCAATAGATCATTGAAGGTAACACCCTCAAAATGTTCTATGAATTTGAAGCTCAAACCAGCTACAGCCAGATCCACGAACTCTGATTCAGGTAGTCTCACTCGGCATAGTGCTCTAGCTAATTTGAAGCGGCTCAAGTATTCTTGTGCAGTCTCATGACTCATCTGCGACGTCTTGGCTAGGTCAGCCAACCTAATCTCTTGTTGCGCTCGATAATATTGGTCATGGAAAGCTTGTTCCATTTCTCTCCAATTATTGACTGAGTTGGGTGGGAGATTGATGAACCAAGTGAAGGCTGGTGCCGTGAGGGAGTGAACGAATAGCCTTAGCTTGTTGTCGTCAGAGCTAGCCTCTCCGCACTGGGCCTTGAATCGGCCAATGTGTTCTACAGTGGATTGATATGCATCCCCAGAGAACAATGTGAATGAGGGAATGCGATATCCTACTAGGTACGGGATGATATCAATATATGCAGGATACGGTTTAGCATAACTTGGTCTCTCCACCCGTCTTGGTAAGACTCCCATAAGATCTTCAACTAAATTTTGAAACTCATTGAGCCGAACCGGTCGGTCTTGACCTCCTCCTTGATGATTGTTCTGCTGATGGTTTTGAGCCACATTGTTGTTTACTTGGTTCTGCTAAGGGATGAATCCTTGGTCGAATCCCATTTCGGGTGGCATGCCATAAAGCGGATGCGGCATCCTTCGCTGCTGTTGCATATTCATCTGGTTTGTAGCAACCGTGTTGACTTGGTTGGGTTGGATTTGAGCCTGTATGTTATGTTGGTGTCCCATGATTTCGTGCGCTCCATTTTCCCGCTAGCTAACAATTGTTGGTAGATGAGGAGCAGGGTGTTATTGAGATTTCCCATTTGGGTACTAGTGTTATTGTTGATGCTTGCTGTCAAATCTTGACCCAAACCATCTACTGAGAGCCTTATCTCATGGACAGTCCTCCTAGACTCGTCGGCCATTATCCGAGCTATCTCCTCGGCCGAAGGGTTGACATTTGGGTAAATCCCCCATTGGTTTTGTCTAGACTGTGATAAATTTTGATGTGAAAGGACCATTTGTCCAGAAGACATTCCAAATGGTGTCACAGACGTGGATTCGGTCTGAATGCTTGGTATGATCATGGCCATACTTGGCACTCCTATGGTTGAGGTGTTGGTAAACCCTAGGACGACCTAGGTTGCAGCTGTAGTTCCATGACCAGTCGTGACCGTAGAGGTGACCGGGGTTGAGGTACGTGGTGGTGTCACACTACCTGACGTCCCTGGTTCACTGCTCATGGCTGAAATTGTTCTTGTATACTTTCGCTTTGAACACTCGGCCGAGGTATGGCCGACTTGTTGCACTTAAGACAAGTATTTCCCCGATATACTTAGTATGGATTAGAGTGCATCCAAAAATGACGCCTTAGTGTTTTGTGTTCCACTGGGAGTTCCAAAAGATGTTTGCCTCAAAATCATCTCGGCCGAAATGAGAGCCGAGGGACCTGTGGTTGAATCATCTCAGGTGTGCCAACTCGCAGCCGAATGGCCGACTAAGGTTCAAATCTGATTTGCTCTTGTATCTGAGTACTTTCAAGTGATTGTAAGCCGAGGAAGGAACCCTCTCGGCCGTTAGGTTCTAAAGCCTCTATTGCAAGGACTTTGGCTAGGCGTCAATCTTGACCGGGATCTTCTATCACGTTCACTTCTTGGGTAAACTCAAAGGTTCGGGTGACAAGCGAGAGATCTATCGAGTGAAGGTACTCGCAAATCACGGTGAAAACGAAGGTGAAGTGGATTCAGTTGTCAAAGCGTTGTGAGATGATATGTGTGTGAATAGCGAATCGTGTTGATCCAATCTGGACTGGCCGAAAGAGATCAATGGATGATAATTCTACGTTACGAACTACTCCTAAGTGAGAAATGTAAAGTGCATATAAAGTAAATAAATAAGAAAGTAAAGTGCTTGAACTTAAAGTATTGAATTGAAATAAGAAACTGGAAATGAAAACAAGTTATAAAAGTTGAATCAAAGGCAAAGTACCTATGAGATAGTAAGAGAGAAGTTTGTGTAAAAGTTGTATATTGAATTGTTTGTGTGGTGCATGACCACAATGAGTTACAATGTGCTATATATACAAGTCAGAAACCTTAGCTAACTTGTCCTCCAAGACGTGGAATTTAAGTAGGATTCTCCTTCTTTCTAGGATTGATTCGTCTCATAGAATCCTAATCTGGCTGATATCTGAAATCTTCATAATCGAAATCCATAATTGATTCGAGCTCCTTCCTTGTGAGGATTCCTTCCTTGAATGACCTCTCGGCCGAACTTTTTTCCTAGGCTCGGCCGAGCACTCCTAGTCCTTCTCTCAGCCTATTTGTGCATTCACCCATTCCTCATTCGGACTGTCTAAGAGCTTAGCTGGGCGGTCCATTTTACTAACTTTAGGCCGTCCGACCCAAAATCTCGATCTCGGCCAGGCGGCTGAACGATACATTCGTCTCAGTCGTATGATTCAAAAATCATTACCTTGGTCAAGCAACGCATGCAATTCGGGCATATAGCCCAACTTCTCTTCGTCCGACTCTACAAATGGCCTTACATACGTGTTACTAAATTCAGGTGCAAACAGAATGTCGCACCACGTGCCGGCTCACTACCATCACCGCCTTCAAACTGGCTGGAAGCCACAACCATCTCGCCCCACAAACTGCAGCTTCGGGTTCCATTGCCAAACTGATGAAGAGAGGCTTCGAGTTCCACCTTAGGATTGGGGTTTCAAAATGAAAAACTGAAGGGGATTAGGTTTCGAGTTAGTGATCGAATAAGGCCAGAAGGGGATTGCTGCTGGGTTTCTGGAAATTAGGGTTCTTGTTCGAATTCAAAATCTAGAAATCGATTGAGGGCTTCGAGTGGGTTTGAGCTTTGAAGGGAAACTGGAAAAGTGAGGAGCTCCTAAGGGAATCGAAATTGGCTGCAGATTAGGAAATGAGTGAGAAATTGAGAATGGGTCGGGACTCGGGGTTCGAGAGTTGTGTTTGAGTGTTGATGGCTAAGAGTTGAATCACTTGAATGTTGACTGAAAGAGTCTAAAGACAGTAAGACTAGTAGGGATATATTGAATCGGGCTTTTGTGCTTAAGAATACCAGGGCCTTGGATCGGCCTGTTAAAACTCAAACGGTCCTGGCTTTTTTTTTTTGTGTATTTTTTTCTCAAAGCCCGACCCGGACCTGAAGGTCCGGATCGATTCGGTCCGGGTTTGCGGGCTTTCGGGCTAAAATGCCCATGCCTAGAAAAAAGGTTGATTCGTAGCTTTTACGTATGTGTCATGATTTTTGGTCATTTAGTTAGATTGCTTTTTGATTCAATCCATAGTGTTTCAGCGATTGTTAGTTGGCCTTGCCTGTGCTTGCTGTTGGATCAGTCCAGTTCATAGATCTGCTCTAGCCCATTCCTACTTGCATGGCTGCATCAATGAGATGAAATCAAGTTGCCGCCACCGTCCCCTTCCCAAAGTTTTAATGTAGACATAACTTGCTGTGATGAGTCACCACTATTTGTGATTACATGGCTTTAATGGAGCCTATGTACATACGCAAAAGTGATCGTTGATGCTAACATTTATAGACTATCACTTTGATTTACTAACTTAATATTTTGTCCATCCATCTCTATGTTTTATCAGTAAAAATTAATAAAATGAAAATACAAAGACTCATTTATGTGGTTAAAAGATTATAAATTAAAATAATAAGGTTCACCTCTCCTTTTCTTTGGAGCTGACTCAGCTGAGGGATCTGATTAACAATTATGGTCCCAAAGCAGCCCTATCAATATCAGATTGCCGGATTTCTTTTTTCTATGATTGCCGGAATAAGTACGTATCCAGGTTTACTATTTTATTGATAGATCACATTCTAGCTACTAGCAGCCTAGATTTCAAATTGATTTAAAGTAAGTGGAAACTGGCTGCAATTGAGGGAATATTGAATAAGAGTAACTGTGATTCTCTGAAAGTAAGTTAAGTATCTTATTACTTCAACCACTTAGCATAAAGTTAATTAATAGGTTGATGTCATTATATAACATATCTGGTCCAGCAATGAATGCTGGAATAGTTTCTTTCTTATCAAGAAACACAATTAAATTATTGAGATACAAACATATAATTTTTCCGGTATATCTAATTATTGACGTAAATCAAGAAAGATTCTCTTGTCAAATTATTTCTAAATTCTAATTAGCAAGGTGTTCACCTAAAGATCTGGGACGACCAAATTCCAATTGTTTCCAACTTGAAACATGTTGGCTCAATTAGTGGTGTTCGTGTACCTTCATTTTTGACAATTAAGAAATTCTGGTCTATGTCAATCAATTTATTATCTATTCATGATTTTTTAGCTCGGAAACAATCAAACGACCAACTGGTCGGTGACATTAATGATGCATCATCACAGCTTCGATCTGTATACAAATCGAGTATGAGAAATCAGGGACAAATCTCCCATCTGATTGTTTATACGTCGATATTGTAGTGTATCATCTAGCGTGATTGATTTGTACATCCATATTCCATATTCTATATTGTTGAAATGTTGCGTACACTTCTCATCAATCTATCAGCCAGCTAGCTTCAAACAAATCCCATCAATAGTGATGGCTTTTTAATTGCAGATAATTAACAAACCCTAGTTGGCTACTTCATCCACCCATAATGGAGGGAATAAAACTGACCAACTGGCAGCTACGTTGATTCGTTATGACGGCTGGGTTGAGATTTCGTCGCCCATTTAAATATCTCGACTAGTTCGTTACTTAAAAATGTAGGCGATGAGCCACAGTGCCATGCGTGCAATACCAATTCAAGTCGATCTGCAATTACATATAATAATATATATAGCTGGAAATCTTTCTCACGTGGCCAGGCAAGACGACGATCAAGTTGAATTTTGCCCCCAAATTAATCACGAACACGCTTAACAGTTGGCTTTGTGGAACTCCTCTCCACTCCACATAAATCGTTGAATAAAAATTTCAAAGTATACTATTTGGAGTATGAAGCTAGACAAAGAAAAATTGTTATGTGTCAAAGTATAAAGTGTTGATCGAAAAATTCTGATTTTAGGATATTGATTTGATAGGGTCTAAATTTGAGTTTTGAGCATGAGAATTAAAATCTATAATAATGAAATTCAGTAAATTAAACAAGCTAGTTGTTGATAAACACAAAAAGGACCGACCCGTCGGTGCAATTTGGATGTCAAACAAGTCAAAAAGCACCAGTAAAGAACAAAAATTCTGACAAGTCATATCTCTGTTCAAATCAAACTTTGAAATAAATACATTGACATTAATAAATATGATTCCAGCTGATACAGTCCAAATGCAACTAAAGCGATTTTTTTTTTTGGATAGATGGGGGCGCAACTAAAGCGATTGACTACAAAGTTTTTTTTTTTTTTTTCCCTCAGGAATTATTTTCTGGGAGCTAGAAGCACCTGGTTGACCATTTTGTCCAAGTTCACAAAAGACGAACCCTTAGGACCACTGGCGGCCTCCATTGCCAACCTCTTCCATTCCAGAGCTTTCTTCTTCATCTCTTTCCCTTCTTCTTTCTCCATCAACTTCCTCACAAGCCCTTCTATGTAATCTCTCTTGGGATCTCCCTCAATCTCAATTCCTATTCCCCACTCTTTGGAGCAGTACCTGCAGTTCGTCTGTTGCTCGGCGAAGAAAGGCCAGCAGATCACCGGCACTCCGCCGCAGATAGTCTCGACCGTCGAGTTCCACCCGCTGTGAGTCAAGAACCCTCCGATGGCCGGGTGGCTCAGGACTTGTTCCTGAGGGCACCAACTGGCTAACATACTTCTTTCTCTCGTCTCCTGTACAAACTCTTCCGGCACCACAGCCGATGCTCCCCCAACTAGGTCAGGCCTGATCACCCAGAGAAACATCTTCTTGCTGTTTGCGAGCCCCCAAGCAAACTCGATCAGCTGAGTTTCGGTCATCACTGTGATGCTTCCGAAGTTGACGTAGACTACAGAGTTGGGCTCTTTGGAGTCCAGCCATTCCAGACACTCTGTTTCTTCCTTCCAGAGATTCGACCCAAAGGTTTGCAACTCACTGTCGGATGGGATTTGGTTGACTTGTAGGTTTAGGGGTCCGATGGAGTAGACTGGCGGTAGGAGAGTTGAGAGTGCTTCGAGGACGTCGTGTTCTATGTCGTCGAATGTGTTTAAGATGATAGCGGAGGCTTTCTTAGCTGCTCGTTCTGTTTCGTGGAGAACGAAATCGACCATGTTGTCTTTTGGGTCTGTGGTTCTGATGAAGGTTGGGATATCTTTTAAACGGATATCTTTCATGCCTGGTATCCAGTTTATCACGGTGTCCAAGTACCCGTTTGTTAAGTAACTAGCATCTGCAAATCAAAGCAATATAAAATGTTTAGTGCCCCATTTTTCATACACATAAATTATGTGTATTGATTTGTCATTAAACCAATATTAATTCAACACATTATTTTTTTAATTCAACTTTTTGGAAAATATGAGATCCTTAATATGGTAGTACTTTTATGAAGCTTAACTATCCCATTACTTAATGTGATGTAGTTTATTAACATATTAACATACCAAATAGAGTCACGTGTGATGTGCTCATTAGAAATTTAGGCATTCCAAATAATCCATTCAAAACTTTGAAGTCATTTAATGGAAGAGTAAATGAGTTCGTTCTAGTTATAAGAACTGTGTACAAACCTATTGACTGTCCAGAATGCTACTTTGGAAATCAAGGGAAATGAGCTGGTTCGAGTTATTGATAAGTCATAAATGAAACTAATAAACAAATCAATCATTTAAGATACGACACCTAATAGATAAGGCTATAATAAATAATCCACCGCTATTTGGTTCTAATACATTTTCGATGTAAAAATCAAAATTCAGAAAGAGATGTGGACATAGAATTCCATTAGAAGATTTGGATCTACAAAGATCATCTTCCCATATAGATAAAATACTTGCAATATGAATAGATGTAATTTTGTTGATATTAAAATATATAAAGTAGTGGATTAGATGAGTGACTGTTATTTTTTAGATATTAAAATAACCCTAAGTGCACTTGCACTGTCGGTGCATACAATCCTCTCTTAAAAAGATTGAAAATTATTCTGATTAGTTAGTTATTCCACACAGAACCACAGAAGATATATATAGTTTAATTAATTATCAAAACCCAAAAGCGTTCTTCTAAAAAAATAATAATAATAATAAAAACCAAAAATGTTTATCATCGTTAGGTTTATGTTTCACTTACACCGGATCAAAAATAGAAATTCCGAAAACTGAGTTTGAAGTACCACGAGTAGTTGGGCCGAGTTTTGATTGAAAAATAATACCTTTAAGAGGAGTGTACCCCTTCTCAACAAAATGCTTATACTGAACGTAGCCCATGAACCCGCAAGCACTAGTAGTCCAGAAAAGCACTTCCGGCACCCCAAGTTCCTCGGCCGCATCAAGAGTAAAGCTCATGACGCCATCAGAAACCACGCAGCTCACCGGCGGCGAGTCCACCTCAGAGTTCAGCTTCCCAAGAAGCTCCCTAAAGTGCGGGAGGCAGTACTTCCTGGTGGACTGGCACAGTGCCGGTATGTCCTGCGTGGCATTTGTGTCGGTAGGAGGGAGCCCATCGGGGATGGTCTTGAACTGAAAAGAAGGGAGGCCGTCGAGGGCGTTGGGGCCTCGGGAGTTGAGGAGGCGCCTGTGGTTGTACTCGGTGTTGACGAAGGTGATGTGGAAGCCCTTGTGGTGGAGGAGCTTGGCTAACTTGAGCATAGGGTTTATGTGACCCTGAGCTGGGTAAGGGATGCATACAGCATGTGGCTTGGTCTCTGCCATTAAACCATAGGAACCCATTTTTCTCTCTTGCTCTGAAACTTGGGTGAAGAGAAGTAATGGTATTGGCTTATACAGAGGTGAAGAGAAGTAATGGTACTTGGTTTTATAGAGATGACGAGTAAAGAACCCAACGCTATTCTTTGACGGGGTTAAATGTAAGTCAAAGAAATCCGACAGAATTAACAATTCACCGCAGGAAGTGAATCGTCAACGACGGCCAGGATCTCTTTCCCACTTATTTCCGCCGACTTAATCTTCACGTCATGGGGATGAAAGGCTAGAGAGAGAGAGAGAGAGAGAGAGAGGAGAGGGCGGCGGCCACGAGTTCAAGACGATGTCCTTTTTTCTAGGTTGAAATGAATGCTTGATTTCGAAAATGTTCCTTTTTTAGACTATTCATTACAGCTCGTCCTTTCCATACTCTGAAGTCTCAACCCTCATGTTATTCTTTAATTGATTTTTCTATTTGTTCATGTCAGTTACTCTAGTCTAGACATTAACTTCGAACGTGATAGCAGATTTGCCCGATCTTCTTCAAATCATTTTGGAAAAAGATATATATTTATATTAGGAAGATAAGAGTCATAAGACAAACTATTATTATTTATTTCATTTTAATTGTTACACGATATTTTTCTTAGCTTTTTGAAATAAGAGTGCTTCAACGCCGATCCGTAGCTTGTACACACGGGTCCTGGTTTTGGCCTAGTTAGTTAGACCACTCTTTCATCCATTCAATAGTGCTACAGCGATCGTTCGTCGACCTTGCCTGTGCTGGCTGTTGGATCAGCCCAATGGTCACAGATCTGCTCTAGCCCCATCCTACTTGCATCAATGGTCAAGTTGGCACCCACCCCCCTCAAAGTTGAGTGTAGGATAACTCGCCGTCATGGGTCACCGCTATTTGTGATTACATGTCATGGAGTCTATGTACTTGAGCATAAGTGACGTTGATGCTAAAATTAATATGAACAATGTCTTACGAATCGGTATCCTAATATTTAGAGATTATCACTTTGAAAACAATATTAGGATATTCAGTGAAGATTATCACAGATTTGTAATCTTCTAACGACATAGATACAAATCTTTTTTGTTTTTTCATTTTGTCATTTTATTAGTTTTTAATGATAAAACAAAATTTAATCCATTCATCTCTCTGTTTTATCATTAAAAACTAATAAAATGACAAAATGAAAAAAAAAAATTTTTTGTATCTATGTCGTTAGAAGATTACAAATGAATATAATCACGTTCATCTCCCTTTTTCTGTGGAGCTAAGGGATGATTGACAATTATGGTCCCAAAGCAGCCCTATCAATATCATATGGCCGGATTTGTTTTTCTTCTTTTTTATTTTTTTATTTTTTTTTTATGATTGCCGGAATAAGTACGTATCCATGTTTACTAATTTATTGAAGATCACAGTCCAGCTACTAGCAGCCTAGATTTCAAATTTATTTATAGAAGTGGTAACTGGCTGTAATTGATTGGGGAAAACAATAATTGAACAAGATTAACTGTGAAAGTTAAGTATCTTGTTACTAAAACCACTTGACATATAGTTGGTTGATGTCATTATCTAACAAAGAACAAAAGATGATCGAGATGACGTTTAAATGATGGCATTTTTATTAGTTGGCGGGCCTTACACAGCTAGCATTCATCTTGAAGAGAAGTTCTTGCGTGAGGCAACTGCACGGACACGTGGTGCGGCTGCCCAATCACTATCCAGCAGGGGAGTGTTTTGAGTATTTTACTTTAAAAAACTGAGATAGTTTCAAAAAAAGGTGAAAAGTTGATAGTTTTTTATTGGAGGGTTGCACCGCCACGTGGTGCGGCAGCTCCTATGCAAAAATTTCTCCATCTTGAAACTAAAGGGTGGATTTTATATCTAGTCCAGTAATGATTGCTGGAATAGTTTCTTCTTACCAAGAAACACAATTTAATACTTGCCAAAAAAAAAAGGGTTAACTACAAAGCACTACCAGACAACATATTTTTTGACAACTAAGTCCACAACCTTTTCCACTATACAATTAAGGACAGACACTATTCTCTTTTTACCTTCTTTGCTTTTTACATAGTATCAGCTTACAGTACACAGTATCAGCCTATTTCTTTTCCAAATTAACACAGTATCAGCCTAAGGACTAGCCTTCAACATGCCACAATTTCACCTAACGACTTCCTGTCTAAGCGGCTACTACCAGGGCGGAATCACTGCTGCCTTAGTATGATAGGGGTCAGTTTTTATAGAAAGACTGCTACTGCTTACTGACTGCTACTGCTACCAAAACATAGATGCAAAAACAGTAAAATATTTTTGTGACAGAGTACTGGGCACAAACTGAATTTATTTATTCAAACATAAATACAGATACAGAACCCAGAGCCTCACTCTTGGGCAAACAGCTAGAAGCTGTTTTAGCTACTCATAACTGATTTACAAACACTTACTTGTAATAGAAAGCACACTGTGTCCACAGACGGACTGCTACTGAGATATGCTTATGAACTGATCTTAGAGATTTTCGAATATCGAACTAATGCTCCTTTTTTCGAATGTCTTCTAAGAGAAACTAAAGCTCCTTATATAGGGAGCGGAACTCAAATTACAATTCAAAACAACAAAATGTACAGAATGACTCCGTGATTTCCTGCTTTCCTTAGTGCTCCTGCTGGTGGAGGTCGACCGGGGAAAAAGCAGATTCCTTTTAGGTGAAATGTTTTTCACCTGCTTTTTGAAAAGCAAAAGTCACTTTTAGGAAAAATCCAAAAGGACTTTCGGTGTTTTCTACACCTGCTGCTTCACATGTTCTCGTCGGTTTCTGAATTGTGACCAAGGACAAACGAGTCGTTATCTGCCTGGGCCATCCTTACTGTTGTTGCATTGTCTTCGACATCTGTATCAACATACATCTTGTAGTGGTTGTCAGTTTCAAGTTTTTCCACCCATCGTAAGCATGCCAGTGTCGAATCTATCTCTTTTCTGGTAAGAGATAGGAACAAGTCACTGCTGACTACGTCAGGATGATCGTAAGCAGTGATGATAATTTTCTCTCCTGCTGCCAGGAAGGTATTGTGGGTATCCTCAGAGATGATCTTTTTGATATATTCTAGAGTCATGGCTTTCATCCACGGGATGCTTGAGTTTGGTTGGCCATTGTACCCTACACAGGCTGGTTGAAGATATTTCCTTTGAATAATTCTTACATAATGATAAGGAGGAATATATTCAACTTCACCGTTTGCCTTCTGGATCCATTCTGGAGGAGTGGATCTGAACTTCAGTCTAAGCATACAGTCATTTTTTCTTACATTTTTGACTGTATTGACAATGATAGGCGGCAAACCTTTTAGATCATCATTTGTTTTAGTCCACAGATTATGGACAAAACCATTTTCAACAAGCCAGAGCTTGTGTTCTTGAGGATGTTCACTCTGAACATTAACCAGGTATCTTCCAACATAAGGACCTGAAACAATAAAGAGAGTTGGAGGAACTAGGTCTTCTGGATTATGTCTTCCTATCAGACTATGGAATTCATGCCAGTCTGATTCATTAAGTGCCATGACAGGAACTCTAGCACTTTCTGGACTTTCAAGGAAGAGAATTTTTTCTTTTCTTACAGCACTCTGCTGTATATGACTTTCTTCAAATTGTGGTCTGGCGTTCTCATATAGTTCTTCAGCTAGTGCAAAGAGTGCCGGGAACATTAGACCACTGCTTCTTTCTTGAAAAGCAAATAAGAGATTATCCAGGATTGCCTTCTGGTGATAAGCTAGTCTCCTGCCAGTTCTGAACACAGGAGTGTCAAAAGTTCTTAATTCATAATTAAAAACATTTATGACTCCAGTTGGAGTTGGTCTGCTTTTTGGCAAAGCAGCAGCCATCAACGGTCTTGATGAGCCTTTACCGTCTGCCATTTGAGACGGGCTAGCCAATCCTTTACCCTGGGATTGATCAGTTGAGGCTAGTCCTTTAGGACTTAGCAGAAACCTTTTAAGAACCTTTTCTTTGGTTTCCATAGGATCTTCTTGAAGCTCATGTTCTTTCCCAGTCCTTCTGCTTCTGGGATTACGACCTTCGTCGTCTTCTCTTTGGCTAAACATTGCCATTTCTCTGGTTAATGCGTCTGGAAGATAATTCTTGTTTCCTGCAATTAATTCAACATTATAATCATATTGGTTAAGAAATAATTGCCAGTTTGCTAATCTTCCTCTATCAGCAGCTTTATCAAGTTTAAAATTTTTGAAATTCTTTACTCTGGCACAATCGGTGCGGACAGTAAAGGTTTTTCCAAGAAAAGCTGGTGAATTTAAAATCGTTTTCTTGACAGCCAAAATTTCTTTTTCCCCTGTGGGATAATTCAGTTCTACAGGGCTGAACTTGCCACTACAAAATTTGCAGATCTTTTCAATGTTAGTTCTAGGCGCTCTTGCCAGAACAACACCGGACCAGTAATTATCGCTCGCATCTGTCTGGAGGATAATTTCATCATTCTCTTCTGGTTGTTGGAGAGGAGGGAGGTTTTTGCAGAGATTTTTTATCTGCTTTACAATCTTTTCATCATCTTCTGTGAAGTTCCATTTTCTTTTGGAACTTGTCTTAGGAGATAACATTGCTGTTAACCCTGAGATTTTAGGGATGAAGTCTCTCCCATAATTTATGACACCAAGGAATCTCTCTAGACTCTTAGCATCAGGAATTCTATCTGGGAACTTCCAGATTTTCTCAAGGATATGAGGTTGGAGTTTTATGACCCCATTTTTGATGTTTATTCCTAGGAAATCAACTTCATCGAGGATAAAGAAGATTTTCTTTTCTCCTAAGATAATTCCATGCTGAACTATCAGCTTTACTACCTCATAGAGGTGTCTCATGTGTTCTTCTTTGTTTTTGGAGAAGACCAGAATGTCATCTATGTAGACGACACAGAACTCCGCCACATGCTTAAAGATGTCGTCCATCTTTCTTTGGAAGATTGAGGGAGCTTGCTTGAGACCAAAAGGCATCACCAGCCACTCGTAATGACCTTGTGGTGTTCCAAATGCAGTGAGAGGTACACTCTCGGGATGCATCTTGACTTGCCAGAAACCCGACTTTGCATCGAATTTCGAAAAGACTTTGGCTCCTCTGAGCTGGTTGATCAGAACTCTTACTTGAGCAATTTGATAACCATCTTTGACAGTCTTCTTGTTGACATCTCTGTAGTCAATCACCATTCTAGCTTTTCCTCGTAGAGTTTCTGCATGATTTCTCACGTAGAATGCTGGAGCATGATGAGGGCTAGTGGAAGGTTGAATCAATCTCTTGTTCAGGAGATCTTCAATATCTTTTCTGAATTCTTTTTGATCTTCTTCTTTGTAATGAGGAATGGCTTTGACATGGCAGATAGCATTCATGTCATGCAATTTCAATTCACAGACCACTGGGTCTTTTTCCCAAAACTTTTGAGGATTTGTATCCACATTCTGCTCGAGTAGTTTCTTGATTTTTTCAAGAGTGGGAATTTGCTGAGACTCAAGCTTATTCTGAAAGTGCTTGAGGTTGTGTTCATGGATGAAACTAGCTTCTTCATCTTCACTAGCTTCTTCTTCTTCTTCTTCTGCAGATTCTTCAACAAGCAATTCTTCTTGTTGTTTGATTTGGAGTATGGGCTCGAATTTGGGTTTGGGTTTGTAGGGGGTAAGATCACCACTATTCTGTTGCGATCTCTGATAGTGAGTAGTAAAACCGGGACCTACCACACTGAATGCATGTGTGAGTCGGTCTGCCCAGAACACCCGTCCTCCTTTCCTGAAGCCTATCGCTTCTTCATCCTGAATAAATCTTTGTTGGAGAATAAAATCATTTCCTAACAGGAAATCAGATCCTTGGCCTTCTGACTGCCAAACATTCTGGATGATAAATGTTCCTCCACCAATGGTGATATGAACATTTTTTGCTACTTTCTTCATGGTGAGATGGCTTCCATCAAATGTAACACCAGTAGCAGACTTTTTCTTATCTTCTTTCCAGAGTTCATCTGGAATTGCAAATCTCTTTGCAACAGTAAAACCTGATCCATTATCTACAAAGGCATGTAGATGATATTTCCTGTGATCAGGGAACTTGAGTCCGATTTCTATGTAGTTGTTGTATCTACTTGTAGAGACGACTTTCGATTGGTGAGGCTCATTTTCTTGAGCTTGCTCTTTTGGAATGAATGGTTGACATTCTTCTGAAACATTTTCCTGTATGGGTGATTTATCTTCACTATCATCCCAGTTTGTAGGAATTATCTCTTTGATGTCTGGATCACTGAACCAGGACGGAGGATCATATCTGACTTTATAATCATACTTGCCAGAAGGTTGGCCAAGTAGATCCCATGTGTCAGTAGCCTCTTGTCTTTCTAAGAGATGAACAGTTTCTGGTGGTTTCACCAGTTCTACATTTTCTGGTATTTCAACCAGTTCAATATCTTCATCGACTTTTTCTTTATCGAATATTTCTTCCTTTTTCGAGGAAGATGGTTCCATGGTTTCCTGGAAAAGAGTTTCAATTTCTTTTGCCTTTTGCTCGGCAAAATACTCTTCATATTCTTGCTTAACCAATTGGCTGACAAGACCATTCTTGGTTTTTCTTCTCGCTTCAGCTATGAAGCATTCTTTGTGATAAGTCTTCTTAGACTCTTCACAAAACATTGGGAGACCATTCTTTTCGTGACAAAAGCAGTAGTCACAAACGAATGTACCAGGGTTCACCTGATAAGAAGACATGAAGGATTCTGTCTTGCTTTCTTCCCAGTTTTTTATTCTCAAAACATTCAGTTGTCTGGATTCGAAGTACTCTACTTCAGAATCAATCTCAGACTCTTCTGATGAACTTTCTTCTTCTTCAGACCAGGCAGAGTAGACTGACCTGTCGTCATCTTCATCATCAGAATAGGCTATTTCGTAGCCTTTCATGTTTGCTACCTCTACTATTTGCTCATATTCTTCAAAGAGAGCCTTAGTAGATCTTTTACCCTTTTCCGGGCATTCATTTGCACAGTGTCCTTCAGCTTTACACAACCAACATCTGCAAGCTTTCTTGCTAGGCTGTTTATGCTGATGAGTATTCTTCTTTTTGAAGAATTTCTTTTTAGGATCTTCATCCTGTTGCTTTTTGTAATTGGAACTTCTCTTGAATTTCCAATTCTTCTTCTGATTACTCTTTTTAAATTTTTTAGAGTAATATTTTTCTTTTTTCTTCTTTCTGTGGAATTTGGAGTCATGGCATCCCCAGTTTGTGGGCATATCTAATATTCCATAACAGAAATTTTCAACTCCTTTGAGTTGTTTCTTGGCCATCTTAGCTCTAAGATTGGCTTTGCATTGCTCTTTCAGTAATTGCCGGATTCTGTCGGCAATCCCTCCAACTGAAAATCTTTCAATTGGTTTTTCAGCTATGCTTTCTCTCACAGCTGTTCTCCATGGTTCAGGGAGTTTTCTGTGCAACAGATTAACTAGATCAGTATTTTCTAGTTCACCAATTGTACAGTAGTACTCTTGAAACTCATTCAAGTATTCTTCGAAATATCTCATGTCACAGATTTTAAGAGCATAGATATTCGATTTTGCCGTTTCTTTGGCTTTTTCACTCAGATTTGAAAGATCTCCACAGAACTGATCGTACAGTGGTACTGCAAAATCATACGGAGATTTTGAATTTTTGATTTCTTCCAGCCAGTCTTTACCTCTGGCAGTTTCTTTGAAAGATAGGTAGTACTTTTTTGCTACTCCAGTGAGAGTAGTTTCATAGTACACCTGCAGATCTGGTGCTTCAAATTTGCCAAGGGTGAGTGCAGAAGCCATCATCAGGCTGTCTACCCATTGGTCAATGGTTTTTCTTTTGTCTAGACTCTTGTCTAGATTTAACCATATGCCATAATTCGTGATCGGAACTCTAGGCAGATTGTCCTCTGGGACAAATCTTTGAGAATTTCTTTCTCCTTTTTTACCCGTGGGGGCTTTCTGAAATGAGAGTTTTATTTCTTTTTTTTCTCTGCTAATGAAAGTTCTGGAGCTTTCTCCTTCTTCCATTTCAATATCTTGATAAGGAAAGACTTTTCTTGTCTTTCTGAATTTGTATTCTTTCATTTCTTCGATTAGTTTTTCTAATCGTTCAGGATTTTCGCAATTCCCAGCTTCTTCATAAAGATCATAGAGCTTCTTAGTTCTGAACATATGGACTGGTCTGTTCAGATCAGCTTCCAATTCTTCTTCAGAAATTGGCTCTTCAATAGTGGGTTTTATACCACTGACACTAGCTTCTCTAGTGCTGTAACTTCTTCTTAGAAGATTGTTCTTGTTTATCCTGAGATTCTCAGGACAGACATCACTTCTTCTGTGATTGTCAAAATTAAGACTAATTTCTCCAGTCTTTCTACTCTCGTAGATCTTTGCTTTTGCTTTTTCCGGCTGCTTTTTTGGACCGGATAATTTCCATTCAAGAGGAAAAGTTACTTCATTCCAAGTAACTTTGTGGATCTGTTGTGAATGGTTCTTCTGATTGGTGAGGAATCCAGTAGTAAGACCTGGGATATTTGTTATCCTTGTCTTAGGGGCTACTGTAGTACTCATCAATTTATAGTATATTCTATATACTATAGCAAGTTCTTGCATATCTTCTTTCATGGATATACCATCTGTCTTGACTCTCAGTCTGAGACAATGAGCTGCATCTTTCAAGCTGGTGGTGAAGTTGGGGAAGCAGTTGAAATATGCTACTTGGTCGCATAAGGATGCTTCGAGTGTTCCCAACAGACTAGCTTGGAAGTCTGTTAACCTGTTGTCCTGTAGGACACATAGGACCGAACAGTTTATGCCTTCACGTGCAAGCAGATTTATGCCTACTTGGACTGCTCCAATATGCATAAATTGATATTTTTTTGCTTGAGCTCTAGCAACTTCTGAAGGAGTGATTAATAGAAGATCAGTCTCTCCTCCTGCTGTAGCTGGAGTTGTAATTTCCAGAAGTTTAAAATAATGGCTATCCATTAAATCAAACTTTCCCCTTTTGTAGATTTGTTTAAAGTCTAACTTTGGGATTGAGGAATTTTTTACCTCTTGTTCGATTTCGTTGAATTCGAATTCTTCAGCATTTAGGAGCTGTACTTCCTTCTTTTTCCCAAAGATGCTTAACATCTTCATTTCTCTTTTTTCTGGATTTTCATACCAGATACTAGTCTGACTAGTAGATGGTTCCAGAAAAATCATGTTTGGAACACGATTTGTGTCTGGTTTTTCTAATGGTTTGAATCCATTAGTTTTCTTTTTTACTGTAGGCCCTTTCTTGTCCTTCAGTATATTTTTCATAGATTCCAGCGTTTTTTGCTGTTCATTGATTTTTCTACTGACGACTGTCAGCTTTTCTTCTTCCGTTTTTGGAAGTTCTTTGATATAATCCAGTTTGTTTTCCAATCTTTCCAATTGGTGGATTATAGCAGGTAATTTTTCTAGATGAGTTTGACATCTAGATATTTCTAGTAACAACTTCTGATATTTCTCATCAGAAGATTTCAATAGAGAATTTATTTTTTCTAATAACAATTCTGACATTGTCCCCATTAAGGAGGGGTTCTCCTTGAGCTATTTTACAAGCTCTGATACCAGTGATTTGCGGATCTAACCAATGCTCAAATAATCTAGAGGTTTTTGTTCTATTTCTAGAACATATAAGAGATTATCAATATCTTCCTCTAGCTTATATATTCTAGTTTGGAGTCTATAAATAATATCCCAGTAGTTGGGTGTATTTCTGTTGAGATTTTCTCTAAAGAGTTTCAGTTTTCTCAACTTTTCTTTCTCTGTTTTTAATTCTTTGCTAGTATTCTTACAAATAGCAAGTAACTCTAGTCTGTCAACGATAGAAATTATGAATAGTAAAAATAATTGTTTACCTTCGAGTATGGAGGATAGATTTGTACCTGTAATATGGTTAAACAAATAAATTCAAAAGCATGGGCCCACTACGCTCCGTCAATTTTCTTTTTACTGAAAGGAAAAATAAAAACTTGAAGAGAAAGTGAAACTTGCTAAAGACAAAATGTCCTTAAGTGTCTAAAAACAAATGTAGTGGAGTTTTTTGTGTTTTAGAGTTTGGTCAAGGAGGTGGGTGTAGTTTCTCCAAAAAAAAAACACAATTTAATTATTGAGATATAAACTTAATTTGTCCAGTCGGTATATCTAATTACTGACATAAATCACAGACGATTCTCTTATCAAATTATTTCTAATTAAGTAATTAGTAAGGTGTTCACCTGAAGATCTGGGACGACCAATTGACCAAATTCCAATTGTTTCCAACTTGAAACATGTCTGTTCAATTAATAGCGTGCATATGTTTTAGTTTTTAGAAATTAAGAAATTCTGGTTTATGTCGATCAATTCATTATCGTTCATGACATTGATGCATCATGACAGCTCCTGCATACAAATCGAGTATGAGAAATATATATATATATATATATATATATATATATATACTATTATTAAGAGAAGAGAGTTTTCTCTTCAAAACTGAATTTTTTTACCAATTTAACATTTATATATTAAAAAACTACTAAATATAATTAATTAATAGGGATAATATAGTAAATTGTAAAATAAAAAAATAAAAGAATAAAAATAAAAAGAAGAAAAGCAGAAAATGTGGTAGTTATAAAAAAAGTTTTCCCACTACCTTTAATTTCTCTCCACACACATAGTGGGTGGGTTCTGCTAGTATGTATGTATGTATATATATATATATATATACATACACGGTAAAAAGCCCGCGCGGTGCTGCGGTTATACTATTGATATCGTTGAATTTACATCGATATAGATATATTACATACAGCGAAACTACATTATACAATCACTACAAAAAAGAATTCAATTTGCCAAGTCAAATTGCCTTCGCAAAAGACCAATGGCGACGGCTAGGCGACGTCAATCACGCCGTAGCTTGAAGTTTAACGACAGCAACTATGCCATCGCAAAGGTCAATAGCGATGCCACCTACCGCAACGGAATTTTTGCGACAGAAACAAAGCCATCGCAAAATGTGAATTATTAATTAAAAATAAAATCTTTTCTTTTTTAACAAAACACATACAATTGACATTTTGTTCGATTACTTGATTATGCAAACAAGATAATCTATAAGTACAGAGCCAACAAAGTCTCAAACGATAATTAAATTTGAAATACAAAGTCTGGATAGATAATATTTGAGGTATGATTATACATATACAAAAATGCACCAATATTTGAACCTTAGCTAAAACTAGGCAGCTCGCCCATGCGATGTTACCAGTTTCTGTTTGATTTTCTTAAATTTTATACAGAATCTAAATTTACTAAAATTTCATATCACTCTGGACTTTGTGCCGACAGGACTTTCGGGATGGTTGATTTCCAGGATATCGATCCTTTCCCTAAGAAAGTTGAAAAATGTAAATCAAATAATGAATTCAACCATATTATCAAAAACTCCTTAGCCTCTGAACCAGCATCAGAAAGGAAATATTAACTGTATATTAGAACTCAGCTGAGCTACAATAACAACTATCCAAATAAAGCAAGATCAAACCTTCACTCGCAAACAGATAGAAAAAGTAGACAGTTCATACTAGAAGTGAAGCAAATGATCACAGCACCCTCAGTTGGATTCCTTGAAAATTCTGGTTTCTTAACCCCATTGTCTACCTCACTGGTTTTCAAAAGAAAATAAGTTAGTAATTTACAAACCAAAGCTACAAAGAAATTAATAACTCATGTTTGAGTACACTTTGACCAATAACCAATCTTACTCTGCAGAACCAATGGGCTGGTGATTCATCCATAACTAATATACTATAAAATACGAGAAGGACATGAAATAATGTGCACCTAGCTACTTTGTTCTACTGGCAATACTATTGCATGATCCAATCTAAAGAAGATGTGAACCATCATGTAAGCAGTTTACATTTTGAAGGCCAAAAGATCCGAAGCTCATTTGTATCAGTTTTTGCATATGATCATATTTACAACCATACAAAAACTTTTGTAAATATGTAGCAAAACAGAAACTGAACAGATATTAGCAACTTCATTCTAGTTTGAAGACTGGAGAAAGATTACAAACCTGAAATATGTGGCTGTCACTTATTTCAATATAATACAGAACCATGCAAAATATTAGCAAATACATACGATTCAAGTCTAAATGCATTACTAGCGCAGACTTGAACACCTAAATCACTGCCTTTAAATTACAAGCAGATATTTGTTGGAGTTCAACTCTATGGCATTCATCTTGTGGCATGGTATATTTCCCACTTTTCCTGCAACTGATCATACCATGCACAATCCTGCTTCCACACAACAGATACTTTCAAGTGAGAAGAAAAAGTGTCTTTCTCTCTTTTCAAGTCCCAACTAAAGTTATCTCAGCTTTCTAACTTATGTGAACTGCTTGTCAAGTTGAATTAACATGTGAAACTTTCACTCTCCTTTTCCCCATTTCAGTTTTCTTAATCAACGTGTGAATTAAGAAAGAGATGATTAACATGCCAGAATTAGAGAAAAGGAAAACAAAATTGATTTTGACACTGAAATTGTAGACAGGTGAAGATGCGCAAAGTGTGAAATAACCTTATATATACTTACAGTAAAGCTGAGGTTTCAGTTTGTTCAAAGCCAACTGAATGCATGTTCTTAATTATACTATTAGTCATTTTCCAGTAATAAGCTTTATTGGATAAAAAATTCAGCAAACATTAGAACCTCAATAACATAATTAGATGAAAGACGACTCCATGACAGTAGTAAGAGTAAAAACAAGGTATGCAACAATATATTGAAATATAAACATGAAAGGAATTAAAAGTGAGAAGAGAAGGGATTAACCGGGAAAGAAGAGCAGATCTTTGCCATGGCAAGTCCAACAAATCAGGTGAAAAATGATACTACCACCCAACCCCACACAAGGCTTGCAGGACCTGCATATACAAGGCTAGAACCATACAAAGGAGTGATTCTGGTGAAGAGTGTCATCGTCGAGAATGATATTGCAAGAGTTTTGAACAAAGTCTGAAACAAATCAAACATCCAATTGATGAAGCTCAATTGCAAGCGAGTAATATAAATAACAATCTCATAAATCTCTTAGTGATAAGCAAGAAGTAGTAGTAGAGAAGATACAGTTAACACTTCACAGCATGAAAAACATGTAGTGTGAATCAAACTAGGTGCTAATTACCATCTCTCTTCTGAGTTCTTGCTTGTAACCAAGCTCATTAAGTCGCTTTTCCCCTGAATCCATCTCTTGGATTTGTGATGCATCTACTTGGTTCTGTCCCATTGAATTAATCACGCTTTCAAGTTGCTGGAGTTAGCTCAAGATGAAAGTAGCAGCTTATATGCAACTGGGTTTTTTTTGCTACTGGGGTTGAGAGAGCGAAACTCAAGCAAGCTGCATACTCATCCTTGTATTAAAGAAACAATCACTCAAACAACCTTGACAACAAAAATATTAATTCTGAAAGATCCAATCCTAGAAACACAGTCAAATTCATGCACATACCAAAACACAGGACCAACAAATCATTCTGCAATCAAATTAAAGAAACTTGTAAACTGGGCTGACCTTCAAGTGCACCGCGGCTTTGTCCTTGTCAGTAAATACTCCAGTAGACTCCTCAACAATATCGGCGCCAAATTGACCCCATGGGATCTCCTCTGGGTTTCTGTAACAAACAAATACCATAATTGATGTAGTACTTGGATCTACAATCCGATACTGGCAAAATCAACTCTATGTAAACCATTATGAACTAACATATATTGGCAGGAGTAAATCCCAAAAGAAAACAATCACATCTCATGCTACTGAAGATTTCCAAGCCTTATGTCACATACTACAGCCTATAGACTTTCACATTGTTGACTAAAATATATATGCACCAATATTATTGCAATTTTGGATACAGATTGCAAAAAAAGAAACAACCCACCTCTCGTACCGAATTGTGCAGCTCCAACTTCTGACCACCATTACGTTGACTCATTCTACATCTTCAAATCCCATCTCCTAGTAAAATACACTTATCAAGCTTCATACACCAAACATTGCATGGAATCTATAACTAGAATATATAGGCATTGACAACCACAAAGTGACTAAGACTAACCTTTTATTACTTACTTATATATTATCTAGTTTAGGTAAGAGCCACTTCAGTATAATTGATATCAAAATTCTTCTTCTCATGCGTCTCTAGGTATGTAATCCTATTATGTACCAAATTTCATATACTCAGTTTCAAAATGTAAACCCTCATACCAGATAATTACTATTTGTTGTTCCAGATTTGTTTGTCTACTATTTGTTGTTCCAAATTTGTTTGGCTCTCTAACATGTATTGGCAAAAGTAAAGCCAGAAACCCAAAAAAGAATAAAAATCAAAAATCAAAAATCAAAAATCAAAAAATCAAAATCAAAATCAAAATCAAAATCAAAATCAAAATCAAAATCAAAATCAAAATCAAAATCAAAATCTTTTAAGCAAAGTTACAAACGGAGCTCGTAGCTCTTTCGATCTGCAAAATTAGACAAAAACCTAACCTATCTTATCCAGAATTTGATATTAGATTATGTGAAAGTTCTCATAATATGAAAACCCAATCAAATTAACAGAAACTTAAATGAACCCAATCAAATCAAAATCCTAACCTTTTCCTTTTTCTCACACTTTTGCTGGGTTTTATAGAGGACGCTTTCGAGGAACGATTGGTTGGTAGATCTTCTGGTAACTCACCGGATTTGACCTAAATAGGCGCATTTGGTCGCGTTGCATTCTTCGCGATTTTGACAGATCGAGAGTGGAAAATAGCTGAAGGAGGTGATGGAGAGAGAGAATGAAATCTGGAAGTACTCATCGGTATCGGATCGAGACGGAGTCATGAATTCAAAGAAGAAAGAGGGCAGAGTAGTGAAAGAAAGAAGAGGGATTCCAAGAGATGCAGATGTTGTTAATCTTAAAAGAATACAAAGTATGAGAAATGAAACATAAAAGCCACCCTAACACGACGGCAGATACTTTGCAGTAGCAAACTTGTAATATCTTGCTACGGCTATTCTTGCTGAAGTAGACCAACAGTGGCTGCCAAAGACCAGCGGCAACGGTAATTATTACGGTCGCAGATATTTCGCACAATTGCGACAGAAATTAGTTTTCCGTGGCGAAAGAGGAGGTTTTGGCGACGACATTTTTATGCCGACGCAAATTGGTGAAGCCAATTGAATTTTTTTTTTTTTTGTGAATGTTGTACTTGTCCCAAAAGTCTGGTGCCTTTGCCAAATTCCAATTCTGTCATCTTAGCCAGACGTCAAAGACTACACATGCTAATCAAAAACTCTGGTGTCTTTTCCAGATTCCAAATCTGGTATTTTAGCCAGATTTCCAAAAATATACATGCTAAGTAAGTAGTTGTTTATGTACATTGTGTAAAAAATGGTTAGGCTTTGCCAAAACTTGTGAAGGCTGGTAACTATTTACATTAAATCTTCAGATGAGTCTTCAAGTCAATATGTTGAGATATCGCTGCAATAGAAGAAAGTAAGAGTTATATCTTAAATTTTATGATTAGTGTAAACATTATAGGAGAAAGTAGCTGTGCTCACGTTTTCAGAAATTAACTTCAACACAAAAAACTTGCATTTCTTTATAACTGTTACATAATGCATCAACTATTCGTCAAGATAAACAGAAAATCGCCTATCAGATCCAAACACATAGAAAAGATATGTTGTAAAATACAGAATCAATATGCTTTAGTGTGCTTCTGAGAACCCAGCATAGAGAACAATAATGTAACTACACAAAGCATTAATTTGGTTTATATAGTGTGGACGCAAGACCCTGACTGTTACGTAAACTATACCGTCAATAACTAAAAAGCATGAGTTCATAGCATCACACACATCTGAAAGTTGTTGACACAGAATTTGATAAAAATAAAATTACTTCTGTACAAAAATCCATTATAATCTATGACCAACTTCCAAACCATAAGCAGCCAAAGTCCAAGGTAGTTCAAGGTATGCTGAGAAAATCACTTGATACCATAGTACCTGGGGCAATAATTCCATGAAGATCGATTAAATTCTCCCATGATCAGGTTCCACAAGTTCACCTCCTTGGGAACATTATTTGTTTGGTCTACTTTTGAAGCATGTGGGGGCAATATGTTCTTGTTGCAAATTGACCCCCGCTTTCCTTAAACTGCAATGATGCAAACTGAAAAATTATATCTTGGTAACTTATTTTGGTTAGACGTGCACTTCTAAAGTGTTTAGGTGTATCATCTAGCGTGATTGATTTGTACATCCATATTCCATATTCTATATAGTTGAAATGTTTCCATATTCTATTTAGTTGAAATGTTGTACATTCGTCCCCACAGCTGGTTTACTATAATATCAGCATTAGGATTCGTCGCCCATTTAAAAATTTGGAATATATAGTTAGTTACGTATGCGATGAGCCACAGAGCCATGCGTGCAATATTCCAATTCGAATCGATCTGCAATTACATATAATAATATATAGAGTTGGAAATCTTCCTCACATGGCCAGGCAAGACGACGATCAAGTTGAATTTTGTCTCCAAAGTAATCACGTACACGCTTAACATGTGGCTTTGTGGAACTCCTCTCAACTCCACATAAATCGTTGAATAAAAATTTCAACGTATACTATTTGGAAGATGAAGTTAGACCAAAAAAAGATTGTAATGTGTCAAAGTATTAATTGAAAAATTCGGAGTTGATTTTAGAATATTTGACTTGTCAGAGTGTGATTAGATCTAAATTTTGAGTTCTAAGTTTGAGAATTAAAATCTAAATTTAAAGTAATGATGAGTAAAATTTCTGCAAAGTTATTCGTATGAAAGAGATTATTCTTTAATAAAGTTGACCTAGTTTTCCTTGATGGAATTTGTTTTGATAGAAAGTATGCAACACATTAATATTAAGAAAATATTGAAACTTTCACGTCAAAAAGTTCTAAACATGCTTGATAAGCGTACACATGTTTTCGCCAAAAAAAAAAAAAACACACACATATTGGCTTGATATTTCTTAACGAGTTATTATATACCCGCAGCCTCGAAGATATGGCAACAACTCTTTCTCTAATCATTGCCCCCAGACACTTCCTTTTTCTTTTTATTGGTTGAAATGAAATGAGAGAAGAGATCCCGTGCACTCCAAAATTTATTAAAGAATAAGAGAATTATAAGGGAGGGAACTAAGCCAAAATATTTTCAAAATCATAATATGCAATAAAGAAAACAAGCTATCAAAATCAAAATTTTAGAAAATCCAAACGGTCCTCGTTACAATGCAAATTAATGACAGTTGGAGGTATGTTCCAAAACACAAAATCAGTAGTCAACGTATATAGTTGGCTAATGCATCTACAACATGATTCACTTCACAAAATATATAAGAGAAGTGAAAATGCATTTGAGAAATATGAAACAAACAGTTATTCATCCATTGAACCCAAAGTTGCTAAGACACCAGAGAAGAAGACTAAAGAAGTAAAAAAATTAATTAGAGAAGAGTCAACTTTTAACCAAACATATTTTCAGTCTCTAACTGAAGCCTAGCTCAATAGCTTTGATCACCGCCATCACCTGTACGTAGTGCAACCGAGTTAGGTATGTCTAAATTAGAAACAAAAGCACCAAGAATATGATCTCTATAATCCCGAAAAACAACACTATGACCCTATTCATGCTTCTAAGCCCCATCAAAATTAATCTTCATCCACCTCAAAGAAGATGGATGTCAATTAACTTCGCAACGCAACCGGCATCAAAATCAATTTCGATGATCGACTACGTGGTTATGGATAATAAAGCATCCTATAATTTCGTTATTCGTAATGACGAAATGAGCATGGTTCTCCTCTCATGACGAGTGCAAGAAGTGTTGGTCATAGTCATATAATTAATTGCTCATGTTGCTTAACCATTAAGGCCCTCTCCAAATGATGATTCTATATTAAGTTATGGGTTTTTTACTTCAACAGTGTCTGAACTCTTCGAGGACTTTTGAAATGATACCTGAACTTTCAAAGTTATCAATGTGATACATGAACTCATTTTTTCGTATCAACGTCGTACCTGTGGTCGATTTCAGTCACAGAACCGTTAACTATGACCACGTGCCCAGCACGTGAGGCACAAAATAAGGGTAAAAATGACATTTCCCACTTCCTTTAGTTCTTCACGGGGTTTTTTACTTCAACAGTGTCTGAACTCTTCGAGGACTTTTGAAATGATACTTGAACTTTCAAAGTTATCAAAGTGATACCTGGACTCATTTTTCGGTATCAACATCGTACCTGCGGTTGATTTCTGTCGCAGAACTGTTAACTATGACCACGTGCTCAGCACGTGAGGCACTTAATGAGGTTAAAAAACTAATTTACCCTCAAAAGTATTGTTTTTTATTTTTTTTCTTTCTTGTTTTTCTTTTTCGACGTCTTCTTCCCTCTGATTTGTCCCCTTCGATTGGAAGTCATGGCCGCAAATCAGATCTCACATTCTCTCTCAACCACACAAACCTTTCCAAGCACTACCTGACTACAACCACATTGAACTCAGCTAGATCGATATGGCTACCTTGCAAAAATTCAAGCTCTTCACCACTCAATGCCCCGTTGTCGCCTAAAGCCCCATGCGCAGCTCATCCGCCAGCCCCATCATCCACCACCGCCGATTGCCTCGCCGGAGTACCTTGTCCGATGCTCTCACTAAGTACTGATATTACAGCCGCGAATAACCAAAGGCCGATTCTTTTTTGGACAAATTGATTAGAAGCTGGAATTAGTGAAATGATCATTGCCCCATTGTTCGATAAATCATATAAAGATAGATATAGTTATACACAAACACGCAGTTGTGGAAAAATCAGTTTGGGGTTTTCTCCCATCATCACCATCCTTCGCCTTTTCGCCGCTGTTGAGAGAGAGAAAGAGAGTTACAGAGAGAGACTCTCAGTCTCCTTCACTTTTGCAGGTTTTGATTTAATTACTAAGACACGAACTATTTTTGAAATTCATGAACTTATGCTGTGATGCTAGTTGCGGTGAGGAAGCTGAGTGCCACGATGGCGTGGCCTGCCTCCGTCATATCTCCGGCAAGCTGCACAAGAAGGACTGGATTGCCGCCGGCCATATTATCTCTCTCTCTCTCTCTGATCCCTCTGTCTGAAATCTCCGGTAAATTCCAAGTCTCAGATCTGGAGGCCAAGAGTCGTGAAACCGTATACACTGCTCCGGCCTGCAATAAATTCAGAGAAGCAAAGTTGTCGTGCAAGTTGTGCTTGGAGAACTCCGATGAGATGGAGTCCCCGGCGGTGTCCTTCCATCAGAGAATTAGATTCAAGTTTTGCTTTGGGTTTTGCATTTTGCTAGGAAATGTCAACATCCCATCTGATTGCAATTTGCAGATGAAAAAGGAAATAGAAATGGAGAAGAAGAATTGAAGGTACGACGGGACACATGAAGAACTAAAGGAAGTGGGAAATGTCATTTTTACCCTTATTTTGTGCCTTACGTGCTGGGCACGTGGTCATAGTTAACGGTTCTGTGACGGAAATAGACCGCAGGTACGACGTTGATACGAAAAAATAAGTTCAGGTATCACATTGATAACTTTGAAATTTCAAGTATCATTTCAAAAGTCTTTGAGGAGTTCAGACACTGTTGAAGTATATACTTTTGAGGGTAAATTAGTCTTTTAACCTCATTAAGTGCCTCACGTGCTGGGCACGTGGTCATAGTTAACGGTTCTGTGACGGAAATCGACCGCAGGTACGACGTTGATACGAAAAAATAAGTTCAGGTATCACATTGATAACTTTGAAAGTTCAGGTATCATTTCAAAAGTCCTCGAAGAGTTCAGACACTGTTGAAGTAAAAAACCCTTAAGTTATAGAACTTTTTTGCTATATACCATCTCCAATTGGTTTAATAGGACCTCAAGGATCCATTTTTGGGGTTGCAAATTTACTAAATAAAGCTTCATATATAGAACATGAAACTCAACTGTTCTATTTTACAATCACACTCAATTGTGGGCAACCCATGTGCAATTTTTTCACAATTCAAAGTTGTTGGTTAGAGATGATTTGGTTATAGAAGTTACTATTTGGATGAATATTGTCATATAAGGTTGCATTTTCCTGAATAGAACTTTTTTTAAAAAATTTTTTTTTTTTGCAACCATTAACTGGAGAAGGCCTAAGAGAATGTCTGCTTAAAGCTCTAGATTAGAAGTTAAAAAAAAAAATCCAAGTTGAAGATGATTCGAAACCTATTATTAACTACATCAATGGAAATTAAAGTTCACCTTGGAGATCGACTTAAAACGATATAAAGAATGGAGAATTAATTAGAGTCCAAATATAAGAATTATTTAGCGTCAGACGAGTATATAGTCATGTAGAGTTTAGGTCAGATTTGAAAGTATACCAGAATAAGTACATAATAATTTATCCTTTGGAATCATGAATTCAAAGACTAAGCTAGAGATTGTAATGATGAACACCTTGAAGAACCATGAGTAGGGGAGGAAGTAGGAACTAGGATTTAGAGTTTGGGCGGTTAAGATTTATATATGATTAAATTTTGTTTAGTTCCTGTACTTTACCTCTAACATCGTTTCAGTCCTTGACATTTCAAATTAATCCATAAAGTCTCTGACCTCACAGTTTCACTCCAATTAGTCCACTCTGTTAGGGTTTCATCAAAATCTACAGGTAAGTTGCTGACGAGACCATCCATTCCATGGCATCTCAGCTTAATTTGCATGCCATGTAATTGAAAAATTGGCCAATATACCCTCTAACATTTTCCCCCATTCTTCTTCTTCACACCCAAAATCCAAAGCATAAGAGAATCACCACCACTATCACCATAACCACCACCGAGCCCAACCACCATGAACCTTAATTCTCTTCTCCTTCCCTCCTTTGCTCACTAAAACCCAGATCCAACACTGTTATCCCTTCTTCTGTGTTCTAAACTCTCAAAGCAGTCACAAGTCTCCAACATCACCACACCCAATCTAACTCTGCAAGTAGCAAAATAAAATTTTCAATCAGCTCCAAAATTCTAAAATTTCAAAGGCGTCGTCTTTCGTGTTTGAACCCCTAGGCGATGAAGAATATTCCAAAGTTGAAGAAGAAGACTACTCAGACGTAGAAGACGAAGAAGCATTTGTAAAACCCTCGCGTTCTCGCACTTCTCAATCCCCATGGGACTTCGCTTCCTACTCCGAAACAGTTGCCAAAGAACATGCCCACCGGAGCACCACCAAGATCCTTTTCACCAGAGGCACCGACTGGATCCTTTTCACCTCTTCCTGGCTTGGAGGAGCTCGTGTTTCAGGTTCTTTTGCTCATCTTTTACATACTTCTCTTGGATGTCGATGAACTCCAGATGGCATTGTAGGGACTTGAGGTGGTTGTAGAGATCGTCCTCGTCGGAGGATTGGTGCTACTCGTTGAGCTTTAGGTTTGATCTTGTTGATGGGAACGAAGCTGGTGGCTTCGCTGCGGGTTTTAGGTCCAATACCATCGCTGACGCTGCCATTGTTACTGGCACTTTCAAGCCGAACCAAATGTAAAATTGATCGAGATATTGACCTCCGAATGTAAAATTGATTCGAAGACCCTTGACCATGGTGACAGTGCTCTTCTATCTCTCTAAGCTCTCGAAGCCCTTGGATTCTGTGTGAGGAAGAAGAGGTTGCAGCAAGAAGAAAATAGAGAAGAACAAAAAAAAAAAAATTTAAGGGGCAATCAGGGGTATTCTTGACATTTTACCATTCACCGCACTCACATGGCGTTGAGTTGGCATCTAAATTTGTGCCACGTCAGTTAGTTAATGGAGCAATTGGACGGAGTGGACTAATTTGAGTGAAATTATGAGGTCAGAGACTATAGATTAAATTGAAATGTCAGGGACTGAAACGATAGTGACTAAATAAAATTTAAACCATTTATATATAATAATTTAACACCGTCCTATTTAAAAATAATAATTAAAAATACAATCAGAAAAATAATTAGTAAGTAGTTAATAGTATATTTTTATAATTATCACTCATGTTTTCATTTTGGTTGGTAACTGCGTTCTAAAACTTTAGTTTTCTATCTTTTTGGATGGGGTCTGGACCCCTTCAAATATCATAGTAGTTCCGCCACTGGCATGAGTGACAATTTGAATTGCTTTTAGTTTCCGTATGTCTATTATATATATGACATTTGTTTGACTTGTAAAATAAGGTTACCTGGATTACAGGTCGCTAAGACACAAGAACATCAACATGATACGTTAGCACTCATAGTATGCGGTACGTAATATACATATTGTGAGCCCTAGAAATATTTAAGGAGTTAAAGTGAAATTGTTCGAGATATAATTTGTAATATCGATAAGTACTAAAGACACTTAGAAAATTTTTCTGAATTTTCAAGGAAGTAAACTCTTCAATTTAAGGGTTTATTAATAAATTATATGACGCGCCGAGTTTGTGAAAATTTTTCAGACATCCGAATTAATTATTATGATTTTTGAAGTTTCGGGATTATAGAAATTATTTAACCGAAAAGAAAAATATAGCGATGCGTTCTCAGCCGTCCTAAATGACCACTTCTTCATCAAGACCGTTGAAATTCATTTAAAGAAAGGCTGTAAAAGTGTAGAGGATAGATCAGACACCCCAGATTTCTCTAGAACTCTTGGCATCGAGACCCGTTTCCTCAACCAGGAAACCCGCGCCGGTGACCCGACTCCATCTCTGCCTTTCGGCCACGATACTGCCGCGCACCGGTGCGGTTCGACTTCTCTTCTCATCGCCTACCTTCCTACGGTTTTGGTTCATCCAATCTCTGATCGAGGGAAGAGAATCGAACGCCGGAAGTTTCTGGTTTTCCGGCTGCAAATTCCGGTGTCTCCGGCGATTTCTTGTGATGCATGAGGTACGAAACGAAATCCTTTCGTCAAGCTTTACGTCTGTGTATGTTTAGTTTTTTATTTTGGTTTAGTTCTGAACGAATTGATATATTCGGTGTCATCGGGCTTGGTCGGAGTTCACTACTCACAGCGGGTGTCACCTGTTCTCACGTTTGAACTGTCCAGTTTGATTGAAAGAGTCATATATGGAGAATCGATTGAGACTACTTCGAGTTAAGCTGTTAAGGTAAACCATTCTCGGCATAGTCTTGTGATTTTGAAGTTGGGTTGTCAATCTTGGAAACTAACTGCCTTCTTGTTAATTGAATGGTTGAGTTTGGAGGAAAACGCAGAAATACGAAGGGAATGGGATCCAGAAGCTTGAGGTTGAAGAGAAGTGGGAACCTATATTTTTAGGCTCTGCTTGTCGATAATTAATGAAGGTAATAGTCTCAAAGAAGTGCATTGGTTTGGACTTTGGATGTTGTTGAGTGGACAAATGAAAGTTTGGTATTTGACCATCTAAGTATGCGTATTGGTCACCTGATGATTTGAAGTTGGTTAAAATGATTTTTGGCTTGTTTATTGGTTTCAAGTGGTGGAATTGGAATGTAAAAGTTGGATCACCTCTGTGCAGATTTCACATGAATGGTTGGTGCAAGTTGTTACATACTCCAAGACCCAAATTGGGTTTTAGACAGAAAACTGAATTATAAAAGGTAATTGTGAAACCCCAACCTTGGAATTGTGTATCGTAAGTTGGTTGTACATAAAGAGTTGGATGGATTTGTTATGTTGATTGTAATGGTTGGTTGTGTTGAGTGTTTATGTGGGAAACAAGAATAAATGTTTGGATTTGGTTATATAGAATGCGAAATACGGGTGTGTACAGGAGGTTTTGAATATGTGGGACAATGGCATATTAAGTTCCTTCAATTGTTAAGTTTTTTTGTTTTTTTGGGAGAAATCTTTAATTGTTAAAGTTGAAGCCATTGAAAGAAATATGTTGTCATAGAATTAAAACTTGGTCTATTGAAGTTGACGTTCTTTTTTCTGGCATAAAAAGTAACATTACAAACACCACAACGAAAGAAACAAAGAAACAGAAGGGAAACCCCATGGAACACGCTCTCATGGGGAAGCAGAAACTGCTGCATCAAATTGAAGGATGTGCTAGAGGGTGGGATGGTCATTGAGAATGACAATAAAATGGAAGTAATTGTATGTACCGAGCCATGACAAGTTGAATAAGTTCACAAAAGTTAGCATTCATGATTGGTCATGGAAGGTTTGAGACCTTGTATACTACTTGCCTTGGAGTTTAATTGAGCTGTATATCAGATGTGGTGGGACTTGATTACCATGAATGATTAAATGACGTTGTTGGTAAGTAATTTGAATTCTTACTGCATTGGTATAAAGAAATAAATATTTTCTTGGTTGAACTTTAATTTGGGGTATGAAGGTCATGAATTGAAAAGTAATTAGACAAGAGAAAATTGTTGGGTGTCCAAAGTAATTGAAGATACTTAACCCAATAAAAAATGAGTTCACTTTCGGAATGAATTAGTCAAATGGATTTGATATTGTTATCGAATAGAATTTTATATTAACACTCAAATACTATTATTGTCAGACTAGGACTCCAGTTACCTGAAACGTAAAAGATGGTGGTGTTTGCCTAGGAGAGAATGAAACCAAATCTGCTGATATTTCAGGTAGGAGACTCTAGACTCGCCTCAATTAGTGATTTTTATGCATGTATTGTTATTGTGAATATTGATGCATGAAAATCTGTATTCGATTTTCTATGAGTTATTATTTGATGACCTGAGAGTGACAGGAGCATAACGACTTCTTTGGGCTTTGATCCCCTAAACCTCCTGAGGGGTTGTATGGACTGAAGAGTGTCTGACATCCTTTGAAGTGTGACACTACTTCTAGGTGATAAGGTGTAAGTGGATACTAACGATATTAATCGTGGTGAGGTTGTAGTTGGCACAGAAACCGGTCATCATGCATGTATGTTTTTCTTTATGGGCCCTACTAGTTTTTTTTTTTTTAATAAACAAACTATGATTTGTGGTTTCGAATATATTATCATATGCATCATTTTTCACTTACTTTAATTGTCGGCACCATTGTTTAATTGTTTTTACACCTAGCTGGGCTTAAGTCTTATTGAGCAGTGAGGACGAAAGCTCACCCCTACAATAGTTTGTAGATGCAGATACTGTGTACGAAGACAGGACAGTTGGAAGATGCTAAATGTGGCTTAATTACCCTATACTTCAATTGTCACTGACGGAGTTAGATCCGTGTGACAGGTTTTTCTTTTTTTTCTCTATTCTCACAAAACTTGCTTATCAAGATTGTGATTGTTTGTAAAATACCTCTTTGTATATTTTTTGGACTTTGGTTTTAAACTGGATAATCATTCGATAATTATTTTGAAACTTGTATTTGTTTTTAAAGGATTTCCATTGGTTTTATAGTTTTCACCTCCCTTAAACAAATGCTTCCGTGCTCAAATTTTAGTAATGAACTTATTAAAGTATTTTAATTTCCTTGTTTTGCCTTGTGAATTCTTAGGACTTGAGTTAAGCATCTTAGCTTAGGTTTTAAGAATACACGGCACTGTAATGTGCTCGATTTGATGTGGTGCATATCGGGGTGTTACACATATAGTATTTATAAAATTGAATTTATCAATACAATTAAGGATTATTTAATATAAATAACCATGTCTAATGATATATTGAGTACATAGTTAAGGAGGCCTCCGAGCAATATGGAGCGACCTCGAGAGGCAAAACCTAGGGTCTCGTGTGGCAGCAGCGAACGTGTGGTATCCAAACTAGGGCGACGACGAGAAGACGGAGCTGCAGATCCTTGTTCAGTGACGTCGGTTGTTCTAGGCATTGTTCGACGACCCATTTTTGAAGCGGTATGGCTCTGATTCGCGGCGGCTGAAGGCTGTGATAGTGAGGCTGTTGGGTTAAGGCTTCGGGTTCGACAAATGGTGTTGCGTCACTGCTGCGCCGGAAGTACTCTTGATGGGTCCATGGTAGTGCACTCTTGGTTTCTTGGACGAGTATTGTTTTACGACAGAGGCTTTGAGGAGACGTCTTTGAGCATCACTTGTTGATTTCCAGGTCGGAGGTCCGGATTTTCTTCTCTAGTCTTCAACGATGGTGGAGGCCAGAGGGAGGTCGCCGAAACAATGAGGATGGGCTGCTCACCGGTTGGTCCTTCTGACTGCATCTTTGGGGTTAAGTTGTGGGGTGCAGGATTAGCCTTGGGCCTCAGCTTCCCTGGGCTGCAGTCTGGAGGGCTAGGCCTTGGGTTTGTCTTGGTATGGGCCAGTTGGAGGTGAGCCTAATTTAGTTTTTTTTTTTGCTTTGAATAAGTGTTCTTACCTTATTATGCCCTTGGTCGTAGCTGTACACACAGTACGCTGACTGATGAGTGACTATGTCCGCCAGGAGCCCAGGAGGGTCTTTAGGCATCAATGCTTGTCAAGTCAGTTACTCTGATTTAGAGTTGGATAGGTGTAGGATTTTTATATTATGCATTTTTCAGTTTTGTATAGTTTTCATTTTTTTGATGGCTCTACTTTATGTAGACTGAATTGCACTTTGAGATGTATTATGAAGGATTTTTGAATAATTCTAGCTTGACAGAGAGACGTCGTTAATATAATGGAACTTGATTCCGTTTCCTTAAAAAACAAATAATATTTAAAATAGACAGAATAAAAAAGCCAATTTTTCCAATAGAAATTATTTTATCTTAGCCCATGAGACCAAATCTATTATTCATAGATAACTACAATTTCTTAGAAACTTCTTCTCCTTTCGCCAATAAAATAACATAAAGAAAAGAGGAACGCGCCTCACGGCTTGAAAACCTAGATGCTTTGCTCGTGTTTTCTTTCGTTCTCGTCTGGTTGCGCCGTGGAGTTGGTGCAGGCCTTTGGCCGCGCTGTCGCAAGTTGTGTGCAGTCGGACGGGTTGCTTGCTTTATGAGTGTATCCATTGCTCGAAGCCTGGAGTCAGAGCGTGTGTTTCTTAATCTCTCTCGGTGTAAGGAGGCTGTTGTATCTGGAGCTGTGTCGGGGCTGAGGATTGAGATCGGACCAGCTTTGGATCTTAGCTGGATTGGAGTGGCGTCTTGCTATGGTCAGAGGGTGTACCAAGATCGACGGTTTGCTGGTTGGGATTGTTGGCTTGATGGCGATTCTCTGTTGTTCGAATCAGGTACTGATGTAGATCCATGGGTTTTGGGTGGTTGGGTAAATGGAGGTGCGCGCTAGGACTGGCATGTGTAGGCACACTGGTGGTGGGGGTCTAGTGGTAGGGCGATAGGTATAGTGGTGGGGCAACAATGCTAGTGCAGTGGTTGACTTGGGCCGAGAGAGAGGTGCACCTTGCTGGCCTACCTAATCGGGCTTGGGTATTGCTAGTAGGCCCATTCTGGGTTGACTGGGCTTGGAAGTTGTCTTTAGGCCTGGTTTTTGTTTTATTGCTTTATGTTGATGTTATTTCTTAGTTAGTAATGGCTATGCGAATAGTAAGTCCCTCTTGAGTTGGGGTAGGGCGTAGGATTTCTACCTGCGGACTAGTCAGTCAAGCAGTTGGTTTGGCAAGTTTTAGACCGGTTCTTGGAAAGATCTGACCGGTTCTAGAATCGTGAGATCGAGGTGCTGCTGCTAACAAAATTTGGTGGCAATCGGAGGTCTGGAAGGTAGTGAACGGGCGAAGTTTTTGCTGCGGGTAATTTGGAGCTTCCAGTGGCCAGTTCGGTAGGTTTCATGACATTTCTGGTCGTTCTGCCATCAGTTCTGGATTCATGCTTCAAGGTATGCGGCGGAGGCAGAAAGGGTTTCAAGGTTTTGTATTCGGATTTAGTGTTTTAGCTTCTTGAATCAGGGTTTGGCTATTTGTTTCAGGGTTAGGGCTTCGTGCTGATAACGTGTTTAAGGAAAATGAAATTGAGAGAGAATTTGATGTGCTTTCATTGATAATAGGGGCCTCTTTATATAGAGGATTACAAACATAGAATCAGAGTTATACATGGAAAGGTAATCGTACAATGATTGGATATCTACAAATTATATCTCTAAGAATATCTCTCACATAAACCCTATTACTGTTGGAATAGATACCGCCTAGGCACAAATATCGGAAGCACAAAACTCACTACCTACTTAAAATAATGCCGATAACGCCTAGACATGATGCCGATACCATACACTTGTGATATCAGGTAGGTTACAGATAGTCCCACCTTGAAAACAAAGGGGTGACAAGCCCATACCTACACTATATATACATGCATCTCCACTCATTCAAGGTAAGGCACCATTCTCCATTTACTTCTACCTAATCTACATCCTTACATATATCTGACTTAAGCATCGGAGGGTCGAAGGCTGGGTACGCCGGTCTTCCCTTTGACCTTCGTTCATGGTTGGCAGGTATGGAATTCAGAGATAGAAGCTCTCACGACCACCCCGTTTCTACCACAGAAACATTTGGCGCTATCAAAAGGGGACTCTCAAGTGGAAAACATTCTTTGGGCCAGACACATATTCTGGATTTACTTGAACAAAAACAAAAAAAAACTTTATGTACAAAATTTTCTTTTAAACACCTCAAGTAAATTCAATTTCCACAATAATGACATATCATAAAGGAAAACTACAGTGCAGTGATTAGTCCGGCTACGCTGGGATACACTGCATGAGGGTGTGTGTGTGGTTACTACTGTCATCCAAAACCTTAAAAAAAAAAAAAAAATAAAGGAAAATTAAGGGAAACCCAGAAAGCCTCTAGTAGCTACATTAATTTTTGGAAGTACCACATGATGACACAAAGATAAAAGATTGCTTGTAGAGACCATATACAGTGAAAATTAAGAAGCATGTAAATTATTTTCTACTCATATTCCATTAAGAGAAACAAAACTATGTACATCTATTATTCTCATTCTCTAGTAAACTAGAGATGATCAATTTGAGCTTGCAAATTAAAAGTGGCTGAAGAGAAGACCCACGACAGTCCACGAAGAAAAGAATGGAAGAACCGCCTTGCACGACCAGTTAGTGAAGATCGTAAGTGGCTTCTGTGGGGAGTGGGATAGGTCAGAGAAAGAGAGAAAGGGGAAGTGGCGGGAGGTTTGTATTTGCTTTGGACGTTTGAACAACCGTTGGGGCAGAGGCTGGCTGCAATTTTTTTATTTAGGCGGATAAGCCCACAGAGTGGGGACTAGTAAATGATCCAACTAAAAAATATAGCCAAGGGCTTCGCTGCTGCAGTACTAGACCCAACAAAAGGCCCAAATTACAACAAATCCTACAATAGACCAACCAACAAAACTTAAACGGGGCCTTCGCCTCAAATCTTAATCAAAACAATAATATATAAATATATATATGTTTTAGAGAAACTGAATTTGAGAGGAATTTGCTGTGTATTCTCATTGATAATAGGGGCCTCTTTATATAGAGGATTACAATGCATAGAATCTCAATCATACAAGGAAAGTAATTCTACATTGATTAGGATTCTAGATCCTTCTAATTAAATCCTATTACCACTAGGTCAAGTAACCTAGAGTTTGGGCTAAACACAAATTAGGTTTTCCTTGAACACTCCCCCTTGTGTTGCCCAAACGCGGTGCTTCTCTCGTTGCCTCGTTAAAAACCTTGCCGAGTAACAAAAACCCAGTGGGACAAAAATAACCTCGGTCGAAGGGGAAAAAGAGCACAACACACCCTTCACGATTCGAGGCGAACATGTAGACATCTCCCCCTGATGTCTGCGCCTCCCCCTGATGACTACGATCATGGGAGTTCAGATAATTGCTGCAAGCCAATTCTTGCCACATGTTTCTCGAACGTGGATTTGGGCAATGACTTAGTAAACAAGTCTGCCTCACTGTCCTCAGATTGAATCTAGTTCACTTTGATCTCGAGGAGTGTCTGTTGTTGCTGATTATGCTTGGTGTTGTCGCTTTTGATGTAGTCTTGCCTCATTTATTCAAAACAAGTAGCATTATCTTAAATGCTCGTAGGCTCATCTGTGGTAGACTTCAAACCACAATTGTTCGAACATGCGTAATTATGGATCCAATCCATATACATTCACGAACCACTTCGTGAAGAGCAATGATCTCTGCATTGTTCGAAGATATAGCGACTAGGATCTATTATGTAGACCTCCAAGATGTCACGGTCTTTTCCCATGGTGAACACTTAACCGGATTGGGAATGACCATTGTGTGGGTCAGAGAGATACCCAACATCAGCAAAACCTTCCAAAACACATGTCGTTTTGGGATGGGGATAGAGAACGCAGGCCAGCGTTGGCGGCGTTTCTGGTGTGTGAGGGGTCCGAATCCATCATCTCTTTGTAGGGATAGAACAAGCCCATATCATTCATACATCTCAAGTATCGAAAGATATCTTTTACACTAATCCAATGGCGTCGCGTTGGCGCAGAGTTATATCTAGCTAACAAGTTCACAACATATGGGATGTCCTGTCTTGTGCATTGGGATAAGTACAATAATGCGCCTATTGTACTAAGTAAGGCACTTCTGCCTCTAGCACATCTTCGTCATCTTCCTTTCGACGAAGAGGATCCTTTTCAGGATCAAGACTACGGTCAATCATGGGGGTGCTCGAAGGCTTGACCTTGTCAAAATGCCTAAGCATCTATCGACACGATGCTCAAGTTCCAAACCGAGCCATAATCGTGTTCTCCCAAAATCCTTCATCTCAAACTACGGATTTCAAGTGTTCAGCGGTTTCCCTTAACTCTTTAAGGGGTTCTAATGAAGATCATGTCCAACATGAACCGCGATAGAATCCAAAACTTGTCATAGAAACGCGTGGGCATATCCCTTCCCAATGAAGTAGTCACTTTAGTGAGCGTTTCAACCTCTTTGTAAACGCGCTCCGTGGTCTAGAGCCTCTTGACTTGGGTAAATGAAGTTCACCATGAACCTTCATGTATATTCCGTATCTAGATCCCTATAGAGATACGTAGTGACCACTTTTGTAAGCTGCATGTTCAGTTATTCGGAAACTACCAAACAGACAAGGTAGTGGAGTGCAGTGACATCCACTACGTGAGAATATGTCTCATCGTAGTCAATTCCAGGGCGTTTTGTGAGAACCCTTGCGCCATAAGGTGAGATTACCATCTCTTTTTCTCACTACGCTTTCTAACGAAGACCCATTAGTCAACAGGTTTTATATTAGGAGATGTTGGCATCTCTAGCTCGAAAACCTTCCTCTTCGTTAGAGAATCCATCTTAACCTGGATCGCATCTTTCCATTTAGGCAAAAAACTCTCTACGTTGGCATTCATTCATTAACGGAGCGTGGTTCGATATCATCTGACTCAACAAACTCATGCGCAACGAAATACGCAACTACATCATCAATTATGATGGAGTTTTTATCCCACGTCTCATGTACACTAGTGTAAGTTTCATAGAGCTCTTTATTCTCAGGAATAGGTTCTGACATTGAGGCGTCCCCCAACGATAACCATAACCCGGAAGATTCTCATGAGACGGATTTTGAGTCTTGATGATCAAAGGATTGGAATGTGCCAAAGTATCCTTCGAACCCACGGGCCTCCCACGCATCCTAGCTGGGGCCATGAACTGTAACGCCAGAGTGCCACTTTCTTTGGCATTGGCGCCATGCCTACCTCCATGTAAGGTGGCGCTACGTCCTCTCGTAGGGACGTCCTTCCTTGCAGGCATGTTTGCAGCATATTTGTGTGATCTCTTCACTTTAACAGGGATCGAGATGAGACATAGTGGGGACAGACTACGACAATTCCTGTCGTTCCTGTTGAACATTCGTGTTCTTATCTCCCCCTAACGACGAGAAGACTGTCTCATCAAAGTGACAACCCGCAAATCTAGCGGTAAAGAGATCGCCTTGGAAGGGCATTAAGAGGCGGACGATTGTTGGAGTCCTAAATCCAACGTAGTTGCCCATTCGTCTATAAGGACCCATCATAGAGCGCTGTGGCGGCGCGATTGGCACATAAATGGCTCACTCAAATGTGCGTAAGTACAAAATACGTGTACCCAGTCACTAGCTGTAACGCAGAAGTACATTGAGTGGCGGTAGGTCATAGACGAATTAGCATAGCTGCATGTGATATTGCATCACCCCAAGCAGATATAAGGAGGTTGGTGCGCATTACCAATGTCCGGACTACCATCGTAGTCGTTTCCGCGAGACCAATTGGGTGTGTACATGGGAATGTGATGTCCAACATCAAGCCCATTGCAATATCCATCGAAAGTCTTTCGATGTAAACTCTCTAGCATAGTCAAATCCAATTGACTAAATAGGATGATTCGAGGAGTGAGCCCGTTGTTGTATGATATGTGCTAGGAGTGTAGCATAAGCAACATTACAAGTGGACAATGGCACAACACGTGACCAGTGTGTTTGCATGTCAACCAACATCATGAGATATTTAAACGTCCGCAAGTTGGTTGAATCAATCCACAAAATCCCTACGGATTCTTTGTGAGAACAGAATGAGTAATGTCATATCCTTTGCATAGGACGGTCTCAGTCCTAATTTCCCTAAGGAACAGGCTTTAGTAAAACGAGTGAGAGGCTTTAGAAGCAACCAATGAGAATTTTGGTTAGGCCTGAGCGTTTGAAACGCTATTTTGAAACAAGTTGGTGATTGCAGCATCACCTAGGGCGCCATCACCATGATGGACGCCATCCATGGAGTCATGGATAGGGACTACGCCAGCCCTAGGCTGGTGGTGGACAGAGGCGGTGCCCTAGGCAGCAGCGTCGGTCACACTTAGTCTAGAAATCAACTTGTGATTCATGCTTCGTTTCGCTAGAAAGAAATGATGTCCATGTGAAGTCTTTTGTAGACGGATCATCATATCATGACTAGGATGATCTATCCTGTCGTGACAAAGCCAATATGTGTCTAAATCCAAGAGATCTTCTCTAATAACTTTATTGGATTTAATAGCTCGAATAGTGACATAAAGTCCACTAGAGAGACACATAAACTTCTCTAAGATGCGTCTTTGTTCGCAATCATTAGAGGTAATGCAAAGGAACTCATTTCCGTTCTCTACATGCATTTTCACATGGAATTCGTTGGCTATTCATAGGTGTGATTTTCCCTATGAGCGTAGAGAGCTTTTGAGACAATAATCAAGGTGCCTTTTGGCAAGGGGAACTTGGGCTATTCCATGTCCTTGAATTAATATTGATGGCCTAGCCATCGTAGTCACAAAGTAATATGCTTAGAATCAAAATTGAGTCATAATGAAAAGCACTCGAAATTTTATTCATAAGCCAACGGAGTACATCATTGTTTCTATGATCAAAGAAAATCTAATCCAATAAAAATTAATATGGCAATCGCCTTCATCTCTTGGAAAATAAGAAGACTTAATCAAAATCGCCAGTTTCTGGGTCTTGATCCTTGAAGTCTTCCACCCTTAGATCTAGATCGCCATCTTGATCTTCTTGTGCCATGTAATTCGCTTCCCTTGCTTCACGATACGTCTTGTATGCGTTTGCAACATTCTGGGGTGCGGTACATGTTTTGGCCCAATGTTCAGTTGATCCACATCGAAAACAAACATCATTATGGTCAGGCTCCCTTGATCGAGGCGCCATTGGGGCGCGATTTGGACGACCTATCCTCTTGGTGGCGTTACCACCATGGTCGGAGGCTCCCCCTCTCTCTCTCTTCACACGTTGACCTCTACGGTTCGGTGCACGCCTCTCTTGGCGATTTCCTTCCTCTTTAGGGGAAATATATGGACCAGAGTGTCCAGAATTGTCCTTATCCTTAGGGTTTCGCTCCTTGCGTCCTCCATTGGGGGTGCGACTATAGTTAGACTCCGGAATAGGCTTAGTTCCCACGGGTCTAGCATTATAGTTCTTCACAAGAATATTGTTGTGCTTTTCAGCTACGTTCATGGCGCCAATGAGCTCATGAAACCTTGTGATAAGTCCTGCATTTACATCAATCCGATAATTCTTTGAAATCATCAGTGCAGAGACGGGGAAGGTAGAGAGAGTCTTCTCGATCAACATCGTATCAGTTATGGCTTGGCCACAAAACTCCATCAGAGACTTGATACGAAGAGCTTCCGAGTTATAATCAAGCACAGACTTGAAATCACAAAAGCGGAGGCTATGCCATCGTACTTCTAAATCAGGAAGCAGGGAGTCACGAACGTTGCTAAATCGCTGCTCAAGTTCTACCCATAGCTTTCTTGGGTCTTCCTCATTGAGGTATTCATTTTGGAGCGCGTCATTCATGTGCCTTGTCATGAGAATTATGGCTCTAGCTTGTTTTGCTTCGAAAGCAGTAGCTTGCTCAATGGAGAGCACGTTCTGACCAGGCTCTTGGATGGCTCCCAGAAGTCCATCAGCCTTAAGATGTTGGTGCACATCTCGGACCCACCTATGGTATCCTGCGCCAGTTGTTTCTAGTGGAACGAAGTTCAACTTGTGCAGGTTACTCATCCTGAAAAACAACACAAGGTTAGAGTTAGTTTCGGAGCGAAAAGGCTACCACGAAAAACTATTAAATTTCTGAGCGTAGTCTCTTCCAAGAAAATCCGATTCCAAGAAGGGTTTTCGATTAGATCGAGACAACGATGTATTTGGTCGATCGTTTTCTTCTCAACAAACTCTAAGTTTGGAGGACTCTACAAGCTCCGAGCTTGGAGTGAGCACGAACCCCCACAGTTCGGCTTTTGGTCTCCCCTATGTAGAGAAAGGGGGGGTAGGAGAAGGGATGTTGGAAGTCCCCGAGAAAAGAAGAAGAAATAAAAAAAAAACTTCAAAAACGGGAACTTTTAGAAAAGTTTACCTTGAAAAATAGCCGGAAATCTTGACCGGAAAAGTCGTTGAAGATGGCCGGAAAAGTGGCCGGAAACTGGTGGCCGGAGCTAGGCAGGGTTGCTGCAGGGGCTGTGCAGGAGGTTTGCGGAGGCTGTGCAGGGGCTGGCAGGCAGATGCTCGGCAGGTGCTAGGCAGCTGTCGGCAGATGCAGGCACAAGGGTGCGCAGGTCTCGGCAGGTGTCGGCGGGGGCTATGCGGAGCTTTCGGCAGATGTCGACAGGGGCAGGCACAGGGGTGCGCAGGGTTCGGTAGGTGTCTCGGAAGCTCTCGGCAGGAGGCTTGCAGGGGCTGTCGGCAGGTCTCGGCAGATGCAGGCACAAGGCTCGGCAGATCTCGGCAGCTGCTCGGCAGGGCTCGCAGGGGCAGGCATAAGGCAGGCATAGGGCAGGGGCCGGTTCGATTTTTCCGACGGCCGGTTCAGGGGTTTTCCGGCCGGTTCCGGTGGTTCCGCCGCAGGTTTTGGGCTCCTTGGGAGTAGGGCTTCGATATGTGGGGCGGTGGTTGCAGGATTTTGGAGGTTACGAAATTAGGGTTTTCAGGGTTAGGGCTTCGTGCTGATAACGTGTTTTAGAGAAACTGAATTTAAGAGGAATTTGCTGTGTATTCTCATTGATAATAGGGGCCTCTTTATATAGAGGATTACAATGCATAGAATCTCAATCATACAAGGAAAGTAATTCTACATTGATTAGGATTCTAGATCCTTCTAATTAAATCCTATTACCACTAGGTCAAGTAACCTAGAGTTTGGGCTAAACACAAATTAGGTTTTCCTTGAACAATATATATATATATATATATATTTAATCAAATAAGGGATTAAGCGATGTTAGCTCCTTGGAGTCAAACAATGTAGGGCACAAGTCCCATCCTCGATCCTGAAACAGAGAGATTTGCCACACTCTAGGAACTCACTGCCCTCCCCCTATTTTTATTTTATTAATAACATGAAAAAGAAAATACAACCTAAAGAAGGAGGGGACATAAAATTACTTATCCCAAGAATGAGAAAGAAAGACAAAAGGAAGTGAAAAAATTGATAGTAAACCTTAATAGTTGAAAGATACTTGCGATTTGCAAACAATTGATATTGGTAGACGTAGAAGAAGTAAGGATGTTTGATAAGTTGATATTAGACTTGAGAGAAATGGAAATGAAGAAGAGTTAAGAGAGACCATCCGAGAGTGTAAAGTTGAAGTTTGTCTATAACCTACTTGGGACGACCTCGTATACGTACTATCAATTATTTTTTGTTTAACTATATGTATGTTTATATATTTATATATATATCATGTCCGATCACAAACGGACGTCCGCACTATCGCTAAAATGCGGACGTCGACACAGGAGGTCGGGGTTGCAGGTTTCTGGGCAGCGACCTCACCTGCAACTACAGGTTCTGGGCAGCGCTGCAAACCGGTCGCCGGCGACTCCACCCGACGGCAAACAGGCTTCGCAGACCCCTGGCCTCTGTCAGGTAAGCCGCGCCGCGCCGGGCCATCGACGCTTGATTGAGGCCAGAGGACCGACGTCCGCACTTTTTTTGGGTTGCGGACGTCCGCTCTCAAAAGGCTCTGTGTGTGTGTGTGTATTTGGGCTAGGCTTACGTTAAGTATGTGAACATTTCCCATTTTGGAAATAGGTCATTGGAATCACCATGGGGCCAGACGAAGATGTCGATAAAAATACTGGAGATGTTGCTCCATACATCCATTTTATAAATAACACTGAAATGCGCAGCAGTTAAGCATTGAGGATATCACCGAGCTAAAGACGGAAAAGAAAAGCTCTAAAGAGGCCTGTGATGTTTGATTACGAGGGTTCAAGGTCGTAAATCCAATTACATATGGGCAATAGAGAAAAACCAGAATGAACAAAGAAAATGATCAATGGACAAACTTGCCATAGGGATGTATAGAGCTGCCAAAGCAACAGATGGAGCCATTAGAGATTGAGATTTGCCATCATCGACTCTTAATGTTAGTCACTCAAAGAAATAGAAAACTCTTTTAAATTTTAAAAATTTTAATATATCTGTGTGTGTGTCTTCAGAGTTGTATGAGGCCAAAAAACATAAAAATAAAAGGTTAAGGATTTATACCATATTTTACATGGAAAAAGTCACAAACAATACCTAATTTTTTTTTTTTTTTGGCAATCAAAATAATTTATTAAATAAAAGAGATAGCACATAAGGGGAGGGACATGAAGCCAAGACCCTTTAGAGGAAACAATTAAATCAAAAGGAAACCAAACATAAGTAAGAAAAAGCAGAGCTGATTGAATCAAAAATCAAGACGCACAATCAGGAGAGTATTTCTCTCAACCGAGTCTTCTACAGCACCCTAGCCCCCTTCTCTAGCCTCTAACCTCTTTCTATCGCTTCCTCCTCTCCATGGCCTCCATAGATACTATCACAACAAGATTTGTTGCTCCTCTTGCTCTCGCAGCGAGTGGTAGCGCACCGAATCTGGGAAATATTGGCGGTGGTCCTGTGTGCAGGTCCTCCCAATCTTTTCTACTTGGAAAACGTTTGATCCAGGGTGACAATGATGTGCCTCTTATCACTCTAAAGAAGAAGACTAGTAGACCGTTGGAAGTAAGAACAAGAGCCAACATCCCAGTAACTGCAATTGGAGGTTCAGTTTCTAGCCCTAGAGATAAGGGCAAAGGAAAGCCTTAGGCTTTCATAGTCTCTTATCTACCACTTGAAATTGGGTTGTCTATTACTTTCTTCTTAGTTTACTCTAGTTGTACACCAATTGAGGTCTCTAAGCGACTAGATTTACTTTTCAAAGAGGGGTTAGTAGTAAGGACTTGATTTCTTGTTGTTTAGGCTGAGCATATGTGTTAACAGTGCAGGTCACCTGTCTTTTACTTGGCGGCTTGTGCCATTTAGTTATTTTGGTATGAGACAGTATCTGAGGTACGTGCCTTCTGGCCATGGATAAGTAATGAAGTTCACTATTTTCTCAAAAAAGATCAAGACACACAACGGGCGTTCGATTATGGGTAGGGTAAGGATCTCGTGAATCTCTTTTGGTCTTCAATTTTTTATTTTGGGACTTTGAGAAAGACTTAAGAAGATTCTCATCTTTCCTCAACAGTACCCCAACTTAAAGTCATTCTACACTTTGGTACCTCATCTTCAAAATATATTACTTTTTTTTTTATCAAATAAATATATCACTTTAGTACCTCAACTTATTAATTATGCATAACATTCATACACGCTGTTAATAATACCGTCATCTCAAGTGTCATGTAACTTTCTGCCATAGGTATTTTTGTCCATTTATGTTTTTCCCACCAAAAATTCCATGAGAGAGGGTCTAAACTTCCTTTCTTTTTGCTGAAAATAAAATATGTCATCAAGGAAAATATTATATTTTGGTTTATGATCAACTTAAATTATTGTACTGCAAATTCTTCATCTTTTCTTAGTTATTGTATCCACTACTGTAATTCCAACAAACCGGTTCATCAGTGAATTAAAGAATTGGTAAGAATTTGGATGTTGTTCAATCTTGGTAGAGATATTTGATTGGATGAAGTTTCATTGGATTCTGTGCAGCAATTTTGGTTTGTGGTTTAATGTAGAAATGATGAATTTGTGATTTTTAATTGTGGGTCTTGTGTGTTTGATTGGATGGTTTTGAGTTGGGAGTCCGAGTTATTGAAATTTTGGAGTGAATTGATGAATTGGTAAGAATAGGAATGTTTCCTCCATATATTCTGCAGTTTGATTACAGACTGAAATTACTTATATACCTTTCACAATATAGGGAAAATGTCCATTTACCCAAATTTGAGCTACACTAACTCCATTTACCCAAACATCTTATATATAAGATTGCCCACTCACCCAACAAATTACATATTTTTTGCCCTAATACCCAATTGTTTATTTTTGCCCTCTCTCCCTTTGTCACTTAGAGAGAGAGACTTCACGGGACTCCGGCCGCTGGAATCTGGTCACCGGTCGCAGGAATCTGATCACCGGCCGCAGGAATCCAATCACCGGCGGCCTGTTTTATTGCCCACTAATAAACTTTTTATTAACCCCAATAATACCCAATAGACTTTTTATTGCCTCCTAATAAACTTTATTGTCTCATAATAAATTTTTTATTGCCCCCAATAAATTTTTTAGCAATAAAAAGTTTATTGGGGGTAATAAAAGTCTTTGGCGACCTCTTTGCGAACTTGCGACAACCTCCAGATCAAGTATTGTGGAAGTTGCTAAACAATTTTTGGATCTATGGTTGTTGTAGTTATTTGTATATTCTTTGAATATAGATCCATGGTTGTTTGGTTTCCTCAACAATGAAGAAGGATGCAACAAGTGTTTTTGTTGTTGTTTTTTTTTTTTATATATAATTTTTTTAATAAAAGTAATTATGAATTAACAGAGTGGGTTTTTGTTAAAAAGCAAATACCATGAGACTTTTGGTGGGAAAATATAAATGGACGAAAATAACTATGGCAGAAAGCTACATGACATTTGAGTTGATGGTAGAAAGCTACATGACATTTGAGTTGATGGTGTTATTAACGGCGTGTATGAATGTTATGCATAAGTAATAAGTTGAGGTACTAAAGTGATATATTTAGAAGATGACGTACCAAAGTGTAGAATGACTTTAAATTGAGGTACTATTTGTGAAATAAAAACCCAATATCTAGTATTCAATATCAATCATTAATTCACTTTGGTAAAAATTAAAATGATCCATCAAAACAAATAAATTGCAAAATGGATAGAGTACACTAGAAGATGTACTGTCTACTGCCCTCCCTTGATTCATTGGTCCTTAACTGTACAAGACTTCTTCTCCACAGCATAATTCATTTTTTTAAATAGAAAATGTACAATGGACTTCCTAAAAAGAGGTCCTTAGTTAAATTCAGAGAAACGGTACAAAAGAAATAAGTTTCGAACATGCATGCTCACTATCTTGTGCTTAATAATTTGATCTACGAAACAGGAAAAGTAGCTCCTAGTGACTAAGAGCAAGTGCACCGGTCTGGTTTTGACCGGGCACCACATGGGATTTGTTACGTGTTGATCGGGCAATTGCAAAAACTGTCCTCCACTGGTATGGTTTTAACCAGCCAAGTTTTGGCTTTTGATGACCGTAGCCAAAATAAAAGGCAAGCCCATGACTAATTATTTGACCTTTGTTGCCCAGCTGCCAGCTCGGCCCTTCATCAACGTGGCTGATGTCTGTAGCAAACAAGCAAAGAAACACGCGGAGGAGAGGATGCGTTGTGGGCACGCACGAATCAGAGACCGGGTGCAAAGCATTCGTTTGTCGCCTAGCGACAAGAGTTGGTACGCTGCTGTGACTCGTGGAAGGTAGCTGTTGGAATTCACCAAATTTGAAAGCAACGGTCCTTTGATCTGGGCCGTTGTTTTCAATTAAATGGTGGATCCGACTGTAATGGAATTAATACAAACCAAATTAAAATAAAAAAAATAAAAATTCAATGAAGTGAACAGTAAAATGAACAGTGCAAAGTGAACAGTCTTGACCGGTCGAGAAAAAAACGGGTGGAAACTCATGTCCAGTGGCAGTGAATAGTAACTTGACTGGTCGAATTCTTGACTTCTCGACTTTACCTTTTCTTGACTACGGGTGAACTTGCTCTAAACCCGTTACATTTTGATCTGCATTACTAGAAAGAAAAGGGTTCATTGTACATAATGTAGGAAAAAAATATAATCTAAAGCCAGTGCAATCTCAATGCATAATAGAGGCAAACCACAAAATGGAGCAAAAAAGAACAGGAAAGAAAAAGGGTGGGAGGGGAATCTTACACAGTTCCCTTCTCAATGACAAAGCTTATAAAGGCAAACCACAAAATGGAGCAAAAACATAAAAGGAAAGAAAAAGGGAGTCTTTCACAATTCCTTTTTAAAAACACTCCACACATTTTTTAGATCACAAAAAACACTTCACACATGAATTGTTTTTTCAAGCACATTTACAAAAGGGGGATGTGCAAGCATGGAAATGAGGAAAATTGGAGTGCGAAATCAATGGAAATTGTTTTATGCACCGACGGTTCAAGTGACCAAACACTTATAAGATAATCTTAACTCTTGATATTTATGATTCTTTTTTTTAATAATCGAAAAGTAAATTTGATGTAATCCAACCATCTATTCATGTTAGTGTAAATGCACGTTGGTGCTCTGAATCATTCCCCGAAAATCACCTCCTAAAAATAGTGGAAGACTGTTCTCCCACAGTTTACTTGCCCTTTTAACTTTTTCTTCAACTCATCAATCATCATCAGTATGTAGAGCCATTCTAGTAACAACAAAAAAGAAAAATGTCGGTAGATCTATTTTATCAAAATCAAATTGCTAGCCAAATTTAGTCAAATTTGCTCACCTAAGGAACAGTTTTAAGGGACTATGAGGGACAAATGCATCTCAACCACATGTATTAAATATAAAAGCAGAAATTATAACAACTTCAAACTGTGTATTTATTTTCAGCCATCAGATTCACTTGTTCCTCATAGTCTCTTAAAAACTGTCCATTAGATGAGCAGACATTTAAGAACACTATTACATGATTGAAAGAGATCTAAATAAATAAAGCATGAGGATGGGGACAAGATCTTGTACACCACTGGTGAAGGAGTATGTAGATTTTTTTTATCTTCTTTAGGGGCCTAAAAGGAGTATTTTAAGTGTGAGAATGATGGCATGAAGAAGACAGGCTCATTAATATACATGTACTCCTCCGCCGTCCAGACCTTCCTCTTAGGTATAACAGATTCATCCCATTGACCGTTAGTTGCTAGCCAAGTATAAATTTGGTAAAGACTACTTGTCTTCCATCCCCAAAGCATATCATTCCATTTTCTAGAAAGCTTTCTGCTAACTTGTGTAGGAATTGAGAGAGAGACTGTTCTCAAGGGTTTGATGGCAGAAAAGCCACATGCAGTTTGCATGCCACACCCGGCGCAAGGTCACATAAACCCAATGCTCAAACTAGCCAAACTGCTTCACTACAAAGGCTTTCATATAACCTTTGTCAACACAGAGTACAACCATAGACGCTGGCTTAAATCCCGAGGCCCTAACTCCGCTGATGGCCTCCCTTCCTTTCGATTTGAAACAATTCCAGATGGCCTCCCTCCAACTGATGCAAATGCTACACAACACATACCATCCTTATGTGAATCCACAAAGAAAAACTGCTTAGCTCCCTTCAGAGAACTTCTTTCAAAGCTGAATTCTTGTTCAAACAATATTATCCCTCAGGTAACTTGCATAGTGGCTGATGGTGTCATGAGCTACAGTCTAGACGCTGGTGAAGAACTGGGGATTCCGGTAGTTCTTTTCTGGACACCAAGTGCTTCTGGCTTCATGGGCTACCTTCAGTATCACCGACTCATCCAAGAGGGTCTCACTCCTCTCAAAGGTATTGATTTGATTAAATGAAAATCGAACTATTTTTATTTATAATCTGCATCAGATTAAAGTCAACTCACTAGTAACTTTCAATGTGCAGATTCCAGCTATTTGACAAACGGGTATTTGAATACTGTAATAGATTGGATACCAGGCATGAGAGGTATCCGTTTAAAGGACATCCCGAGCTTCATTAGGACAACAGACCCAGATGACATCATGCTGAATTTTCTTGTATATGAGACTGAACGATCTCAAAGAGCTTCTGCTATTATCTTGAACACGTTCTACGACTTAGAGCATGAAGTTCTTGATGCACTGTCAAGTCTGCTACCACCCATTTACACCATTGGACCTGTACATCTACAACTTCATCAGATCCCAGCAGATAGCGATTTGAAGTTGATAGAATCAAACCTATGGATAGAGGAAGCAGAGTGTCTTGACTGGCTTTACTTAAAAGAACAAAATTCTGTGGTATATGTCAATTTCGGAAGCATTACAGTCATGACAGCCGAGCAGCTAATTGAGTTTGCTTGGGGACTTGCAAACAGCAATAAGCCATTTCTCTGGGTCATAAGGCCTGACCTTGTTGCTGGGGAATCAGCTGTGCTTCCACCAGGGTTTCTAGAAGAAATTAAAGAAAGGGGCCTATTAGCAAGTTGGTGCCCCCAAGAACAAGTTTTGAGCCACCCAGCAATAGGAGGCTTCTTGACACATGGTGGATGGAACTCTACTATTGAAAGTGTGAGTGGTGGAGTGCCCATGATTTGTTGGCCTTTCTTTGCTGAGCAACAAATGAATTGTATGTACTGTTGCAAAGAATGGGGCATAGGCATGGAGATAGAGGATGAAGTCAAGAGAAATTACATAGAAGGGCTTGTGAGAAAGTTGATGGAGGGAGAGGAAGGCAATGAGATGAGGAAGAAAGCCAAGGAATTGAAGAGGTTGGCAGAGGAGGCCTCTAGCGGTCCTAATGGGTTATCATTTTTGAATTTGGAGAAGCTGGTTAACCAGGTGCTTCAGTCTCCCAGAATTTAGAACGAGTGAATCCATGGGAAAAGATCATATTCCTTGTTGAGCAGTATCCTCTGTTTTTATGTATCAAAAAAAAAGAAGTATCCTCTGTTTTATTAATTTTTGAGCAGCTAGCTCACTCCAATGTTTCTATTTTCTCCAGAAAAACGCTCACTCCAATATGACATGGAAAATTTCTTTAATCACATATTCCAACTACAATTCTAAAAAGAACATCATATCCAAACAAATTTTTTGTAACGAAGTAACAAACCAAAATCCTCACTTGAAACAATGAATACGTATCACCCAAAAAAAAAGTATCCTCTGTTTTATTTAAGAGCAGCTAGCTCACTCAAATATGAGATGGAAAATCCCCTTAATCTCATATTCCAACTGTAATTCTACGAAGAACATCATATCCAAATTGTTTGTAACAAACCAAAATCCTCACTCGAAACTAACAATTCGCACAAATATATCGACAAGTTTACTGGTTCTGTGTCCAGGAACTAGTCATCATATATGTTAATGCTTAAAGTTCAGCGGTAGCTAAACCTTTATTAACGTCGATCAGATGGGCGGACCGCTACCTGTGATACTCAGAGTTTCCGCTACCTGTCAAGTGAAATACAGAGGGTGTCAGAGGGAGACCGCGCTGGGCGGTCTTCACTTCTCTGATGCCTAAGTTAGTCAATGTATTTGTGTTGACAAAGTAACAGTAGGTAAGTATTAATTGCGTAATTAATGAGGAGAGAGGAGATGACCTTTTATGGGTGAGGAGAGAACTGATATGCTTCAGTCCCCAGCTTCTGGAGCTTCTGATGCTGTCTTGGCGTGGCGCGTGGCGGCGCGTCAGCAGTGATCTGGGGCTCGGGCGGTAGCCTGCTTGGCTATGTTCCCGTAGGTCACTCCTTTGGCGGGAGTTGGTACCGCTAGTGGTCGCATGAGCGTGACTCGTTATAGCTAATTATGCTTGCAAATGTCTATGTAAGTACAATATAGAACCATTTAATCTCCATCTATGCAGTGGCAAAATATGTTTGTTGTTTTCAGGTATTTCATCTGGCCATGAATTTTTGGTACTAGCAACTGCTGTAAAATTCTATAGGTTTTGGGATCACAGAAAGATGTCTTTGGAGGGTCTTGAATCCTGTTTTCTCCCTGTATGACAAAAGAAAGGAAAGGGTGTATATGGCATGAGAAGGTCAAGAGAAAGGAATATAAAAACATTGTTGGCAGCTCAAAAGCCTTATCTTCTGAACATCGAAAGCTATGTGCTGATATGACCAGTAGTTTTTAATCTTAACCTTCATATTCTCTCTTTGAAAATGTGCAAGGCTAAGATTAAAATATGAGGGAATATACTCAATGAAAAGTAGTGGATGGTGGCCACACGGCTAAAAAACTGGTAAGAAGAACTCTGTATCCCAGAGGAGGGGGAGAGAGAGAGAGAGAGAGAGAAAGAGGAAATGGATTGCATTGCCTTAACGTCGCAGAAGCCACATGCAGTCTGCATCCCATTCCCAGCTCAAGGCCACATAAACCCAATGCTAAAATTGGCTAAACTCCTCCACTTCAAAGGTTTTCATATAACCTTTGTCAACACAGAGTTCATACATAAACGCCTGCTGAAATCTCAAGGTCCAAATTCTCTTGATGGTTTCCCTTCCTTTAGATTCGAGACAATTCCAGATGGTCTTCCTCCAACTGATGCGAATGTTGCCACCCAACACATGCCATCGCTATGCGAATCCACAAGGAAAAACTGCCTAGCACCCTTCAGAGACCTTCTTTTGAAGCTCAATTCTTCACCAAATTCGCCTCCAGTAACCTGCATAGTTGCTGATGGTATCATGAACTTCACTCTTGATGCAGCCCAAGAACTAGGCCTTCCTGAAGTTATTTTCTGGACAACAAGTGCCTGTGGTTTCATGGGCTACCTTCAATATCGCAATCTCATTGAAAAGGGTTTAGTTCCTCTTAAAGGTATTGAACTATTGAACACTAATTATAAAAAGAGAGGATATCACTACTTGATGAAATCTCTTTTGGTTTTACAAAAAAAAAAGTGGATATTATGCAGCTAGTGACATATTATTGATTTTACACAGATTTGCAAATGACTTTAAATCTCTGATCACAGGACATTTGGAAAAGTTAATATTGTTATTAACCTGCTTGTTTTAACTTGTTCTAAATCTTTTGCATTTGAAATGTTGACTCACTTCAATAGTATTATGTTCTTTGTTGACTTGCAGACGACAGTTATTTCACAAATGGGTATTTGGATACAGTAATAGATTGGATTCCAGGAATGAAAGGAATCCAATTGAAGGATATCCCAACCTTCATTAGAACCACTGACCCAAATGACCCCATTCTGCACGTGATTTTGCACGATACAGAACGAGTTCAAAGAGCTTCTGCTATCATTTTGAATACGTTTGATGCCTTAGAGCACGAAGTTCTCGAGGCAATTTCGCATTTGCTACCACCTATATACTCCATTGGACCCCTGTACCTACAACTTAATCAGATACCAGCTGAAGATAACACCTTCAAGTTAACTGGAGCAAGTCTATGGAGAGAAGAACCAGACTGTTTTGAATGGCTTGACTCTAAAGAACCTAGTTCTGTGATTTATGTCAACTTTGGAAGCAGCACAGTCATGACAGATGAGCAGCTAATTGAATTCACTTGGGGCCTTGCAGCAACACCTTTTTTTGGGTCATTAGGCCTAACCTTGTTGGGGGAGAATCACCTGTGGTACCACCAGAGTTTATAGAACAGACTAAAGACAGGGGTCTACTGGCAAGCTGGTGCTGTCAAGGACAAGTCTTGAGCCATCCAGCTATAGGAGGGTTCTTGACGCATAGTGGGTGGAACTCAACCATTGAAAGTGTGTGCGGTGGAGTGCCGATGATCTGTTGGCCCTTCAATGGCGAGCAACAAACCAACTGTAGGTACTGTTGCAAAGAATGGGGCATAGGCATGGAGATGGAGGGTGATGTTAAAAGAAACTACATAGAAAGCCTTGTGAGGAAGTTAATGCAGGAAAAGGAAGGAAAAGAGATGAGGAAGAAATCCATGGAATGGAAGAAGTTGGCAGAGAAGGCCATTACAGGTCCTCATGGATCATCTTTCTTGGATTTGGACAAAATGGTTAACCAGGTGCTGCTATCTCCAAGAGATTAGAATTGATGAAATGTACTACTTTTTTGTTTATTATAGTTCTAATCTACGATACTTTTTATCTTGATCATATCATTTTCTGTTCCTTGGTTGCGACTCTTTTATCATCTCCATGTAGCGCTAATCCTACTGGCATACATGTCTGAAGGAATATCAGTTTTTTATCCAATTCTAATTTAGGCAAAGCTCAGTTTTTGGTGGAAGACTTGGACTGGGAATATAGGATGTTTGGTTTAGATGAAGCAGAGCGGTGATAAAGCTAAGGAGGTTCCCATTAGCTAAAGCATTCCAAACTTTACTCCATCAACATTGATAGCCAAGCTTCTTCCTACTTCAAATTGTACAATTCCAATTTTCCCATACATAGTGTATTTGATAGCTTTTAAGGAACTCCATTTTCTTCTCTCCCTTAAAGTAGCATAGTAAATTTATCATTTTATCATTTGTAAACTTTTGACTCACCCAAAAAAAAAAATCAAGGTATAAAACATGGTGCATATCAGGAAGCATATAGGCACTAACACATATAGCAGCTTTTCATGTATTGGAATGAAGACTTCAAATACCTGATACTCAGTTTCAGGAACAACATATAGAGACTGGCCACCTTTCAAGACTCCAGGTTTCTCTGCATATCAGAAACAAAATTAAATCAAGAAAAAATAAAATTGGATATAATAGTCATAAAAATCAGAAAGAGCTCTAAACAGTCAAAAACCCAGTTGCAGATTTTGGGGTGAAGAAAAGATTGAAGACGATGAACATGAATGAGTAGGTTATTCAACCTCTGAGAAAATAAACAAAATAAAAATAACGCCGACGTGGCAATTTTGAGGCAAATTAATAAATTTTAAAAGTTTAAGGACAAAATATTGAAATTTGTAAAACTATGGGGGCATTGCTGAAAACTAAGCCAATTTCATAAACCCCAGAAACCCCTTCTATATTACTGTACACAGATAGAGCATTTTAGAGCAACGACGGGCGAGCAAAGAATGAGCGAAGCTGACTCATCTTCTCCACTCCTCCACGAAGCTCAGCTGCCCCTCTAAAGATCAAAAGCTCTCACTTTTTTTTCCCCCAATACTCTCTCCCTAGTTAGTCTTTATTGTCTTTTTGAGTATTGAGGTGTTAATTTGATTTTCAGTCACCTTAAGGTCCCGTTTGGTTGGCAAGAATGTCAAAATAGGAAAATGATTTATTTTCGGGAAAAATGAACCAACAGTCCCTCAACTATTGTGCACCGGCCAGTTTGATACTCCAACTCTCAATGGCATCAATGTGATACTTGAACCCATATTTCGCTATCAATGAGATACTTCCGTCAGATTTCGCTGACAGATCCGTTAGATGGGTGATGTGGCAAGCACGTGGGCCCCAAAAAAAAAGGCAAATGACTTAAATGACCCCAGACTCTACTAGACCTTGATTTCCCACCATTTTCCACATGGAATGACCACAATTCCCTCCATATTTGTACTATACCACACAAATTTCCATCAAATGAAAATATAATTTAATGGGGAGAATTGGTAAGCATTGAAAACACATGTAATGAGCAGAAATCTGACCAAACTTCCCATTCAATTATAACATCATGTCTTACAAAGGAGAAATTAAAATAGAGCGAAATAAAAATGTTCCATGATGCATAATTTGTCCAGCAACACTTAATACGCAACCTCAACTAAAACTGAAACAAAAGAGTTGACAGTGCTGCAACCAAAATACTCCAAAAATCAGAAATGTGAAGAAGTTCAAAGTCCTGCCCATTCAGAGGAAGTTTGACTTTGTTGCATAGGCTGGGATGACTTCTTATATGCACCCCTTGCAGCAGGATTTTGACTACTTTGAGTAGGAGGTTGCTGCACACTTTGTGAAGCTGAGGCACTTGTATTGACAGTAGAAGTACCACCAGCAGTTTCCTTCATCTTCTTCCAAGTCTTTCTTGACCTTATGATTTGGTCCTTCAAGTTAGAACACCCCTTTGGAAAAGATGCTCTCTTGGGCTACCAAAAATCAAAGACAAAGAAACAGGACAATCACCAAAAATGCCATTTCAATATCCGAAAATGCAGAAACAGGTAAAGCATTTTGGGAAGTGAAATTACAAGTTCAAGAACATAATCTCAAGTTCAATAAAGCACACATACATGCTGCAATTTAACATTCTACAAAGCATAATCAGTTCAACTTGTGTCATACCTTGTTGTTGGTTCTCTTCCTTTTGTTACTAGGATTTGCTCCATTAGATGAACCCTCTCCCTGTTGAAATTTACAAGAAACTGTTAGTGCACATACACAAAGTAAATGGAAGTTTGCTCCATAAAAAACCTCATTATTAAGGACTTACAGTTGCTGCTGCCTTAGTTGCCTTTGTGATTGGACAACCTAACTTGTTTTGTCCTTGTTGGCCACATACTCTACAAGACATTTTTATACCAATCTTAGGCAACTTCCCTTCTTTAGGTGCAGGTGGGGCTGTGGTCTGATTCCTCTCTCCTGGTTCCTTCACCCTTTTCATCTTAGGCCGACCAGGTTGCTGCTTGAAAAGTGGAGGTGCAATGGGGTAATCAACAGGTTCCCAATCCTCTTGGCCAGCAATAGGGTAGATTATGGGGTTGTAGGCCTCCATATAGGTTGAGGGCATAAGATAGTCATGACAATATAATGCAACTTCCTGTTTCTTGAACCTTAATGCACAGACGGCATGAACACAGGGTATCCCACTCAGCTGCCACCTCTTACAGGTGCAAGTATGGAGGCCCAGATCTACAGCATGCTTGCTGCCATGCTCTCCACAGCCAGTGATCTGGAATATGAACTCCCCAGCTCTATGTGCTCTGTATTCAGTTGCTCTCTGACCAATCTTGTCAATGATCTTCTTGATTCTTGGTCCAACCAAATCCTTCCACCTTTCACAAGCTACTCTTCTATTTGATTGCCTCACCATCATATCCATTCTAATCTTTTCTAACATTGTTAGGATAGGCTTATCTCTAGCTAGCAGAATGGCTGCATTGAAAGACTCGCAGAGGTTGTTGAGCAGTAGGTCACACCTAGACTCATCTTTGAAGTAAGCCCTAGACCATTTTGCTGGATTCTTGTCCTGAAACCAAGACCAAGCTCCCTCACTTAGCTCCCTCAGATCAGCCATATGCTTGTTGAACCACACCACAGTGCTTGATCTTGCTGCATTCCAAACCAATTGTTTTAGCCCCTCCCCCGGATGCTTGGCCTTGAAATTGTTATACAGTGCCTAACACAGTGTCTGTGTTCAGCATTTGGAAACCAACCTGCATATGTACAAGTCCATATTAAACCAGCAACAAAGGGTAACACTTATAAATCCCAAAATCGGAAATCATATAAACAAAGTAAATTCCAAATTAAACAGGCATTACCTGCAATTGCATTTCCCAGCCCTTTTTGCTTTTCTGTGATGAATGTGTAGCTGCTATCCCTTTCTATCTTCATATCGCATTTCAGTAGGTAAAGAAACCAGGTCCATGTTTCTTGGTTCTTAGCCTCAGCAATGGCATATGCAATTGGGAACATCCCATTGTTTGCATCTATGCCAACTGCTGCCAATAGCTGTCCAGGATGGTGCCCTTTTATGTGACACCCATCCAAACCAATTATAGGCCTGCAACCATTCATCCACCCATTCTTGCATGCTGCAAACCAAATTTACATCCTCTGAAATCTCCTTATGTCACCATCCATACAAGTCTTGATCTCCACAGTTGAACCTGGATTACTTCTCAGTAATTCCTTCCTGCAAGCAGCAAGGTTGTTGTACTGATCTATGTAGTGGCCTTCATTCATTCTTTTTGCTTTTCTCTTTGCTCTTGTTATGGTTTGAACACCCACATCCAGCTTGTATTTCTTCTCTATATGATTATGGATCCCAGCCCTTGACCAGTTCTCATCCACCAACAGATCGGCTTGTACCTCTTGGGCTATTCTGTTGTAATTCAAGAAGTGGCTTGTTTCCACAGGAGAACAAGTATGCTTGTTGTTTAAGGACCTGATGATCAAGGTTGGACCTTCACCATTTGAAGTACTTGCATACAATCTGAATGGGCAGTCCCATTGGCAGTTGACCTCAATTTTATGCTTTGAATGCTTCTCAAACCACAAACCCAGTTGGTTTCTGATTGCACACTCCTTAACAGCCTCCTTAAGTTGCTCTGAGTTTGGGAAAGCTAACCCTAACCTGAATTTGGGATTTCTCAAATCCACAGACCTGATCCAAGGTCTGATCTTCACTCCCTTGTTAATCTTCTTTGGAAGTGAATTCCCATCCTCATCTTCCTCTGTTTCATTGCCCTCTATACTCTCAAGATCATCAGAATCTCCATGGTCATCTGAACAGTAGCCTCCATACCCCATGTCATCAAATTCCTCAACAACCCTTGGCTGTGTGACATTTTCTTTAAAGTCTGCATCATCAAACTCATCATGCTCCAAATCAGCCTCCTTAAGTTGCTCTGAGTTTGGGAAAGCTAACCCCAACCTGAATTTGGGATTTCTCAAATCCACAGACCTGATCCAAGGTCTGATCTTCACTCCCTTGTTAATCTTCTTTGGAAGTGAATTCCCATCCTCATCTTCCTCTGTTTCACTGCCCTCTATACTCTCAAGATCATCAGAATCTCCATGGTCATCTGAACAGTAGCCTCCATACCCCATGTCATCAAATTCCTCAACAACCCTTGGCTGTGTGACATTTTCTTTAAAGTCTGCATCATCAAACTCATCATGCTCCAAATCATAATCTGAATCAACATAGAAATCAGATCTTGAATCCGTCTCATCATCCTCAACTACCCTCTCCTCTGTTCTTGCATTGTTGCTGCTCCCTTTCCTTCTTGTGTTATACCTTGGATCTTTTGGTTTCTTCCCCCTCTTGTCAACCTTTGCAGCCTGAACTGGTTTTTTCCCTTATCAGATACAGCAGCCTCCTTGCTTTTCCCTTTCTTGCTTTGCTGTGACTGTTGTAATCTCTCCCTCAACTCTTCTGCCAATTTCTCCCTAACAGCAACAGCATCCCTTGCCCTTTTCTCTGCAGCCTCTTGTTCTCTCTTCTCTGCCTCCTCCCTAGCCAATTGCTTGGCAGCCTCCCTTTCTCTCAATCTCTGAGCCTCCTCTTGTTCCTCAACAGTAGCTTGCCTTTCTCTTAACTCGGCTGCCTCTCTTTCAGCCTTCTCCCAAGCTTCTTTTTAAGCCTTCTCAGCAGCCTCTCTTTCTCTCCTTTCTATATCCTCAAGCTTCTTGTTTAAAGAAGCTGTGGCAGAGGCAGGCCAACTCCTTTTGGCACAATGCTTCACCCTTTTAGGTTTAGTAGTGGCCTTTCCGAAGTTACCCTTATGCCCCTCAGTTCCACCACTTTTCCTCATGTGTCCCTCCTACCCTATACTTGCTTGGGACACCAACACATCTAGCAGAATATCAGAAAGACCTGCAAATGTGCTTTGACTTGGTCTAACCCCAACATTTACTCCACCTTCTTCTCTTCCCACATTTAAGCCCTCACCCACCCTTGTTTCACCCTCATTACCATCTGAACCACCCTCATCTTCAAGATCAATTATCTCGGGAACACTGGTCCCCACAGTAGCTCTAGAAGGTGATCTATTTAACTGGCTACCAAGCAAGTTGGCTGCTTCAAACATTCTTTCTTTCTCTGCTACTGTGCACTTATTGAGTGGATTTTCCCAATCAGGATCATCGGGTTTCAGATCATCCAACTCAGCCTCTCTCTTTTGCCTAGGACCACCTCCAGTTATGTACACTGAAATCTGCCTTTTATTCAGAGGAATGAGCTTCACCATTTCTATAGTATTTGCATCATTCTTGATTGGAATAAACCCTTCATTGCTTGATGTCCGAGGTAGCTTGAAATGGTATGAGATGGGCTTCTCCCTGTACCCCAACGCATAGGTAATATTGTTCATCTCCACCCATGAAATTAACTCGGGATCTAGCCCATCTAAGTAGACCTTCCCCCCATCTTGTTAAACCTTGCCACCTTATACTTCTTTGTCCCATCCAATTGCTTGTCAAAATACCCACCATGAAAGATTTCCATGGTGTACAAATGCTCCGGAACTGCAAAAACAACAGAATATGAACCTATCCATCAATAACAACCTCAATACGAGACAATAACATCCTAAGCTTTTAGGAACCCTCATTGATAATGTACAATACCTAATACGACTCGTATTCAAACTTTGCCCAAATCGATTTTTTTGGATTGGGAATAGAACATTTAAAAACCCTAATTCGAAATTAAGCATCAATCACTAAGAACAAAACCATTATAAAACCCAGAATGCACAAATCCATTTCCATATTACTCTTTCTTTAATCAAGCAGCACTACCAAACCGATTTTTATATGTTTGTCGCTTTTGGCCTTGACAGATTCGATGAAACCCAGAATTTTTTTAACAACTCCTTTCGTTTTTATAAGTGTGACCATGCTTGTTTGTCAGCATCAAACTCATTTCCCCTAAACCCTAAACATCAGATAAGAATACAGGATTGAGTAGAATCCAAAACTTACTTTCTGGGGGTGGTCCAGACTCCCGAAAGATCCTCCACATCTTCGCCATCTCTCTACTATCGGAGATTCGGTTTCAGTCCGTGTTCTGCTCCGCTCAGACTCCCAGTCAGATTTTTGAATCTTTTGGAGATAAAAGGTGAAATTTTGGATGGATAAGAGTTTGGGTCTCACTTCGACAAGCTTTTTCGAAGAGAACTATGTGAGAATGGAGGGAAACTCGGGCTTTTGATCGTTTAGGGTTGCAATTTGGGAAAAAAGACGTGTTTGCCCTTTTTTTGGGGCCCACGTTCTTGCCACGTCACCCATCTAACAGATCCGTCAGCGAAATCTGACGGAAGTATCTCGTTGATAGCGAAATATGGGTTCAGGTATCACATTGATACCATTGAGAGTTGGGGTATCAAACTGGCCGGTGCACAATAGTTGAGGGACTGTTGGTGCATTTTTCCCTTTATTTTCCTTTCCAAACTGATATGGAATGGAATAGGTTTTGGTATTTCTATATGGGTGTTTGGAACATTACTAGAAATTAAATTATAGAATTTATTTTTCATTCTTATGGTAATGTTTGGTAAGTCATAAGAATGAAATATAAAATTGTAATCTTCAATAACACCCTTTTACTAATTAAAGTACAAATATGACATTGTTATAAAGTAGAGAGAAGATGGAGAAAAAATAGTTGGGAGGAAGTAGAAGTGTTCTCATTTAGTTTTATTAGCCTCCTTTATATAGAGGTAGGGTTTACATCAAAGTACATAACTAATTAGTATTTACGTGAACAGCCACATAGATAATAATATTTACAACACTCCTCCTTGGATGTCCACCAATGAATGATGATATTGGACACGCTTATTGTTGCCTCGTTAAAAACCTTGCCAGGTAACAAAAACTCAGTGGGACAAAAATAACCTTGGTCAAATGACAAAAAGAGCACAACTTGCATATGTCCTAGGTAGCATGCTTCTGGATGCTCCTCCTGATGAGAATCTCCCCTTGATTGTTATAAGCCTCATTTATGTATGCAATAAGCTACATGTACTATGTATAGTAGTTTGATGTGTCTATCACTGAAGTGAGACCATGTGTGCTTTGCATATAGGGGCTCATCACAAATTTTCATATCTACAAAGTTTAAGCAATGCCAACAAAGCTAGACGATTTTCAATAAGCCTTACCTTATATGATAAGGTTAGAAACAATCTCATATGTTCAAATTCATACACAAAGTAATAGTTAAACAATATAAAGAAATTGACACAAACTTTGTATAGTAAAACATTAAAAAATCATCATGGCATACCTAGCCTAGCCATACACATCAATATGTTTGTGTATTGATACGTCACATATATGCTCTTTAAGAGCTTTAAGTAATTCATAACTTTGCGAAAGTTAGAATACGTTGCAACATTATAATCATAGTTCAAATTCAATTTCGTATAGTACGCATTGAGGCAATTTAGGTCGTGTTAACTAGAATGAAATGAGTACATATGTGCTAGCTTTAGACTCTTTGATTCCACGAGTGAGCTTCACGCTATTTCAACCTTTCATGGACTTGTATTTGAATCACTCATGTATTTGAATCCCTTGAGGATTGATAAGTAATATATACGCTTATAATGACACTGCTTTTGAGATTTTACTTTTAGCAATGTGTCTTTAAGATCTTCATAATATACGATCACAATGTACCATAAATCTCTCGTCAATATAACAACTATGTGTAACACTGTACTTATAGAAAATTGTCATTCGTATAAGGAAAGATATTCATAATCTCATGTCTCTATAAATAGACATTGTGTCATAGTGATTTATCTCCACTTTTGATAGATGCCCTTTTGTACCATGTAGGGTTAAAGGTCTAAGCAAGAATTCCATCACGTTTCAAATATTCAATTTCATTAGAATTGTTTCTTTCCAATTTGGCCAATAATATACCTTTTTCGATATTCATAATGAAACGTGGTATAGCATCAATACAGCCCTTAATGAATTTTGGTAGCTACTATATGTAAATTATCATCGATGATCATTAATCATAGATCCCACACATTCTTATATGCATACATTAGCTATAGGAAGCTTATTGATATTGGGTACCCATGCCACTTCTGGGGCATATATTGTCACTTTTAGGACAATCATATCTCGTAGATGAATTACTTAGAGAATGTGGATCGTTTTACTTATAATCTTCTGTAGACCGTTATAGGGCTTGTATGATATTTCCTCTTTGGAAGATTAAAACTTTAGACCTGGTAGATACATTCCATGCAAATTCACGCCGTTATTTAAATGACAGTAGACTTTCATTCCCCCTAACGGCGGGAAGACTGTCTTATTATGACATTCCGCAAAAGATGCGTTCAAAGATCTATCACTTTCTTTGGAGTGAAGATGTTCATTGGCTGGTGGCGAACCCAAACTAAGTTTGAGGTCAAGAACAATAAGTTCATGAGTATTAACCATTTTGATGTATATTTGTATCATCAAGACATCATTCTCTAATGGCGTACTTATAACCATTGTATGTGTAGCCATATTAGGAGCTTTAACATTGTTTAATGACACTCTCTTTAGGAGAACCATGTCACTTGGATACATATGCATCCCACAAATCAAATGGGATCTAAATTGTTTGTGTTAATACGGTTAGTTTTAGGGACTTTAATCCAAACAAATGCCTTTACATTTAGCATATAATTTTGTCACTATCTTTTATCAAATCATAGCTTAGATATTTCTCAAAATCATAATGAGACAGTGGATAAATATCTCACACCAATTCATGTCGTTCTTTAGGAACAATATTTCACCCCCTCATAGTAGGAGGATAGTTTCATTAAAGTGACAACTCGCAAATATGCAGTCAATAAACAATTTGCTTGTGCATATGGTTAGCAGTCATCAAAACTTGTAAGTGATTCCATGAAACATGGTCGACAAAGATGATGTAACCGATCAAGCCAAAATAGTGTATTTGGTTCAATGAACTTCTCGTTCATGACATTATATGCCTAAATTTGCTGTATAAATTTGACACAGTACATATTAGATAGCAAAAAAATCTTCTCCAACCATATTGAAGGTACTTTGTGTGTCAATATTTCAAATTTGGTAATATGATGGTAGCTCATTCGAAGCCATAGATCAAGATCTACAACTTTTGGTATGCGTGTTACCTTAGCTTGAGTAAACATTAACTATGAAATACTGACAATTGGAATTGACCAAATTCATTTTGAACTGCTGGCTAAACTGATAGACTCGAAATTTCGAGTTGAAGACTATAATTCATAATAATAAAGTAACTTTATCATGTGGAGAACCTCAAGTTCTGTGTCACATATAAATGACGTAGTCATAAAGAAGAGGGACTTCAGGCCCTCATATAATTAGAGATCCAAGAAAATTTGAGATTTCGATTTTTTTTTCATTTATAACAACCTCTTAAAAAACATCAGGTTCCTAGATAATCGGATTATGAAATATTTAGTTTCAATGGAAACTCAAGATGTTACAATAAATCTGAGGAATAACACAATAGTTATAACATCCCGTATCTTCACTTACCCGTTTACTAGTCATTTGGACGGTAAACGACAACTACTTTCACTTTTACCGTCGTTTCGATACTTTTAGTGGCTCTAAAATATGACTTTTTGTTCGGGTCAAAATTTGAGAAAATGTTCTTCATGAAAGTTGTAGAGAACGTTAAACCGAGCGCGTGCATATGTGGTTCGTAAAAATCGGAGTTCGCATGCGAAAGTTATACGCGAAAATGTGAAAGTTACTGTTCATGGTAAAAATTATATATATATGGAAAAATTACCGAGGTAGGTTTCCATTTCCGGAAACTCACCCCAGCTCTCTCTCTTCCCCGCGCTCTCCCCCTTCCTCTTCGGGCAACAGCTTCCTCACTGCAATTCGACGCCGTCCGGCCGTCCCCCGGTGTGTTCCAAGCCACCACAAACTCGCCTCCTTCCCACCTTCACGCTGGTGCCCTTGATTTGCAACGATTTGGCCGAAAAAGCTCAAATCGACGTGAAGTTCCTTCCGGGTCCAATTTCGATCCTTCAGGCGATTCCATCGTTTCCGACCACCTGCGACCGCCAAAGGTGGACAGCAGGGACTCCTCGAGCTGGTGAACGTTTTCCCCAACCCCTCTTGCTGCAATTTCCGGTGTAGAGGTTGAATCGAAGAGGGCATCTGAAAACCATTTCTGGGTTTTCTTCACTGGATTAATCCGGACGTTTAAAGGTAAAATTGAGGGAAGTTGTAGTTGAGAATGTTGTTGGGTCTGTGGTTTTGCAGCTACTGTTGAATTCTGGTGGCCATCGGAGGTGGTGGCAGCCGGCGCGTGAGCCCCACGCGCCGCCACTGTGGGTGGCGCGTGGAGGCGTGTAGGACAGTGTTTTAATTCCGGTTTTTAGCCCATTAAATCCTATAAATTGTGTAGAGCTTGTATGTGAAGTTTGGTGATTTTTGGAGAAACTTGGAATTAATTATGAATTTCTGAAGTTTAGGGTTTCGATTATTGAATTACGAGAATCCGACCGTCGGATATCTCACGGTTCTGCCTTGGAACCTTTAAATTAACGAATTGGTATTAGTAGTATAATTTGGGCTAAATCCGAGGAGAATTGGGAGGTGAAATTATGAGGAATTGGTTTTAGGAATTGTATTAAATTATTGAAGAATTATTCACGGAATATAATTGTGTACAGGACGACGTACCGAGCTATTGCTCGATGACGGAACATGAATGCGTGATCGTCGGAATAGTACTGTGAGTGGACTTTTGTTTTAAATAGCGATGCATGCATTTATTTTCTTAAATAATGCTCTAGTGATTATTCATATTACTTTTTGAGGAAATGAATTAATTTTCGGAAATTGATTCCGAATTATATCATGGATTTGCTTTCAATAATGAGCTTCAAAGGTTGGTTTTGTTTTATTATATTATTTGATGAATTCCTTATTTCCAAGGTAAATTTCTGAAATTAAGCATATCCCTAATCACCGAGTTAAGCTCCTGGAAGATTTTAAGATGAGTTTCAATGGAGTTGGATATTCTCAATTGTTTATTGACTTTCAATTTTGGCATCGGGAATGCCTAATTAAGGATTTTGGATTTGGTTGGCTTTTTGGAGATTTTGAGAGATTTTTGGAAATGGGATTTACCTATACTAATTTCCGGTTTTGGTTACGGATTTGAGAATATCTGGGCGTGTGGGACACGCCGTCGATTTATTTCCATTTCTCACTTATCCATTTTGAGATTGAGAGTAATCTTGGCGTGCGGGGTCACGTCGTTGAATACATGGTTTCTATCTCGTGAGAAATGTTGGGAAGCTACATGGATTTACTGGTTTTCGATGATGTTTCCTCACCATACGCGGGTTATGTTGTTAGGTCTCCTCCTCACTGACTTTGTGTTTGTGAGTGGCAGTTGAGGTAGCTTGTTCTCCTCCTCACCTACTTTGTGTTGGTGAGTGGCAGTAGAGGTGATTTATTCTCCTCCTCACGTGGGTGGCAGTCGAGGTTATTTGGTCTCCTCCTCGCACAATCTATGTGTGAGTGGAAGTTGAGGTTATTAGTTCTCCTCCTCGCACAATCTATGTGTGAGTGGCAGTTGAGGGTAGGTAGAGCCTGGAGGCTCCATTGCCCGCATGGTGATATCTCTTCCCCATATCCTATCATTTCTCGACTAGCGGGGCCTAGTCTGATTTCCGTGTAACCTGCGGGGCTGGTCTTATCCTGTTGAGTATCTGAGTTTCGATCTTTCCTCTCGGTCTAGTCGGTTTTTCTTGAGCGGAGCTTCTTGTGATTTGTTTTCTAAATCATTACATGCATCGAGGGTTTTTAAGGAAATAAATGTGGGAAAGTATAAAATCCACTTGGTTTAAAAATTGTTTATTTTTGTCCACTCACGCTAACGTATTTTATGTACTTTCTCCTGGGCCCTTCTGTTTCAAATGCCCAGTTTGCAGGCGAATTGGTTGAGGTCGGGCGTACACGGAGTTGAGGCATAGTCAACAGCATGGCTTCCGCATCTGTCGTTGAATTAGGTTTTCCTCTTATACCTTTCTGTTAGAATTGCTCTGATTTCCTATGAGATTTATGCATTTCGAGTTGAGATGTGTGTTTTGTGAATTGGAGACTGATGTTGATTTAGGGAGCAAGGTGGCTCCAGGAGCATAAGGATGAATTGTTTGAGGAGTGTAAATGTTTTCTACAGGTTTGGGTTGCCCATTTTAGGGGAAGTTCCGCCAAATTTTTGGTAGAATTTCTTCTAAGGTGGGCCCCGCAGGGTCACTTTGGATTTCAGGGTGAAATCCGAGGCGGGTCCTGTCAATAGTGCTTTCAATTTTACTTATTGTAAGCAAAAGACATCAGGGATGTGTGATGTGACGATCTCAATATTCTTATTAGTCAATGAAATTTAATTTGACTAGTACCATTTTGAAAATGGCTTGATAAACCTCCGTGTCCATAGGTGACACACGCCCAAATTTTAATTTCCTCACATGTGTGGATGTTAGGGTAGTATTTGCATTGACTCATGATTTCTCTCTTGCCATGATCCACTTCTGGTGGCATTTCATAGTGTAGCCATGTCAATCGGCTTTCTTGCTATACAATGAGACCATGATAGTGTGAGATTATATATCATTGGTAATAATATTATGTGCTCTACTGGAGCTAGTAATCTGAGATGATTAGCTTCACGATCATACCTTATAAGTGAGGGACTTGAGATTGTCATCTAGTGAGAATGATCATTGAGGACTTCAAGTCCTCATGTAATTAAGGATCTAGAAACTGCAGGTTCCGATCTCTTTTAATTACAAAATTCGCAACCATAATTTGAGTTCAATGAGTCACTTTCTCCAAACTTATGATGAGGAAAAAATTGATATTGACGCAATTAAATTAATGAAATGACATACCTATATTCAAAGGGTATACTCATACTCATTCATCATAAATCAATGGTTGAATATATGCTTACGTATACATTGGTGTCAATATAATTCCCTCAATACTTCAGGTTTGAGGTTGACCAAATTAAAGCTTTATGATAAATTTTCCATATCTCCACTCAAAACTTAAGGCTCGAGTCTGCACAATTAGAACTGTCTGGAGCGCGTTCTTTGTTAGTTGGTGCGTATTTGAATACAATTGTTTAGTAGAGACTCATGTTATTATTTCAAGATGTACTCTAGGTACCTATTGTAATCAGGGGTTTAGGCTCAATGTCCCCCTTGTATTCGACGGTTTCATTAATCAAGGCTTGAGGGCGGCCGCATCAGTCCTTTATTCAAAAAAAAAAAAAAAAAAAAAGAAGAACTCCAGGTTCTAATGTAGAGTGAACTTCTTCCACAGTTGTGCAAAAGTCTTATCAAACGACATACGAGAATTCAGTTGAAACTTCTGGTTCGAAGTGGATATAAAGTTAAATAAACTGTGAATGAATTATATGTGTAATCGAAGCTTCAGGTTCGAATATTTTTTCTATGAACTGCAAGTTCTAAGATTTCTTAATTTGAACTTCGGGTTCAAATAAATTTGGTGCTCGAAACTTCAGGCTCGAGGTGACTAAAGTGAAGCTTCAAGTACACTTTTAACTAATTTATATTTGGACTAAATTCAGTTTGCCCCTCCATCTTTGGGGTAAACATCAGTTTGGTCCCTGAACTTTTTTTTTAATAATGATGGTCCCTGCACTTTCAATTTCCATCAGCGAAGTCCAAATTTCAAATTTGACGCCAAAGATGACGTCACAAGCTGATTTGGCACGGACATGGTGGCCCACTTTTCAGATTTTGATCCCCTAAGAAGAGCAAAATGGACATCTTCTATTTAATCTAATTTCCTTTTTCTTTTATTAGAATTTAATCTAATTTGTAATTTTCTTTCTTTTTTCTCTCTTCTGCTTCACTTTACCTTTGTCTCTCATATCTCCAAAGCCTAAAAGCCAAATCAATCCAACAGCTTCTCAGTCCTCCTTCGTCCTCCGTCAAGCCCGAGATTCCGGCCACTACCTCCTCCACCGTATCTGAACTCCAACGCCGTCGATTGCCGCTCCACCAAGCTCAAATTGAATAGACCTCGATTCCCTCAACCCAAAAAGCCCTTCAGTCCTCTCAAAAACGAAGACGGCTTTCAAGCTTAATTGCTTTGCTTTTGAAGCTTGCCTTCTTCATCTTCTTCTTCTCTCTCTAATTTCCACAATCCGACGAAAATTTACAGAGAAAACCCACAACTTTTTCTTTTTTCCCTAAATTTTATGACAACTTCATCATCATCTTCTTATGGTTTTCGTCCTCGGTTTTCATCATGATCAGGTAACACTCTCAGCTTCTTTGATTATTCGTTTGCTTTTTGTGTGAATTTGAGTTTGGTTTTTGTAAAGCATTGAAATTGGAACCTAAAGCAGAACCTAGAAATAGTTTGGATGAGAGACACGAAGAAGCCATAATGGAGGTTGAGGTCAAGCTAAGGCTCCTGTCCTTTATGTTGCTGGGATTGCCCAAGTCGGTGTTTTGGCTTTGGATTGTGACAATCTTGTGGATGATTATGGGGTTTGGTTAGGTAGCAGAAGATTTGGGAATCTATGTCATGGCGGCAATCCGGTTGAATGGTTGTTGAGATTTGGTGGCCGGAGTTGGATCGATAGGGCAGAAGTCGGAGTTGGATCGATTTCTATTCCAAGATTGCAAATTTCAATTTCCGATTTCCACACCACTGAAATGGAAGTGATGGCTTGATTTGCTTTGCAATTTTGATTATGTTCCCTTTGTTTTGTGATTTGATTCTTTTCCATGTATTATGGGGTTTTGAATGTCAGGGTTAGATTTTTGGTGGTGTTCGTCTGGATTTGATTCGGAGCTTGTTTGGTTTACTGAGAGATTTGGGAATGGTGCTCGAAAATTTTTTTTGTCAGACCTTTTGCTCTTCTGGGTTCTAATGGAGAAGAGAGAAGGAGATCGAGGGCGAGAGGGTTGTTGGGTTTCTCTGTCTTTCATGGCGGAGGAGGAGGAAGAGAGAGAGAGAGCGAGTCAGCCATTGTTTTCTGGTTTTTGGGGTAACAAGGGTAGTTTGGACATTTCGTCCAAATTGAGGGTCAATGTCTGAAAAGTGGGCCCCCTATGTCAGTGCCAAATCAGCTTGTGACGTCATCTTTGGAGTCAAATTTGAAATTTGGACTTCGCTGATGGAAATTAAAAGTGTAAGGACCATCATGATTAAAAAAAAAGGTCAGGGACCAAACTGATGTTTGCCCCAAAGTTGGAGGGGGCAAACTGAATTTAGTCCTTTATATTTTATACTCAAAGCTTCAGGTTTGAGTTTTATTGTTAGAACTTCAGGTTCTATTGTGAAATTTTGAACTTCTGGTTCAAAATATTACATTCGAAATTCATATGTTCGAGGTATAGGACTGCTGGTTCGTATGAGTAACAAAAAAAAATTAGTTTAAAAGATAAGTACATAACAAAATAGGAAAATTGCAGGGAAGAAAAATAAATAGATGAACTATGCAATCAAATTAACTGTGGAAACTTCTTGTCCCATTAATGAAGAAATTACATAGAACATCTAGTCTGCTTCACTTCATAAAATGATAATCTTTCGTTGCTCCTCTAATCATACAAGAACATAACTTTATCTTGTGGAGAACGTAGCCTCTAGCTTTGGCCAAGTGTTCAAAATTGAACTTCAAATTCACATTATCGTACAGAGGAGGGAACCCCAATACCAAAAAAAAATTGAGAAACTTCTAGCCTCTTATAATTATTGGGGATCAAAAATATGTGCGTTCATATATTACGTCGAGGATCTTCTGGCCCTCGTAATTGTATAAGCTCAAAGAAAATTTCATGTCACAATTTTGATTATGGAACTCTCGAGGAACTTCAGGTCCTCTTGTAACTGGATCAAGAAACTTCCGGTCTCGATCAATTTTGATTACAAAATTCAGAATTATATATAAAAATTTGTTATTCTAAAAATCACAGTAAATTGACAAGATTGAACAAAACAAATTCGAACACAATGCAAATCATACCTGCATTCAATATTTAACTTGAAATATCTAGTAGCTTAAAGGAAATCGTTGCTACAGTACGTATAAGATCTGATGATCCATTACTATGCATAAATTGAAGGGTATTCATGTGCAAGTCTAATTACATGTATTCTATTAATCATGTGAGCATAAAACAAAAGACCATATGAGTATTAAAGAATGAACAGTGACTCATATAATGTGAATGAACATGGCATAGAATGATGGTATGATAAATATACATATCATGGCATCTCGAAATCAAAGGGAGGGTTAGGTATGATTGATGTATATCTAAAACACGACATCTATATCCTTTACAATCTAATGAACAACAACAGTAGATATATAAAAGGATTCGCAAATTATGTTGCTTTGAGAAAAGATCTCAATACAAGGAACTCATAGATCGTGAGAGATGGTCAGAAGCAATAAAGTTGCACCATAAGACTCATAGATCATCATGGAGTTATAGGAAAATAGAGCAAGCGTGATGATAACGTGTTATAAAGTAGATTGAACATGGAGAGAAAATAGTTGGGAGGAAGTAGAAGTGTTCTCATTTAGTCTCATTAGCCTCCTTTATATAGAGGTAGGGTTTACATTAAAGTACATAACTAATGAGTATTTACGTGGACAACCACATAGATAATAATATTTACAATAGACATTAACTTATAAAGAATGTTGGTGAGAGAATATAAATTTTTTAGAGAGATAATTTATGTAATTTTGCCTTTGATGGTGGGAAATGGAATTAGAATACCACCCTTTACTAGGTAATTCAATTCAAGCTTTATGAGGGAGTCAATTTCCAGTCAAATCTCATTTTTTATTTCCTAATTACAACCAAACGGTACCTTTACAAGGAAAATGAAATTGATTCTCATTCCATACCATGATTTCTTCCCATCCAAACGGGGCCTAAGGATATAGGATTATCAACTGATAAAGAGGTTCAATTGCCATTTGGGTTTTGATAAATGGGTTCAACCAGAAAAGAAATTAAACAAAATGGTCACTTTTGCTTTTCCTGTCTTTGATTCTTTCCCTTAGCTTAATATCCAAAAGATGCTAATGATATAGGTCAGCTGAAGGATCCCAGTTCAGGACTATTATCTATCTAGGGGAGATTTACTGTACTCTACCACATCTAAAAGTTAGTGGATTCAGTAAAGCAGATTAAAACGCAAAAAAGCAACCAAAAAATTATTTACAGGGCAGGATGGTGATCGGACTAGTATTGAAGTTGTCACCTATCAAAATAGGTAATTAACTGCCAGCTTTAGGATTGAAAATGTGCCGACTTCAGTTCCACACTTCTACTCATAGAAGGTAGAAGTGAGAGTAGATAAGGTTCTTGAGGGGTAAAGAGGGGAGACATACACTACCACAAACTTAGGCTTTTATACACCATTATTAATGGTGTGAGTTGGGCTTCAAACCACTAATCAATGGTGTGTAAAGGTAATAGACACGGTCCCAGTCACTATTATTGTAAGGGTTGGTATAGGTGGCGGCATGATATACACCCATGGGCTCACTATCAGTTTTTTGGTGACTCAATTGATGGGTACTGTTCATGCATTGGTCACTATGAATCAACCCACCAATGTTGTGATTGGTGGAGAGAGATATGGTTGGTTGAGTAGTCAACAATAGCATATCACTGTAATTATTAATTACCAATTTGAGTTTGAATTTAATTGTTATCTATTTAATCGACTGATAAAACCTGATTACCTATAAAGATGCAAGTCTAGAGCATAACCATGTCAAACAATTCAAAGGTTCAAGATTTCAAGCAGCCTACCATGAATTATTGCCAGTATAATATGAAAATGACTGATCAAACCCATTCACTTATAAATTTCCACATACAAGGTCAAATTTGGATGGCCAAAAACCTTGATCCAAAATCTCATTTCCAGGCAGCTAGTATAAAAAATTGTGAAGGCTTCAAACACTTACCCTACACCTTACAATTCAGCTTCGGAGATTAAACAGAACAAGCCCGGGAAGAACAAAATTTTGACCCATCAAACCACCAAAAATCAAGTCTTTTAAATCCAGTCATCATCCTCATCGTCCTTGTCATTCACATCCTCCACCACGACTTCATCTTCTTTCTTGTTCTGCAACATATCCAAGTATAATTACACAAACACAAAACTCAATAAAATCAAACACACAATTTCGGGAACAAGCGATAGACCTGAAGGCCATTCTTGAGGGATTATTCGATGGATGAGACCACTCCGACGAGCTTCTCCATGACGATGGACGACGACATCTTTCGGGGTTGGTCAGAAGTCTGGTGATAGAAAGCAAGCAGAGAGAGCAGTGGATTGTGTTTCCACTGTCTCGCGAGGGGTCTGATCCAGGTAAACATGGGATGTATCGGCCTGCCACTATCGTTATTGGTCTCGCTTATCTGCAAAATAGACGAAGGTCAGAGGGAAGACCGGGTGTGCCAGCCTTCAACGCTTCGATGCCTAAGTCAGTATCATTAAAAGATAATGATAACAAAAGCGATAATAAATAGTTACCTCTTTGGGTTGTTGGAGATGATCTTAATGTAGCAGATTTGTGGGGGCTTGGTTCCGTTTCTTTATGTGTAGGATGCTCAGGGTTCCCGATATCGCCTCTAGGGGTATCGGAACCCTCGGATGGGAGCCCTTCTTGCTTGTGTATTGGCAATATGAGTCTTGTGCTTCCGATACTTATGCATAGGAGGTATGTGTATACCAATAAGTCCCTGGTCAAGAGTTCTCTTGGGTGGGGAGTTTGTCTTTGGTAGAAATATCGGAAGTGCAAGACGAGTTTACGCCACGTGACTTCCATACAACTTTTACCCTCAGTCCCCCAAGTCCCCATATAAGAGGAGTCTTGGCTGAGGTGAGGAGATTGTTCTAGCAATTGCCATTATGTCGCTATCGCGAATCAGTGGTAGGGTTCCATGCGTCTTTTGGCGCAAACTTTATGCCCTGGTGACATGTGTGCTTATGTCAATCGTTTTTCATGTGCGGGGAGTTCGGTGTACTAGAGTCTGTAATGTCTAATAATGGCGTAGTGGTGGGGAGGCGAGGCGACTGCGCTTGACCTCTGTGAGGCTCAGAGATGTCGGACACGTGGCGAGATCTAGCAACGACATCCTTGCACGTCCAACGGTCCCTGTACTCTCGTGGTCCCTATATATATATATATATATATATCCAGAGGAGGGAGATTGGGGTGGTTACTGTTCCTCTGTTGGAGATTGAAATAAAAGGTGGACAAAGTTGGAGTCTTTGGTGTGCAGAAGGCTTGAATCTTTCATCTGGTGGTCGAAATTTCGGGTTATTAGCGTCGTCGTCCCTATTTTCTTGTTGGAGAAGTGAACAGGTATGCCGTCTCTTTTGATTTTCCTGGTTTTTTTTTGTCTTGAGAGCGTTTGGGTTAGTGTGAGTTGTATATCAGGGGTGGGGTTTTTCTGTAGGCGTTGGACCACCGTGGGTTCCGTTAGTCACTGGGGAAGGTGAATTATGGGTTTAGCAGGAGTCTCGGTTGCCGCTTCAGAGGAGATTGGATTTTGAAATTTTGCAGGGCGGTTTGCGGAAGGCGATAGGTGGGGGACGGTTGATACAGGTTGGGTATTCGAGATAATGGCGCACGATCATCGCAGTCGTGGTAGGCGAGAGGGCTCATCTCGTGGAGGTGGTGAAGGCGCTTCTAGCAGGCTAGGTGACAGTGCTCCTCGCGGAGGGGCAGTGGGTGCTTCCCCAGGTTACGGCGAGGGCGTGTCCCTAGGTGGTGAGGGGTCCTCCCGTGGGATCCCGAGTAGGGTTGAGTATATTGTGGGCCCAGAGGTGGAGGAGGTCGAGGTGTTGGAAATTGCTCGTTCGCCAGGTGGGCAATTGCTCCTTGGCGAGATGCCTATTGATCAGCCTAGGCCGAGTATGACCGAGAAGCGAATAAAGGACATGAGGTCGACTTGGGGTATTCTGGATCATGTCCTGCTACATCCATTGAGAGATGGGGAGTGTTTTAGTCATCCCGAGATGGGGTGGGCTGGCTTATACGAATATCAGCTCAAGTGTAATCTGACATTCCCGATACCGAGGGAGCTGCAATATTTGCTGTCGTGCCTGAATGTATCGTTAGGGCAGCTATCACTAAACACACTAAGGCAGTTGATGGGGGTGTCGTTACTGTGGAAGCTCAGTAGGCTGTTATGTCCCAGTAATGGCGGGTTTAATTCCTTGTTCAAGATGTAGTACTCGACCAAGGGTGGCGATAGTAGGTGTATTAGGGCACGTGGCCTTGCAGTTATCGAGGACCTGCTGTCAAGCATTTATGCTCGTTGGCGGGGCAGGCCTTGCCTGGTTGTATTGGGTTCCGACATGTTTCCAGCCCATCTGTGAGTATCGTGATTGTATTTTTGGTGGGTTTTGCTTTTGGTATGTGCTAATGGCGTGTCTTTGTATCGTAGTGAGGCAGGAAGTTGACATGACCACGCTGGAGCAGAAGCGTGTGGCAAGGGTTATTGATGTGTTTCCCAGGAGAGCGAGGGGGTTCTATCGCTTGTGTAGGCTCCCGATATATGAGAAGTTTAATATGGGGAGGCGTCCGTGTAAGGGGCTGTGTGCTGTTTTTTGTTGACGTTTATTCTTTCTTTGTTTATGGTCTAACATTGTTTGTGTGCTTTGTAGCGGATATGCCGAATAAGGAGGTGGATACAAAATTTATTATCAAGGAGCTGTTACGAGAATCGGAGATAGCGAGGCGAGTTGACGTCGACCTTCTTGACAAGGTGCGCTTGACCGATCATCGGGTGAACATGCGGTTGCCCGACGAGATGTATCTGAGGTTTCCCGATGATGTGCTGGAATATCTCAATCAGCAAGCAGAGGAAGAGGCTGGTGCCGAGGGGCACGAGGCTCAAGTTGCTCGGGAACCAGCTCAGAGTCCCCAGGGGCCACGGAGGCAGGTGGGTGGAGTGGGCGAGCGTCCTCGGGCACCTAGTGGCGAGCACCAATCCCCCAAGATTCAAGAGGTAGCGAGACAGTCTCCCTGAGTCTCGACAGGAGGGGTGGAGCGGGGTGATAAGGCTCGGCCATCGGAGCCGGTGGTTGAGGTGGAGAACGAGGAGGTGGAGCGACGTCAGAGTGATACCAGTGCTCGGGCTCGCCTGGTGCAAGATACAGTGTTGGAACAGCTGGAAACTGTCTTTGGTGATGACATTGACGGTCCAGTCTCGCGGGAGGTTATTACTGTTGATAGTGGGGAGGCGGAGGTTACTAGCCAAGCTGGTGGGCGAGATAGGTCCCACGGTTGAGGTCCCTGGTGTGTAACCCGAGTCCGGAGAAGGCGTGATTGGGGGTGTCCAGGTCACCGAGGCTGGGACCCATGGCCAGGTTGGCGAGGGAGATGGGACCTATATATCGGATACTTGCGCCCGCACTAACGGAGTCAGGTCGAAGAAGAGGACTGACTCACAGCTTCGTCTCGGGAGTCCCCCGGTTGGTGTCGGCATCGATACTCGTTGTGGCAAGAAGGCTCGGGTTGATAATGTATCGCACTGGAGGTCTACGAGTGGGGGCTCGCGGGTTCTCGCGATGAAGATACCGAGGATCTCGCACGTACCTTGGGCGAGATTGGAGTAACCGATGGTGCCATCCTTCGTATGATTGCCGACTTGCGGAATTGCCATCGCGACCGCAGCCACGTGAGTGTCGAGGACCCATGCCAGGGGTATCGGGAGGCTCAAGAGAGGTTGATGAGGGTATGTATCGTTATGAGTTTGTATGCTTATTTATTTCTCATTGTCCCGATTTTCATTTAGATGTGCTGACTGGAATATGTGCTGCAGGCTGTGAACATGAATTACCATGCTTCCGCAGAGTTGGTAGCACATTTTGATCTGGAGATAGCCTGATTGCAGAGGGAGCGAGCGCGCGAGCTTTAGAATGTTGTGGACCAAGGCCAGGTGGAGTGCGAGGACATGAGTTATTGACGAGGGGATCGCGAGGAGGATGGAGTTGAAGCGATCACTCACGGTAGAGGGAGCTCGTCGTCAAGAGGCCGAGGATGTTATGGCCCCGCTGAAGAAGTCCAACTTGGATCTGACAGGGAAACTACAATGGGCGGAGGATGGCCTGAGGGCTTTGGATCAGGTAAGGGCCCAGGTTAGCGATGGTGAAGAGTGCCTGCAGGAGCTGGAGAGACAGGTACGGGAGAGCGATGCTTAGTTGGAGCTTCGTGGTACTGCTTTGGAGAGCTTGGATCCTTATCTCGTTCGTGTGGTGGAGTTGGAGGGGCAGGTTGGTACTCTTCAGGAAAAGGTTGGCCGTTTGAGGGTCATCGAGAGCCAGGCTGGCGAGAGGGAGGCCGAGATTGAACAGTTGAGGAAGGAGTTGGGAGAGAGCCAGGCTTGGGCTAGTGATTTTGCCGAGGAAGTTCTACGATTGCTTGTCGCCGCCGAGATGCATTTTGATAAGCTCAAGAAATCCAAGCAAGAGGGCGCGAACAAGGCGCCCTTCCAGGAGAAGATGAACAAGGCTTTCTTTGATGGTGCCCTGCACTCGATCCGCGATGGTATCGCCGCTGGCTGGATTGACCAGGAGAAGATGGTTCGTGATATGCAAGTGAAGAAGGCAGCGAGGTCGCAAGCCAGTGTCGCGAGTGGTGGTCGGGGTTATGGGATTGTGATCCGTGAATCGGCTATTGCATCGAAGCATGTCTTGGGCCAAGCTGGTGATCGTGAAGTGGAGGTTGGCGACGTTGGTGAATAGGTGGATGCCCACGTGGATGCTGAGGGGGAGAATGGTAGAGAGCGAGATGGATTAGGGGAGCGAGACCGAGTAGGGGAGGGGGTGCGCAGTGCCGAGGGCGAGACTTAGATTCTGTGCTATCTTTTACTTTTGCGCAAGCGATAGGCTTGCCTGTTTTGTAAATGCTTTGGAATTTGTTGAGACATTGATAGAGTGGTTTGGTTTTTGGACTGTCCATTTTGCGTTGGGACACGAATAGTTTATGGGAAATAGATATTGTTAAGCGATAGTCCCCCGCGCGTTGAATATATTTATTGCCTTGTCATTATTACAGGTCATTAAAGCAACGCGATGATTGGTCGTCTGGAGACGGTTGGTGGCGGTGGCATTCCCCTATAATTAGCCGGGGAGGGGGGGGAGGTGGTTTTACCACATTTTCAACATGGCATTCTCTTTGTTTTTCATTGTGCTTCTGCTTCTGAAATCTTTTCTTCCTTTAGGCGGTGTGCTTTTCCAGAATTCTGGGCTTTGTAGCTTAATCTCATCTTGGGTTATAGGCTTTATAGCCTGATCTCCCAAGGGCTCGGCTTCATTACCCGTTTGGGGATTGAGCAATCTGTGCTCCTGCGGAACTGAAGCCTCCTCCAAGTGAGACACCCAAGGACTAAGATCGCTGGAGGTGCAGCAGGCTACAATGATGGAGATCGGGTGGTGATATGGCGAAGAATGGTGACTCTGGCCGCCCCCCCAGTCTTTCCCATCAGGGCCCGGCCAGCCTATCAATCCTCCAATTCATCAATCTTCTTCTGGAGCTCTTCATATTCTAAAGAATCAGACTTGGTTGGAACCGACCTGCACCGGACTCGGGGCTACAGGTGAGGACAATTATGTGGGTATCGCACTCGTGTGCTATGGCATGTATCGCAATTGTGTTAGCATATCGCATGGTGTATGTATCGCATTTGTATAGATAGAAATTTGGTGTATCGCTATTGGCCACAAAGCCTTCTGTAATAAAATGCCTTTACCATGGAGTAATTTGTCGACGTTCATTGTGCTATCACTTTTGTTTCTATACTCGCATTCTGTTGGCTATTGTGCCCCTTTCATGGCAATGGAGTTTGTAGAATGTTAGCGCGTACCGCTACGGCTTTCTTTGTTGCAGTGGCTGTATCGCGTATTGTAGGAGTTTAGTCATGAGCATTTATTAAACGCGATGTGTCGCGTAGTGTGAATATTGATTCTTGCGTTGTCGTGGGAGAGTATCTCGTGACATTCATTAATTCATTTATTCATTCATAGCGAAGTGTCTCGTATCGTGTATTCATTCATTCGTGGAGACGTATCTCATATCATTCATTCATTCATGGCAGAGTATCGCGTATCATTCATTCATTCATGGCGGAGTATTGCGTAACATTCATTCATTCCTTCATATCGTTCACTCATTCATGGCGGAGTGTCGCGTATCATTCATTCATTCATGTTGAAGTATCGCGTAACTTTCATTCATTCATTCATTCGTGGAGACGTATCGCATATCATTCATTCGTTCATGGAGGAGTGTCGCGTAACATTCATTCATTCATTCGTGGAGAGGTATAGCATATCATTCATTTATTCATTGCAGAGTGTCGCGTAACATTCATTCATTGGATCGCCGTTGGCAACACAAGGGTTTGTGAGGGGCAGTGTCGTGCTGTATCAGCGAAACCGGCCGTGAGCGATATCGCACTGATATTAGAGATTACACATAGGCAATAAGTTGGGATTGCTATATAGCGTGCCCTTTCCTGTTGCGTGTTATGATGGCCAGCGTAAGGCCTATGGCGATAATGATGGGAGTAAAGTATTTGACCGAGTATAGGTCTGATGGCAATAATCATTAGCGTTCGTGGTGCAGTTGGTGAATATGGCGAGTAAGAGCATTTCATTCATTACGAGGATATTTGATTCATTGAAAATATCATGTCATTCAGAGCTACACAAGGGCAGCCGCAAAATACAAGAAAGGAAGAAAAGATAAGAGGGAGAGAGTATCGGTGCTTACAACCATGGGGAGAGGTGATAGCGAGGCGGAGATTGCCGCCCGGATGCCTCACTCTACTTCGGATAGTAGCGGAGGTGCTGGGCATTCCATGGATGTGGGAGAGTGATGTCGTCTACTCCCATCAAGTAGAAAGTCTCGAGTCCAACGGCCTCAGTGAGCTCGTATGGCCCTTCCCAGGTGGCTTTCAGGCCTGTTGGAGTCGGCATCTTCTCCTTCATTACCCAGTCCTTGACAGAAAGGAGGCGAGGCATGACCCTAGTGTTATAGTAGCAAGCGATGCGCTGTTTGTTGTTGATATTGCGGAGATGAGCTCGCTTGCAGCGCTCTTCCAAGAGGTCAGAGTCGAGGTTCAACCCTTCGGAGTTGGTGAGTGGGTCGAAGTATGCGACCCTCTCACTGCTAACCTCGTGCTTGACGGGGATCACGGCCTCGGTTTCAAATGACAAGCCGAAAGGGGACTCTCCATTGGCCTCTGTTGCGGTCGTCCTGATTGCCCATAGTACCTCGGGTAACTTCTTTGCCCATAAGCCCTTGGCGTTGTCGAGCCTCTTCTTTAAGTTCTACTTGATTATCTTATTTACAGCTTCGACTTGACCATTTGTATATGGGTGTGCTGGGGAGGTGTATCGGATTTGCTTGCCGTACTGGCTAATGAAGTCCCTGAGTGTATCGTTATCGAACTGGGCACCGTTATTGGTGATGATTGTTTCAGGGTTTCCGAATCGGCAATAGATGTTCTTCCACAGGAAGTTGATAACCTTGGCAACGGTGATTGTGGCTAAGGCTCCGGCTTCGACCCACTTGGTGTTGTAGTCCACTGCGACAATAGCGAACTTTAACTGTCCTGGTGCGGTGAGCAACTTGCCAATAAAGTCGAGTCCCCATTGGCAGTATGCCCAAGGAGTGATGATGATCGAGAGTGGTACCGATGGTGCAAGGGGGGAGTTGGCGAACTAATGGCATTTGAGGCAAGCGCAAGCGATACTTTTGCGTCTTGCTCGATGGTGGGACAATAGTACTCAGTGCGCAGTGCCTTGAATGCTAGGTTTCTCGCCCTGGCGTGGTTGCCATAGACCCCAATGTGCTGGGATAGAAGGACCCGTTGTCCCTCTTCGAGGGAGATGCATTTCAACAGGGGGAAGGATCTTCCTTTCCTGTATAGTTTGTCGTCTCGGACTTTGTATAACGTTGACCTTCTGCGGAGCCTGGTGGCGATAATCTTGTTTGATGGTTCGATGCCCTTGGAGAGATAATCAATGAACATGTCCATCCACGAGGGTGGACGTTGGTTCTCTGTGAGGAATTTTTTCAAGAATGGCTTATCGATACTCGGCTTGTCCAGGACTTCCATCTTAAGGCTTTCGATATCCGTGTTGGGTGGTGATGTCGCCAGCCCGGGGACAGCATCAGCCTTGGTGTTCTGTGCTTGGGGAATCAAACCGATGGTGTGGCTGACGAGATCATTGGAGCAGAGCCTTGGTGAGTGCTTGATAATGAGATAAATGTGGTTCCTTGGCCTGGAAATCGCCGCCGACTTGATTGACGACAAGCTGGGAATCGCTGAAGATCGCTAGGCTCGTGACTCCCAACTCTTTGGCCAGCTAGATGTCCGCAATGAGTGCCTCGTACTCGGCGGCTTTGTTTGATGCCTTGAACTTGAACTGCAGTGCGTATTCGTATGTGTGCCCCTCTGGGTCAGTCAAAACAACTCCGGCACCACTGAGCTTGTTGTTGGAGGATCCGTCAACATGAAGAGTCCAAGTCAGAGTGGTGTTGGGTTCCGATATAACCTCGTCCGAGAGCTAGGTATCCTCTCTGCGTATGGATTTCGCAATGAAGTTCGCAGCAGCCTGTCCCTTGATTGCAGTACGTGGCATATAGTGAATGTCGAACTAGTCGAGTTTGATAGACCATTTTACCAGCCTGCCTGAGGATTTCGGTTTCTGGAGGACTTGCTTCAATGGCTGGTTGGTCAAGACATGTATGGGTCAGGTGTCTCGCAATCATTCGTTCGGCCATTGCTTAAGCCTAAATAGGTCAGGTGTCGTGCGATATCCATTGCCGCACAGGATGAATCGCCATAGGAATTTGTCCCTGAGCTCTTGGAAACTATCGATGGAGTTAGCAGGAAGGTTAAGGAACCAGCGCAAGGCTTTGTCCGTTAATGTTTCCTCGAACGCATGGCAAGCCATTGCGTCTGTGTATCGGGTTCCATGTAGTAGGGATTAGAAGACTTCCAGATGGTGGTATGGATCTCTGGTGCCATTATACTTCTCGATCTTAAAGGGTTTGGCCTCTGGTGGGCCCTTCTCGGCCTGTATTCGGGGAGTGAATGGGCCCATTTTGCCCTGGAAGCTAGCCGTGATCGACTGCCAGCCTGTCCGGCTCTCTGCGCTTTCAATCCATGCCTATAAGGAGGTAATGCTCTCACTTATCTATAATAACAACCGAGTGTTGGGGTCGGGAGAAGGTGTGTTGGTAGTGGCAGCTGTGTTAGTGGCTGATGTTCCTGCCATATCGAGTGCCGGCTGGGGAGCCGGTGTAGTGCCCAGTTGACCCGGGAAGAGGGGGAGTTCATGTAGATCACTTGGGGCCCTGTACTAGCGCTGCCAGGTATGGGGCCTGTAGGGCTTCCCGATGTAGCGCTTGGGGCCACGAAAGTGCTGGCGAGGCCGGTGCTTAGGTCAGTGGTGAGGACTATTCTGGGTGTCGGGACACCGCCAATAGTCGGTATTGCTCTTGTTGATGGACCATGTCTAGTGCTTCGTTATGCCCGACTCACCGCTGGAGTGACTCTCTGAGAATCCGGTTCTGGTTTGCCATGTTTTCGACCTCTCGGCAAGCTTCCTCGGCCGCCGTGTGCTATGTGTCGGCCTATGCACGGGTCTCTATTAAGTCGCGCATTGCTATTTCTAGTGCTATGATTGGATCAGTAGTCATGATTGAGGGAGTTTCGGTGTTCGGGCTTTGGAACTCGAGAGTGCATTAGACCTCGCGGGTCATTGCCTCGTGAGGCGGATCGTCAGTGTTTGTATCGGGAATGCTGGTAGCCATTGGTGATGTGTTGTCGTGCCAGCAAGGAGCAAGGAGAGTCTTTCTAGCGCCAAATGTTTCAGCTGTCTCGCAATCTGATCTAGCTAAACACGGGATGTATCGGCCTGCCACTATCGCTATCGGTCTCGCTTATCTGCAAAATAGACGAAGGTCAGAGGGAAGACTGGGTGTGCCGGCCTTCAACGCTCTAATGCCTAAGTCAGTATCGTTAAAAGATAATGATAACGGAAAGCGATAGTAAACCGTTATCTCTTTGGGTTGTTGGAGATGATCTTAATGTAGCAGATTTGTGGGGGCTTGGTTCCGTTTCTTTCGGTGTGGGATGCTCGGGGTTCCAGATATCACCCCTAGGGGTATCGGGACCCTCGGCAGGGAGCCCTTCTCGCTTGTGTATTGGCGATATGAGTCTTGTGCTTCCAATACTTGTGCCTAAGAGGTATGTGTATACCAACAGATTGAGTTTCTTCTTCCTTCACCTTCCTTGATGAGCTTCTTCTTCAATCCCAGCTTTTCGATCTTCTTCTCACTGACATTGAGAATCGGGTTGTCGCCGGCTTGGTGATAATCTACATCTCGTCGGATTTCTTAGATGCCTCGACCACAAATTTGCGAGATCTGTTGGAGCTTTGGATGACAAAGTCGGAGATCTTAGCTGCTTCTTCAGTGAAACTGTTCATGGTTTTCTATTAACAGACCGACAGAGAGAGTTAAGAGAGTAAGGCTGAGGACCTAAGGTAGAAATAAGGCTGAGGACCAAAGTAAACTTATAAACAATTAGGAGATAAGGCTGAGGTAGAGATAACTATAATGTTGCTTAAGAGATAAGGCTGGTAGAGAGTAAAAACATATAAACAATTAACTGGTGTTGGTGACTTTCAAAACACACCATAAATAAACAAATATGGGTCATAGACCTATTTATAGTCAACAAACACAAGAGTTGGAAAGATTAATAGGGTGCTGCCACCAATATTGCAAAAGTATGTAAACATTAGTATCTTTAGGCCACATCTGTGGTAGTGATAAGTGGTGGGAGACTGGGAGGTGTCTGAGACTCTGAGGGAAATAAAGTTAGAATGTGAAGGAGATTGGTGAATGAGTTGAAGGGTTGCTCTTGTGTTTATGGAGGAGGATAAGCACTATACAATCCCATTTACTTCACTGTGTTGGATAGAGCAGGCAATGAATTTTGCTATACCTATTATTAGTCTAATGACATTTGAATCTCGAATATGAACTCCCCATCCACCAAAATAAAAACAAAGGTTTTTGTCCATTTACCCTAATTCTAGAGATTTTTTTTCCACTTAACCCATTAAGTTTTTTTTTTTTTTTTTGTTAATTCCCCCTTTACCCATGAAGACTCTAATAAGATCTTCCCTAATACCCAATTATGTTTTTTTTAAAGACTATTTTACCCTTACTCTTTTGTTATATAAAGAAAGAGAGAAAATGGAATAGAGAGAAGCCATAGGAGACTTCAATGGAGTCCCATCGCCGGCGCCCACTGGACTTCTCTGAAAACTTCACTGGAGGTCCCTAAAGAGGTGATCAGAGATCTCATAATTTACTGGAAAGGTTTATTGCCCCAAATAGACCTGTATTGCCCCTGAATAGACGTCTATTGCCCCCCAATAAAACTTTTAGTCACTAGAATGGCAACTAATCTCCCTAAATTTAGACAAATAAAACTTTGATTAAAGAAAAAAACGAGGAGATTATATCAATTCAAAACGTCTATTGCCCCCCTCCCCCCGATAGAACTTTCAGTCGCCGGAATGGGAATTAATCTCCCTAAATTTAGACAAATAAAACTTTGATTAAAGAATCATCTTTCTCCCCTTCCACTGCCTGAGTCGAGCACTGAAGGATACACAACGTTGATGATGTTGCTCGATGAGGCCAAGGAGACGACGGAGGGGTCCAGTAGGCCATCGGCGACGTGTGTACTGATCGGCGACTGTCTTGGAGAACACGGTGGAGAAGCTGTAGGCGACGCATGTACTTATCCTCGAGCTGCTGGAAGATGTGGATCCATAAGTCCCGGGTACAGAGGAAGAAGCCGACTTGGGAGAGATCCGGATCCTGGTTGGGTTGTTGGGAGAGGGCGATCTTGGAGATGTTAAGCTTGAGGCGACCTTTGTGTGTGAAGCCGAATTCGTCGAAGGGGATGATCGGACGCCAGTCGTCGCGGACCGACGAGGTGAGGATCTCGACGGAGGAGAGAGAGAAGGTGGCGAAGAGAGTGAGGAGGGGGAAGAAGAAGGAGGAGGAGAGGAGTTTGGACATGGTTGAAATCTGGTCGTCGTTGTCAGCACTACGGCAGTTGGAGATTGGGGAGTGGATCGACACCGGAGGTGGGGAGAGAGAGAGTTTCTGATCGAAGGAGAGAGGAGAGAGATATCGATGACATATTGGGTAGTTTTTTAATTTGGCGAGGGTAAAATTATCTTTCTATGTTAAATTGGGTAACAGAGAATGAAAATCTATTGCCGGGGTAAATGTGATAATTTTGGCCAATTTTGGTGCTTTGGGTCAAGAACCCAAAAAGGAAAAAAGGTTTGACACTTTAGCGATTTAAATTTGGGAGTGATGTGAAACTCACCTCACATGGATATAAATTAATATTTATGGGGAGTGAAATTCACACTCCTCGTTTTAAAATTCACATTCTATGTTTCATTTTTTAATTACATTTTTACAATATACATGTACGTACATAAGCATTTGCAAGCATAATTAGCTATAATGAGCCACGCTCATGGTACAGCCAGCAGTAACAACTACCGCCAATTGTGTGACCTACAGAAACACAGCTAAACAGGCTACCACCTAAGCCCCGGTTCACCCCCAGATCACCGCTGAGGCGCCGCGGCAAGTTAGCATCAGAAGCTAGGAACTGAAGCACATCAGTCCCACATCGAAAACATGGAAGAGCACAGCCTCTTCCCCACCTATAAAAGGTTCTCTCCTCCCTCCTCATTAATTATGCATTTACTACTTACTTACTGTTACTTTGTCAACATAAATACATTGACTAACTTAGGCATCAGAGAAGAGAAGACCGCCCAACGCGGTCTCCCTCTGACGCCCTCTGTATTTCACTTGACAGGTAGCGGAAGCTCTAAGAATATCGTAAGCAGCGGTCCGCCCATCGGACCAGCGTTACCCTAGATTTAGCTACCGCTGGATCTCAGACATCAACATTGGTGCCATCTGTAGGAATCCTTGAACAAAAGGCCATCCCACCACAACAATAACCATGACTAACGGTAGCGGGGGAAACGCTGAGGAGCCAACGGATCAATCTGCCAACCCCCATCCCATCATCCCCGCCGCTAACATTAACCCAACGGTTAATGTTAACCGTGCACTATACAACACTCCAGCAAACCCTAGCTTGGGGCCCCAAGGCTCATCCCAGGTCCCGCTGACCCAAACAGCGACGGAGACTCAACCGGGAAGTAGTAGCCCACCAGTCCAGGACCTCACCGCTATTTATGAGTTAGCATTGGCGGACCTCCACAGGGCAAACAGGGAGAGCGAACAGGAACGCCAAGAGAAGGCGGAGGCCCAAAAACAAGTGGCCACACTGATGTCAAAATTCGACGAATTAAAAAAGGCACTAGAGGCAAATGCTAACACTATACAGAGCTAGTAATCGCAGAGCACCAAACTCAATCAACCCAATACCGGCGAAATGGTAACCGTACCAATCATGCAGATGCAAGTACCGCTGAACCCACCAGAAATAATGGGCCCACCTCCTCTGCCCCTAGCTCCTAATGATGGAGCAGGAGGCGGAATTACAGCCAAACACCAACCGCTCGGCAGCTAGGGCCAGAACTGAAGGTAATCCACCTGCCCCTAGGAGGGAGCTGGCTCAGCGGAACCTCCAGGCAGGGCCTGCTGGAGACGCAACCGCCCTAATCTTGGAAATAATGCAACAATTAGAGCAAAGGATAGTCACCGTGCCAGTGCCAGTGCCAGTGCCAACTCCAAATCCACTCTTTACGTCCAGTGCCAACTCCAAATCCACTCTTTACGTCCAGACTAGGGCTATTCACCGCCAGGATCCTGCAGGCCGTCAGACTAGCACACGCAAAGACACCAAAGATGTCACACTACAGCGGTATGACTGACCCCTTCGTCCACATGGACACCTTCAAAAAAGTCACTAACAACAAGGGATTCGACGACGCCACCCTCTGCCACTTGTTCAGCGAAACGCTAGACAGTGAGGCAATGAGCTGGTTCTTCGAATGCCCACCTGGATCCATTGACTCATTCCACGCACTCTCACAAGCTTTCCTCTCTCGGTTCATCCTATTATCCGCCGGCCACCACAACACAACACAGTTGTTCAACGTCAGGCAGGGTGCAGAAGAAACATTAAAGGCATTTGTCACTAGGTGGCGGGCGGCGGCATCTTAGTGCCGCGATCTCGATAAAACAATGGCACTGGCGGCCTTCAAGCAAGGACTCCTCAAGGGGCCATTTCTCTATCATCTCAATTACAATCACCCAAATGCCGCATACGACCATGTCATGAGCGAGGCTGTGATCCATGCACAGGCAGAATTCATCACATATGGAGAAACCCCCCCACCACTACCAACACCAGCAAAGTCCACTCAACCTTCTGCCAGCCATCTGGAGACCGCTAGCAAAACCTCTGCTACGCCTCCAACTGATAAGAAGAGAGAGTGGCAACAGGGCAACTACAAGAACAAGCGGCAAAAGGACCAGCATTACAACAAGGGCAACCGCTCATCCCAAGGGGATAACCGTAATAAACAAACGGAGTCCTCCCAGCGGTACGCAGTATTTACAGTCCTCACAACCTCGTATGAAGAGGTATACGACCAGTGCAAGGACCAGATTCTGCCACCACCCCCAAGAAAATACCTAAGGGTAGGAAAGCCCAGGAACACCAGCAAATGGTGCAAATACCATGAGGAAAACGGCCACAACACCAACAATTGCAACGCCCTCAAAATAGTAGTTGATACTTTGTACCGTGATGGTAAGATGGAACAATTCAAGGTACGCCAACCGCCACCCGTGATCGCCAACATCGAACCTATGGGCCACATCAATACCATCAACGGGGGTGCTCCAATTACCAACCTGTCTCACAGCTACGAGAGGTCCGCTAAACTCCCAAAATCCGGTTGGGAACCCATTATCTTCTCGGAGGAGGAGGAGCGTGGAGTATATTTTCCCCACGACGATCCATTCCTAATCGACGCCATACTTGATAAATGGTCAGTGGGAAGGGTACTTGTTGACAGCGGATCTGCTATTAATGTCATCTTCAATGGTTGCTACAGCAAACTCCAGAGGAATAGAAAATTACTCCAAGATCATGAACCATTGCTCAGCTTCTCCGGTGACGTCACGCAACCATTGGGTTCTGACTACATGCGACTAGTTGTCGGCGCTAGTTCATGTACGGCAGAAATCCATACGGAGTTCATAGTTGTTGACTGCTTCAGTTCATATAATGCCATCATTGGTCGACCGGCACTCAACAAGCTCAAGTGCATCATAGCCGGATACATGCTTCTCATGAAGTTCCCTACGCCTAACGGGACAGGCTGTGTCAAGGGAAGTCAACAATTGGCATGAGAATGCTACTCCACAATCGTAGCACGGTCGACACGCCGCCATGAGATCCTAACAGTAGGAAACCATGCACCAGCACCAGATATCTTTGAGGACCCTAGAGATGACGAGAAAAAATATGTCAAAAAGGAGCCTATCAACCCAGAAACATCCTTGAGGGTTATCAGCATCTTCGACGAACACCCTGAGCGGACAGTCCGCATCGGCGCTCAGCTAGACTCAGAGGTAGCGGCTGAACTCACCCAGTTTCGTCGTGACAGCGCCGCCATCTTTGCATGGTCCTACGCTGACATGCCAGGCATCTCCCCTGAGATCATCACACACAAGCTGAGCATCAAACCATCCTTCAATCCTGTCAAGCAGCGGCGAAGGGCCTTTGATGAGGAAAGATATCGTGCAATAGGTGAGGAGGTCACCAAGCTCCAGAACATTGGGTTCATCCGCCAGGTCATTTACCCTCAGTGGATTTCCAACCTGGTCATGGTCAGGAAACCTAGCGGAAAATGGCGGATGTGCGTTGACTTCAATGGCCTCAACAAGGCATTCCCCAAGGATAGATTCCCGCTTCCCGCTATATATATATAGATCCCATCCAGAGCGGAGCTCCGCTTTGAAATTAACATGTGAAGTTCGAGTTTTTGGTCACTTTTTGGTCGCATATCTACATCTCGACCGTTCAGTTTTTAGGTACTAGTATATAGATCATCCTTCCAAATTTTCAACCAAATTGATAATCGTTAAGGCATTGATAATTGCCTTAAAGGTGGTACGATTCAGGTTGACAGATTCAGCCCGTCCATTGGTTTAAGTGAGTTAGATGCCTTAACGATCATCAATTTGGCTGAAAATTTGCTGAGATGATCTATACACTAGTACCTAAAAACTGAACGATCAAGATGTGGATATGCGACCGAAAAGTAACCTAAAACTCGAACTTCACACGTTAATTTCAAAGCGGAGCTACGCTCTGGATAAAATATTTGTGTATATATATATATATATATTTTTTTTTTCTCTGAGTTTTATGAGTTTTTTTTTCCTCCTTATTACTCACTTACCTTGCTTTGCATTAGCTGATCGTTCATGTATACGGGACCTATTAGTTCTCAATTCAACATGATCTTATTAAGTTTTAAGGGACAATATGCAATTTCCTCGAACTATCTACATCCTAAATTTGAAACTTCCAACTATCAGTATCTACATCTTCTTCCTTCATTTGGCATCTACAATTATTTAATCTCTAACTTCTTGTGCTGCATAGAGACTCGGTATATCAGTGAGAGATTTTGTCTTTGTAAAGGGCATTGTTATTGGCCTACAAGTAGTTATTGTTTTACTGTATTAAGCAGTTACATAGTATTTTTGTCTCCAGAAATCAGTGTTTGTTTTTTTTGTCCCTCTGTGTGTGTCAATATATAGTAAAAGTTTGCTCTTGCTCCTATACTTTTATGTGTGGAGAAATGTTGTGAATTGCTTCCAGGTATAGAAATGATGCAATAAATCATGAAAGTTGTGTATCATTCGAAAGCAACTTTTCAACTGTCTAAAAATCTCAACTTGGTATTGAATTGGGGGAAACTACAAACCTCCTTGTACCATGAAATTATAGTAGCGATTAGAAGTTATTGTGAAATGGAATTTTCATTTTTCCTCTGTGTTAACTTTGCACCTGAAGAGATTGCTACCATTTTATATTATGTAGGGCAAGCATTACCCCTGAAACTGTGTCAATTATTTTGGCTGGAAGGTTCAAGGCCAAGAGCGTTGTCTTTTTTATGCAGCTTTCTTTTGGCTTGCTTTTGGTCATTGTTAAGTTTTGTTTTTCTTAATGGAGTGAGAAATTGTTTTTGCTTTTGATTACCAAGTAGTGCCTTTTGTGTTCTTGTCCCTGTGATCAATGCACATGTAGTTTGTTATGTTTGAGTGTGTGAAACAATACCGTTTGTAGATGTATAACGTATCTAATGTTTGAAATTGTTAAGTTGAACCATATCGGCGATATACCCTCAGCATCGAGCGAGCTGCAGTACCTAGTATCTACTCTACCTCTCTAAGCAACTATTACGTTGGTGAAAGAATAGATGGTTGGAAATTCGAGGTAGGGGAAGAGGAAGATTTGGTTTTGGGTTTTATTTTTCTCTTAATTTTTCTTACCGGGTTTTTTTTTCTTTTCTGTTTAAGATTGTCATCAAATTGTAGGACCAAGTAGGGCTAAATTAGAAGATAACTGCCACATCATCAGTTAACCCTCCATGTCAGTGTCTTTTTTTTTTTAAAGAAATTGTTAATTCAGATATGAAATCTTCTTAACAGATTAAAGTTCGCATATAAAAAACTGCATATGATAAAATTTGAAAGTTTGGTACGAAATTGAAAATCACCTCATAATTCAAGGGTAAATTTTCTTTTTTCCAGTCTGTATAAGTAATTAACCAAGCTTTAACTCTATAAAATTGGTACATGGCACATTCTGTTTCACACACCATCCTCTATGAGTATAATTTGAGAGAGAGAGAGAGAATGGGTTCCAAAGCCTCTGAGAAGCCACATGCAGTTTGCATACCATACCCAGCTCAAGGTCACATAAACCCAATGCTAAAATTGGCTAAACTTCTCCACTACAAAGGGTTTCATATAACCTTTGTCAACACAGTCTACAACCATGAGCGCCTGCTTAAATCCCGAGGCGCCAAATCCCTTGATGGACTTCCTTCCTTTAGGTTCAAGACAATTCCGGATGGCCTCCCCCTGACTGATGCCAATGCCACCCAACACATACCATCCCTATGTTATTCCACTAGTAAAAACTGCTTAGCACCCTTCAGAAGCCTTCTTTCAGTACTCAATTCTTCGCCAAACTCCCCGCCAGTTACTTGCATAGTTGCTGATGGTGGCATGACCTTCACTCTTGATGCAGCACAAGAGCTTGGCCTTCCGGAAGTTCTCCTCAAGACCCATAGTGCTTGTGGCTTCTTGTGCTACCTTCACTATGCCCATCTCATTGAAAAGGGTCTTACTCCTCTTAAAGGTATGGGTCTTCACTATTTTGGAAACACCGGCTCTGTCCTAAACATGTAGGGTACTGCAAGGTTAACTTCACCGTGTTTCTTTGATTAGCAGATGCCACTTATTTGACAAATGGCTATTTGGACACTGTGATAGATTGGATACCAGGCATTAGAAGTATCCGTTTGAGGGACATACCGACCTTCATTAGAACCACAGACCCAGATGACATCATGCTGAAATATCTCGCGGTTGAGATGGAAAGAGCTCAGAGAGCATCTGCTATCGTAATTAACACATTCGATGCGTTGGAGCATGATGTTTTGGAAGAACTTTCAAGATTGCTACCACCTGTTTACTCCATTGGATCTCTACACCTACAACTCAATCAGATCCCAGCAGATAACGATTTGAAGTCAATTGGATCAAACCTATGGAGCGAAGAACCGGAGTGTCTCGAATGGCTCGATTCCAAAGCACCAAATTCTGTGATTTACGTAAACTTTGGAAGTATCACAGTGATGAAAGACGAGCAGCTGATTGAGTTTGCTTGGGGTCTTGCAAATAGCAACATAACCTTTTTGTGGGTAATTAGGCCTGATCTTGTTGCTGGGAAATTAGCAGTGCTTCCTCCCGAGTTTGTGGAAGAGACCAAGGGAAGGAGTATGTTGGCGAGTTGGTGCTCTCAAGAACAAGTGTTGAACCACCCAGCTGTAGGAGGGTTCTTAACACACAGTGGGTGGAATTCTACGATAGAAAGTGTGTGCGCTGGAGTTCCCATGATATGCTGGCCCTTCTTTGCTGACCAACAAACAAATTGTAGGTTCTGTTGCAAAGAATGGGGTATAGGCATGGAGATAGATGGTGATGTTAAAAGGAATTACATAGAAGGCCTTGCGAGAAAGTTAATGGAAGGAAAGGAAGGCAAAGAGATGAGGAAGAAAGCCATGGAATGGAAGAAATTGGCAGAGGAGGCCATCACTGCTCCCAATGGTTCGTCTTTCTTGAATTTGGACGAGTTGGTCAACCAGAAGCTTCTTTCTCCTAAAAATTAGATTTGATTAAAATCTTCATGGATGTTTGTATTTGGATAATCTGAATAATTATTATTGTTCCGTGTTAGTATTGCTTATTGTAATACTTTGAGTAATAACATGTAGTGCCAAAGTTTCACAATTCTCAGTTGTTGGATATCACTATGTACTACAGGTGCAGATGGATCGATGAACTTTATGCCTCGTGTTGTATTTCCAACAGCTAATGTCATTCGACTCAATTTCATTGATTACATTTTTTCTATCATAGTATTTTAGCCTGTTGTATTAGTTTCATCAATTTTATTTGGTTTCATTCGCAAAATTAGAGGTTTGATTTGCTATTGTTGACCTATGGATCCAACTATGAACAATGTAAGACTCAGAAAGGAGTTTAAGAGAACTAAAATGACACTCACCAGTCACCACCATAACACCATTGTTTATAAACAGTGATAAAATATGGTCTTCAGGACTCTCCCCATTGCCTGCAACCTTCATATTTAGTTCGTTAATTTTGTTTTATCATTCATTTGGAGTAGTACGTGGCTACAAAAAACTTTGCTGTCCCATTGAATGCAGGGATCCCACTCATTTACACCAATATGTCTAACAAAAAGTTGATGAGATTTGATGGCCTTCACCAAGATACTTGCACCTGCTTTTCCTTCCTCATTTCCCTTTAAAATCCTCTGGTTCGTTCATTATTACACTGGAGGCGAGAAGAAGCTGACAATTACAAACAATAGAACCCAACAAAACAACGTTCCAACAAACACGTTTATTTTTTATTTTTTTATTTCAAAAATAAAAAATAAAAATCCTTAGCCCATCCACCCTTATATACGTAAGTGAAAATGGAACCCATAACCTTTATAGTGTTGGATTTATAACTCAGTAACAGGTCACAGCTCATCTGCAAAAGTAGATTAATTCTGTTAAATCTACTATTATTTTATATTAAAATTTTAAAATGACAAATAACTGAAACAAGAAAAAATCAAATCCAAAGACTATCTATCAAAACATCTTCTGCCCTCTTTTCCAGATCAAAATCAAAGAAACAAAAAATCAAACCATCCTCCTCCTATATTCTTCCCTTCCCTCAATCATTTTTCTTCTTCCCTTCCCTCTCTTAATCATTTTTCTTCCTTTTGCCTTCAGATAGAGACAATTATAGATGTTGAAAATCTAACATGACTTTGATGCTGAGGAAAGGATCGAGGTGATCAAATTTTATTTGGATTCAAAACAAGTCAGTAAGAGCAACTCCAACAGCTTCCCTATAATTTTTGTATTATAGAGAAGCAAAAGTCAAACCTTTAGCCTATTTTTCTTCTCCAACTCCAACAGATTCCTTAGTTTACAGTAATCTATAAAATCTCCATATTCTTCTTTAAAATTTTGGAGTTTGCTGTAAATATAAGGAATTTGGTTTTCTCTCTCCTCACTTTCCCTAAAATAGAGATAGTTATAGGGAATCTGTTGGAGCAAAAGAGGCTTATTTTTCCCTAAAGTAGAGAAAAATCAAAATATAGGGAATCTGTTGGAGTTGCTCTAACTAACCCAGAAAGTCAATAACTTCAAATGTTCATTTATTTATTAGTTCTTCTTTTAACTAAACCGGATCAAAGTCATTTATTCACTCTAATTTTTTTTTTTAATAAGGGCGGGTGCAGCTGCCTTCAAGCCTTAATTAATAAAACCGCAAAATACATAGGGGGACATAGTGCCTAAACCCTGGATTATAATATGAATTAAGAACTTCCTGAGATAATAACAAGAGTCTCAACTAAAACGTCCAATATATTCTAGCAAGCACCAACTAGCGAAAAGTGTTCTACATGCTACTCCTTTCGCTATACAATTGTGGTAACATACATGAAAGATAACTCTATAAGGAAGAAGCATCATTACCAATAGCACAACTTTCCCACTATGTTTCCACCAGAATATATATCCGGTGACACTTAGTTTTACCCTGCCACTAGGAGAGTACAACCATTTGACCAAGTAAGGAACTTGCCATCTACCTAGCTAGAGTAAACACATTACTGCCACTAGGAGATTGGGACCATTTGCCAATGCAAAGAACTCTCCCCCTACCTAGAGCAGACAAGGCACACAAAGTGCATAAATCGGCACAAGACCTACCTTGTCCTACCAAATTCTGGTAGTGACTTATTAACCCAGCTACTAACAAGTAAACAGAAAAATATTTAAATACTTTAAAAGAAAAAAAAAACCATCTTGGGCCTATAGAGATACCCCAGGCCCAAGACAGACCCACAACTGAACAAGGGAAAAAACTATCCAATTACTGCTCCCAGCTTAAGACAACTTCTACACCGGCAGCACAGCCGCCACCATCACACCTCCAAGCTTGTCCCGCCGCCGCAGCACTTGAACCCCGACACTGTCGCCGATAGGGAACAAGTAGAAGTTGTTCACCACCACAATCACACATCTCAAGAGCCCAAATCAGAAATCAAAGCCACAGCCTCTGTCGCCCTCCCCAATATTTATGTCGCCCTCCAGAAAGAAGATTCCAGCCAGCGCCACCGTCAAACATTGTGTTACGAGGTCTGAATCCAAGCCACCACTAACTTGGTTACTAACAGAATTGCAACCATAACCGGTCGAATCCAGTCACTCACTCTAATTTTATAAACAAAGATAAATTACGTAACTCTTAGAAGAAGAAGAAGAAAAAAAAAAAGACCCTGCCAAGCTCTCATCTATAGAAACAAAGCCTCTTTGAGGGACCTATAATGGCAAATTGGCATACTTGATAGGCACTTTCAATTCCCAACTGTAGTTAATAATGCACGTACTAGTTATCTTCTTTTTTGCAATGACGAATAAAGACATATACCTTGCTTTGTTGTCGGTCTTTAGCCTTAGCATCTATGTACTTGCTCTTTAGGACGTATATGAGACACACTAGTGACTAAATCTAAATCCGACTTTATTGCGATTTTTCATTTGGCTAGGTGGGAAGGAGAAAACTGATCAACTTTTCGTATCAATTTCTGTAGATACCTCTACTAGCATGACTAGTTTGCTATCTCACCAAGCATAAGTAACATCCTCTTTGGGACACCCACAAGCCACGGTGAGGCCCAACCGCTACTTGCATCTTGTAGCCCTATGTTCAAGCTATTCTACGGTATCCGGAAATGGCTAATCCCTCGCCGGGAAGCCACCTTCCCGGCCTTGCCAAGTTGCCTCCATAATAGGCCTTTCTAGACTAGAATAGTGTTTTTAGTCATCCCACATCTAAGAAAATGTAAAGGAGAAGCATTCCTTCACCTATAAAATGAATGCCTCCTCCCACTTAAACACCATCCCATTACACACTTTGTAATCCCCCTTTGGGCCGCAAGGCTCAACACACTAGTTAAACATTCAAGTGGACATAGTTTCTCGCTAAGGCAGGAAGCGAACCACTATACAACTCGTGTCACTCACTCTCTCTCTCTCTCTATCTCTCTCTCTCTCTCTCTCTCTTAAGCTAACTAGAGATCCCACGGATCACTAACGTTAACATTGGCGTCGTCTGTGGGAAGCCGACACACAAAGGCTTCGTCACCTACCATGAGCTAAGTCTGCTTAGCGGAACTCAAAGAAATTCTTCCCTCCTTCTTTGAGCCATTTCAAATTCATTGGTCACCCGTTTCTCTTTAGTCATTCTTGAGTCTTCATTAGTTCCCAGTGAGTTCATGTTTGAATTTGTGTTTCTTGCCGGCAACTTTTGCCAAGGCATGTTCAAACACTACTCCAGCGGTACAATTAGAGGAGAAATGTGCAGAAACTTGCAACTTAAAGGGCTAGTCAACTACAGTCAACGCCAGTCAAGGGCAAGTCAACGCCCATCTCAGAGGTCAACGCCAACCCATACTTGGCGATAAAATAAAAAAAAATTTGGTGATGAGTCACTCTGGACACCCAGAGGACTTCTCTAGGCACCCATGGCCATTCTTCAATGATCATCAGCGGCACACCTCCGTCGGCGAAAGCCAAGGTTACCGCTAAGCAAATGCTCCGCTCCGCCAAGCTTCACCGCTGGCCAAAACACCGCCGGCCAAAGGCTTCGCTCCACTGATGAAACCCGCTCCGCCAAGAACCCACGTTCTTCAAGCACCAAGAGCCAGGCCTCCGCTAGCCTTCATCCGCTAAGCACCACAAGCGGTAAAACTCCGTACAGTGCACCGCCAAACACCGTCCACTGCTAGCCATCACTCTGGCCAGAGCGCCGTTGACCAATTTCCGCTGCACCGCTTCTGATCAAACTTCGCTAGCTAGGCGACACTCCACCAGCGGCAGCAGCAAGCCCAGCACCTAGCGCGCACCAGCGGCACTGCCAGCTCATAGACCGGCCCCAAACCAACCAAACGCTCCTCCGCTGAACTTTTTCTCCGCTGACTCGAGCTTCTTCCGCTAGCCACCTCCTCTGGCAAAAGGCTCTGCCAACCACAACATACTCCACTGCTGCACTGTACACCGCCAGCCCAGGCATTAGTGGAGCATCAGCTGCAATCACAACGGACCTTCAGTCCCAGCAAAGCTTCACTCCCGGCGGAGCTTCAATACTCTGGGCAAAGTTTCAACTTTCTGGGCGGAGTCTCAACCTCCTTCATACCCAGAAAACTACTTTGGGCACCCATTCAATCTCGCAGTCCCTCCTTGCTGCTGGCTTCGTAACTGGCGGCCTCATGATTTTGATTTCTTGGTACGGATCTTCACCTAAACATTGATCAAAGCCTCGGGTGTAGCTCAACGTCTTCTCTCTGAAACAAACTAAAAAACAGATGAGTTTTCTTCAGTGCAGAGCTAAAGCATATAAATATGCCTATTATAATCGGCTACAGCATATATATTATATTCTCATTGCTTTGCAAAAGCACACACATGCCATGCATTTAAAAGTTGGTAGCTCGTGATGTGCATACGCATGTCCACAACTCTACATATTATAAGCCCATGCCATCTGTTAAGCATGCTAGTGCCCTGACAAGTCCATGAGACCATGACAAACACATATTCAATTATATTCCATTGTATTCACACTCGTGCTTACATTTGGTTTTTGGCAACCACATGGCTATTAAATAAACTTGTTATCTGCACATTTGGTGTTGGATAATTAAAGAGCTGACAAGGGCTCATGCTTTTGACCAGATACTTTATAGCCACCAACTTGTGTACACACATACACATATATATATATATATAGGCTAATGCGTCCATATATCCAAGTGGGTTTTATCATTGGCACATACAAATAGCACTTAGCTCACCTTTTAGTATTATATCCCAATTAATATATGCATGCCTGCATACACGTGCCTTCTCTATACGAGCATATCAATTGGCCATATGTGCTCTTAATCAACTGTATCACAGTAAGACTAGCTTATCAGCATAGATTTCAGTTATTTTGCTTGTTCAAGTGCGACCTTCTTGGTTCATAAACTAGCGGTTAAACAATCACACGTGTAACAAATATGTGCTATATACCCATGCTCTTATCTAAGCTCCATATGCCATGATCACACATTAGATCAATTTTCATCTTTCTGCTTCACTCAAATTCAAACATGATACAAGCTTGCATCTGTACATGCTCATGAAATTTTGGTCTCTCATGTCAAGTAGTACCATACATATTTGCGATGCAACATGATTCAGACATGCGTACGAGATTATATGTTAATCATCTACTTTGTGTTGTATTAGAGAAGCATAATCACCGATCACCCCTCTAATTAGCAAAATCATTATCCTTCTACGATGATGCTTCGCCGATGCAATGAACCGTCATGCTCGACATAAGATAAGTAACTATATTTTATCTTTTACGCTCTTTCAAATTGAGCTAATGCCATGCCAATCACATGCTTTTACTACTTCTAAGCATGACTACAATATATCACACTTGATATATCTTTACATGCTTCCATAACTTCTAAGCATGCCTACAACATTTCGTAGATTTGACAACACTTTCTAGGTCTCACATGCTAGATATGCAATGCTTCACATACCGATCTCAATGATCCTTTACCATATCTACAACAATGCAAAAAATGATATTAGCATCCACATTACAAGTACATGCTATACACATATGCCATGCTTCTATTTTAATTGCAACTCAATTAAATAAATTATGGGACACTCAAACAAAATTTTATTACTTGCTCTATTTGTTTGTCATGTTTCATACAAGCACAAACTTTACGAGTCTATGGTCACTGCCAAGCGGTAAGGCAGCGCCTCATAATGACAATGACTGCTTCGCGGCATTGCAGTCAAGTTTCTCCTCCGAGAAATAGTAAAGAGACTAGTTAACACAGCCCACGGCAGCCATTGATCTGGCAGTTAACCCTGACGCTTGGGTACCAAAGATTGGACTCGCTACCCAACACCCTCTACTCCGTGCAGCTCCCCCTCAACAAACAATTTACCGACCATCCGGAGGTCCGTCGTGGCTGGGGAGTGGGGGACTCCCTGGCGGGCCTAGCAGAGGCCCACCCGAAAGGGCAAAAGCGTTCGCACCGACCAATTCTAGATGGACGACGCACTCGCACTAATTATGCTTGATATACGGCACAAAGCTATGCTTTGGTATCAACCCGCAAGAACACCCTCCTTGACTGGGGACTTCAAGGACTTGTACATACAACCCAGCATAATTAGCAACGGTCACGCTCATGCCTCAGGGCATCACCTTCGAACTACCTGTTATAGCCTCGGCGGCATCCTCGAGCTCTCACGCTCTAGCCGCAGCGGTACCGCCTAGCTGTCGTGCTCTCGGCTCAGCGGCATCCTCGAGCTCTCACGCTCTCGCCGCAGCGGTACCGCCTAGCTGTCGTGCTCTCAGCTCAGCGGCATCCTCGAGCTCTCACACTCTAGCCGCAGCGGTACCGCCAAGCTGTCGTGCTCTCGGCTCAGCGGCATCCTCGTGCTCTCACGCTCTCACCGCAGCGGTACCGCCGAGCTGTCGTGCTCTCAGCTCAGCGGCATCCTCGAGCTCTCGCGCTCTCGCGCTCTCGCCTCAGCGGTACCGCCTAGCTGTCCTGCTCTCGGCTCAGCGGCATCCTCGAGCTCTCACGCTCTCGCCGCAGCGGTACCGCCGTGCTGTCCTGCTCTCGGCTCAGCGGCATCCTCGAGCTCTCACGCTCTTGCCTCAGCGGCACCGCCGAGCTGTCATGCTCTCTCCCCAGTGGCATCCCTGATCTTCCACGCTCATGCCCAGCGGCACCGCCGAGCTTTCCCGCTCATGCCTTCCCGGCACCCCCGAGCATCCCGCTCACGAGCTTCCGCTCACGCCTTAGCGGCACCCCCGAGCTTCCCGCTCACGCCTTCGCGGCATCCCCGAGCTTCCGCGCTCATGCCTTCCCGGCACCACGAGCTTCCGCTCACGAGCTTACCGCTCATGCCTTCGCGGCACCCTTGAACTTCCCACTCACGAGCTTCCCGCTCATGCCTTCACCACACCCCCGAGAGTCCCGCTCACGCCTTCGCGGCACCCCCGAGCTTCTCGCTCATGCCTTCACGGCATCCCCGAGCTTCCGCGCTCATGCCTTCCCGGCACCACGAGCTTCCGCTCACGAGCTTACCGCTCATGCCTTTGCGGCACCCTTGAGCTTCAAGCTCACGAGCTTCCCGCTCACGCCTTCGCGGCACCCCGAGCGTCCCGCTCACGAGCTTCGGCTCACGCCTTCGCGGCACCCCTGGGCTTCACGCTCACGAGCTTCCCGCTCACGCCTTCGCGGCACCCCCGAGCTTCCCGCTCACGCCTTCGCGGCATCCCCGAGCTTCCGCGCTCATGCATTCCCGGCACCACGAGCTTCTGCTCACGAGCTTACCGCTCATGCCTTCGCGGCACCCTTGAGCTTCCCGCTCACGCCTTCGCGGCACCCCCGAGCGTCCCTCTCACGAGCTTCCGCGCTCATGCCTTCCCGGCAACCCACGAGCTTCCCGCTCATGCCTTCTCCGCAATCCTTGAGTTTCCACTCATGCCTTCCCGGCAACCCTCGAGCTTCCCGCTCATGCCTTCCGGGCAACCCTTGAGTTTCCGCTCATGCCTTCCCGGCAACCCTTGAGCTTCCCGCTCATGCCTTCCTAGCAACCCACGAGCTTCCCGCTCATGCCTTTATAGGCAACCCACGAGCTTCCGCTCATGCCTTCCCGGTAAACCTGGAGCTTCCCGCTCATGCCTTCCTGGCAATCCACGAGCTTCCCGCTCATGCCTTCCCAGGCAACCCACGAGCTTCCGCTCATGCCTTCTCAGCAACCCACGAGCTTCCCGCTCATGCCTTCCCGGCAACCCCGAGTTTCCCGCTCACAAGATTTCCTCTCATGCCTTCCCGGCAATCCTCGGGCTTTACACTCATGTCTACTCGACACACCACACGTTAATGGAACATTGAATTCTTCTACCATTTGTCGCTTGCGACAAATTGAATTCTTTTCGCGTTCCATTAATACGGGCGACAATCAAACAAACACAAGCGTTCACGTATTCATCATTCACGAATTACAAACGCTTACCTTCGCAGCGTTCATACAACTTACATTTATCATATGCAATCCATGTGCTCACACGACCATACGCACTCTCGAGTTTGTACGTCATAATCCATCGTACTCGGCGCCATTCGCGTATATACATCAACATATATCACACACCCCATACGTTCGTATATGCCAACGCATATAAGTGCTACTCATATTTGTTGCCCAATGCAACGAGCATCCTACATATGCCTGTTTTTTGTCTTTGTTTTGCAGGTTAACGAGTCCCTTCTTGCTTACAAAGTTCGGGGACTTGTAGGGTCTCCGTGCCGCTCGGTTACTTATGCTTGATGACTTCATGGTTATAACTCCCCAACCAAGAAGCTCCTCTTACTTGGGGACTTCGGGGACTTGTAGATACCTCTACTAGCATGACTAGTTTGCTATCTCGCCAAGCATAAGTAACACCCTCTTTGGGACACCCACAAGCCATGGTGAGGCCCAACTGCTACTTGCATCTTGTAGCCCTATGTTCAAGCTACGCTACGGTATCCGGAAATGACTAATCCGTCGCCGGGAAGCCACCTTCCCGGCCTTGCCAAGTTGCCTCCATAATAGGCCTTTCTAGACTAGAATAGTGTTTTTAGTCATCCCACGTCTAAGAAAATGTAAAGGAGAAGCATTCCTTCACCTATAAAAGGAATGCCTCCTGCCTCCTCCCACTTAAACACCATCCCATTACACACTTTGTAATCCCCCTTTGGGCCGCAAGGCTCAACACACTAGTTAAACATTCAAGTGAACGTAGTTTCCCGCTAAGGCGGGAAGCGAACCACTATACATCTCGTGTCACTCTCTCTCTCTCTCTCTCTCTCTCTCTCTCTCTCTCTCTCTCTCTCTCTCTCTCTCTCTCTCTCTCTCTCAAGCTAACTAGAGATCCCACGGATCACTAACGTTAACAATTTCAATAGTTAAGATATCAACTGTCCATTCAGTATAAAATCATGAGGGTGTCAGGGCCAGCCTTTGATGCTCGTATGCATTTTTGTGTTCTTTCTCGAGGTTAATTCTCTAAATTTTACAAGAACTTAATTAAAAACAATATTGTCCATATTCAAAACCCTTTTTTATGATATATTGAAGGGAATTCGAATCCATAATCTAGTACACTCCTAACCCAATTTCCTACCCTCCCTCACTATTTGAGCTAAACCCAAAGGCTCCATATTCAAAATATTTACGAAAGTTTACAATCATAACAAATACTATTCAAACAACAAATTATAATCAAACTAATAGAGATAAGACAACAAGAAGTCCAAACTTGAATTTCATCACTACCAGCAAAAAGAACTCGCACTGATTTAATTCTCACAGAGTCTCACACTGATTGTTTCAATTGCTTTTGCGAAGCATTACACACTGATGAGCATTGTCGGTAAACATTACCAAATTCACACTGATAATCAGTGCACAATAAGCTTGAATGGACCCCACAATAAAATTTATCTTATTTTCATACACTAAACAGAAATATTTTAAAATAACATATATCTATGAAAATTTGAGTGTACAGATGTCTGTGTGAATAGCTCACACGAACATCAGAACCTGAAGTGTAGTACAGACGGAGATCAGTGTGAATGTGTAATCATCATTACCAAGAACATACGTTTTTGACTTCTACAGATTTCTGTTTATGCTACTTCACACAGTTTTCCATATGAAATTGATCAATTCATTCTTCTATTAAATCAATATAAGTTCTATCTCTTTCTTTCAATTGTCTACCAGGCACAAGTAGATCTAGATCTAAAAGTTTCAGAAGCATCACCATGGCCATTGCAGCAGCGACAATGGCTCTGGCCAGACCGACCTCGACTGCTTTGCCAACAACAACACACAGGGCCAACCGGCCAAATGGGTCTTCACTCCTTTCGCTGTTTGTTATTCATCTTCTTCTTCTTCAAAATCTTCAAGAGCTCTCATTCTCTAGTTCAAGCCCGGCTGCTGTATGTGCGATGGCCTCAAAGAAAAGCTTTGGATAGAGTGCTATCTGATGGCTCTATATCTTGTAAAGAAATTATATCTTGGAATATTCATATCAGCTTTTGTAGCCAATACTTTAATTGAATGGTCAGAACAGATCTCTCTTTCTCTCTTTCTCTCTCCCCCATTCCAGATCTCGACGTACGGGTTCAAAGCTTATTTCTTTCAGATCTCTTATCAGGATCTTGCAGGGATACTTCAAATGTAGCAGTGTTAGAGGACATTTTATTAAAGCCTTTGTCTTTGAGCTTTTTTAGTGAAATCAATGGAAGAAGCCCAGAATGAAGATAATATCATTTTGCAATTAAAAATTACAAAAATAAAAAGAAACTATCTTATACAAAATGAACAGAAATCGTTGGGTTTTGGAATTCTTCACACGGTTTTGTGAAATAATAGTGTATAATGTAATATACTAATATTGATCATCAACTCACACTGACTTATCAAATTTAATTTATTTCTGAAAAGTGTGTGGGGCCCGCATAAATGTTCACACAGACTTTTTTTTTCTATGCGGGGAGACCAATAACCACCCCCCTCAAATGCCACAGAAAAGGAATCTGTGAATGTAGGGTAGGCAATGGGCTATACATACAGATTTCAGTGAGTGTAGGGTGTAATACATACTGGTTGAAATCAGTGTGTAATGAGTTATTTGCTAGTAGTGTGCATACACACACACACTGTTGATGCCTAAATTCGAAGGGTCTAGTCAACGTTAGAGAGAGAGAGTATGAGACACAATGTATAGTGGTTCGTCTCTCGCCTTGAGAGAGACTATGTCCACTTTAATCTTTTACTATATGAGTTTGGGCCTTGCGGCCCAAGTTGATTACAAGATATAATGGAATGGGATGGTTTCTAAGTTGGAGGGAAGGTCCCTTTTATAAGTAAAGGAGTCTCTCTCCTATACATGTTTTCCTATGTGGGAGCCAAAAAGCTATTTTAGTATTCAAATGCTTATCATGGAGGCATCTTGGCAAGAGGCAAGGCCGGGAGGGTAGCCTCCCGGCGAGCTCTTGGTCATTTTCCACCATCATCGGATAGCTTGGATTAGGGGTCATCCAAGCTACCCTAAATTTTAGGGCGAGTAGGGTAGGGCCGAGTAGGGTCGGCCCAGGGCTTAAATATGCTAACCCTTATCCGCCCGAAAGGCCCGAGCCACTAGGGCCGAAAGGGCCGGCCTTCCGAATAGGGCCGTAATGGGCCTAAAAGGGCCTTAATTTGTTTAACAAAAAGAAATATATTACTTTTATTTTTTATCTCAAAATGTAGCTCTCAATGATTATATAGGTAATACAAGACTCATTATTTTTTGTGGATCATATTTAATATAAATATATATATTGAAATTAACTTATAAGTTATAACATTTATAAATATTAGTTGAGATGGTTATATTCAATTAACTATCTCTCTAAATCTCCCAAAATTAATTGTTGTTTAACAAAGGAAACAAAAATTAAAGAAAATAAAGCTTAGGAAATCAATTACAAAAAATAGATAAGTTGTATGTTATAGACTAAAGAGAAACATATTTAAAAAATAGAAAAAATAGAAAATTATTAGGGCTTAAAGGGCCGGGCCGGGCCATAGGGTAGGGCCGGGCTTCATTTGCATGACCCTTACCCTACCCTATTTGAGAAAGGGTAGGGCCGGGTAGGGCTTCGGCCCTATGGGCCGGGCGGACTAAATGATGAGGTCTAGCTTGGATGTTGATCTACGGGATCCATGCCTTGGTCGGATCCCACAATGGCTCGTGGGCCTACTACGAGGGTGTTATTTATGCTTGATGAGATGGCAAATTAGACATCCTAGTGGATGTATGTACAACTCCCCGAAGTCCCTAAGAAAGAGGAGCCTCTTGGTTAGAAAGTTATAAATATGATGTCATCAAGCATAAGTGACATCCAGGCGGCGCCCTGCCCCTATAAGTCTGAAAATGAGGACGTTCTGGGTCCCAAATACATATCCAAATCCGACCAGAATCCAAAATCAAGTTTGCCAAATCAGACATGACAAAGGTCCAGGCCCATTGGAATCTGTTTTGGGCACCCTAGCACCAACCCATCTGTGGGCACCCGAATGGCTGGGTATCCTTCCTGATTCGTATTGCCGTCCCACCGAGCTACTCTGCCACCCCGCTGCCAAAGACCGGCTGAGATCGGGCCGAGAATCCCATTGCAACCCAAAAGCTCTATCGCGAATCCACCTACCATTGCCCAAAGGGCCTAACCATAGTACCAACTACTGCACCCAAGAACCAAGAAACTGCCGCCTACGAGGATTGAATCGTAGAGCCACTATCCACTGCCGGAGCAAAGCAACGACATCCAGAAGCCGAAGGGAGTGAATCTTGATCTCAATACCTCTGCCCAATCGCCACCAATCTCTAGAACCCGGATCCCATGTATGGTTTGGATCCACCAGACCATCGCGCTGTAGTCCATTACCAACGCTGAAGCAGAGATCAGCACCAGCACAGACAAAACCCGAAGAGAGTGAATCCCATCGCCAAAACGACGGGTTATGGTACAACAACCGTATGGTTGGAAAGGAGAGATCCACGAGACTAGAGGACTCGCCAGCCAAGGACCATGAACACCATTGGCACAGGCCAAGGAAACCAGTCGGTAAAACCCTAGGGTTAGCCGCCGCAAGGAGGAGATAGCGAGAGCTCTCATATTTTTTATTTTCAAATTATAATTTTTTTATTCAAAGTTATCACTACTTGAAATGTATCATTCAAAGAAACATTTGGTATTGCATAATTGTCATCTGGATCTTGATTCTCTTCGATAGATAACCTAATCAAATTAGACTATGTTATATAATTCTTTTTTTTTTTTTTTGAGTGGAAGACGTTAATAGAACCAACACACACACCCATGCAGTGTATCCCAGCATAGCCAGACTAATCACTGCACCGCAGACGCACGAACCATTGGGTGTTTTAACTAACCCAGGTCCCTCAAATCTGCTGGCCACAAATCTGCTGGCCACGGCATAGCCACATTAGTTAATGAAATTCTGTGATAGGTTGGTCTTTCTGCTACATCAGCTGCCACGTAAGGTATTATGCAAGTGGTACCCAAAAGGTGATTCGCCTATCATTACTCTAGATGAAAGTGTAAGCAAAACACAAAAAAAATCAAAGGATTAAATTCAGTTTACACCCCTGAGGTATGGGGGTAACTTCATGTTAGTCCATGTGGTTTCAATTTAATTAGAAACACCCTTGAGCTTTCTAATTTCAGTCAGCCTTCTCCAATTTCTCATGCTCCATCCAAATTGAACATTAACTCTGATGATGGGACCCATTTAAGGGGCTAAAATTGTCATTTTAATAAAATAAAATTAAAAGAACTCTCGAAAAAAATATATCTTCTTCTTCCTTCAATCTCACTCTGACGTCCCTCTCTCTTCTCTTCTTTCTACTGCCGCTTGAACGAAATTGGCTCCGATGCTATTTGAGGAGCTCTTCCTCGTCCACCTCCTCCTGGTTCTGCTATGGTACAATCACCGGAGATAGCAGCTTCTACTCTCACTATCCTCAAATATCAATGACAAAAATGACGATGTTTCGATCAACGACACGTCGGCTGTTGGCTGCATCATGAGTTTGAAAATATATGCAAATTTGTGTGATGTTACCTACTCTCAAAATTAGGAGGTCAAGTTTTAGTAAAGGGGAAAAGTAAGAGTATCGTACTCAAGGGATTGAGTAACTCTACCCTAAGCTAGATTACCACGAAAATAAACCTAGAAAATATATGCAAAGTATACCTTTTTACAAGTTCAATAGGTTTGGCCCTTTGGAAGCCTAACTACCAAATAGTGATATTAACAATGGATAATAGTGAATCAGCTTTTGAATTAATTTTAACTATATTAAAATTAAAGTGCAAATAAAGCAAATTAAACTAACAAAGTGTAAGAGATTTGATCAAATGAGATGAAAGGGATTACAAGCATCACACCTAACCTCCTTCGTGCAAATTCTAAGGAACCAAATCTAACATGCTCATGCCAAGATGGAATCCCCCTCGGTTCTCTTGATTATTGAGTAACCAAGACACAATTATACTAGAGACTATATTTAAGCTACCCCTTGATTATCGGAAATAACTCTCCTACAAACCTTTTAGTTTCTACCAATTCCTTGATTATCGGATACAAGTAGACCTATGCAGATACAAGCTAAAATTCTTTGATTATCAGAAACCTAACCCACACCCACATGATAAGCCCAATTGTAAGGAACTCAAGCAACCTTATTTGATTATCACAAGATTACCATTTCTACATTTGCAACATGCTTTGGTTTACTAAGTTTGTCAAGCCTATCATACTTCCACGAAATTATCAACACTTAAAAACCTTAGGTGACAAATCTAAGAGGAATAAATAATGAACAATTAAACTAGCAAAGTAGAAATTCATGGCATGATCCATGTTAAATTTAACTACATAGTTTGTACACAAATTCGGCTAGGGCTAAACCCTAGCCCCAAAATTATTCTACTCACAACTCATAGTTCCATAAATTAAAGCCATAAACTTGTAAAGCATCAAGTAAAGAGAGAAAATAGTAGATAAAGGAAGGAATACCCACGGGTTTGGTTCCAAAAAGAACCAAACCATACCTCTAAGAACACTTTCTACCCTCCAAGATGCAAAATAAAGTGAGAAATGCTTCCTAGCATGGTATTTTTGGTTTCTAATAAGAGAAAGGAACCAAAAAACACCATACAATCAGGGCCGGCCTTGCCCAAGGGCGGGCTTGGCGACGGCCCAGGGCCTAAGTGAGAGGGGGGCACAGTTTTTTTTTTTTTTTTTTTAAATAAGGTTATATATATATGAAAAAAAATTATATATAGTATATGTCGACGGTAAACCAAAAAAAAAAAAATTGCTTTGTTCCCAAACGCAGTGTCTTCTTTTCTCCTCTCCTCACTTCGAAATGGTTTTCTCTTCTCCTCACTTTGAGAATTGTACACACAATTATAGCAGACGAATTTCAAGAGTCTCTTAACTCTCTCTAAAACTTTAAAAACAAACAAATTTCTCTTGAAATATTGGGGTTTCAATGGTTATTCAATCAAGCAATTTATTTTCATCATCTGTCACCTCCTCTCAATCTTTCTCTCCTATATTTTTCTCTTCTTCTACGGTGATCAGACACAATTTTTGGCATTCCATCGATTCAAGCTGCAATAGAGATCGATCAAAATAGGTATAGTTAAATTGGGTGTTCTTTAAATTATTATTATTATTTTTTATGTTGGGTGTTCTTCAATTTTTAAATTCGTTGAAATTTTGGACATTATAAGTTCTATTACTGGCATTTTGTGGTATTTGTTGATTATTCTAACAACTATTATAAATTTTTGTGCCTGTAATCTCAAAATCTCGACTATACTGTCACCGCTGATGTTCAATTTGCAGCTTTCAACATCCTTAGTCAGTTAGTTACAGGTTCAATCTATACTGAACACTAGAAGATCGCCTTTTTTTTTCCCCTACAATGGAATTTTTTTTTTCTTTATTTATTTATTTATTTTTTGCTCTCTTTCTCTACAAACATAGCATCTTTAGATGCATTAATTGGAAGTCAGAAGTTGCAGGTTGATATGTTGATGCATATGTCTTTACAATTGCTACATCGCAATCCTTGTTTTATTGTTCTGTGCTCGAATTTTTATCGTTTAAAGTTGTACTGTTTTACATATGAATATATATATATATATATATATATATATATGGGTAGTTAGGCACCAAATTTTTTTTTGCCCGGGGCATCAAAAACCTCAAGACCGGCCCTGCATACAATTCCACAAAGTCTCTTAGAAGTACGATGAGCAAGACTTGAATATATGAAACTAGAGTTGTGATTGATCAAAAGTGTATAGATACTTCTGTTTTAGTAAGGAAAAACCAAGAACCCAAGAAGCTATACACCTATCTCTACACAAAATTAAGAAACTATGAACTAAAGCTATGAAACTAAGAGAAATGTGTGAAGAGATGTGTGAGAGAGTGAAAGGAGGACATGAAAAACGTCCACAATGAGGGGAGGGTGTTTTTATAGGCCAAGAGTGATGAATGGAGGGTGGAGATCAAAAGAAATGAAAGGCTAGATGTAAAGAACAAATGTGTAAGCACAAAATGTGGATCTAGTCAATCTTTAACTCCACATGAAAATGACTTAGAAAGCCCATCGATATTTTGGTGGAGGAGATAAAGTAAGGGTAGGAGGGTCATTGGGAGACAAAGGTGTAAAATGTAAGAGGGGAACCACTTGTCATCTTTCAAATTTTGAATTTCAAAATAACCGATACCTAAAGTCTTCCTATATAAACTCTCTAATCCTACTCAAAAGCTGTTCCATGCCCTCCACACATGTCCTTGGCCAGAAATGGTCAGAATCTGGCGTTGACCTCCGTTGACCCATTTTTTGTCCTTTTGCGCACTTTCTTCTCATTTTTCCTTCAATTGAATCTCCACCGAGACTTCAAAATTGGCCTTCAACTTCTTCATACCAAATGTTCTTCGATAAGTGTAAATCATCTTGGTAAAATTTCAGGGCTTAGTTCACAATGGTTTGGCCAGAAATTTTGCCGGAATCCGTACAGGTCCGGTTTTGCAGTTTTCATCTTTTAGGCAGAAACTTGGACCTATCTTTTGAAGGTCTTCCACTCTAAAATAGCTCTTATAATATTCATAAATAATGATCCTTGGGATGTCTAGAATGAATTTGGAAAGTTTTAGCTCATTTGGAGTTTGTTTGGTCAGGCTGCCACTCCTCCTTCCTTGTCTAGCTTGCTTTCTCTAGCCGGAGTAGGAAAATGTGCTAAGGTTGACTTTTTAGTGCATTTCCATGCTTCTCCATCATTTCCTAGCATGATAAGGAAACCATAAGAAATACGTATAAATAAACACAAATGTTCAGCAAAAGTGCAAGATTAGGGAAATAATTACTAGGTAATTATAGACCTAACATCGGCTGTGTTTTTGGGGTCAAATTTGCTGTCCAAGATGAGCAGAAACCAGACGGTGGGCTAAAGAGCTCAAGACTAGCTACGAGAGGGTTTTAAAATGAGAATTTTAGGGTTTTCAGTGAGTATTTCATGGAGGTTTTGGAGAATAAAGATGAAAGAAGATTGATTGATCCACCGACTATGGTGTTGGAATTGAGTGAGGGAAGTGATGAATTCAGGTATGATGATCGGAGCACCGAAGAAGATGAAGTCGGATTTGAAAATGGACGATACAATGTAATCAATTCTTACTCTTTCAAGCTTTTTGTTATTTTTTTTGAGATTGTTGGTTTGTGTTGAATGAGCTTAAAGATGGTGACTTTTTTCATTTCTTGTTCTGGGTTTCGGCCTTTTTCTTTGTCGTGCATGTGAACTAGCTCTTGCTACTCTTAGGACGCCATCACTTTTCTCCAACATTGATGGGTATTGAATGATTTTTGATATTTGTTGGGCATGGTCAATCTGCAAAATAAAATTTGACCATTGAGGAATCAGAGATTCAGAGGAACATATTTGTTGGGCATGGTCAATCTGTAAACCCAAATCTGTAGATTTTCAGCATTGGGGGATCAACAATTAAGAGGAACAAAAAGAATATGAGTTTTTTGTTGTGGATTTTTTTTTGTCATGAAATGACCATTAGCCCTTAAAGTATCCCTTATTGTTAGAGTTAACGTTTAATTTGGACGAAGCCTGAGAAATTGGGCACGGCTAACTGAATTGGAAAGCTCAGGGGTGTTTCTGATTAAATTGAGACCACATGGACTAACATGAAGTTACCTCAGGATGGTAAACTGAATTTAATCCAAAATCAAAATTATGTAGTCTAAGCACTCTCAGACAACAGAATGGATTCTAATAACATTGTTTTTTGTAACACGTGTATGTTGACTGTTGTCCAGATTCATTTCCACAACATTTATCTATCAATTTAAGTTATAAGAAACAACATATAGTCACCAAATCTTCAAAGTTTAGTATATTCAGACGACAGTTTTTTATGATACCTCTATGGTTTGAAGTGATTCAAGCAACAGAGATTCTCCGTCGTTTGAATGGGCTAAGAGACGGCAGCCACCTACACAACAGAAATTTACCCATTCACATGATAAAAAATGGCCCTCGTTTGAAGCATTTGTTGGCATAGTCTAGTTATAACGTCTGAATTTTTTCAAGAATTAATTAGAATTTACTCCTGAAAAAATAGGGTGATTTTTAACTTCATACCCAACTTTCAAATTTTGTCATTTACATACCCAAAAGTTATCCATTACACAATTTCAGACAGGGATTAAATACTCTGTTAAAAAAAAATATTTTTTGTGCTGATATGGAGAGTTAACTAATGATGTGGCTATTATCTTATGACATGACAGACACTTAGCCCCACACAAAAGTGCCACATGGAAAAAATCTTAAAATAAAAACTTTGTGTTACTTGTCTCAACTTGCAGCATACAAGTCCTTGTCCTTGATTCTCTCTTCTTCAATGAGAGAAAAAGAAAGAAATTGAATAAAAAACAACAATGTAAAATCAAGATCTATAACTTCCCTAATTTCCAACAAATTCATCACCCACTCCTCTTCTTACCATCATCATCTTCTCCTCTTCAGCCTAAGTTACTGCAATATAGAGAAAAAATTTTGTAGGGCAGCTGTGCCACATGTCTGGTTCGGCTGACCAATCAGTGTACATGCAGGGGGTGTTTTGAGTGTTTTTGGTATTTTACTTTAATTAAGTAGAAGTAGTTTTGGAATACAATTAAATTTTCTAGGTTTTATTTGGGTAGCCGTATCTGAGACGTGACATGACTGCAGTATGTAAGCCTTTGTCTAGGATTTTTATCCTTGTGGCATGCTTGTCATCAAATTATGGACCAAGTAAGGCTAAATCAGAAGATAATCAAGTCAACACATAACAGATTTTTATTTAAAGGAATTGTTAACCCGGGTATGAAATCGTCTTACAGATTAAAGATTAAAGTTCGCGTATGCAAAACTGCAAATGACAAAATTTGAAAGTTGGGTATGAAATTGAAAATCATCCCTTAATTGTAATTAGTCCTTTTTCCAATCTACAGAAGTAATTAACAATGCTTTTTTTTTTTTTGAAAGGAGTAATTAACCATGCTTTAACTCTATAAAATTGGTACGCAGCACATTCTGTTTCCCTCACCATCCTCTATGAATATCATTTGAGAGAGAGAGAAAGAGAGAGAGAGAGAGAGAGAGAGAGAAATGGCTTCCGAAGCGTCAGAGAAGCCACATGCTGTTTGCATACCATACCCAGCTCAAGGTCACATAAACCCAATGCTAAAATTGGCTAAACTCCTTCACTACAAAGGGTTTCATATAACCTTTGTCAACACAGTCTACAACCATGATCGCCTGCTTAAATCCCGAGGCCCCAAATCCCTTGATGGACTTCCTTCCTTTAGGTTCAAGACAATTCCGGATGGCCTCCCTCCCACTGATGTCAATGCCACCCAGCACATACCATCCCTATGTTATTCCACTAGTAAAAACTGCTTAGCACCCTTCAGAAGCCTTCTTTCAGAACTCAATTCTTTGCCGAACTCCCCTCCTGTTACTTGCATAGTTGCTGATGGTGGCATGACCTTCACTCTTGATGTAGCCCAAGAGCTTGGCCTTCCGGAAGTTCTCCTCGAGACACAAAGTGCTTGTGGCTTCTTGTGCTACCTTCACTATGCCCATCTCATTGAAAAGGGTCTTACTCCCCTTAAAGGTATGGATCATCACTATTTTGGAAACACCTACTCTGTCCTAAACATGTAGAGTACTACAAGGTTAACTTCACCGTGTTTCTTTGATCTGCAGATGCCAGTTATTTGACAAATGGCTATTTGGACACTGTGATAGATTGGATACCGGGCATTAGAAGTATCCGTTTGAAGGACATACCGACCTTCATTAGAACCACAGACCCAGATGACATCATGTTGAAATATCTCGTGGTTGAGATGGAAAGAGCTCAGAGAGCGTCTGCTATCGTTATTAACACATTCGATGCGTTGGACCATGATGTTTTGGAAGCACTTTCAAGATTGCTACCACCTGTTTACTCCATTGGATCTCTACACCTACAACTCAATCAGATCCCAGCAGATAACGATTTGAAGTCAATTGGGTCAAACCTATGGAGAGAAGAACCAGAGTGTCTCGAATGGCTCGACTCCAAATCACCTAATTCTGTGATTTACGTAAACTTTGGAAGTATCACAGTGATGAAAGACGTGCAGCTGATTGAGTTTGCTTGGGGTCTTGCAAATAGCAACATAACCTTTTTGTGGGTAATTAGGCCTGATCTTGTTGCTGGGGAATTAGCAGTGCTTCCTCTCGAGTTTGTGGAAGAGACCAAGGGAAGGAGTATGTTGGCGAGTTGGTGCTCTCAAGAACAAGTGTTGAACCACCCAGCTGTAGGAGGGTTCTTGACACACAGTGGATGGAACTCTACGATAGAAAGTGTGTGCGCTGGAGTTCCCATGATATGCTGGCCCTTCTTTGCTGACCAACAAACAAATTGTAGGTTCTGTTGCAAAGAATGGGGTATAGGCATGGAGATAGATGGTGATGTTAAAAGGAATTACATAGAAGGCCTTGCGAGAAAGTTAATGGAAGGAAAGGAAGGCAAAGAGATGAGGAAGAAAGCCTTGGAATGGAAGAAATTGGCAGAGGAGGCCACCACAGCTCCCAATGGTTCGTCTTTCCTGAATTTGGACGAGTTGGTCAACCAGAAACTTCTTTCTCCTAAAAATTAGATTTGATTAAAATCTTCATGGATGTTTGTATTTGGATAATCTGAATAATTATTATTGTTCCGTGTTAGTATTGCTTATTGTAATACATTGAGTAATAAAATGTAGTGCCAAAGTTTTGCTCTCACTGTTCTTCACAATTCCCTGTTGTTCTAAAGATGATTGTTGGATATCACTATGTACTACAGGTGCAGATGGATCGATGAACTTTATGCCTCGTGTTGTATTTCCAACAGCTAATGTCATTCGACTCAATTTCATTGATTACATTTTTTCTATCATAGTATTTTAGCCTGTTGTATTATTTTCATCAATTTTATTTGGTTTCATTCGCAAAATTAGAGGTTTGATGAGCTATTGTTGACCTATGGATCCAACTCTGAACAATTTAAGACTCAGAAAGGAGTTTAAGAGAACTAAAATGACACTCACCAGTCACCACCATAACACCAATGTTTATAAACAGTGATAAAATATGGTCTTCAGGACTGTCCCCATTGCCTGCAACCTTCATATTTAGTTTGTTAACTTTGTTTCATCATTCATTTGGAGTAGTACGTGGCTACAAAAAACTTTGCTGTCCCATTGAATGCACGGATCCCACTCATTTACACCAATATGTCTAACAAAAAGTTGATGAGATTTGATGGCCTTCACCAAGATAGTTGCACCTGCTTTTCCTTCCTCATTTCCCTTTAAAATCCTCTGGTTCGTTCATTATTACACTGGAGGCGAGAAGAAGCTGACAATTACAAACAATAGAACCCAACAAAACAACGTTCCAACAAACACGTTTATTTTATTTTTTTATTATTTCAAAAATAAAAAATAAAAATCATTAGCCCATCCACCCTTATATACGTAAGTGAAAATGGAACTCATAACCTTTACAGTGTTAGATTTATAACTCACTAACATGTCACAGCTCACGGGCAAAAGTAGATTAATTTTGTTAAATATACTATTATTTTATATTAAAATTTTAAAATGACAAATAACTGAAACAAGAAAAAATCAAATCCAAAGACTATCTATCAAAACATCTTCGTGCCCTCTTTTCCAGATCAAAATCAAAGAAACAAAAAATCAAACCATCCTCCTCCTATATTCTTCCATTCCCTTAATCATTTTTCTTCTTCCCTTCCCTAGCTTAATCATTTTTCTTCCTTTCGCCTTAAGATAGAGACAATTATAGATGTAGAAAATCTAACATGACTTTGATGCTGAGGAAAGGATCGAGGTGATCAAATTTTATTTGGATTCAAAACAAGTCAGTAACTAACCCAGAAAGTCAATAACTTCAAATGTTCATTAATTTATTAGTTCTTTTAACTAAACCGGATCAAAGTCATTTACTCACTCTAATTTTTTTTTTTTCATAAGGGTGGGTGCAGCTCCCTTCAAGCCTTAATTAAAAAAACCGCATAATACATAGGGGGACATAGTGCCTAAACCCTGGATTATAAAATGAATCAAGAACTTCCTGAGATAATAACAAGAGTCTCAACTAAAATGTCCAATATATTCTAGCAAGCACCAACTAGCGAAAAGTGTTCTACAGGCTACTCCTTTCGCTATACAATTGTGGTAACATACCGGAAAGATAACTCTATAAGGAAGAAGCATCATTACCAATACCAATGGCTTCTCGAATATGAATATTGTATAGATATGAATGGATCAGTAATATAATCCTGAATAAATGTCAAGTAGTTGGTGCAGATACTAATAAAATAACAATGGATGAGAATGAATTATATTAGGAAGACATTTATAATAGGCTGGGCAACTACTTGATTAAGCTTGGCATTTGATACAATATTCATATAGTTAGAATTTTAATCTGTGTTCATTCTGTTAGTTTCTCATGGTGATTTGGGCATATTGTGCAGGCTAATTACAGGAGCATCAATGATCCCAGGGAGGAGATTGAAGCTCGCAAAATCAGGATGATCCACTCTTGCAACTCCTTATTGTGATGTGAAGCTAACAATGAGCCTTCGCTCTTCGCTCTCTGTTTCTCTTCACTTTTTTCAATTTTTTGGCTAAGTTGTACATGTGATTGAATCAGAGTTTTGTTTAGCTGAATCTGAGCATAACTGAAGCTTTGTTTGGCTAATTTTATGCCTAATCCAAGTTATCTGCCTATGTTAGTTCTGTTTGACTGATTTCTACGTTTAAGTTCTGTACCTATTTATTATTACACAGTGATAGTAGCTTTTCTATATCTATGTTAGTATCTTTTCAAGCTAATGTCAGTATCTTCTGTTTTCATTTTAATGGATTTTAAGTCAGTAGCTCTCTATAACTGCTATAGTGATTTTTCAACACAGTCATAGTAGCTTTGTATGTCTATGTTGGTATCTTTTCAAGCTGATGTCAGAAGCTGGTGTCAAGCATGATTCTCAATGAAATTCAAATTTTTTTTTTTTGTGATTTCGTATCAGAGTAACTTTTGTTACTAGTGACAGTAGTTTTTGTTGCAAGCCTTCGACATTGTAAATTTATAATTGCTTTAATGTTTCATAGTAGTTTTTGTGTTGGTTGGTAATAGCCTTTTCAGTCGGTGATAGTAGTTTTGTTAGTCTCTGGTAGTAGTTTTTTCAATCTTGCGAATAGATTTTTTTTTGTGTGGTAGTAGTTTTTGGTGTTGCTGTGAGTAGCTTTTAGTGATGGTTAAAGTAGTTTTTGGTGTTGGTGAGAGTAGATTTTTTGATATTGGTGAGAGTAGTTTTTGTTGCTGGTGATAGTAGCTTTTGTTTATGGTGATAGTTGTTTTTGTTGCTGGTGACAGTAACTTTTGTTTCTTATGTTGGTGAAAGCAGTTTTTGTTGTTGGTGGGAGTAGTATTTAGTGTTGCTGAGAGTAGTTTTTGTTGCTAATGACAGTAACTTTTGTTGCTGATGACAGTAGTTTTTGTGACCTCGCCGGAGAACTCATCAAAGTAGCTTTTGTTGCTGGTGACAGTAATATTTGTTGTTGGTGAGAGTAGCTTTTAATGTTGGTGACAGTAGCTTTTGTGACCTCACATAAGATTGCTGGAAATTTTATCAGAGTAGTTTTTGTTGCTGGTGACAGTAGCTTTTGTGACTTTGCCAGAGGTTGCCGGAAATCTCACCAAAGTAGCTTTTTTTCTACTGACAGTAGCTTTTGTAGTCGCCTGAAGTTGGCCGGAGTTGACCAGAGACCTCGCCGGAGAGGAGAGAGAGAATGATTGTTGACTTTTTACTCTAGTGGCATTTCTGTAAATATGTTAGTTTTTATATCCAAAATATAACACCATTTTTAATCTAGTGGCCTTATGGCTAAAAAAACATTCAAAGATGTACTTACATTAATTAACCCTAAATATGAGGGAATCTAGTAGTACCTAGATTTATCCATCTGTTAGCTATTTTAATGCCTCCGTCAATTATTCTGTTAAAGTATGGGTAAAATTGTAAATATTTAATATATTAAATTTTGTTTAAGTAAATCTCTATTTTGTGTTTGGCCCAAACTCTAGGTTACTTGACCCAGTGGTAATAGGGTTACATTAGAAGGATATAGATTCATATTCAATGTACGGTTACTTTCCTGTATGATTTAGATTATATGCATTGTAATCCTCTATATAAATAGGCCCCTATTATCAATGCGAACACACAGCGATTTTCTCTCAATTTCTGATTCCCTAAAACACGTTATCATCACGGAGGCCTAACCCTAGCCTTAAAAACCCTAAAGGCCGAAAAAAATACTTCACCGGATTAGCCTCGCCGGTGCTACCACCTTCCCCGCAATGTCCTCGCTGCCTCGCTACATCCCCTCAGCATCCTTGCGGCATCCTCGCAGCGGCCCTTGCAACGACCCAGCAGTTTCCCTGCACAACCCAGCCACCAACTTTGGCCACCAGATTCTGGCAACTTTTCAAGGTAAATTTTTCTAAAAGTTCCTGTTTTTGAAGTTTTTCATTCTTTTTCTTCTTTTCTCGGGGACTTGCAACCTTCCTTCTTCTACCCCCCTTTCTTCTTCATAGGGAAGACCAAAAGCCGAACTGTGGGGGTTCGTGCTCACTCCAAGCTTGGAGCTTGTAGAGTCCTCCAAACTTAGAGTTTGTTGAGAAGAAAACGATCGACCACATACATCATTGTTTCAATCTAATCAAAAACCCCTCTTGGAATCAGATTTTCTTGGAAGCGACTACGCTCAGGAAATCCCTAATATCTTGGAAGCGACTACACTCAGAAATTTAATAGTTTTTCGTGGTAGCCTTTTTCGCTCTGAAACTAACTCTAATCTTGTGCTGTTTTTCAGGATGAGTAACCTGAACAAGTTGAAATTTGTTCCACTGGAGACAACTGGCGCAGGATACCATAGATGGGTCCGAGATGTGCGCCAACATCTTAAGGCTGATGGACTTCTGGAAACCATCCAAGAGCCTAGTCAGAACGTGCTCTCTATTGAGCAAGAAACTGCTTTTGCAAATCAAGCTAAAGCCATAATTCTCATGACAAGGCACATGAATGATGCGCTCCAAAGTGAATACCTCAATGAGGAAGACCCAAGAAAGCTATGGGTAGAACTTGAGCAGCGATTTGGCAACTTTCGTGACTCCCTGCTTCCTGATTTAGAAGTGAGATGGCATAGCCTCCGCTTTTGTGATTTCAAGTCTGTGCTTGATTACAACTCTGAAGCTCTTCGAATCAAGTCTTCGATAGAGTTTTGTGGCAAAACCATAATGGCTACGATGTTGATCGAGAAGACTCTCTCTACCTTCCCTTTCTCTGCCCTGATGATTTCAAAGAATTATCAGATTGATGTGAATGCAGGACGTATCACAAGGTTTCATGAGCTCATTGGTGCCATGAACGTAGCTGAGAAGCACGACAATATCCTTGTAAAGAACTATAATGCTAGACCCGTGGGAACCAAGTCTATTCCAGAGTCTAACTATAGTTGCGCCCCCAAGGGAGGACGCAAGGAGTGAAACCCTAAGAGTAGGGACAATTCTGGACGTTCTGGTCCATATTCTCTCCCTAAAGAGGAAGGAAACCGCCAAGAGAGGAGTACACGGAACCGTGGAGGTCAACTTGTGAAGAGAGAGAGAGGCAGAACCTCCGGCCATGGTGGTGACGCCACCAAGAGCCATGGTAGTCCAAATCCCGCCCCAAAGGCGCCTCGATCAAGGGAGCCTGACCATAATGATGTTTGTCTTCGATGTGGATCAACTGGACATTAGGCAAAGGCGTGTAAAGCATCCCAAAATGTTGCAAACGCATACAAGATGTATCGTGAAGTAAGGAAGGCAAATTACATGGAACAAGAAATCAAGATGGCGATCTCGATCTAAGGGTGGAAGACTACAAGGATCAAGACCCAGAAACTGGCGATTTTGATTAAGTCTTTTTATTTTCCAAGAGATGTAGGCAATTGCCATATTATTTTTGTAGTAGATGCCAATGGTAATAGTCTTTCTTCAAAGTAGGCATACTCAATGTAAGTATGATGTCTAGGAAGGTTTTGAGATAAGTGGTACTTAAGCGAGCCTTGCTCCACTGACATCTCTCTACTCACCCAGTCACATTTGCATTGGAATTACCGAAAGGAGTTAGACGACTACCATTGTTTTGCATTAGCTAGTTTATTGGATTAGATTTTCATTGGTCAAAGAAACGATGATGTAATTCCGTTTGGCTTATTAATAAAAGTTGAGTTCTTTTCTTTATGACTCCTTTTTAATTACGAGCTTTTCTTTTAGGAATGGATGAACTTCAATGTCTTGCAGATAGTGCGACTACGCACACCATTCTACGACACAGGAAATTATTCTTAGAGATGTTGCCTACATATTCCTATGTGACTACGATGGCTGGGCCATAAGGTTTGGTTCAAGGACATGGAATGGCCCAATTCCTATTGCCAAATGGCACCTTAATTAAAGTCACTGAAGCTCTCTACGCTCCTAAGGTAAATCAAACCTTATTGAGCTTTAAAGATATAAGAGCCAACGGATTCCATGCGGAGACGCATAATGAGAACAGAAAAGAGTTCCTTTGCATTACCTCTAATGATTGCTGACAAAAGTGCATCTTAGAGAAGCTTATGTGTCAATCTAGTGGATTTTATGTCACTACAATTCGACCTATTGAATCCAATAATGTCATAAGAGAAGATCTCTTGGATTCTGACACATACTGGCTTTGGTATGACCGACTAGGACATCCTGGTAGTGATAAGATGCTCCGTATACTAAAGAATTACACGGACATCCATTCTTCAGAGTGAGAAGAAGCAAGAATCGAAAACTGATTCTAGGACTTAGTAAGACAACAACAACTGCATCTTCTAGCGCTGCAACTGTCTTGAGCACCAGAGGGCCGCCCACATCCCTTGTGAAAATGCCATGAGCGGCACCAACCATGAGCATGACTCCATGGTTGTTCCTTCCAATGGCCATGAAGCCATAAATACCAATTCCTATGGCTCCAATGCCATGATGGGAGATGTAGTCACGCATTTTGCTTCTAATAGTGCTACAGGCGCTCAGGTCCAACCAAAATCCTCATTAGTTACTTCTAAGGCCCCTCACTCGTTTTGCAAAGCCTGTTCCTTTGGGAAATTAGGACCGAGACTGTCCTACACAAAGGATCCTAAAATACTCATTCCGTTCTTATAAAGAATCCTCGGGGATATATGTGGACCGATTCAACCATCATGCAGACCTTTTAAATACTTTATGGTATTGGTTGATGCGTCGACACACTGGTCACATGTCGCACTATTGTCCACTTGAAATGCTGCTAATGCTAAACTCCTTGCCCAGATTATCCGTCTATGGGCTCACTACCCTGATCATCCAATTAAGTTAATTCTACTTGATAATGCTAGGGACTTTACATCGAAAACATTTGATGACTATTGCATGTCACTGGGGATTGATGTTGAGCATCCAGTTCCCCATGTTCATACCCAAAATGGTCTCGCAGAAGCCACTATCAGACGACTACAGATGATAGCACAGATATTGGTTATGCGCACCAGTCTCCCTGTTTCTGCTTGGGGATATGCAATATTTCATGCAGCAATGCTAGTTCGTCTACGACCCACTGCAACCCAATCTTACTCTGCGTTATAGCTAGTGATTGGGTACGAGCCTGATATCTCGCACTTACACATTTTTGGGTGTGCCATTTATGTGCCTATTACGCCGCCACAACATACTAAGATGGGTCCACAATGACGAATGAGGATTTATGTTGGATATGAATCTCCAAATATTGTCCGCTATCTTGAACCCTTGACAGGCGATCTCTTTACCGCTAGATTTGCGGATTGTCACTTTGATAAGACAGTCTTCCCATCATTAGGGGGAGATAAGAACATAAATGTTTAACAGGAATGACACGAATTGTCGTGGTCTGTCCCCACTATGTCTCATCTCGATCCTCGTACCGCACAGTCCGAACTTGAAGTGCGAAGAATAATCGAGCTCCAGAACGTAGCAGACACTCTGCCTGATGCGTTTTCTGATGTTGCCAAAGTGACGAGATCACACATACCTGCTGCAAATGTGCCTGCAAGGATTGATGTCCGGAATACTGGACATAACGCCACTCCTGTAACACCAAGAGATGGCATCATTGCCCAGAATGGCAATGATGTGGCATTCATGGCCGCAGGTCCAGCAAGCAAGAGCGGTAGACCAATTGGTTCGAAGGATACTCGCCCTAGAAAGAGAGCGAATGAGGCACAAACAAATCCTTTGATCATCGATACTCAAAATCTGTCCCATGAGAATGTTCCGAATTATGGTTATGTTTAAGAGACATCATTGGGGGACGCCTCAATGTCAGAACCTATCCCTGAGAACGTAGAGATCTCTATAAATTACACTAGTGTACATGGGACGTGGGAAAGAAGCTCCATCATCATTGATGATGTATTCACGTATTCAGTGGCGCATGAGATTATTGAGACCGATGACATCAAACCACGCTCCGTTGATGAATGCCAACATAGAGCCGATTGGCCAAAATGGAAAGATGCGATCCAGGCATAACTTGATTCTCTAGCGAAAAGAAAGGTATTTCGAAAAATCGTGCCAATACCGCCCAACACCAAACCAATTGGTCACAAATGGGTATTCGTTGAAAAGCGTAATGAGAAAAACGAGATTGTAAGGTACAAAGCTCACCTTGTGGCGCAAGGCTTCTCACAACGCCCTGAAATCGACTACGAGGAGACTTATTCTCCCATAATCATTACGTTCCGCTACCTTGTCAGTTTGGTAGTTTCTGAAAAACTGAACATGCAGCTTATGGATGTGGTTACTGCGTATCTATATGGGGATCTAGATACAGAGATATACATGAAGATTCTAGATGGAATTGAGTTACCCAAATCAAGTGGCTCTAAACCACGGAGCCCATTTGCTCTAAGATTGAAATGCTCACTATATGGATTGAAACAATCCAGACAGATGTGGTATAACCGTCTAAGTGACTCCTTGATCGGAAAGGGATATGTCAACAATGAACTATGCCCATGTGTGTCCATAAAAAGGACAAGTTCCGGATTTGCAATAGTAGAGGTTTATGTCGATGATATGAACATAATTGGCACCCTTAAAGGGTTAAGGGAAACCACTGAACACTTGAAATCCGAGTTTGAGATGAAAGATCTTGGGAAAACACGGTTTTACCTCGGTTTAGAACTTGAGCACCGTAGAGATGGTATCCTGATTCATCAATCAGCTTATACCGAAAAGATGCTTAGGCATTTCAATACTGAAAAGATTAAGCCTTCAAGCACCCCAATGGTCGTCCGTAGTCTTGATCCAAAGAAGGATCCATTTCGTCCAAAAGATGACGATGAAGAAGTGTTAGAGGTAGAAGTGCCCTACCTAAGTGCAATAGGCACATTATTGTACTCGGCACAATGCACAAGACCGGACATCTCTTTCGCTGTGAACTTGTTAACTAGATATAGATCTGCACCAACATGATGCCATTGGACTGGTGTTAAAGATATCTTTCGATACCTAAGTGGTACGATTGATATGGACTTGTTCTATCCCTACAGAGAGATTATGGATTCGGACCCATCACACACCAAGAACGCCGCCAACACTGGCCTGCGTCCTCTATCCCCATCCCAAAACGATGTAAGTGTTTTGGCAGGTTTTGCTGATGCTGGGTACCTCTCTGACCCACACAAAGGTCGCTCCCAAACTGGTTATGTATTCACTATAGGAAAGACTGCGATATCCTGGAGGTCTACAAAGCAGACCTTAGTCGCTACCTCTTCGAATCATGCAGAGATTATTGCTCTTTAAGAAGCAGTTTGTGAATGTATATGGCTTTGATCCATAGTTACACATGTTCGAAGCAATTGTGGTCTGAAGTCTACCACAGATGAGCCAACGAGCATTTATGAGGATAATGCTGCTTGCATTGAACAAATGAAGCAAGGCTACATCAAAGGCGACAACACCAAGCACATATCGCCTAAATTCTTTTACAATCAGCAACAACAGAAGCTCCTCAAGATCATAGTAAACCAGGTTTGATCAGAGGACAATGTGGCAGACTTGTTTACTAAGTCATTGCCCAAATCCACGTTCGAGAAACATGTGGTAAGGATTGGCTTGCGGAAATTATCTGAACTCTCATGATCGTAGTCATCAGGGGGAGATGTCTACATGTTCGTCTCGAAGCGTGAAGGGTGTGTTGTCCTCTTTTTCCCCTTTGACCGAGGTTATTTTTGTCCCACTGGGTTTTTGTTACTCGACAAGGTTTTTAGTGAGGCAACGAGAGAAGAACCGCGTTTGGGCAACACAAGGGGGAGTGTTCAAGTAAATCTCTATTTTGTGTTTGGCCCAAACTCTAGGTTACTTGACCTAGTGATAATAGGGTTACATTAGAAGGATCTAGATTCCTATTCAATGTACGGTTACTTTCCTATATGATTTAGATTCTATGCATTGTAATCCTCTATATAAAGAGACCTCTATTATTAATGAGAACACACAACGATTTTATCTCAATTTCTGATTCCCTAAAACAAATTCTATAATTGTAAATATGAATGAAAAAACTATTTTACCCAAACTATTTTACACACATGAGTGTCACATGACTGCCACGTAGGCATTTTTAATGGAATAATGGACGGAAATAATATAAGGGCTAACGGAGATATAGTAAAGATACCACTAGACTCTCTGAAAATTTGTAAGTATCAAAAAGTGCATTTCGTAATAATTCAGGTACCATATGAGGATTTTACCCTTTTTTTAATTTCAAAAATAAAAACCCTCAGCTCACTCACCCTTATATACGTTAGTGAGAATGGAACCCATGACCTTTACAATGTTGGATTTATAACTTACCAACATGCCACAGCTCACGGGCAAAAGTAGATTAACTCTGTTAAATCTATTATAAATTTATACTAAAATTTTAAAATGACAAATAACTGAGACAAGAAAAAATGAAATTCTTCCTTTCGCTTTATGATAGAGACAATTATAGATGTAGAAAATCTAACATGACTGTGATGGTGAGGAAAGGATCAAAGTGATCAAATTTTGTTTGGATTCAAAACAAGTCAATAACTAACCCAGAAAGTCAATAACTTCAAATGTTCATTTATTTGTTAGTTCTTCTTTTAACTAAACCGGATCAAAGTCATTTACTCACTCTAATTTTATTTATTAATTTTTTTTATTAAGGGCCGGTACAGCTGTCTTTAAGCCTTAGTTAATAAAACCGCAGAATACATGGGGGGACATAGTGCCTAAACCTTGGATTATAATATGAATCAAGAACTTTATGAGATAACAACAAGAGTCTTAACTAAAACAATGTATTCTAGCAAGCACCAACTAGCAAAAAGTGTACTACAGGCTACTCCCTTCGCTATACAATTGTGGTGACATACCGGAAAGATAACTCTATAAGGAAGAAGCATCATTACCAATAGCACAGCTTTCCCACTATCTTTTCACCGAAACACAAATCACGTGACACTTAGTTTCACCATGCTACTAGGAGGTTGCGACTATTTGACCAAGTAAGGAACTTGTCACCTACCTAGCTAGAGCAGATACATTACTGCCACTAGGAGGTTGGGACCACTTGCCAATGCAAGGAAATCTCCCCCTCCCTAGAGCAGACAAGGCACACAAAGTGCATAAACCAGCACAAGGCCCACCTCGTCCTACCGAATACTGGTAGTGACTTATTAACCTAACTACTATCAAGTAAACAGAAAAATAATTAAATACTTTTAAAGGAAAAACAAACCATCTTGGGCCTAGAGAGATACCCCCAGGCCCAAGACAAGCCCACAACTGAACAAGGGAAAAAACGATCCAATTACTGCTCCCTGCCTAAGACAGCTTCTACACTAGCAACACAACCGCCACCATCACACCTCCAAGCATGTCGCACCGCCGCAACACTTGGACCCCGACACTGTCGCCGATAGGGAACAAGCAGAAGTCGTTCCCCACCACCACAATCACACACCTGAAGAGCCCAAATCTGAAATAAAAGCCACTGCCTCAGTCCCGCTTCCCAACCTCTTTGTCGCCCTCCAAAAAGAAGATTCCAGCCAAAGCCACTGTCGAACATTGTGTTACGAGGTCCGAATCTAAACCACCACTTGTTTGAACCCAAAATAAGCATTTTGACCTGACAAGGCGTGTCTTGGAGAAATTGAGTCAATGTCAGTGACTCAAGCTATATATTGTCGACAAGTTCGAAATATATTATTAGGAGGCTAAATAAAGCCTACCTACAGAATTATTGAAGATTATGCAAGCTGCAAGAATGCGAATATTCATACTCCATTCAATTAAGGAATATGACATGCACATGGGGAAGCATTCAACTACATTTTATGGTGGCTTAATTGGAAAACCTATCACAATTCCATTAGTGTTTAAGTGCTTAAACCTAACAATTCCATTAGTGTTTAAGTGCTTAAACCTAACAATTCTATTAGTGTTTAAGTGCTTAAACCTTACAATTCCATTAGTGTTTAAGTGCTTAAACCTAACAATTCCATTAGTGCTTAACTGCTTAACCCATCATGATTTGTTTAAGGCCAACCACTATGGCTTGGTAGCCTATATATAGAGGCTACAATGAAGTAACAAGACCCAATTCATCAACTAATCTCTACGACTACTCAGGTCTCTCCAGAGAATCCCTCTATTTCTCTTACTAGTGATCACACTCTAGTCCTAGTCTCCTCAAGAGCCGAATGTCAGTGCCACCAAATCCTCTATCAACGTGCTTCGGTCCTAGTCTCCTCGAGAGCTGACTGTAGTACCGCGACCACAACGGTTACTGAACCAGCCAAGCAAGGGTAACGCCCTCGCAAACCAGTCAAGCTAAAGTCACGCTTTAGCAAGTTCTCCCCAATTCCCAGTGATTTTTGCTCTGCTCGATCTACGACGTTGAGTATCGATTGTGTGATCTTAAAGAAGCTTAGCAAAAGTCCTCACCACGAGACACAAAGAATCTCACGACGAGGTTGGTGCTCTCCTCATCTACAATCGCTCCAAAGAAGTCAGGTCAAGGGACACCCCCGACGACCGCACCCGAACGGTGCTGGCACGCCCCCGCAGAAAAGAGACTGTTGACCAGCTACAAAAGAAACTGGAGCCAAACACCACTAACTTGGTTACTAACGGAATTGCAACCAGAACCGGTCGGATCCAATCACTCACTCTAATTTTATAAAGGATTAAATTCATTTTACTCCCCTGAACTTTAGGCCTAAAATCAGATTGGACCTTCTTTCTGAAAATCGATTACGATGGTCCCTATACTCTCAAATGACATCACCCGAGTCCAAAATTTGAATTTGGCTCGAAACATGATGTCAGCTGCTGAGTTAGAGCCGACATGGGGGCCCACAATGAGGGTAAAATGGACATTTCAAGTTTTTCTAATTTTTCCTCTCTTTTTTTAATTTTTTTCTCTATATTCTCTCTCTCTCCCAGATCTACTCTCTCTATCTCTCTCTCTCTCTCTCTCTCTCTCTCTCTCTCTCTCTCTCTCTCTCTCTCTCTCTCTCTCTCTCTCTCTCTCTCTCTCTCTCTCTCTCTCTCTCTCTCTCTCTCTCCCGGGTTCGGGATAAACCGGCAATCGACCTACAACTTCAAGTAATCGCCACAAGACCCACAGCGGCTCTACGTCCCTCCTTTCTCCTCCTCCTCCTCCTCCTCCTCCCGCGCTCACGACCACGACAATTACGAAGACACCGACCTCGACAACATCGATTACGACGACATTGAAGCCGGAAACACTTACGGTAACGGCGCAGGAGACACCGGCTGTACATACTGGGGAAGTCTCAACTAAGTTTGGCACTATCGGCTGGGCCCCATCGGTACTCTCAGGTACTATGCCATGGGCCGGGTTCACGACCCACCATGGCGGGGCTCATATGGGATGCCACACTAGGCCCGGGGCAAGGCTAGCACAGCCCATCTATTTACACAACAAGAGGGCTGATATGGCATCAGAAGAACAACCTGTGTCCCACATCGAGGATAGGGGAGACTCTTTTCCCATGGTCGAGTATAAAGACATTAGCACAACCACCTTTTATGGGTAATAACTCTGTCTACTATTTACTTGATACACATCTATTAGTTTCTCACTCAGGCATCGGAGAGGTGTAAATCGTCCGGTACGGTTTACCCCTCTAATGTTGTGTTCTTGATACAGGATTTAGGAGTTGGATCGGTACCCCAGGCGGTATAGCATTCTGTGTGAGATACCCGGAGAAAGCCACCAGAAACATTGGCGCGCCAGATAGGGGTGAATCATGAATGAGCCAGAAGTGGCAGGAGAGGGTAGAAGTGTCGCCCGGGCACTGATATTCTCTCTGGGAACTTCGTCGGCAGAAGCGCCCAGTGTTCCAGGAGAAATGCATGGTCTCGGATCCTTGGACCCGATAGTCTCGGATCGAGTGACTTCGGTATCGGAGTTGGAGTCTCTGCGAGCTGAGATCGCAGCCTTCAGGGAACAATCCAGGATCGATCGGGAACAACAGAGTACCGATAGGGAAACAAACCGCCTTGCGCAACAGAGAATGCAGGATTTGGAAGATGGAAACACAGCACTGGCCTGAGCACTGGACAGGAGGCACCAGCACAACGAGGCACTCACCCAGGCCCTGGCTAGAGCATACTAGTTAGCAACAGGCGTGAACGCCACCCCGATAACAGGAGACCCCAACACCGCCCCAGCACCTTCTACGGAGGGCGGTCAACGGATAATCCAGATACCGGTAGACTTATTCCCAGAAAACTTGAGGCATCTGCCACCACCACCGTTACCACAGCCAGTTCACAATATCCCACCGGTAACCGATGCAAACACGGCATTACTTGTGCAAATGAGTAACTCTTTGCATGCCCTGCAGGCAAGGGTACAGGCCACTGAAAATAGAGACACCTGGAGAGCTATGACCACTTACGAGGACCGCCCGGGTCCTTTCACCCAACAGGTTAGAGGAGCCATTCGAGCGAATACATCGAAACCACTGAAGATTGACTATACGGGAGTTGGAGACCCCTACCAGCATCTACAGGCTTTCCGATTGCAAACAAGCGCCAAGGGATATACGGATGAAGTGTGTTGTAATATGTTCCAGGAGACCTTGTCAGGGGAGGCTTTGAGTTGGTTCTACGAACTGCCGGTCGGTTCTGTAGGGAATTTTAAGGAGTTAGCTGACAAGTTTGTAGCTCTATTCATCTTACGCACTGATGGGATACACACACCAAAGGGCCTGTTAAAGGTCCAGCAGGGAGAAAATGAAACTTTGAAGTCTTTTGTAAATCGATGGCAGGCGGCTACCGCTAAATGCCGGGACCTTAATAAGGAACTGGCTGAGCTGGCTTTCAGGAGGGGCTAAAGACGCGGAGAATTTCTCTACGGGATCAACCATAATCCTCCAGCTAACTACGACGAGTTGATGGCCACTGCCATCAAACACGCCCAGGCCGAATTTGAAACATACGGGGACACCCCCAGACCAGAGCTAAGATTTTCCACACCAGCCTCGACGGTCAGGGATGAGCCACGAAAGAGGGAGTGGGTCCATAGTCATGACAGGTCACCCCATACCTCGAACAAAAGAAGCAAAGAGTCCTCGTCCAGGTCTAACAGTTACGAGACCACTCACCCTCACCGGGAGCCGAGGGTACAGCAGGCCCCGCGGATACCACCACCACCCCGGTATGAGGTGTTCACAATCCTCAACGCTTCAAACAAGACTATTTGGAACGAAAACAAGGATGAAATACAGGGACCACCCCCAAGGAAATTCCCGAAGAGTAAACGTACCCATCAAGATACCGGAAAATTCTGCACTTATCATGAGGATGCTGGACACAATACCAATCTCTGCGTTGCTTTAAAAAATACAATCGAGTCCCTCATCCAAAGGGGCAAGCTTCAACGATACCTACCTGCTAAGGAGATAGGAGCTATAGACGTGTACGGCCAGATCTTCACGATTCACGGACTACACAAACCTCAACCGAGCGTGCCCTAAGGATAGCTTCCCGCTCCCGCGAATTGACCAATTAATCGACTCCACGGCTGGGTACCGGTTACTTAGTTTCATGGATGCGTTCAGTGGGTACAACCAAATTCGAATGAACCCGACAGACGAGGAGCACACTGCCTTTACCACAGACAAAGGTCTCTATTGCTACCAGGTCATGCCTTTTGGGTTAAAGAATGCAGGTGCCACTTATCAGCGACTTGTCAACTCCATGTTTGAGGAGGTTATTGGTACTATCATGGAGGTATACGTGGACGATATGCTGGTAAAAAGTTTAACTCCGGAGGATCACGTAACCAACTTATCAATCGTCTTCACCATCATATTGCGCAATGGTATGCGGCTTAACCCACAGAAGTGCATCTTCGGGGTCGAGGTAGGAAAGTTTCTCGGGTACATCATTAGCCACAGGGGAATTGAGGCCAATCCGGAGAAGGTGCAGGCTATATTAGACATGGTATCCCCAACCTACCGGAACGAGGTCCAATCTCTTACAGGCAAGGTGGCCGCCCTGTCAAGATTCATCTCCAGGCTGACGGACAAGTGTACTCCTTTCTTCAAGTTGCTAAAAACCCAGCACGTCGAGGTAATAGCCTGGACAGCTAAGCACGAGGCTGCTTTTCTTGGCTTGAAGGCATACTTATCAGAGGTACCTCTACTCTACAAACCTGTTCCAGGAGAAATGCTCTACATATATCTGGCGGCATCTTCAACAGCTGTGAGCTCAGTTCTGATTAGGAAGGACTCCGATTGCGAGTACCCAGTGCACTATGCTGGAAAAGGTTACACTGGTGCAGAATCCAGGTACCCGGACATTGAAAAAATGGCATTGGCCCTCCTGGTATCAGCCCGGAAGCTTAGACATTACTTCCAAGCACACTCAATCACCGTTTTCACTAATCACCCATTGAGGCAGGTTTTGCAGAAACCAGAGACATCGGGCAGGTTAATTAAATGGGTCATCGAGCTGGGGGGTTCGATATCAAGTACCAGCCCCGGACAGCTATTAAGGGCCAGACAGCGGCAGATTTTATTTCTGAGTCAATTCCCTCCCATAACCCACCCTTGGAATCACCTGAACTACTAGCCCCAGATCCACCTCCGCCAAGCACTTGGCGATTATACGTTGATGGCGCGTCCAACAAGAAAACCAGTGGAGCTGGTATCCTGCTAATTAGCCCGGACGATCAAGTCTACGAGTACGCCCTCAAATTTGCCTTCAAGGCATCCAACAATGCCGCAGAGTACGAGGCACTCATAGCAGGTCTGCAGATCGCTCGGGAAGTAGGGGTGCAGCACCTTAGTATCTTCAGTGATTCTCAGTTAGTCGTAAACCAGGTCAGCGGTAACTTCGAGGCAAAGGAGCCCCACATGTCCTCTTACCAGGCCTTAGCTCGGGCATTAGTTCAGAGATTTACCTCCTACATTTTTACCCAAATACCGAGGGTAGAAAACGACAAGGCAGACGCCCTTGCTAAGCTTGCATCAACTTCTCCAAGTCCTACCTATGGGGCCACTAAGGTCGAAATACTCGAAAGACCTAGCACTTCTAAAACGGTGTCAGAAATATTTACGGTGGATCACACAGCTTCATGGATGGACCCAATTTTGAAATACATGGTCGACGGCCTAGCACCGAACGATAAGGTCGAGGCCAGAAGACTACAGTTAAGATCAGCTCGATACACGATCATGAATGGCAAATTGTACAGAAGAGGCCACTGCTTTCCCAATCTGAAGTGTGTAACACCGAAGGAAGGTCACAAAATAATGAAGGACATACACGCTGGTGTATGCGGTAACCATGCCGGAGCCCGATCTCTTGCACATAAGACCCTAAGGGCAGGATATTTCTGGCCAACCATGTCGGCCCTAGCCCAAACAATATCCAGTTCTTGCCACAAGTGCCAAATGTATGCAAATATCCCAAGGGCACCGCCCATTGCCCTCTCCATCCTCCTTGCACCATGGCCGTTCTGTCAGTGGGGTTTGGACTTGATTGGTAAACTTCCCACAGCAGTGGGACAGTTCAAATACGCCATTGTCGCTGTGGACTACCAAACAAAGTGGGTGGAGGCAGAACCTCTCGTCACTATCACCACGGAAAAGGTCAAAAACTTCCTATGGAAGAACATCTACTGCAGGTTTGGAGTCCCGGACACCATAGTCACCGACAATGGTACCCAGTTTGACAATGATGAGTTGAGGGCTTACACAGAGAACTTGGACACCAAGATCCTCTATGCTTCCCCGGCTCACCCCTAGACCAACGGTCAGGTCGAGGCTGTCAACAAGATAATCAAGAAAATACTGAAGAAGAAGCTTGACGAAGCCAAGGGTCTTTGGGCTACTAAACTACCGGAGGTTTTGTGGGCTATCAGGACCACGACAACGGAGGCCACCGGAGAGACCCCTTTCTGCATGGCTTTCGGATCAGAAGCAGTACTCCCTATTGAAACACAAATCCAGAGTCCCCGGATCGAATACTTCGATGCGGGTACCAACTCAGAAGGCCTACACCTCGATGCTGATTTACTCGAGGAACGAAGGGATGTGGCACACATGCATAACTTGGCAAACAAGCGGAGGATAGCTCATTATTATGATGCCAAGGTGTAATCCCGGACACTGAAGTTGGGGGACTGGGTCATGAATCAAGTCTACCCAGAGCCCCGGGGACTGGATCCATCCTGGACAGGCCCTTACGAGATCATTGAAGAGGTAGGCCCCGCAACCTTTTTCATCCGGGACATGAACGGGGTCGTTTCCAGGCATCCATGGAATACCCAGCGTCTGCGGTACTATTACAAGTAGCTCCGGGAGCATCTTGTCCTAGCTTTTGCTTTTTGACCATACAGCTATGGCAAGCTACCCATCAGGTACTCATTCTGTATTTAACCACCATGTGGTATTTGAATGGAAAAATGAATTATTCAGACCATTTCTAGCATTTTTTTTACCTACCCCGGACATTCCCGGACATAGCTACTGTCAGTTACTCTATTCCGGTAATAAGTGATGCAAGCAAATGCTTAAGGTACGAAATCCTAGAAATTTTAATTCCTTTCCAATTCCCATTCAAATTCAAAAATTTCCATTCACAAAAAGCCTGGACTACCAGGCACAGGAATTAGACAATTGTTCAAAACGGATAATTTCTACACACAAAAAAAAAAAAAAAAAAAAAAATTTGTAACTACTGCTCGGCACCGGTACTCTGGGATCCACCGGCACCAGACTTGACCGCCGCGTCCTGATCTTTCTTCCTTTTCTCAAGAAGACCCCGCCTGAATTTGGCTTCATTCAAGTACCCGGCCGCCACCCACTCCTTGAACTTCATGATGACAGCCTTATCTTGAGCAGCAGTTAGCATAGCAATGAGCTCTTGGGAGGACTTGTACTCCTCCACGGCCTCGTGCTTCTCCATGGGAAGGCGATCCTCCAGGTAGTCTGCCTTCTCCTTCCATGACATGGCAGACTCTGCAGCCTTTTTTTCAGAGTCCCGAGCACTTTTCACCTCTTCCCGCGCCTCAGAGATTTCACCCTCAAGCTCCACGATTCGCTGCTTAGCCGCGTCCATCTCAGCAATCATTGAGTCCCGCTCCTTCTCCAGCTTGGCCTTCTCGCCATGCAGATACTTCACCTGCCCGGAGAGATTGCTAACCTCCTCCTTCAGGTGAGTATCTTCCTCGCTGGCATCAATCGGGTACACATTGAAGAGTGCCTGCAAACACACCGATTAAAATATATATACAATAATAATCGGTTGCAAGGGTAAAGCAAAACCATACCCGCATCATGGATTCCCGGGCGAGACGGCGATTCTCTTTGGGTGTATTGTCCTTGGCCCGCACCCGGTCGAGGTCAATGTCCTTCAGGTCACTAAGCATGGACCGCACGAACTTTTCATCAGCAACCCCGTACTCACTCAACAGCTGCTTGATAGGCTTCTTAGGGATTACCGGAATGGCAGGAGACAACAAGCCAAGCGAAGGCGACGACTCTAGTCCCGGGTGATCTTTCTTCTGCCTCTTCGCACCGGATCCCTTAACATCCCGGCCGGTATACGTCACCTCCTGCTTATCACTTCTGTTCCGGTGCCTATGTGATCTTTTCTTCTCACCTGGAAGCAATGCCTCATCGCTCCCAATGGAGAGGGAAGAAATAGACCCGGGGACCGGTACCCTTCCTATCCCGGTATCAGCTATAGTGATGACGTCAGCAGCAGAAGGCTGCACGACTTGGGTCACAGTTGCGTCAGGATCAGGTTCCCCATATCCCGCATCAGTGATCTCCAGTAGGGTCTCTTCAATGGACCGACCCATACCCTTCAACCCTAGGTCGACATCTATATGAAGGGCATCTTCTCCCTAGCCCACCAGCATATCCATCAACTAATCATCATCCATTCTATCCTCCTCTTTGCCTTTCTAGGGTTTCCTCTTCGGCGCTTTCACTGCAATCAGTTCCAAGGTTAGTCAAAGGTAAAAAGGACGAGTGACGTGCAAAAATAAAAAATTTTAAGCCTTACCGGGGAGCCATCCTAGCCCTAGCCTATAAAGTATAGAATGCCGGATGAATCTATAAGAGCTCTTCTCTTTCTCTGTCCAAACAGCATATACCTAGGCTATCCTCTTCCTTTCTACCTCGGATAAAGTATAGGCCTGGTCCCCGATAGCTTGGAAGGTACCGGTCAGTTGCCACTTCTTATTTTTAATTTGCCACCGCCCCCCAGCTAGAAATACTTTATTCCTCCACCTTTTGCTCATCGAGGAAGGCATGTCGGTAACTAGTGGTTCGTAATCCCTAGCGGCAAACGTCACCGTACCCGCACAGGACAGCTTCCTTGAGTACAGGACCTTGTGTACCGCGCGGAATTCATTTACGGAAGGCCACCCTTGTTGGCACAAGTCCCACAAGGCCATCATACTGTATATTTGTCGAATGGCATTCGGGGTCAACTGCCCCGGTGACAGGTTCAGCATCCGCAACAGACATTGTAGGCACCGGGGCAGCGGTAGCGATAACTCTTGGTGGAACTGGTTCTCGTGCAGCGCCACCCACCCCGGGGCAGGATTCGCGACCATCTCTCCATCCTTGAGAGGCCTAAGCTCCACCGCGTCCGGTATTCCCCACTTCAGTCGCATGGCGATGATCTCCTTCATCGTCATACTTCTCCCGGGTTCGTCGCATACGGTCCCGTCCGCAAGTGTATACCTAGGCTTCGGTATGCCCTCAGGAATTGCCACCGTGACTACCGGGGCCTCCGCAGATCCACCCTCACTCTCACCCTCGTCGGACTCCTCACTGCTCTCCGAGAACACCCCAGTCGAGGATCCGGTATTCTCTGCTAATTGATCTACTAGGGTTAAGTACCGATCGATACCCACTTTAGCTTGCCTGGGAGAGGACTGGTACGACGATCCCGTATCCCCACCCCTGGTTTCTGATTCCATCCTAACTACGATACCGGGGACCTCAAAACTTGCTATATTTGGAATCAGAAGCACAAGGGTTAGCCTAACCAGATCTAAGACCATTTTGAAGCGCGGATTACTCCCCACTTCAAGCAAAACCCAGAAATTCCCAGAAATTCAAAACAAAACCCAGAGAATGGAACAAACCCAAAAATCTAAAACAATAAGCAAAACCCACACTAAGTATTGTTCGTGTTCTTTCTTTACGCAAACAACACAGAAGGGCAAAACCCACAACAGAAAACATCCATGACAGAAGCAGAAACGAGAAACCAGACAAAATCATACAAACAAGGCGAGAGATCTAACCTCTTCTTCAACAGGCAATCGATCGATCACTCAGCAAGCATGCACACTTCTCCCTTGTCTCTCCCTTTTCCCCGCTGCAAATCTTCAAGGTTTTCTGAGCTTTTTCTCGAAAGTGAAGGGAAACAATCGGTTTCCCTCTTAAATTCAATCTCCAAAGCATCAGGGCTGTTGAAACCGAAAAGCCCTCAACCACAGGATCGCTACACGTGTCCCACGCCTCTCCCCATTTCTGGAGAATGGCAGATGAGAGGACGGGCATTTATTGCACAACCCTGTCTGCCCTACGTGGCTGACATGCACCGCTTACCCCATCGGGTATCAGAACCAAGTTCTCTCTCTACCCCATCGGGTATCAGAGCCAAGTCCTCTCTTTACCCCATTGGGTACCGGAGGCTCAAAATTCTCTACCCCATCGGGTATCAGAGCCAAGTCCTCTCTTTACCCCATTGGGTATCGGAGGCTCAAAATTCTCTACACCATCGGGTATCAGAGCCAAGTTCTCTCTCTACCCAATTGGGTACCGGAGGCTCAAAATTCTCTACCCCATCGGGTATCAGAGCCAAGTTCTCTCTTTACCCCATTGGGTACCGGAGGCTCAAAATTCTCTACCTCATCGGGTATCAGAGCCAAGTCCTCTCTTTACCCCATTGGGTACCGGAGGCTCAAAATTCTCTACCCCATCGGGTATCAGATCCAAGTTCTCTCTCTACCCCATTGGGTACCGGAGGCTCAAAATTCTCTACTCCATCGGGTATCAAAGCCAAGTTCTCTCTCTACCCCATTGGGTACCGGAATTCTCTACCCCATCGGGTATCAGATCCAAGTTGCTCAAAATTCTCTACCCCATCGGGTATCAGAGCCAAGTCCTCTCTTTACCCCATTGGGTACCGGAGGCTCAAAATTCTCTACCCCATCGGGTATCAGAGCCAAGTCCTCTCTTTACCCCATTGGGTACCGGAGGCTCAAAATTCTCTACCCCATTGGGTATCAGATCCAAGTTCTCTCTCTACCCCATTGGGTACCGGAGGCTCAAATTCTCCACCCCATCGGGTATCAGAGCCAAGTCCTCTCTCCACCCCATTGGGTACCGGAGACTCAACCCTCATCCTATCCCAGAGCGTAGATTACCTACCTACAGCGTAACGCGCTCAAGATTTCTCTTATACGGGAACTTGGGGGACTCCCTATAGGCACACTAGTGCCAAACCTTGAGACAAAATAATAATAAGTCCCCACCCAAGAAACATCTTGAACGGGAACTTGGGGGACTTGCACATACTGGGGAAGTCTCAACTAAGTTTGGCACTATCGACTGGGCCCCATCGGTACTCTCAGGGCCGGGTTCACGACCCACCATGGCGGGGCTCATATGGGATGCCACCCTAGGCCCAGGGCAAGGCTAGCACAGCCCATCTATTTACACAACAAGAGGGCTGATATGGCATCAGAAGAACAACCTATGTCCCACACCGAGGATAGGGGAGATTCCTTTCCCATGCTCGAGTATAAAGACATTAGCACAACCACCTTTTACGGGTAATAACTCCTTTGTCTACTATTTACTTGATACACATCTATTAGTTTCTCACTCAGGCATCGGAGAGGTGTAAACCGTCCGGTACGGTTTACCCCTCTAACATTGTGTTCTTGATACAGGATTTAGGAGTTGGATCGGTACCCCAGGCGGTATAGCATTCTGTGTGAGGTACCCGGAGAAAGCCACCAGAAACACCGGCGGTGGCGGTGACGAAGAAGTCGATCCTCTCGATGCTTTCATGGAGGGGATTCACCAGGAGGTGAGGTCAGCTCCTCCACCCAAGCCCAAGGAGAAGGCCGACAAGTACCAGGACGATGGTGAGGAAGATCATCTAGAGAGTTTCTTGAGGGCCAAGAAGGACGCCACGCTAACTCTGGCCTCCAACGCGCTCCACACCGGTTATGATTCCGACGAGGAGGTCTATGCCACTGCCAAGGTTGTGGATGCCGGAATGTTGGAGTATGATTCCGATGACAATCCCGTTGTTGTGGACAGGAGGAAGATCGAGCCAATTTCAGCTCTGGATCATACTTCCATTGACTACGAGCCATTCACCAAGGACTTCAAAGAGGAGAAAGAGTCGATTTCATGTACATTCCATTCAAATCGTTTTAGTTTTCATTCGATTTTGGTAGTTCAAATCAATTGCATGGTAAGCTCCCTATAGAAAATAGATTGGCAAGAGTTGTTAAACTTTCGAGTTAAATGGACATACTTTTGCTTGTTTAGGGATGAGTGAGCAGGATGTTGCTGAGTACTGGAAGAGCTTGGCCATCTAAGTGTCTAGCTTTGATGTACCTAGGCCAATTAAGACATTTGATGACTGTGCGTTTTCGCCGCAACTCATGAAAGCAATTAAAAAAACAGGAGTATGAAAAGCCTACGACAATACCGTGCCAAGCTTTACCCATAGTTCTTCCTGGGAGGGATATTATTGGTATAGCAAAAACTGGCTCCGGAAAGACTGCTGCTTTTGTACTTCCCATGATTTACCATATTATGGATCAGCCAGAACTTCAGAAAGAAGAAGGTCTTATAGGAGTCATATGTGCACCTACCAGAGAACTGGCGCAACAAATACACTTAGAGGCCAAGAAATTTGCTAAATCACATGGCATCCATGTCTATGCTGTATATGGGAAATTAACATCTGGGAGAGAGAGAGAGAGAGAGAGAGAGAGAGAGAGAGATAGCAGATCCATCAGGGAGAGAGAGAGAGAGAGAGAATATAGAGAGAAAAAATTAAAAAAGAGAGAAAAAATTAGAAAAACTTGAAATGTCCATTTTGCCCTCATTGTGGGCCCCCATGTCGGCTCCAACTCAGTAGTTGACGTCATGTTTCTAGTCAAATTCAAATTTTGGACTCGGATGATGTCATTTGAGAGTATAGGGACCATCGTAATCGATTTTCAAAAAGAGTGACCAATCTGATTTTAGGCCTAAAGTTTAGGGGAGTAAACTGAATTTAATCATTTTATAAAGAAAGATAAATTACGTAACAATTAGAAAAAGCAAAAAAAAAAAAATATATTAATGCACGTATTGCAAATTGGCAAATTGGCATACTTGATAGGCACTTTCAATTCCCAATTGTAGTTAATAATTAATGCACGTACTAGGTATTTTCTTTTTTGCAATGCTGAATAAAGACATATACCTTGCTTTATTGCCAGTCTTTAACCTTAGCATCTATGTACTTGCACTTTATGACATATATGAGACTCAGTAGTGACTGAATCTAAATCCGACTTTGTGGCGATTTTTCATTTGGCAAGGTGGGAAGAAGCAAACTGATCAACTTTTCGTATCAATTTCAATAGTTAAGATATCAATTGTCCATTCAGTATAAAATCAGGAGGGTGTCAGAGCCACTTCAGGCCTTTGAATAGCTGTGCCCCTGCAACAAGGCCAGCAGTTAGAGTTTTGGGGCTCGAGGTAAGTGAGCTAAAGAATGAGACCATTGATGCTCATATACATTTTTGTGCTCTTTCTTGAGATTAATTCTCTAAATGTTACAAGAACTTAATTAAAAACAATATAGTCCATATTCAAAACCTTTTTTTATGATATATTGAAGGGAATTCGAACCCATAATCTAGTACACTCCTAACCCAATCTCCTAACCTCCCTCACTATTTGAGCTAAACCCAAAGGCTCCATATTCAAAATATTTACGAAGGTTTACAATCACAACAAATACTATTCAAAAGACAAATTATAATCAAACTAAAAGAGATAAGACAACAAGAAGTCCAAACTTGAATTTCATACACACACACACACACTGTTGATGCCTAAATCTGAGGGGTCTAGTTAACGTTGGAGAGAGAGAGAGTAAGAGACACGATGTATAGTGGTTCATCTCCCGCCTTGGGGGAGACTATGTCCACTTTAATCTTTTACTATATGAGCTTGGGCCTTGCGGCCAGAGTTGATTACAAGATATAATGGAATGGGATGGTTTCTAAGTGGGGAGAGGTCCCTTTTATAAGTAAGGGAGTCTCTCTCCTTTACATGTTTTCCTATGTGGGAGCCAATGAGCTATTTTAATATTCAAATGCTTATCATGGAGGCATCTTAGCAAGTGGCAAGGCCGGAATGGTGGCCTCCCGGCGAACTCTTGGTCTTTTTCCACCAACATGGGATAGCTTGGATGTTGATCTACGAGATCCATGCCTTGGTCGATCCCACAATGGCTCGTGGGCCTATTACGAGGGTGTTACTTATGCTTGGTGAGATAGAAAATTAGACATATTAGTGGATGTATGTACAAGTCCCCGAAGTCCCCAAGAAAGAGAAGCCGCTTAGTTAGAAAGTTATAAACACGATGTCATCAAGCATAAGTGAAATCCGGGCGGCTCCCTGCCCCTACAAGTCCCCGACCTCTACAAGTAAGATGGGACTATCCAGTCTTGTAAAGTCAATACCACGGGGGGAGGATGTTCTCCAATTACATATAGTACCTGCAAAATAAAGTAAGAAGCTTGTATATGTAGAATGCTTGTTGTACTAGGCAACGTATGTGAGTTACGCCGATATGTATTAGTATGAGATCCATAACACATGATGGGGTGTGTGTGTGTGAATGGTGCCGAGTATGTTCAACTATGACATATGGGTTCAAGAATGCACATGGTTGTGGGAACATGCTAAGAATGAGAATATGAAGTGCATATCATGCATAAATGCGTGACGTGTGCAAGAAAATGAACGAGATCAAGTAGACGAGGTTGAGTGATCAAGGACTCTCGTTTGCGTGGAAGCAAACGGGGTTGCATTAATAAGGATCTTTGTTCACATGGGAGTGAACGAAGTCAAGTTAACGAGGTTGATTTTGAGGGGGTCGTCCTAACTAGGACTGTTGTTCACGTGTGAATGAACAAACTCAAGTTTAGCAAGGCTGACTTGACGAGGTTAGTGAGGTGCAAGTTGCATGAGTGCCATGAAGGCAAGAGTTTGTAACTCATGAGTCATGAATAGCCAAGGTTTCAAATTTCGGTTTCGGTTTCGATTTTGATACTTCAAATTTAAGGAAATTTCGGAGAAAGTTTCGATTTTGGTGGAAATTTCTGTTAAAAATTAAGAAATCAAATTAATTGCATTTATAAAATGATATTTTTAAATGAAACTTTTACATAGACTAAACTAACCTATAATAAACCTATTTACAATGTAACATCTCTAAAATTATACATTTATAATAGAATTATGATATTTTATATGGATGAGTAATTAACTAGTATTGTAGTAGGTGGCTAAACTAGTGTTTTTATCTATGTGTATTGATAATGTGTTGTATATTGATAATGTAAATATGATTTACTTTTTTTAATAATTAGAAAATTAGAAGGGGGTGGGGCAGGGCACGTAAAACCAAAACTCCGTGAATGAAAATGGACAAGTACAACAAAAGGAATATAAAAACTACTATGATGTGGTTCGATCTAGCTGGTTGAACTGCTTTCATTTAGTATCATACAATACTGCTCCCAAGTACATGAATTTTGGAAATGATTTTTGTACTTCGTCACATGGTTATTGTATGTGTACGTGTTGTTCCCTTTCCACATGCAATCCATATATCGGATATTGTGGAATTACCTCATATGATGTTACAGTGTATGAAGCATACAATATTTGAGACGAAGCAAAAAGGAAATCATGTTATGGTTGGAGCATTCAACTTTGTAGCAGATAAAAAAAAAAGGTTTTTTGTTGTATTCAACTTGATTGCAAAAAAAAAAAATCATAATTTCATATTTTGTCTATAAAAGTATGAAGTAAAAATTCATTGTAGGTGACATAAAAAATTAGCAGAAATTTTAGAGAAATTTCGGAAAAAATTTCGGTGTGAATTTTTAAATATATATTGTGTGCTAATTTTGATGTTTTATCGTATTAGTGGAATGCGAAAAGAATTTGATTGTTGGAGTCAACAATAGTAAAAAAATTCAATATTTTATTAATGCGAGTTATGCTAAGAAGACATGAGTGTAAAGCTCGGGAATGCCAGGAAGGCGTGAGAATAAAACTTGGCGTGCCGGTGAGGCGTGAGTGTCAAGCTCAGGGATGCCAAGAAGGCAAAAGCACTAAGCTCGTGGGTGCCCGGGCAGGCAAGAGCATCAAGCTCGGGGGTGCTCAGGAAGGCAAGAGTGTTAAACTCCAGGGATTTCGTAAGGCATGAGCATTAGCTCTAGCATGCATGAGGCATGAAAGGGTAGCTCGCAGATGATACTATGAGGCATGAGCATAACTATTGCTAATTATGCAGGGTCGTATGCACGAGACCCTGAAGTCCCTAGTCAATGATGGTTTTCTTAGGGAGTTGATACCAAAGCATGGCTTTGTGCCGTTATTGAGTATAATTAATGAGAGTGAGTCGTCAATCTAGGATTTTGTTTGAGCGAATGATTATTCCTTTTTGGGTAGGCCCTACAAGGCCCTTTAGGGAGTCCTCACTCCCTGGCTATGATAGACCTCCATATGGCTAGACAATTGTTTAATGATGGAGTCTGCACTAGAACAGTGGGCGTTAGGTAGTGTTAATGTTTAAGATTGAGCGGTGGCCTAAGTCTTTGTTAACGCTGGTCTGATGGGCGGACCGCTACTTTTAGTGTTCTCAGAGCTTTCGCTACCTGTCAAGTGAAATACAAAGAGGCGTCAAAGGGAGACCGCGCTGGGCGGTCTTCTCTTCTCTGATGCCTAAGTTAGTCAATGTATTTATGTTGACAGAATAACAGTAGGTAAGTAGTTAATACGTAATTAATGAGGAGAGAGGAGAGAACCTTTTATTGGTGAGGAAGAGGCCGAGCTCTTCCATGTTTTCAATGTGGGACTGATGTGCTTCAGTTCCCAGCTTCTGGAGCTTCTGATGCTAACTTGGCCTGGCGCGTCAGCGATGATCTGGGGGTGAGCAGGGGCTCAGGCGGTAGCCTGTTTGGCTGTGTTTCCATAGGTCATACAGTTGGCGGTAGTTGGTACCGCTGGCTGTATCATGAGCGTGGCTCAGTATAGCTAATTGTGCTTGCAAATGCTTATGTAAGTATAAGTCCCCCAAGTCCCCAGTCAAGGAGGGCAATCTTGGTTGGGGAGTTGCCTAGCGGTTCAAAGCGTTACTTCTGCTAGACTTGCAGGAGCATAATTAGCGTCAGTGCTTTGTCAACCATGAACTTACTGAGCAAACGCTTTGTACCCTTTCGAGTGGGCCCCTGCTAGGCCCCTCAGGGAGTCCCCCACTCCCAGACTAAGATAGACCTCTGTTTGGTTAGTATATTGTTTGTTGAGGGGAGCTACATTGAGCAGAGGGTGTTAGGTAGCGAGCCCAAACTTTGGTACCCTAGTAGTGGGGGTCAACCTGCTAGATCAGAGCTGTCGTAGACTGTTAATGTGTCCCCGTGTCCCGGAGGGACGTAGCATGACTGTAACGAAGAGTAGCGGTCGTCATCATGACAAGGTGTTGCCTCGGGAATCGTAGTTGGTGGAAGTCATTCCGCTGATAGTAAGCGGCAAGCAGTGTCGCTGGGACCAACTTGGTGGTGGTCCAGTGAGCGAAGTTGCGCTCCATTGCAAGATGAAAAGGGAGAAGTTCTGCTAGCGGAGTTGAGCTTAGGGGAGAGTGCCTCGCTTGCAAGATGAAAAGGGAGAATTTTCGGTAGTGGAGTTGCTCTTAGCAGAGACTGCCTCGCTTGTAAGGTGAAAAGGAGGAAGTTCCACTAGCTGAGTTGCACTTAGCGGAGACTGCCTCTCTTGCAAGATGAAAAGGGAGAAGTTCCGCTAGCGGAGTTGCGCTTAGCGGAGACTGCCTCGCTTCCAAGGTAAAAAGGAGGAAGTTCCGCTAGCGGAGTTGCGCTTAGCGGAGACTGCCTCTCTTGCAAGATGAAAAGGGAGAAGTTCCGCTAGCGAAGTTGAGCTTAGTGGAGACAGCCTCGCTTTCAAGGAGAAAAGGGAGAAGTTCCGCTAGCAGAGTTGCGCTTAGCGGAGACTACGTCGCTTGCAAGGTGAAAAGGAGAAGTTTCGCTAGCGCAGTTGTACTTAGCGGAGACTACATTGCTTGCAAGGTGAAAAGGGAGAAGTTTCACTAGCGGAGACTGCGTCGCTTGCATGGTGAAAAGGAGAAGTTCCGCTAGCGGAGTTGCAGTTAACGGAGACTGCGTTGCTTGTAAGGTGAAAAGGGAGAAGTTCCGCTAGCGGAGTTACGCTTAGCGGAGAATGCGTCGCTTGCAAGGTGAAAAGGAGAAGTTCCGCTAGCGGAGACTGTGTCGCTTGCATGGTGAAAAGGAGAAGTTCCGCTAGCGGAGTTGCGCTTAGCGGAGACTGCGTCGCTTGCATGGTGAAAAGGAGAAGTTCCGCTAGCGTAGTTGCACTTAGCGGAGACTGCCTCTCTTGCAAGATGAAAAGGGAGAAGTTCCGCTAGCGGAGTTGCGCTTAGCGGAGACTGCCTCTCTTGCAAGATGAAAAGGGAGAAGTTCTGCTAGCGGAGTTGAGCTTAGTGGAGACAGCCTCGCTTTCAAGGAGAAAAGGGAGAAGTTCCGCTAGCAGAGTTGCGCTTAGCGGAGACTACGTCGCTTGCAAGGTGAAAAGGAGAAGTTTCGCTAGTGCAGTTGCACTTAGAGGAGACTACATTGCTTGCAAGGTGAAAAGGGAGAAGTTTCGCTAGCAGAGTTGCGCTTAGCGGAGACTACGTCGCTTGCAAGGTGAAAAGGAGAAGTTTCGCTAGCGCAGTTGCACTTAGCGGAGACTAAGTTGCTTGTAAGGTGAAAAGGGAGAAGTTTCGCTAGCGGAGTTGCGCTTAGCGGAGACTGCATCGCTTGCATGGTGAAAAGGAGAAATTCCGCTAGCGGAGTTGCGGTTAGCGGAGACTGCGTCGCTTGTAAGGTGAAAAGGGAGAAGTTCCGCTAGCAGAGTTGCACTTAACAGAGACTGCGTCACTTCCAAGGTGAAAAGGAGAAGTTCCGCTAGCGGAGTTGCGGTTAGCGGAGACTGCGTCGCTTGCAAGGTGAAAAGGGAGAAGTTCCGCTAGCGGAGACTACGTCGCTTGTAAGGTGAAAAGGGAGAAGTTTCGCTAGCGGAGTTGCGCTTAGCGGAGACTGCGTCGCTTGCAAGGTGAAAAGGAGAAGTTCCGCTAGCGGAGTTGCGCTTAGCGGAGATTGCGTCGCTTGCAAGGTGAAAAGGAGGAAGTTCCGCTAGCGGAGTTGCGCTTAGTAGAGACTGCCTCCTCGATGGTTGCTTCGGCTGGACGCTTCGTCTGACGGCATTCGACACGTGGCTGACATGTATTGGGTTAGCGTGTGGAATAACGTCTATGCAGCACGCCCGTCTACTCACCCTTAATGCGAGTAATCATGGATTTTGTAACTAAGGCGATGCCTCGGTTAATCCGAAGAGTAAATGAGATCGTGGGGCACGTGTATGGTGGTCGTGTGATGTCGTTTATAAGTGGACGGCTTTGATTGTTTTGACGTTGACATAAAAGAGAGGGAAACATAGTGTTTTAACACTTTGCACTTCGAACTGAAACCATCGTCTTCAGGCTTCGCTCTGATATCCGAGAAGAAAATTCTGCAATTCTGTGACGGTATCGATCGTTGGAGAACGAAAATCTCCTGAATCGAAGACGAGCATCTTCAAGCGCATCAGAGTTTCCGTCTTTGAGGTTGGTAATCTGAATCTCGTCCCTGTTTTATTGGGTTTTTTTTTTTGTTCGCTTCTGCCAGTTTTGAGTTTTGGTATTTGGAGTGATTTCTGGCATTCCCCGGTGTATGTAAGGATCTAGAATTGTGTTGGGTGGGTTTTAGGTGTTTGACAGAAGGTTGAGGTTTATTGCTCTGCTAGGTGGTCGAATCTGGGTTTGAGTGTGGATGTGTTTTTTTCTTGTTTTGGCATTTTCTGGGTTTTCTGGGAATGGGTGTTCTTGACGTTGTTGGCTGTAATCTGGCATAGGGATAGCTTAGATCTTGTGTGAACTGACCGGTTTTGGGTTTTAGGGTTTGTGATGGCTAGCGTCGTAGAGATCTGGAGCAGTGAGGATTCCAGGTCTGACGTGTCGCTCAGCATGGCGGATAGGATATTTTTTGACTCGTTGCGTCCATCTGCCCATGCAGGAACCTCACTGTCCGAACCGCTAGAGATCGAGCCGCTACAGACCATACCTTGGGAAGTAGCAATGGGTCGTACCGGACGTCCGAAGAGTTCTAGGGCAGGGAAGGATGCCGCCGTCCAGAATAGGCATGAGGAGTGGTTAAGGTGTAACAGCGCCGCTAGCGGCTCTGCTCATGGGGGAGAGACCGGGGAGGAGATTAAGTTGGCATGGGTTCTCCGCGATGATACTCCTGTTGACGAGGTGGGAGGACCGATGACTGTTGCCTCTATGAACAGATTAAAGCGGGTGTTCCGACTGCTAGGTGTAGTGAAGCTGCGTTTGCCGCTGAAGGATGAAAGAGCGTCGATGCTGCCAGTGGGGCATGCCGCCGGGCAAGAGGCTATCTTCCGCCAGGGAGTGACATTCCCACTACTGCCAAATCTCCAAATTTGGGTTTGCAAGTTTGGCCTCGCCTTTGGGCAGATTTGCCCTAAATATGGCGGTTGTTGATGGCGCTCAACTCGCTATGGCGCCTTTAAGGTTGCAAGGGTCCAACCGTGGCGGAGGTGCTGCATTTCTACTAATTGGTATATGTGAAGCGCCAAGGCTGCAGTGGGCAGGTGAACTTGAGCCGCCGCCAGGGGGCGCCCAAGTTAATCGAGAATTTGAAGGATTCCATGTCTCCTTGGCGAGGGACCTTTTGTGCTGCCATCGCGGGATGGGAATATCAAGCAGGGTCGAACGAGGGGGAGCCGACCTTTAGGATTAAGTCGGAGTTCCAGCCTATCCGAGGTAGTTGCTAGCGTCTGCCACTGATCCAAGTTGCTAGCTTTGCTTGTGACAACTCCTATTTTGTTCTGACCATTTCTTCATTTTTTTTTTGTAGCTGGCTTGCATTATAACTTGACGCACGAGGAAGAGTGTCGTGTGGCGAGGATTAGAGGTTGTTGGCAGAATCGTAACCTGCTCGATCTCCATCTTCTCACCGGTTGGGAGCTGTTGGTCGATCAACAGTTGACTCGCGCCCTTGGTAAGTAACTTCCGCTGATTTGTGCCTTGGTTTAATTTTCCCCAGGCTAACCTGTTGTCTTTCGTGTAGATTCTCCGCCGGGTAACAAAGCGAGCCGCGACGTGTTTGCCAAAGCCATGGACCGCGCAGAGATTAATGACTTTCTGGAGAGCATGTATGCCGCAGGGCTAGAGGCCCAGCAAACTGTCGTCGACCCCTAGACATTGGTGGTAAGCCAATCTGAGACTCCAGTAGTGCTGTCGATGCCTCACCACTCGCATCTTGGCCCCAATGGTTTGCCCGTGGTTCAGGCGGGAGCGGGTGTCGACAGCGGGGCTGCCGGTGGGAGCAAGGCCCCTACTGTGCCTATGCAGCCGAGGGAGAGAGCGCCCGCCACTTGGTGTGGGCCCCAGAAGGAGAGGGTCGTGCCATCCAAGGAACTAGTGACTATTGAGAGGCTGGAGCCACAGATGCAATTGAGCCCTGTCGCCGCTGGTACCACTCGGGCGGTTCTTCAGAAGAAACGGAGACAAAACAACGGCGATGAAGAAGAGGAAGACGAGGCAGAGACCATCGGGGCCCGCTGGCAGAAGAGGGTAAAGCAGGCCCCTCCGACGGTGACTGTGGCTGCTGTTGGGGAAGAACAGGCGACCGGGCTGGACTCCTTTGGCACGTATGCTAAATTCCTGACCGACCCTGAGCGGGAGTTTCTCTTCCATCTCTGTGAGCGGCTAGGATTTGGCGGGTTGGATGGGACCATTCGCCCGACCGCAGTGTAACAGTCGCCGTTCAGCTAGGCGTTTGGCCATCTGTCTGTCGGGTTGCATGAGCTGTTCCTTGCCGCATCAAACCAGCCTCAGGTTGAGCGGCAGCTGAAGAAGGAAATCAAAGGCCTCGAGAGAGAGTTACAAAAGGCTGAAGATAAGCTGGCGGACATTGAGCGGGGCCTGACCAAGGCGGAGTGTGATGCGATGGATGCCCACGGCAAGCTGAATGTCGCCGTTGAGAGGGACCTCGAGCAAAACGAGCATGTCTCCAAGCTGGAGCAAGACATAGTCCTACTGAAGGATCAAGTGGCGGCTAAGGCTAAGAAAGTTGAGATCCTTCAACAGGATTCTGCTGCTAAGTCTGCTGAGGTGAAGAGGCTGGAGGGCGAGGTTGCCCGTCTGGAAGCTGAGAGGAGCCGCATAGAGGTCGCCGCTGTGGAGGCATTTAAGCAATCTGCGGAGTACAAGCAAGCCATGATGGAGGTGGTGAAGACTGGTGTTGCCGCCAACTTGGACATGCTGAAGCAGAAGGGCGCCATCGACTGGGTGAAAGCGTCCCAACCAGCCGGGTCATCTAGTCAGCGGGAACCCGTGAGCAGTACGGTTCCTGCCCGAGATGAGGGTGCCCGCTCAGGTAGCGGAGAGAGTGGTGAGTGTCCGGCGGACGATTCTCAGCGGACTCCACCTCCCACTCAATCCGACGTCTCCCGTGCTAACTTCATGGCCGCCAACACCCGAGCGGATGGCACCACGGTGATGTCGAGCCCTACCGCTCCTGAATCTGATCAGACGAGCCGCCTGGCTGGGCCACCCCTACCGCTGGAGGATAAAGAGGTTGCCGCTGCTCCTGAGCATTAGTGACGAACACTCCGTTGCTTTTGTAATGTCGCTGAGGCTTGTTTATGTTGGTGCCGCTAAGGCTTATTTTGTAATTTTGACAATACTATTGGGCGGGGAGTCCCGACCCAAGATATATGCAATTATTTTGCCTTTGAAATATTCCAAGTGTGGTATTCTTTTTAATGATTGTTGTCTTAATGTTGTTTTACCGCCAGAGTTTTGACTTCTGCTTTTGCCAATCAACGAAACATTAAAGGAATTAAAATTGTTCCAAGTGCACGATGTAGCAGACGTGGTCCGCTGAATATTGTTGGCGTTGCCAGTTAACTTGTGCTTGGACTTGGAGACAATGGTTTGAATAATTCCTCGTTTCATTGATAGCTGACAGATCAGCGTTTACAAAAGCGGGGTTGTACCCGTTGGGTAGCTTCCCTTAGCTAAATATTGAACACAAATTTAGCTAAGTCAAGATGCTCTTGGGTAGCGGCGTGACTATTTGTAGTAATACCGAAGGTGTTCGGTATTCCAAGGGTGGGTCGTTGTGACGCCATCCTTGTCAGTTAAGTAGAAGGTGCCAGGGCTAACGACTTCTACTATTTTGTATGGACCTTCCCAAGTTGGGTGGAGTGCCATTGGCGGTGGAATGACTTCCTTCATTACCCAGTCCCCCAGATGGAGGTTCCAGGCCTTGACTCTAGCGTTGTAGAAACGTGATACCCGTTGCTTGTTTTGCAAGTTGTGCAAATAGGCCTTATGTCGTTTCTCCTCGAGGAGGTCTTTGTCGAGGCTGATGCCTTCGCCGTTAGTCTTATGGCAATAGCCCTCAACCCTAGCGGTAGGTTGAGTGACCTCAATAGGTAGGACGACCTCAGTTTCGAACATCATGCAGAATGGTGTTTCACCGGTGGCGATAGTTGGGGTGGTCCTGATGGCCCAAAGTACCTCAGGGAGTTTCTCCGCCCATAATCCCTTGGCGTCGTCGAGTTTCTTTTTTAGCAGCTTCTTGATTATCTTGTTTGCTGCTTCGACTTGGCCGTTGGTTTAGGGGTGAGCGACAGATGCAAAACTCAACTTGGTGCCCAGGTTGGTGGTGAAGGATATGAGTTCCTTGTTGTTGAATTGTGTGCCGTTGTCTGTGATGATTGTATGGGGGACGCCATAGCGGCAATAGATGTTCTTCCAGAGGAAGTGGGTTACCTTGGCGGTAGTTATGGCCGTTAGCGGTTCAGCCTCTATCCACTTATTGTTGTACTCGATGGCGACGATGATGTACTTGAATTGGCCCTTGGCGGTTGGGAGTTTTCCAAGCAAGTCCAGGCCCCATATGGAGTGGATCCATGGGCCAATTATGATCGACAGGGGCTCCGCCGGGGCATGAGGAAGGTCAGTGTATTGTTGACACTTGTGGCAGGACCTGGAGACCTTTCTGGCGTCGTCGTCGAGCGTGGGCCAAAAGTAACCTTGTCGCATTGTGCAATTGGCCAAAGACCTAGAGTCCGAGTGGTTTCCACATTCCCCAGCATGTATCATTGCCAGAACTGCGTTTCCCTCTTCTGGGGTCAGACACCAGAGGTTGGGATGGGTAAACCCTTGGCGGTAAAGCTTGCCATTCTACATGTTATAGCGGGTTGCCCTCCGCTTAAGCTGCCTTGCCTCGACCTTGTCGGTGGGTAGTGTTCCATTGCGCTTGTACTCTATGATTTCATCCATCCAGCTGGGATTGATCTCAATGTTAAAGATTTCCGCCCGGGTTTTGGTGATGCTTGGCTTGTCAAGGCACTCCACCCTTGTGTCCGCTGGACTTTGGTGTGGTTGAGCGGTTGCTAGTCTTGCCAGTGAATCAGCCTTCGCATTTTTTTTCCCTGGGAATCTGTGTGATGGTGTGAATTTTGAATTTTTTGAGTAGTGTCTTGACGTACCCCAAGTATGCCGCTAACTGCTGGTCTTTGGCCTGGAAGCTGTCGTTGATCTGGTTAACGACTAGTTGAGAGTCGCTAAATATGTTAACACTGTCAGCTCCTGAATCGATGGCGAGGAGTAAGCCGGCAATGAGTGCTTCATACTCCGCCATGTTGTTTGAGGCTTTGAAATTGAATTTTAACACGTATTCCACGTTTAGTCCCCCTGGTCCCATCAAGATGACTCCGGCGCTGCAGGCCTTGGAGCAGGCGGAGCCGTCTACGTGGAGGTTCCAGTTTGACTGCTGCTGGGGGGTTGGTTCCCCAGCGGTTACCATTTCTGTGTTGGCCTCTTATGCCCCTAGGTTGGGTTCATCCTGACGCTCGGTGAGTTCAGCGAGGAAATCTGCCACTGTCTGGCCTTTCATGGCTGTCCTTGGCTTGTAGTCAATGTCAAACTCGCTGAGCTCGATGGCCCACTTGCTGAGGCGCCCGGAGTGCTCAGGGTTCTGCATTACTTGCCTCAGCGGTTGGTTTATTAGGACATGAATTATGTGAGCCTAAAAGTATTGGCAGAGGCGCCTAGCGGCTACAATGAGTACGAGAGCGAGCTTCTCCAGATGGGGATATCTCATCTCCGCCCCATTCATGCCCCTGCTGGAGTAGAATACTGGGAGCTCCTCCTGGCCCTCTCGTCGGACGATGGCGCAGCTTACCGCTGATAGGGATACCGCTAGGTAGATGTACAGTGTCTCACCCTGTACCGGAATGGAAAGAAGTGGGACTGCTGCCAAGTATTCCTTCAAGCTCTGGAATGCCACCTCACACTCTGGGGTCCAGTCAATTACATTCTTGTGTGTGTTTTTCAGCACTTTGAAAAATGGGAGACATCTGTCGGTGAGTCTGGATATGAACCGAGAGAGAGCGGTTAGCTTTCCCTGGAGGCTCTGAACGTGTACCTTCCACTCCGGGGCCTTCATGTTGAGGATGGCTTACACCTTGTCAGGATTGGCTTCTATGCCCCGTTCGCTGACTATGTAGCCTAGAAATTTGCTGGCGGTGACGCCAAAGAAACATTTTTCTGGGTTGAGGCGCATACCATAAGCCAAGAGAATGGCGAATATGATTCTGAGATTTGCCATGTGTTCGCTGGCCTTGATGCTTTTTACCAACATATCATCCACGTAGACCTCTATTATCTTGCCGAGGTGCTCAGCAAACATGGCATTCATCAACCGCTGATAGGTTGCACCGACGTTCTTCAAACCGAAGGGCATGACATTGTAATAGTATAGGCCCTAGTCGGTGGTGAAGGCAGTGCACTCTTGGTCCCTAGGGTGCATCTTGATCTAATAGTAGCCTGAGAGGGCGTCCATCATGCTGAGTAGCTCGTGTCTAGCGGTTGCATCGACCAACTGATCTATGCAGGGTAGCAGGAAGTTGTCCTTGGGGCATGCCTTGTTGAGGCCCTTGAAGTCGACACACATCCTCCACTTTCCACTAGGTTTCTTGACCATGACCAGGTTGGAAATCCACTGAGGGTAATTGACTTGGCGGATGAACCCGATGTTCTGGAGTTTGGTGACTTCCTCTCCTATTGCCCGATACCTCTCTTCATCAAAGGCCCTTCGCCGCTGCCTGACAGGATAGAAGGATGGTTTGATGCTCAACTTGTGTGTGATGCTCTCAGGGGAGATCCCTGGCATGTCAGCGTAGGACCACGCAAAGACGGCGACATTGTCACGTAGAAACTGGGTGAGTTCAGCCGCTACCTCTAGGACTAGCTGGGCGCCGATGCGGACTATCCGCTCAGGGTGTTCGTCGGAGATGCTGACAACTCTCAAGGATGTTTCTAGGTTGACAGGTTCCTTTTTGACATATTTCTTCTCGTCATCAATGGGTCTTCAAAGATATTGGCCGCTGTTATATGGTTTCCTACTATTAGGATTTCATGGCGGCGCGCTGATCGTGCGACCGTTGTTGAGTAACATTCTCATACCAGTTGTTGGCTTCCTTTCACACATCTTGTCTCGTTGGGTGTGGGGAACTTCATGAGAAGCATGTACCCGGCTATGATGCACTTGAGCTTGTTAAGTGCCGGTCGACCGATGATGGCATTACATGAACTGAAGCAATCGACCACGATGAACTCCGTATGTATCTCCGCCGTGCATGGACTAGCGCCAATAACTAGTCGCATGTAGTCAGAACCCAACGGTTGTGTGACGTCACCAGAGAAGCTGAGCAGTGGCTCGTTTTCCTGGAGCAATTTTCTGTTCTGCTGGAGTTAGTTGTAGCAACCATTGAAGATGACATTGACAGCGGATCCGCTGTCAACAAGGACCCTTCTCACTGACCATTTGTCGAGTATGGCATCGATCAAGAATGGATAGTCGTGGAGCAGATGTACTCCACGCTCTTCCTCCTCCTAGAAGGTGATGGGTTCCCATCCAGATCTTAGGTGTTTAGCGGATCTCTCATAGCGGATGTTGCAAACTTCTTTGGGGTGGTTAGCGCGTGCATAGCGCTTTCTTGCCCTATGAGACATGTTAGTGATCGGAGCACCGCCGTCGATGGTGTTGATGAGGCCTATGGGCTCAAGGTTGGCGACCACTGGTGGCGGTTGGCGTACCTTGAATTGCTCCATCTTACCATCACGGTACAAAGTCTCAATAGCTATTTTGAGAGCATTGCAATGGGTGGTATTGTGACCGCTGTCCTCGTGGTGTAATCTTGGGTACTTTCTTGGGGGTGGTGGCGGAATCTGGTCCTTGCATTGGTCATATATCTTTTCACACGAGGCTGTGAGGACAGTGAACACTGCGTACCGCTAGGAGGACTCCGTCTGTTTGTTACGGTTATCCCCATGGAATGAGCAGTTGCCCTTGTTGTAATGCTGGTCCTTCTGCCGCTTGCTCTGGTAGTTGCCTTGTTGCCACTCTCTCTTCTTGTCAGCTGGTGGCGTAGCGGAGGGTTTGTTACCGGTCTTTGTAGGTGTTGGTGGTGGTGGGGGGGGTTTCTCCATATGTGATGAATTCTGCCTGTATATGGATGACCGCCTCACCCATGACGTGGTCATACGCTGCATTTGGATGATTGTAATTGAGGTGATAGAGAAACGACCCCTTGAGGAGTCCCTGCTTGATGGCTGCTAATGCCATTGTTTTATCAAGGTCACGACACTGAGATGCCGCCGCTCGCCACCTTGTGACAAATGCCTTTAATGTTTCTTCTGCACCCTGCCTGACGTTGAACAGCTGTGTTGTGTTGTGGTGCCCGGCGGATAATAGGATGAACCGAGGGAGGAAAGTGTGTGATAGTGCGTGGAATGAGTCAATGGATCCAGGTGGGCATTCAAAGAACTAGCTCATTGCCTCACTGTCAAGCGTTTCGCTGAACAAGTGGCAGAGGGCGGCGTCGTTGAATCCCTTATTGTTAGTGACTTTTTTGAAGGTGTCCATGTGGACGAAGGGGTCAGTCATACCGCTATAGTGTGACATCTTTGGCGTTTTTGCATATGCTGGTCTAACTGCCTGCAAGATCCTGGCAGTGAATGGTCCTGGTCTGGATGCAAAGACCGGATTTGGAATTTGCGCTGGGGCGCCTGCTTCCACCCGGATTAGCCTTTGCTCTAATTGCTGCATCCTCTCTAGGATTAGGGAGGTTGCCTCGCTAGCAGACCCTGCCTGGAGATTCCGCTGAACCTGCTCCCGCATGGGGATAGGTGGATTGCCCTCGGTCTTGGCCCTAGCTGTCGAACCGTTGGTGTGCGGCTGTGACTCCGCTTCCTGTTCCATCATTAGATGGGGCAGAGGAGGTGGGCCCATTCCCAATAGTTCTGGTGGGTTCGGTGGTACCTGCATCTGTATAATTGGTATGGGTACCAATCCGCCGGTATTGGGTAAACTACTTTTGGTGCTCCGCGATTGCTCGCTCTGCGCTAGGCTAGCGTTTGCCTCCAGTGCCCTTTTCAGCTCATCGAATTTTGACATCAGCGTGGCCACCCGCTTTTGGGCCTCGGCCTTCTCTCTGCGCTCTTGTTCGCGCTCCCTATTTTCCTTGTGGAGGTCTGCCAATGCCAGCTCATACATAGCGGCCAGATCCCGGCCTGGTGGGCGACTGCTGCTTGGTCATGCCTCCACTGCAGTCTGGGTCAGCGGGACCTGGGATGAGCCTTGGGGCTCCATGCTAGGGTTGACAGGAGTGTTGAATAGTGCTCGGTTAACGTTAACCGCTGGGTTAACATTAGAGGTGGGGTTAGTGGGATGTTGGCAGATTGATCCACTTGCTCTCCAGCGTTTCCCCCGCTACAGTTAGTCATGGTGATTGTTGTGGTGGGATGGCCTTTTTTTCAAGGGTTCCCACAGACGGTGTCAATGTTAATGTTTAAGATTGAACTGTGGCCTAAGTCTTTGTTAATGCTGGTCTGATGGGCGAACCGCTACTTGCAGTGTTCTCAGAGCTTCCGCTACCTGTCAAGTGAAATACAAAGCGGCGTCAGAGGGAGACCACGCTGGGCGGTCTTCTCTTCTCCGATGCCTAAGTTAGTCAATGTATTTATGTTGACAGAATAACAGTAGGTAAGTAGTGAATGTGTAATTAATTAGGAGAGAGGAGAGAACCTTTTATAGGTGGGGAAGAGGTCGAGCTCTTCCATGTTTTCGATGTGGGACTGATGTGCTTCAAATCCCAGCTTCTGGAACTTCTGATGCTAACTTGGAGCGGCGCGTGGCGGCACATCAGCGGTGATCTGGGGGTGAGCCGGGGCTCAGGCGGTAACCTGTTTGGCTGTGTTTCCGTAGGTCACACAGTTGGCGGTAGTTGGTACCGCTGGCTGTATCATGAGCATGGCTCATTATATCTAATTATGCTTGCAAATGCTTATGTAAGTACAAGTAGCGAGCCAAAGCTTAGAACCTTAGAGTCAAGGGATACTTGTCGGATCAATGGCTATCGTGGACATGTTATCCTGTCCCTAACACTTTCCCTGAGGCATAACTTGACTGTAGAGTCTCGTGGACATTACTGTCGTTAAGGCGTAGCCTTGCCATAGGCAAGTGACCGTGGACTACAAACTCGTGGAGTCTTGACTCCTTAGGTCTCTTTCCCATGGGGAGAGTTTGACAAAGTATGGTGTCCGGAGGCTAGACAAAATATTTACATACATAGAGTACATGTAAATTTTGCTAATTATACAAATAGTGACAAATAAATACAACAAGTAATATTATGTTAACATGCATAATAAATAGTGGCAAGAATAATGGGTGTCCATATAAACTTTAGGATAATTGTCCGGTGAATAGTATGGAGCATGGTGAACTAGTGGGACTTGACTGAAGCATGTTGGATATGTTCGAGCAGGTTGGGTTGTGTTTAAGCAAATTGGGTGTAGTTGAGCGGGTAATGTAACACCCTGACCCCAAAGCCTTGTCTCTCTCTTTCTCTTTCTCCATCTATCCTCTATAGATAGCTGGTTATAGAGTTGGGTAGCCTTCAGGAACAAAATAGATTGGTTTTCTTTTTCCCTTTGAAACCCCCCCCCCCCCCCCCCTCCCCCCCAAAAGCCTTGTCTCTCTCTTTCTCCATCTATCCTCTATAGATAGCTGGTACGAAGTTGGGTAGCCTTCAGGAACAAAATAGATTGGTTTTCTTTTTCCCTTTGAACGCCACCCCCCCCCCCCCCCCCCCCCCCCCCCCCCGAATCCCTCAAGTTTCTTTTCTGGTTAAGAGACTTAGACCCAATTTGGGATTGATTTTGGAGCTGCTTTTGGGACCAAAAATGCTTTTACAATTTAGATATTGGCAAAATTCACTACTACAGAAACCTAGATTGGGGACACATGGGTTTTGGATACAATGACATCATTTTAAAAATGCGTCCTTGTATCATGCTTAGGACGTTTCAATTTTTATCAAAACATGGAAAGAAAGCGCGGACACCCACCCAGCTAAACAGGGACGTAATTAAGACAAAGGCGTCTCTAAGTTTGGTATAACATCACAGGTTCGATTCGCTTATACCCAAACATAGAGAACAATAATATCGAGGTATAAATATAAGTCTCCCAAATCACAGCAACTTGCGCCAAAATTGAAAAAGAAAACCCTAAATTTTCACTTTCCCGGGTTCTCCAAATTTTCCCTCTCTGAGTTTCAGCTTCCCACCATGGAATCTGGCCAAATTCACTTTAGAATTCACCCCGTTAATTTACTCAAACCCAGGTATCTTCTCCTTGAGAAAGAAACCGAGTTTTATCGATGTGCTCTGATGCTTAATCACCCATCGCATCACGTACTGACTCCGATCTATAGCTTTTCTTCCTTGAGTAGTCTTCTTCTGTTGTTCTCAAGTGCTTATGAAAAATAGATTATCTCTTATTCGAGTATGCTTATATAGTCCTCTACTCTAAAGGTATTAACTTCGCTATCTTTTTTTTTTTTTCTCAAATAATTTCTTAGAATTTGTTTGTAAGATGTTTATTTTTGGGATTGATATTGATGATTCTGAAGTGGGTATTTTAAATTCATAGTTTATTGCATATTTCTTGAGCTCAATTTTGAAATGGTGCTTCGTTTCTGAATTAGAGTAATCATGTCAAAGGTTAGGTTTTGTCAAAATTGGTTTGTCTTCTCCGTTCTTCCCAGCAAGTCTTAGACTTTAATTTATGTAATTGTTTATGTCTGCCATGTATACTTGGAAGCAACTAGAATAAGGTGTGTTTACTTGATTTTCCTTACTGCATAACGTTAGTAATATGAAGTCATACGGCTTCTTAGTTGATTTACACACAAATACGAGGGTATGACTTGTTATTAGTTTATTTTGAATCTACTTCCTTCTGTGCAACCTGTATGGAAAGTAGTAATCTGGAAGTGGTTTGAACTGGCATGGGAATCTTTAAGAGAAACTAATCTGGAAACCAACCAAATCTGAGAGCTTTGGTGCTTCAGCAATATTAGATATTATTTTAGTTGAGTTTGCAGATATTGAATTGGAGATTAAGCTTTTGAGTTGAGAAAAAGTTCATGGCCGGTGATGTGAATGAATTGAGAAATCTACACCTACTATTCTGCTAAGCTAGTTTCTTTTTGGTTCCCTTGCAGATAGTAGGCAATATATATATATATATATATATATATATATATATATATATATAATACAAAGTGTATCATTGAATGCACTTCCTGACTATTATGTTTGGTTTAGTTTATGTTTTCCCCTATGATACTTGGTGTTTTTAATTTTAAGTTGGTCAATTTTAACTTATTATATGTTCAATGGAGGGTCGCAGAAATAATCAAGAAAAGTAGTACATGGTGGAGAGATGGGTTCAGCCTTGGCAATAGAGGGATCAAATGAATATAATTCAAGGTAAGAAGGCAGTGACTAATGGAAGTCTCATTCACGTATTTTCCTGCACTGTTATAGTTTTGCAGTATAATTAGAAAATTCACTCTAAGGTAGCTAGTTACTACTTACTAGTTTCTCTTGTAATTTTCAAACGAAACTCGGGTACACTTTACTGGGTTTTCTCTTAATAATATGTTTTAGGCCCTAGCTAACTTGCTGGAAATATGTACAAGTTCTTAATTTTTGAAACATTTTTTCTGCTTATAGTAAGAAAGACAAGCTTGGTGAACCAATAGCAGCCCTACGACAGCTTGTTTCTTCTTTGTGGAAAGGTACACAATGACCCCTATTTGATCAAGTATTTCTTGTTTCATTCACTTGGTTATCGTCCTAAGATGATATTTATATACTTCTTTTCAATCTATGCCAACTCCCCATCTACAAAGGGCGCTGAAATTTGTTCTGTTTCAAGCTGTTTAGATAAAAAGTCTGATGCAAAATCGATCTGTAAAAAGTTATTGTTACCAAAAATGCTTTGGTACTTAGCTATATTGTGAAATGCTTGTTAAATTTACTGTGATGTTGTAGTCTGAGCTAGTTGGATTGATATTTCTTCTTTTTTCCTCCTCCTATGTTTCTTTAAATGGTTCTGTTCGTTAAAAAGGTCCCAAAGTTTGACAACATTTCTTCTATAGGAAAAAACAAAAAACAAAAAAAAACTCCTTTTAACTATTTAATCAAAATGCTTTTATTATTGTTATTGTTATTGTTAACAACCTAAAACAAGACTTAGGCTAAATTGCATGCTTATCGTCAACAACCTAAAACAAGGCTTAGGCTAAATTTGTCGTTGCTCAGTGCTAATGTCCGTGGTGTCGAACAAGTTAGTTCTTATTTGCAATATCAGTACTTTCATTGTCCTTAATGTCCAATTTTAAATACCATACCAGTGCCTTGAGACAAGTAGCCTGTTTATTGCATTTAATTGAACTAAATCATGCTTTTATTATTAGAGATGCATGATGAGCACATAGTTTTTTCATTAGTATATACAAGGTTCTATTGTTTTACAGTATAGTACAGTTGAAGTTGGACGTAGTAGACAACCCAATAATTTATAGTTGTATTGTTCAGATCAAGTTCAGTTCTCTTTTCAGATAAATTTTAATCCTCTTTTTGTTGTTTAACAAATAAAGCTGTGGAGGTGAATGAAATGTGGTGAATCTGGCAGAAAGAGCTCGAATCAGATGAAAGACTTAAAGGCAAGGTGAAGGATGAGAGCAGAAATGACAGGAATCCTGGAAATGGTAACACTCCTCTTGGTAACTACTATCATAACAATCTTTTTGTCCAATGATTTGGGTTTTGTATTTGATCTTTTTGTATTCACGTGTATATGCTTATAAGCTTATATGATGATTGTATCACTACTACAGAAAACAATTGTCTACATTTACTGATTTTAAGCTTGGTGTCGGTCCATGTTAATAAATTGTTTGCATTTACTAATGTTTGTGTCTGGATCCAACTTTGTTTGGTTTCTCTTAAACAAGACAGTTCATTCCTATATACTTGAGAATTCAAATAAGTGGATTTTGATTCTTTCTCTTAGAGCTTTAATGTCTCAAACCTGTGCCAGTACTTCGATATATCAATGCTATTAGGCTAATGCTGTTAGAATTATCTTGTCTAAAAAGAAGGATGTCTGCCTGCATTTCCAATGAGTACAAGTTATCTAGCTTTATGATTTCATATTGTTGCCTTAAGAAAATAATGGCATTCCTGTTTAGAGGTCAATAATGTAAGCATTATCGAGTCATTGAAGCAGGCTCAAGGAGTTTCTTTTGGTGCTGATATACCTTATTTATAATGTTCAGAGTTCCTTAATCGTGGAGTACAAAGCTGTGGGTTAAATGTGAGCGTAATTATGTGTATAACTTATTTAATCTGATTCATTATGTGTATCTATTACATCTCATTATGTAGGTCTTATCATTGTCAACTTGTTCTTCAGTAAGCTCAGCGTTAAACTTAATGACTTACAATGCATGTTTTCTTTTTCATTTTTTTTTCCCAAGTAGTTGACTACAACTTAAGGAGCTTATTGCAGTGAATTATTTTTGCAGTTTCAGTTTAGGTTTTTGTTTGTGTTTAGTCCATTTGAGTCTTTTTTCTTGTTTTTGTTTGTTTACTAACATGGACCATATGTGCTAACTATGAACTTTTCTTTGTGAATAATTGTAATCTACTTCAACTTTTACCATCATCATCTCTTATTGTTTTGACTATTGAAAATCCTTTCAGTGCAGGTAATTGTTCCCTGTCATGTTTCTTCAAACTGTCTCAAAGGTGAGCCACCTTATCCACTAATATCTTTACAAATTAAAGCTTTGCATTCTATTTTTTTTCTTCTGTATTGTATTATAGCAGATTTGAGATGTGTTATTAACTTGGCCCTATGATTTCTGTTAACTGCCTGGCTTTTTGTTATATCTGTCAGGTAGTGGATGAAGATATTGGAGATGATGAAGCCAAGATTTTGTGCCTCTACTGTCATCTAAGATCACATAGGATATCAACCTGCAATTAGGATTTATTTAGTTTGTTTTAATTGTAGTTTAGTTTAACTGTTATGAGTAACAGATCAGTAAATGTCCTTTTTTCTTTTCAAGGACACTTTTTGTTCATACCGGGAATTTTTTTTTTTTTGTGTTCTGTAATAGTTACAATGACGTTTTTTTTAGATTTCAAGACCTTTTTTCAGCGTCCTCGTATATAGAAGATGACACTTTTTTAAGATTTAAGGACACTTTTTCAGTGTCCTATAAAACATTAGAGGACGTTTTTTTTAGGTTAGAGGACACTTATCTAACGTCCTTATAGGTATTTAAGGACTTTTTCGAACGTCTTTGTAAGTGACTTACAATGACTCCTTGAAAGATGACGTTTTTTTTGCGTGTCATCTAAAGTTTTCAAAGACGTTTTTTGAACGTCCTTAAATGGTTTTTTTGTAGTAGTGATTGTCCTTCTGGTTTTCTTGTTTCTTCTTTCACGTCCACATCCTTCGCTCTTTCACTGCTTCTTCTCACTGACTGGCAAGGAGCCAACCCATATCGTCAAAGGTATGACTCTCATCCTCCAAATCCAGGTGCAAAATTTAAAGCAAGATGAATAATTCTTCGTCAATTCTATATGTATTTTGCAATTTTTGGATGATTTATTTCTTCTCCTTTGTCATCAATATTGAATTACCCATGGGTCTCCTCCAAATTCAATTGCTAGAGCCATTTGGAATTGATATCTGCTGGGAATTGATGTCTGTTTTGAGTTAATCCAGGGTTAGTATTTCATGAATGCATGGTTTTTGCTTTCACCATGCCAATAAACTCATCAAATGACAGACCATGACCGTCATCTGATATGCTAAAAATATGTCGTCTAGTAAGCTGATATCTGATTGACGTTCAGACGACGAGACGACGGGTAAAGCCCGACATCAGAAGTTCACTCAAACGACAGACACCTTAAAAAAAATATGTCGTCTGAGTGTGCCTAAATATGCACAAATTGTAAGTATATGTGGTTAGATATGAAATCGAACGACAGTCAAATGTTGTTGTCGTCGAACTCTAGCAACAGACTTTACAAATAATCTATTGTCTGTTTTAATGTGAGATGACAATAAAATGTCTTCTGAATGTGTAGAATTTTGAAGTTTCTTTGTTACATCTGTTGTGTGAAATGATTTTACACAACAATAATCTGTCGTGTGAATAACACTATGACTATAAACTCAAATCTTTGTTTGTGGATTCTGGTTGTTTCAAACAACAGAATTTTGCTTGAATTCTGTTGTTGGATGTTCAGTTGTTTTCCTTTTTATGTTGTGTGATTTGGTTTACAACCACAGAATTTGGCTTCAATGTGTTGTTCTTTTCTTAATAAAGAAACATACATTCTAAAACCTGGAAACCACAATAATGTACCATACATTCATCAGAACCTGGAAATATAAACCAAAATATACCATTCATATAGAAAGTGCAAATCTCTTTGTACCATATATTCATCAAACACCTGGAAACCACTAACAACATATCCATTGATAAACACTGCAAAAACTGTACTACCACTTCAAGCAGCCACCAAACTACATCAATTGTTCCAAATATTCAACAAGTAAAATCGATCCAGCCTGAAGTAGCCTCTTTAACGAATCCATAAAGTGAATGGTTTCTTCATCCAGATTCACAACAGCCAACGTCCAATGACTACAGTTCACAATAGACATAAGTCTAGCTCTCATTCAACTAGTTGAGACAGAGCATAATGATATGTCATATGTCTTCTTCTCTGAACTTTATCATCAATACTCTGCCTTTTGAACACATGCAACAGTTTGAAATATGTTTATAGCTACTATAAGATTGTATAGCTTTCAACTATCGAAGTTATAGAAAGTTGATCATGCATAAATAAAGAGTCAAAGACCATAATTCTTTTATCCACTATTGAACATTTTGGCATTCGGCCTTTTCACACATGCCAATCATTTCTTGTTCCTTCCCTATTATTTCATATCTCTGTTCAGTAAGTGGTGCATTTCAGTAAAACATAACAAAGACTACATAATTGAAGTCTTAAGATGCACAAAGTATGTATGTGAAACCCAAGTATGATACCCCAATCTTTGTATTCATGAGTAGTAAAGCGATATAACCAGTAAGAAATAAACATTAATATAATAAAAGCTTTCAAATTTGATCTGATGAAGAGGGAAAGTAGGATAAGGATCACTAAAAATTAACAACCTAGGTCCCCACCAATCAATTAACAAAGAACTTAAAGCAGCAGTTCGGAATTGGTATATTTGCAATGTTAAAGGTACCAGACTATGTGCAGGTGTAGTTCAACACAATGATCGTCTAGGGTATTATAGCATTACCTTTGACAATGGGAGGTTGAACAGTTTGCAATTCTAGGCATTGTAGTTTGATCAAAGTGTCAGTCAATGTTCGGTTATAACTTAACACAATAGAGTGCTTTCAAAGTGTCATTATCTGGACCATATATTTACCTTCAAGTAGCCTTCAACGATTGAGATGGCAGCATTTGAACGGTTCATTTGCAGAAACACCAATTACCGAGCTCTCTTATGCTTATTGTCAAAATACAGATTGCAAAAAAAGCTTCCAAACCCCAATTACTAGTCAAATCCTAGTCAGCATCCATTCCACAAAATCTTCAGCCTACGACAGGAAAACCCATGCTATGGAAATTAGACTTCAAAGCTAGTAAGACTAGATTCTTTGAAAACTAGAAGCTGTGTAAATTGAAGCCTTTAAAGTTTAAAGTATACATAGGATTACTTAAGATGCTGATAAAAGTTACATAGTTTAGGTGAAAGACACTTCAATCATTCAAATGGATACCAAAATTCCTGTATGGTGTATGACAGTGTTATAGTGCCTCCTGATAGAATGTTTTCATCAAATCCTATTCATTTCTCCCCCAGGAGTGAAATCTTATGACAGTTCAATAAATTACCAACCAACGTCAGTAAACATTGGATTGTAGTAAGATGGCAAATGACTAAACAGTGTATTCTTATTGAGCATAATAGAGTATTGCTAACCCAATAATATGAATACCTAATGTAAATATATCCTTTTAGTGAGTAGAAACTAGAAAGAGATAAAAATAGTAGGACATAGACATAAATATAAAAAACAGAAGCTCTAAGATTAGATCTAATTGCGAGAACTTTATTTCTGGTTGAAGATATGACACAAGGAACACCGATTTTAAACAAAACAATATCAGATACATCAAACAACAATTACAAGGAAGGAAACTGTTATAAGGTCACAATCATAAAAATCTAAAATAAGCAGAAAAATATCAGACACATCAGATACCAATTACAAGGAAAGAAAACTCACCACTCCAACAGACTCATGCAGCTCCAACTTCTGAACCACCATTACCTTCAACTGATTCAGCATCTTCAAACCCCTTCTCCTAGTAAAATACACTTACCAAGCTTCAGACACCATACTATTAACTTGCAAAGTAGTTGAAATCCAACAATATAAATACCTGAATAGGAATTTATAGAGAAAAAACAATACAAAATTAAAGTAGTAAATTGTTGATTAAAAGCTACACCCATAAAACATACAGTCAATCAAACATGCAATATAGCTAATTGAGAAATATATAAATAACAATTCTTTTACACAAATAAACTCATGCTCCCTTTATTTACTGAATAGACTTCATGTAACCAAGAGCAACAAGATTTTCATTCACTAGTCAACTTGTTAAAGCTCAAGTCCCTATAAAAAGATCGAAAAAGTCACATATGAGCCTACAAAAGAGTTCTGTCTTGATAAATTACAAACATGGGGTCATCACTGAGCTACTCTCTTTGTGTATAAAGCAACAAATTTCAATTGATGATTGATATTTGATTGTGGAATAGAATCATAACCAAAAACCCTAGTTGCTCTTTAGATCAGAAATCATGGATTAATACACTACAACTAGTAACTCCAAGACCAGTTGAGTACCTACAAACATTGATGAAAGCACAACAATACAAATTTAATTAAACGGTCAAGAAATAAAAAATGCATGAGAATGAATATTTTTGACACACATCATACATCTACCAAACATCTAGTCTATCATCTCCCAGTTCTTTGTTTACCAATTCTTATTTGTTGTATAACTGACATCATAAATTGAACTGAGGAAGAAAGACGCATTCAAAATGAATATCATTGTAACAAGAGTAGGACTCCCCGAAAATTGTCAAGGAAATAACTAGCATTTTGGTTAAAAAAGGACAATAAAGAGGTTTCTAGAGCTAGAGAGAAGAACAACAAAAAAAATATTACCATCCAAGAATGACTTCCTTAGGATTCACCTTTTGCTGAGATATCAGCATATTCTGATGGTAATCAATGTCTAAAGCAACCTACAATAGGCAAAACTAAACAAAAAATGCCTAAACACATTCTGGAGAATCTCAATATGAAGACTTAACAACAATTATACAGATGAATGCCAACGGTGTAGCAGACTGATTACATCTACTGTATCCTAAATCATAACAATGGTGTTACATACTATTCAAAATTTCTCTATCTTACAACCAACTATTACTTTCTCGAGAAGGAAATAACAATATTGCTAGGATAACCAATCCTAACTTTTTCACCTTCACTCTTCAATTTAACTCATTCCTCTCTCCATATACATTTTCAGCATAAACTTCACCACATTCACAATTCTCCACAACTACATAACTAGATATTGATATCAATAAAGAACTGAGATTTGGAGAAAAATTGCATCTTCTCAGCAACCAAAACCAAAAACCGAAGCAAACAAAATCAAATTGAAATCAATCTAAGATAAATCCAAATTCAAAAACCTAACCTAACATCCAATTCCATCTAATCACTAAACAAATTCAAACAAACACATAAGGTAAATGGGAGGACATGCTCGGAGTTCTCGCTGTGAGGAACAATGTACGAGTTTCTGATGTCGACTGTGCCATTGGGAAGAACGGAGCCGAACACTTAAATCTGTTTTGATAACCCCGCATGCCCAATTCGAACATAACCCAGCAAAAACAAATCAAATTTCAAAGGAAATTTCATATAAAAGCCCTAAATCCCCAATCCAACAAAACCCCTAAATAGATTAACACTGGATCTGTCACTCCCCGAATTTTGAATAAAGATATTCGAATTCGAAACGCGATAACTTAACCAACTTCCCAAAATCTAGTATAAAAACATTCTCAAATTAATCTAAGCAACAACAAAACGTCAATAAAGATTCGATCACTTAAGTCGAATATCACATCAACAAGTGTTTACAAGGCTCGAAAGAAAGAAATACAAAAGTAGACGCTCTCTAGGAGCATACTAAAAACAGCAGTACACTAACAAAAATAGATTCTGAACCTACACTGCTGCAACCACGCCCTCATACTCAGCCCTGGTGGTCCTCACCTGCAAGAATAACCGCTACACCATAGAATAGTGCACCGGGTTGAAACGACAAACCCGGTAAGCTTTTTAAGCTCGTATGAGTAAACTCAAATAAAATGACTTACGTCACACATGCTTATAATTTCTCAGCTCATGAGATAATTAAAGCAACAACATTTAACTCCACAAATACAACCAAACATCCAATCACACTAGATAAAAATTAGTAATCCCTGCATAGAAATTTAGTTCAGGAGATCACATTAAAACAACAATTCAAAAGGCAGTAATCCCTGCATATTACTTAGTTCAGGAGATTACATTTAAAATCACCTCCACAATTCATTCAAAATCATGTCCCACATGAATGACAAAAGAAATGACACCGACACTTTCTTTTAAACAAATATACCCATGGGCATACAATAACTCAAAGTTATTCCCCAAGCAGTATATTGTACTCAAAGGCATTCAATAACACAAAGTTATTCCCTAAGCAGTACATTGTACTCAAAGGCATACAATAACACAAAGTTATTCCCTAAGCAGTACATTGGCAGACAGACTAGAGCTCTAACTGAATCGTAGCCTGTCACCTCGGTCGAGGTTCAAACCTACGATAATACTTGCCTCAATCACCAATGTGATATCCGATACTCAACCGAACATTTCAAAGTCCACATGACTCAAATACTTTCCTCAAGCAAAACACAATTTTTTCACAATAATCAACACATCATGATAATTGTATGCTCGCAAGAGAAATGCTCGAAATAACAATTCAATCAACTCACAATCATTACTTCACCAATGTCACACCATCCAATATATATATATATATATATATATATATATATATATATATATATATTCCACGTAAATATATATATACGTAATCATTCACGCAGGAATGACCACTAATACCAACTATAGTTCATACGTATTAAAACCAAGAAATTCATTTTAAATTCATTTTTTTAGCTGTGAGCCGTAGCCCTATGAACCGTAGTCGATCGAGTTCATATTATTTCAAACAAATCTTTATTTTCGAAAACGATTTACAATTATCAATCAATTCCGACATTAAATAACTCGGTTCGTAAATGAACCACGTGAGATTTACTCACCTCAAAATCCCGCTGCGTCTTCTCTTACAGCAAGGATAAGGTATTGATTTCTCTCCGTCAATCACCTAAGTAATGTACGTCACAACTTAGTATACGAATAAAAACGATTATAATTTGAACAACTATTTTCCCTAAAATCTCAAAAGTAATGCCAATCGAGACAAAACTTCATTTGAGACCATGCGAGGTCTCCAGAATACTTATACGATCAATCTATCAAAATTACAAGTCGATCGGACGGTCGAATCCTCACTGATCGATAACCGATCTAACCGAAAATCCTAAAACGCTAAAATTCATAACGTAATCATGCAATCTCCAAAAATTAAGTGTTGCCTGTCAAAACGATCGTATCGATATGTAGAGCACAAAAATGGGCAGAAACGGCCCTTCGGGTGCTGGAGGACGCCGGAAACCACCATCATAGTGGCGGCGCTGCCGCCGGACAAAAGTCAAAATTTGATAAAACTCCCAACATAAAAGTTCTTCATCTCAACTTCAGTTACAACTTTCGTAACTACATCAAAGTCAGAATATAAGCCAATAAGTCGAATTTTACCTTTGAAGCCACTAAAATCCTATGAACCCTAGTTTTGAAATCGGTCCAATTCGATCTCCACATATTGATTCGATGCAACCCACCTTAGAGGAAATGATCTGCATCCCTTGAAGTGCAGAATCCCTTTTTGAATCACGGCCAAAGGTGGCCGGAGCTGGGAGAACGAAGAGCGACGACTAGAGGCGATTCGCAGCTCTGCCGTGCGGCTTCTCGGCCTTGCAGCATCCTCCACGGCTTGTATCTCACTTTGATGTCTTCTGTAAAGTTGTAAGCGAGCTCAAGGCGAGCAAAATACCTTTTGGAATCAAGTCGATTGGTGGCCGAACGTGGAAGACATTGGCGCAGTGAAAGGGAGGCGATTTCCTACTCGATCTCGTGGTTTTCTGGCCTTGTAGCGCCGCCTACAGTGCTTCCCACGACGAACCACCACCACAGACCTGTAGAGGGGATCAAGACAAGCAGAAACCCCATTGGAATCGAAGCAAAAGGTGGTCGGACGATGGAGAAATCGTCGGATGAAGTGGAAGAGGCGATTGGGCTCAGGGAGAGAGAGAAGAGAGAAAAGTCGGGGGCCAAAACGCAAAAACTGAAAAATTTGGGATTTAAGAATTAATCTCCTATTTTTTTGCTATTTATAGAAATTTCCCAACTTTTCAATCGATCATAACGTTCTCATACGAACTCCGATTTCCGTGATCCACATATCCATGAACTCGTATCGTCGTGCTCTACAACTTTCATGAAGGAAGTTCTCACAGGATCCTAACCTATAAAAAGTCAACCTTGGCACCCCCCTAAAACCATATTTTGCGAATAATTAATCGTCCGAAATACTTCCGCTCCATCTACAAACCACGAAATCGTATCAACGAACCTTTTAATAATTCCCAAAGCATTTAAAAATTAATTACGAATTTTTGGGGTATTACAGGATCTAAGGGCTTACCAGCATAGATAAAGAGCTGGCCATGAAATGAGTGATGAGGTTTGGACGATTTCGCTATATGAAACAAAGTCTCAGATGCGGAATGAGGTTTTCTGTCTTTCTCGAAGAGAGATGGGGTATGGATTGGGGGGTTAGCTTGTTCTAGGTTTTCAGTTTGGAATGGCAAGAAATTTGGATTCAGCTGGATTATTGATTCTGGGTGAGGACTTTTGATTTGCATGGCAAGAAATTTGGATTCAGTTTGAGAGAGTTGTTGTGTGAAGTTTTGGGTTTGATAAATTTGTCGGGGTTTTGAGTTTGATAAATTTGTCGAGGAGAGAGAATCATTAAAAACTTGTCTTAAATCCCTTCACGTTGTGCCAAAAAAAAACAGCTACGACAAAATTCAAAGACAATTTATCTTTTTTGAAGAGACGATAGATAAATGTTGTCTGACCACAAACTTAAAAAAATAGCTTACGACACGAACCAAAATCAATTTATCTCTTTTGAGTAGACGACAGATAATAGTTGTCTGAAAACAAACCTAATTCTCAAAACTTACTTACCATGGTATATTGCTATAGTCAGACAACAATTTTGGATTGTCTGTCGTTAAAATATATCAGACGACAGAAAACAGCATGTCTGTCGTCTGATGGGGTTATTGGCAAAGTGTTTGTTAGTAATTTGTATAATGATTCTGAAAGGGCCCTGCAATTTTGTTAAAATTGATATGGCAATGCTGCAATTGATATCTTCTGTTATTAATTGAGGACTTTCGGGTTGACCATCTGTTGCAATTGATATCTCAGATTCTCTAAATACCAACTCAGGCCAGTATCTATAGCTAAAAGTTTAAGCTTTGAGATGCCCAGATGGTTTTGATAGATTTAAAAACTTTGAATTGGGATTTTGTAGTTGGAATTTTCTAGGCACGTAAGCATAAAAGTGTGTAGATTCTGGATGATAAACTATGTTGGTGATGTTATTGTTATCTCAGTAACTTCCAACAAGGCCCATGTTATTAAAGATCTGATGGGTTCTGTTCTAATATCATCAGTTTAAAACTCTTCTTTGAGTCTGTATACATAAATGACATGGGGAGTGCACAGAAGTCGTTTGATGAAATGTCTGAAAGACATGTTATCTCTGGGAGTGAGATGATGGGACTCAAATTGGCAATAAGATCGATGTTCCAAAACATACCAACACTGTATGTAAGCTTAACATAGAAATATGGTACGTGTTCATAAAGCTTGAGCTAATTCAAAGGATGAAGAAAAGAGATGTGTGTGTGTGTGTGTGTGTGTGACTTCCCATGTGACATTGCCAGTGAGATTTCAAAGAGTTTTGCTTCCAAGGCTTTGATTTATGAGGTCAATGACAGGCCAGCTTTGGAGGCCGATCCTCATCTCTATGACCATAGAGTGTTAGGTCCAAAGCAAGAGCTTTTCTTTTGTCACCACCTCAAGTATTTGTTTTGTGCCAATTGTGCATACTTTGTTTCTTGAAATTAGGAGACTATGGTACTTTATTTTCCTTTCCTTTATTACATACTATAGTTTTTGGGAATTGATGCTATAGTCATATATTTGGTTGTTAGCTTACTTCTGATTCTTCAGGAAAAAGGAATGATTGCTGCCTTGTCTCAATTGAATGCATTGGTCAAGGAAAATAACATGTTTTTTTGGCGGCGGAAGGATATGTTTGAGGTTAGAAATATGTCTAACTTTTCAATTCATCTCTTCACATCAATTGATGCTTCAATTTTGACCGACTGATATCAAATTTGTGTTTGTGTTACTGCTGATTAGATTTTGGATTGAACTTACATACAATATATCATATGTTCTATTTCAAAAGGTTGCTGCTATTTCCGCATCATAAGAGGTATAGCATGGAAAGGGAAAATAAGACATGTGCAGTCACAGGCTTCATCTACAGATTACAAAATTGAAATGCTCATTGAACTTTGACTATTCTTGTACTATTATTACCAATTGGTAAGTGATCTCCAAAGAGACTTGATCACTACTGTTGTAAGACAAAATCATTGTATTTTAACACAATGTTAATGTTAAACCCCTTTCAAATTTATCGACTTATTTCTCAAGCAAGTTTTCAAATGGATGTGCATCTCTTATTCAAAAATTTCTTGTTTATTTCCCAGAATTGCTTCAGTCCAAGCAAAATTGCCCAAATTATGTATTTTATTAGTATTTTTAGCATTTATGACCGTTTTAGTGATTATATCCAGTCACAACACTTTTATCTACTTAGCATTTAGTTGTAAATTTCAAGTGACTTTAATATATTATGGTTCCCGTTGAACTATGGTCGGGAAATTAATCCAAATATTCTGGACTTATTTTGTGTAATAGTAAAACATAATGTGCATATTGAAGGGTTTAAAGTAAATCTTTTATTCGGTCCAAGCAAGGGTAGAAGGATAATACATGTGAATTTTTTTTATTTGGTATGGTTACATAATCAAAAAACAAAATTATGCATTTTAGTAGCATATTTTAGTATGTACGATCATTTTGGTAATTATACCCAGCCAAAGCACTTTTGCCTTGTAACTTACCAAACACCTAGAAATTGCTTTTCGTTATCATAACACTTTTAAAAACAGTTTACCAAACACCTCAGTTGCTTTTTCTCATAACAAGTTTGGAAGTACTTCCTATCATAGCAAGTTTGGAAGTGCTTCCTATCACAGCAAGTTCGGAAGTGCTTCTTCTCACAGCACAGCAATCTCAAACTAAGCCTTAGAGAGAGATGTAGAGAGTTCTAGAGAGTCGGTGTGTTCCAGATGGATCTACCCCCCTCTCCACCCCTTCTTCAGTATTTATAGTTAAAAGGGATGGTCTAGATTAAAGGGTGTTTATTAATGGCCCAGATTACACCAATTTTTTATATTTTTTTATTTATTTAATTATTATTTTTTCCCCTATCCTCCACCGAAAATTTCATATAAATTCATGGTAAACTCTGTTTTAAACTCGACACCTTAAATTAGATATTTCATTTCTATTTCTTAAGCAATTCCCAACATAAACCTAATTTGATAAATATAACATTATTTTATAAATTTAGGGGTATTACAAACTCACCCCCTTAAAAAAAAATTTGTCCTCGAAATTTAAAGTAGATCGATGCAATCCTCAAATAAATAAATTCATGATATACGTGTAGTATGTCTGACGTTGTTACTTACAATAATTAAGTATATTTTTGCATTGTTTCATATGCTTGAATCCCTCGGGTAGACTATCCACTTGTGAGTAAATACTCTTTCATATCCTTTTGTCAAACCCTGTCTGTTCATGCAGGTGATAATCACCTTGGTATCGAACTAGAGGTGATGAAATCTGTATGTACAATGCAATTGTACATTTATATAGCAGCACAGTGTGTACGAAGTATGATGATTTAGCTAGCACAACTGCAATTGTACTGCTTGCTGAATTGCATAATGGATGACATTTTCAACTAAAAAAAAAACAACTCCATTTATAGATTACAAATGTTTGATGTATAACCTACATCAAAATTTTAAAAACAAAAATAAAATAAAAACAAAAACAAAAATAAAACGAGATGCAATAAGGCATCAAAAAATAAACCTACTAAGGATAGTTGGATACAAGATTGTATCTAAGAAAGCACTGGATGTAAACGAGCTATGTAACAAGTTACCAATAGTAGGCCAACCATGCATATTTAACTTAAAAACAAATGTCGAACAAAGGTCAATCTTCCATTCATGTAAACGATGATATCACCGACCATGTATTTTTCGCGCAAAAAAAAAATGCATCAAATAGATAGCACCTCCCACCCAAGTAACCAAAGACATTAACCCTAGGAGGTTGTTAAGTCACAATTTTCATCTGCAATTGTGCCCCAAAATTAAGATAATAACTTGTGTTTCATTATATTTTACCAATGAATTAAAAAGCGCGCCTCAAGGCTCAAAAGGAGGAAATCCGGCATAACATTGAGTGGGTTTCGATCGGTAGGCGATAAGGCTGCTGAGGAGTCAGACAAAGCGTGATAGGCGACGCCCTAGGCGCCCAAGGAGCAGGCGCAGCAACAAAGGAGGAACGACGTCGTTTGAAAAGGTTTGTGTTTTAAAGCCTCTCTGGGTAGTGATGTTCTGTTATTTCTTGTTGGAAGAGCCGAATTCAGATCTTCTCTCTTCCAAAAGGCAGTAAATTCGATCCCTAACCCAGAGTTTAAGTTAGGAGTTCGATTTCGATTCGCCGGAGTCAATTTGAAGGTTTTGGATTTCGATTCGCAGCAGGCCATTTCGATTTCAATTTGCAGCAGACTATATTTATCTGGGTAATGTCAAGAATATATTTGAATGTTTGGTAATGTCAAGCTTTTCTGGGTTTGAGTTGTTCCCGTCTAGCTTTTCTGGGTTTGATGTATCTGGGTTTGAAAAATGTGTATGAATCCAATTGATTATGGGTTGCTCTTAATGAGTATCTAAGTGTCTCACTTTTGGGCATCATTTGTTGATGGGTTGATTTTAAAGTAAGGAACTTGTAAGTTGTATGTAATCTGGACTTGAAGTTGGGGATTTTGTATGAACTAGTCATGATATGTTGCCCGAACTAGTCATTGAGTGTTAATGATATGCTGGAGTGGCACTGTGTTTGAAATTACAGTTAGGTGATGAATTGCATTTTCTTTATATATGATGCCCCAATCTAGTTAGGTGTTTGGGGCAGGAGGGTGAGGTCCTCAGAGAGGCCAACTTCAACAGGGCGGACGTCCACGACTTGGTCTATGGAGGTTAACAATGGGGTTGTGACATCGTAAAAAGTAAAAGCTTTTGGCCTAAAGATTGGTGATTGGTGCTTGGTTCTGAATTCATTCACCATAAATATGGAGGGAAAGAATGGATTTAATTTATGCTCTCGTTTTCGAGCAGATAAATTTGGTGACAAGGGAGATTCTTTGAGATTAAGAATCGCATGAGAGCTCGAAATAGTTAGGAAGAAGAGGCAGAGCAGCAACTGCAACATAAAAGAGCAGCAGCAAGGTACCTTTACCTTGTTTATCCTTGAGCCTTATCAAGTTTCATGAGCTGAATTGGAGTTAGATTACCTGCTTTCTTTAGCTAAAGTAGCTAGTTTGTTATAGCTTCCCTGAAATTTTAATTGGAAATGGAAGTCAGATTCAGTTTACTGTCCATCTTACTCTTCCTGTCATTATTTCCCAAAAGATAGCAATAATTCATCTGGATTATATTGTAGTCTGCAAACCCTATTGCTCAATGTTCTTGGGTTGATTGGGAAATTACAATGATTCTGAAAATATTGTCTACCCAGTTCACAGTTGCATTGGTTATTCTCTTCTTTTAGTTCTTTGGTGTGTCTTTATCTGTGTGGCAAAATGAAACTCCATTAAGCTTCATCTTTGGTCTTTCAACTTTAGATCTTTGATTTCATTGTAGTTTGGTGATTTTATTGAATCATATAGTTCTAGTACTTTATTTATTATGAGTGAATGACAATTAATAATGTTCTTTTAGTTACTCTTAATGTGGTACATATAAGAGTAATAATTACATCATTATAGGTCTTTTATACGTAAGGCTTACGCCTTACGCCTCAAGGCGAACGCCTTCTTGAGGCTCACCGAAAAACGCCTCGGCCTACGCCTCAGCGTTTTAAAACATTTTATTTTACCATGTTTAACCTTGTTGATACCTAAAATAGATACCCACAATTAAAATGACCTCGTTGAAATTAAGGTCAGCAATCCTCCATGACAGCTCTGCAAAATAAGCTGGTGGTGCTTCAAACTCTAATTTAGGTCTGGTGTGTAGAATTATCTTTAATCATAATATATAATAGAATGCAAGAATACAAAAAATTTATTGTGGTTAGCCTAGTGAAGGGTACGTCCACCTCAGTAGTGAATAAAGAGAATACAAAGAGATTACAAGGTGTTTGATGTTGAGTCACAAATTACTTATGCAATTGTGCCACATAATTATGAAAATTGATTTGTCTTCCATGCTATTTTACCCTTTTTAATCCATTTCCTTTTATTTGTAGGAAACCTTGCATTGAGAATAAAATGACTATTTGAGGCTTGAAATGTGGAGATTTGAAGCTAGGGGAAGAAGACACGGAGATTGGAAGAAAATTGCAAATCGACTTTTCCGGCTATTTTTCTGGCGAAATTTTCCGGCGAGCCGGCCCTCATGGAGGGTCTTTTCTCCAGTAAAGGAGGACCATGGTGGTGAGAATCTCCCATCACTTGAAATTCAAATATCTCCCTACACCTTGTCATTTTATCACCTTGCCAATTTGGGACCATTTGGGGGACAATGGTGTAAGAGCATCTCTTGCACACTTGGGGACCAAAGATGACACACCTAGCTGATCAAAAAGAGGCCGAAGACCAATTATTCAGAACTCTTGACTCCATTCAATCATCTTCATCCTATCCAAGATCCATTTTCTCTCTAGAGAAGACACCACCATTTCCACCACTAAAACGACCATCTCCACCATTAAAACCACCATCTCCACCACTACATCCTCCATTTCCTCCACCACTCAACACCACAACTCACCTTAGAGATTCCAAATTTCACTATTCTTACCAATATCAAGAGTTTGGAGCAAGGAGAAGGAGGTGACTACCACCACATCATGTTTTTGGAGACCCATCTCCACCACCTCTTCCGGCATCATCAATAGTCACCCTTTACTCCCTATCTCTTTATGTATTTGATGTTTAATAGAATGTTGAAGCTTGTGTATCTAGCTATGTGTGAGTAGTGAACTAGTTGGGGCTAGGGTTGAAAGCCCTAGCCAAACTTGCTTGGATTGATGCTTTTGTTTATAAATTGATGCAAATTCATGTTGTCATTCTCACATGCTAAGTCAATAATTGAATGCATTACTTAGACCTAATCAATTTGAGTTATGTGTTTGCCATGACATGAAGTTTTTCCTAGAGATTGATTACCTTTAGGCAAAAAGGGAGCATGAAAGCACACCATGTGTGCATGTGAGGGTAGTGAGCTAAAATCACCTAAAGATAGGATTGGTTTGCTTGCTTGGTTACCTAAACTCTAAGCTTTATGCATTTAGGGACAAATGATTGAGACCTATCCGGTACGTAATTGAATTTGTCTCTAGGTAGTTACCTCTAGACTTATCCGGTTAGAGTTAATAAAATGAAAGGGGTTTAAGCCTTAGTAGTCCTATCCGGATGCTAAGAGGGTAGTTGGACAATTAGCTTTGCATCATTCATATTCAATTGCTTTAATGCTTGCAAGGGAGGCAAAAGGTGAAACCCGATGCCCTAACTCCCATCCATTTGATAATCTTCAGCTTTAGTATGTATGAAAAACTCGTGGAAATTTTAAATTTTAAAGAGTAGTACAAAAACTTTATGTCCTCAAATTTCAATCATTAAGCATGCATGCCTCAAGAAGTTGTATCACCATCACTTCTGTAAATCCCTCTAAAGCTTAAACAAAGGAAGCTGCAGTACTATCCTCATCAAAAGAAGTAGGAGGGAAAGGACTATGACCAGACCCAAAAGCCTTCATATGATCTTTCAATGACCTCTTGTGCTTGAAATCTGAACCACAAGTGCAAAGCCAGCGCTTGCCACAATTCTTCTCATGAGTTCTCCAGTCACCTTTCACTGCCAGCAACTTGCCACACTTTCGACACATGAAGGGTTTCACGCCATGCTTTCTCTTGTAGTGAGTTTGAAGTGTTCGAAAGTCTTTCAAGGGTTTTGCTCTTGGGTAGTCTATGTTGTTTTTGCAGCCTTCTGCACAACAATAGCATGGGAGGCCCAACATTGCTCGAGGTTGTGTTCCCTTCAGTGACTCCGGTCCTCTTCGATACTGGGATCCATGCCCCCACATGTGCATCTACCCACAGGAATACAATGTGACACCATGAAAACACGTACATATATAGTTGAAATTCCAATTAATGCAGAACTTGCAATCTTGTAATTCCTTTTGTTATGGCTCAAAGGGATTCAGTTTCAAAACTCAAAACTCGTTGGATTAGTGATTCAAAGAGGGGTTTTGGGTTCTACCATACTTTGCAGACTTTGAGAACTTTAGCCAGAGAAACTCCTTATTTTAGGGAAGACTAAATTAAACTGTTATGTATTAATTGTTTGTTTTCGGCAAATTATGTTGAGGGGTTGCCAATCCGGAGCACAAATTCAAAAACAATCCAGACAGACTGTTCGACAATAGAAATACCAAACAATCTGACAAAAGAAAATTTCCATATGATCTAAGAATATTTTGACCTAGTATAATGCAAACAATCTTTGATTGTACCTGCAGATTATTGTAGCGGTTAAATGTTTTGAAGCAGACATGGCAAGAAAAATGAGTGAAGCCAATCAGTATCTGTTCCCGAGTTGGAATCCAGAACTTTTGTTCTGCAGTCACATTTTCGTGATCCGATACTTCCTTCTCAGTCGAATTCACAGAGCCGTCTGAGTATTCAGGAAGGCCAATGTGTAAGGCTATAGTAACTTCATCCTCTTTATTATGATCTTCACTGCAGAATTTAGGGTTTTCAGATGATGAAAAACCTAAATCATGGGAATTGGGTACTTGGTTCGGGTCCTTCTCATTTGGAAAAAGATTGAGGGTCCTAGCAAATCTAGATGAAATTTCAGACGGCTCCATAGTTCAGTAACTAAAGGTACTAATAACATAGAATGAAGGATGTAATATCTTCACTAAAGATCGAGGCTTTTATAATGTGTTCACATGAATGCATGGACAATCATCAGGGAGAGAATATAGTGGTTGAATGAAAAGAACATTTGATGAGGGGTAATAACTACGTGCTGTATGTACTGTGTATATCTTTTGAGAAAGAAAGGAAATAACCTTAAATTCTGTGGCCCAAGGCATCCCTAATTAGCAAGAATTTCACCACAGAAGGTTGAAAATCTGAGGCAATATGCTATGCATTATGCAGTCTGGTAAGTAATTAGTTCCCACCAGACACATTTTGAGAGAGACTGGTGAATTAGATAGATAGTGTTGTATGGCAAAGTAATTAATTTCTAGTTATTTGGGACATTTCAATCAAGATTCATTCCGTGCAAGTTTTGATTTCCCTAATATGTAAATAGTTAGTTGTTTATCGACCCAACCTTTATCATGCCCTAAAGTTGACATGATATGCCTTCAACTAATCGATCACCACAGTAAATGCTACTACTAGGGCATACGAATGTGTGCTTAGTTTCTTTGCATTTCATACTAACTTGGCCATGTGATTAGTTTCTTTTTTAGGAAGCAATTACACAGTAGGACGTCCAATTCAGGATGGAGCATTTGATCTGATTTTAAGTTGGGTCAAAACTGACCAGCAAACTGCTAAACTGAGGAAGAAGCCGCTCTTCCAAGTGCTTCATTCTCTGGAATCAAACTGTCTCATAGCACAAAATGTTAGGGCTCCTATAATATTATATCTTTGGACTAAATACTGTTTAGTCCTTAAACTTTTGCCCTAAAAACAATTCAGTCTCTGTCCTTCCAATTTCACACGTTTAGTCCTTGTACTCTCATATTTTGGACCGATAGGTCCATTCCATTAGTCTCCGTCCAAAAACTCAGTTAAGTTGCTGACGTGGCATTAATTATGCGTCAAAATGTCTATAATACCCTTGCTTCTTTTTTAAAATTATTTTTTCTTTTTTTTTAATTTATTCTTTCTTTTCTTTTTCTTTTTTTATTTTCATCTCTTCTCCCCTCCCCATCGCCGCAGCACTTCAACCCCATCCTCGCCACTGCCACCACCATCACTACCCACGTTGCAGCCAAAGGCTGCTGCAACACCCCCCTCACCGCCACTACCACCAACACTTCCTCCTATATGTCCCTTATGAAAGAAGGTACTTTCGTCCAAATTAATGCCACAATTCCCAGCAAATGCCATCTCAACGGCATAGACCAGAAGTCCACCATCACTATTATCATGGCCACCAGAGACCAATTCATCATCAAGAAGGCCCTGAACTCCCTCAAACACTCGCTTCAGATAAGGAACATCCTCAAGGTCAAGGCAATTGTTCACAATCAAGAAAGAGTAAAGCCACCTAATCTCTGCTTTCCTGCAACCAAATCAATGTGAAGCAGAACACCATCATCTCCAAGCTTCAAATCTCTAAGCAGAACACCCACCATCTCCAAGTCTGAGCAATTACTCCAACATTAGAAAGAGGAATTTGCAGGGGCCCGACAGATCGATATGGGTCTCGATCTGGGATTTTCATCAAGAAGATCGATATAGATCCATCCCCAACTTGCAAGCACGCTACCACCGTGCGAATCTGGTGATCCCAAAACACGGCCCATACGCCGTATTCAAATCAAATTACCTCAGCACCTCCTCTTGCTCATCATAATCATCTAATCACCAACAATCAAATCAGCTAGTCAGTTTGTTACAGTATCGAAGAGTATATTCTTCCCTTACCAAATCAGAAACCAATTGGACCTGAATCCCTAACCCTAACAAATTTTCAGAATCGAAAACTAAACCCCAACATTACTCGAACCCAAAATTGCAAGCGAGACAAGATCACAAATGTGTGTATACCTTTGAGATCACGAGATCAAACTTTGGTGCTTTGGGGTTGGGTGGGTTTTGGTAGATCCTGAGACGAGGATGCAATCGCTGGGCGGATGATCGGAGGAGGCACGACGGTCTAAGAGATCGGTGGCGAAGCAGCTGACGTCACGATTGAAATCGGAGGCGGCGTCGGAGAAGAAGTTGTCATCAGAGCTGCAGGAATCGATGGGATCGGCGAAGGGGTTGAAGTTGTGATGGGCGTTAGGTTGGAGATCGATGCAGGCGGTGGTCTGGCGCTTACGGTTTGTGGCAAACGGTGGCCCGATGCATGTGTAGCAGTGTAGGTGAAGGAGAGAAGAGATAAACAGAAAAAATAAAAAAAGATAAAGAATAAATAAATAAATAAAAAAGAATAAAATAATAAATTTAAAATAAAATAAAAGGAAGTGAGGGTAGAATAAACATTTTAGCGAGGAAGAAATTGCCACGTCAGCTACTTAACGAAGGTTTTGGATGAAGACTAACGGAAAGGACCTATTAGTCCAAAATTTGAGAGTACAATGACTAAACATGTGAAATTAGAAGGATAGGGATTGAAATGTTTTTTGGTCGAAAGCTCAAGGACTAAATAATATTTAGTCTTATATCTTTCAAGGCACAAACTCAAACAATCAGTAGTAATCCCTTTTCGCTAGCCAAGGGGATTTTTTTTTTTTTTTTCACAATGGAATATTTGAAGACCAAGGGAAGTGTTGAGGATTCAAATAGGATATGAAATCCAAACTAAAAAAAAAGACTAGCATTTGTGTAGGTTTTTTTTTTTTTTTTTGAGAAGGGTATTTGTGTAGGGTTTAGACTAAACCCCAATCGCTAACATTAGATATCATCATGAGCTGTCCAAAAAAAGAGATGAGTTTTTTTCATGTGAATTAAATATTTCTCCAAGTGAATTTAGGCACTTGAAACTCATTTGAACCAACTCCAAACCATTTAAATGAACTGGGGTCCTCTTCAGACTTTTTCTTTCTTTCTTTTTTTTTGAGAAAAAAATTATCATATTATAATAAATTTTTATAATTTTCTAGCGCTAGACTTTTACATTTTTGATTTCTTTCTTACTCCATTATAATACTTGAACTATAAAAACAATAGCATGCATATATATATAAACCCTAAACTATTAAAAGTGTGTGTGTGTGTGTGTGTGTGTGTGTATATATATATGGCTTCTCAGGTGCGGATATCTGTACATTTTGCTTAGGTACGGATTTCCTGTTTTTACCCACTTTTTTATTACACATTTACATCTTAACCGTTCAGTTTTTAGGTCTTAATGTATAGATCATCTCTGCAAAATTTCAGCCAATTTGATGATCGTTAAGGCATTCAAAACTGCAATTTACAATAATGAACATAAACGGTTCTGGTTAGACAAATTCGGTTCGTTCGTGTAAATTGCAGTTTTGGATGCCTTAACGATCATCAATTTAGCTGAAAATTTAGAGATGATCTATACATTATAACCTAAAAACTGAACAGTTAAGATGTAAATGTGTGATAAAAAAACTAGGTAAAAACTGGAAATCCATACCTTTTACTTAGGTACAGATATCCGCACCTAAGCAAGATTATATATATATATATATATATATATATATATATTCAATGCAGGTATTCTCTATTTTGTTTCTTTTTTAGTCTTTATACATACATGAGTCACCTAAAAGATACAGGACAAAAGCAAATCCATCCTACGAGCTTCAGAATCATGTATTATCTTGCAAAAAGTTTCATCCAAGTCTTACTATCTCAATATTTCTCAAAAACAAATTAGAGTTTTAACTAGGCCTATAAAATCACCCTAGGGCTGATAGGCACGCCCAACCCCAGCCCTATTTTTTGGGCTATGGGCTAGCTGTGCCCAAGCTAATGGGTGGGCTTAGCCTGCCCATTTTACATAGAGTAGGGCTTGGGCCTCGGTTTTGAAGCCCTAGACCAGTCCAGGCTCTACCCATTTTAGTGAAGTATAGGGTCGGCTTAGCCCTGCCCAGGAAAAATACAAAAGAAATATCATTTTTTATATAATTAATTGTTTAGAGTACATTAAGACTGTGCTAAATGTATCATCATCATCATCATTATAGTTAAAAAAATTGAATTCGTTTTTCAACTCAATCAAATTATTTTTAATAGAAGTTAATATTATTTCACACAAAAATTATATATATATATATATATATATCACAAATCTCTAGCCAAATACAAGGCGGGCCGCCGGTGGGCTTTATTGTCCTGAATTTTTTCGGCTTCACATATTTGTGAAAGAGTCGGCCCTGCCATGTTAATATAACACTTACGGCTATAAAAGCCTAGGGCTGAGCAGTATTTGGGCCATCATATCTTAAGGTCAGGCTGGCCCCTGTCATGTCCATTTTATAGGCCTATTTTTGACATCAATTTAAAAAAAAAATAATAAAAGAGAACTGAAATCAGCACCTTTTTTTTTTTTTTTTTTTAACCAAATAACACTCCCTTCATGCACATATCCATTGAAAAAAAATAATAATAACTTATGGTGTACATGGTATGATCGCTCTATTTGCACCACCATATTTCTTTTCTTTTCAAAATTTTAGTTTATGCCTTCATCAAAGTTTATTGTTACCCAAATCATAAGAAGAAGATTACAGTTTGAGTTCAATGCACGATATTACCCTATTTTGCAAGTCCAAAACTAAGAGCATCTAACTCTGATCAAGTTCTTTCAAAAAAAAAACTCTGATCAAGTAAATGAAGGAACATAAGTTACCAACATAGTGATTTTCTACTGCATACGTACTTTATATTTTATCGAAATAATATTATGTTGAAGTGAAGTATTGAATTTTATTTGTTTAATCAAATAATTTATAATTACAGTGAAAGTAAATATATGATAGAATTGAAGAAATTTGCATCGCTACAATTAGTATTATCGTATGAATACACCAAATTTCCATGAAAAAACGAAAGAACATTAACCTAAATGAGAGTGTTAAAGAGAATGAAAAAATTGGGAGAAATTGAGAGAAATTAATTTAGAGAGAAAGATTGGTGAGATCGTCCCATACAAAAAAAAAATGTTGAAAGAAACCTCTATGATCAATGATCCCAAGTTCCCAACACATCATTTTAAATTGCATAAAGATTATACATTCGAAACATTTGAGCAATTCATGCATTTATGAACGAGTGGTTTCTCTAGCCTTTAGGTATCTGGATTACTTTCTGAAGTAGCAACTCCAGCTTCTGATTCTGTGGAGGCATGTTGTGGATTCTGTGAATCTGACACCAAAAATAAACAATATTACAAAGATTTACACAAGCATATACGTAAGCAGTAGCAGTTTAGATAAAGTTTAGCAATAGAACCTAAACCTAAACCACCTAAAAATATTTTGGTATCACAAGCACTACACAGATATCAAAATCAACTAAGCTTAGGGCTGTCCATAATTCCACCATTATATGTAATGCATACCCAATCCAATGAGACAGAGTCCGACACACCAATTTGTACTTATGTCCTTTGAAATGGTAGGGTTATCATGAACTTATGACCATAAGAAAAATGACTAAAAATATCCAGCCTTGACCACTCAATCACAGGTCCACAGCTATATAAGGTTGAAAAAAGAGTAATTTTTTTCTTCTGGTCAGTAATTTTTTTTTTTTTTCCAAATTTAATATGCATTTTAGAATTTTCAAGTATCTCAGAACTCATGGCTCATGATCACAAAGCGAAATAGTTATATTAATAGGAGTGGTGAAAGGGGTGGGCAAAAGAACCCAAGAAAAATGTGAGCCGGACTGAACTAGACCAAACCGGCTGATTTGATCCCGGTTATCATTGATGGATCAAAATTATTGTGTGCTCCTAAACCAGACCCTGGGGTTGAAGTCTTGAAAACTTGTTTATATATAAAGCTATTGGAATGTTAATTATATTTTTTACTTATATTTATCTTTAGTTTGGAAACCAACCTACCCCCCACCTCGATCTTAATATCCTAGGGCTCATCATTGGCAGTATCTACCAATGCATGCAATATGTCCTGGACCTCTCTCTTTAATTATATATACGACCACTTGACTGCATGATCTTCAGAAATGAAAACTAAATTTGTGATACTGATGAGCCACATGCGCTCACTCACTACTGTTCGTTTACACTCTGCTGCTGCTTCTCTGTCACTCATGACTTCCCATTGACCCTTATTTGGGTCATCACACAGCTCACTCACATGGGTTGGCTTTGCCCTTGTTGCCCCACTAGGTCCGTATTAGACAAATCCCTAGGAAACATAAATATCTTTGAATTTATATGGTTCAATTCCAAGTGTTTCCTTTCATCATTCACCAACTCTTTCTATCTGGCATAAAAATAACAAATGATAGTTTTCCCTTAAACAGTTTCGTATGTTATGTTATTCTTAAAGAGAAATGAAAACGAGAGAGATTAAGGTAGCTAGTTACCGGAAGGAGAGGTGAGAGGAGGACGCCTTAATGTGGGGGGTTGTTGTAGGATTGGAGGAGGATAAGAGGAGAAGGAGGCATCCATCTGCTGCGTAGGATAGTAGACATAGGAAGGTGCAGCGGGCATACGTTGCGCCTGGGGAACCGCAGAAAATGAGCCCCTTGGAGATTGAAAAGAGTAGCCTTGATGATAGTAGTATGGAGCTCCCATTGTTGAAGGTGATGATGCTCCATAGTGTTGTTGGTGGTAGTACTGGGGCTGTTGATGAACTACTTGTTGGTTGTACATAGCAGCTTGCTGCAAACCATATATTCAACAATAATGTGAGCCAATTGTTTGCCGTGCTTGTATTATTGCATATGCATGCATATGAGAGAGAGAGAGAGAGAGAGAGAGAGACTAACTTGATGGTATCCATAATCAGGACTGTAGGTTGGGTAACTGCGATTCAGTAAAAAAAAAAGAAACTCATGAGTAAAGATCAGAAAAGAAAACAATTACTCGGCACAAAACTGATATTAAATACATACAAAATTATTTAAGGTAAAGAACTCGAAGAGTATTTTCACTAGTTGGAAAATCAGGTAACATGATAAATCTATGTTAATGCTACCATTTCTTATGGGGATAGGAAGCACTTTAATGATAGTAATGGAGGGTAGTAGTGTGGGTTCATCATCTAAGATTGGGGATCTATATTTCAGCTCAACCGTTAGCACATGTACATATAATGACTGATTAGTAGGTAAAAGTGAGTGATTAATAAAACTGATCCAGCCAACTATGGCTCCCATGACATATTACACTCGAAAAAGATTGGATCTTCGACCTATTATAATCCTAAATTATTTTCTCTTCTTTTTCACCACTGTACCTCTATGTCATCATCAACATTGTCGTTTCGTTCATCTTTTTGTTTCGTTTCAATAGAATTCACTCTTTATTGGTTGATTAATAAGTAACAGAACAGATGCATAATAGCAAAAACATAGATAAGTACTATAGGATGGTACTAGAGTCTGATATGTGCACATTAAGTAACTGATAAAGGACCACCATGACTATGACATTGCATAACCCTTCTTACCCTCTTTTTTCTATCTAAAAGTCAACACAGTTTTCCAAACAAACAAAAAAAAAACTGAGAAAAATTTCAACACAAAAAAATACACAATTTTATAACTATAATCAAATGCGTTGTGTTTTTGTTGCTAAACCCTAGTACAAGACATGCATAAAAACTCAGTAGGTCCAATGGTTATGCACATTAGGAGAACATGGGTTGCCACTTCCATTGCTAAGGTCAAATTTTATATGATACTGTACTCTCTATTTTCAGGGACAAAAAAAACAAATATTTGCTATTTACAGGTTGATACCAACTGTACCCAGGAAATATTCAATGAAACATAAAAAACGACACCACGTCTATCTACTCCACTTTTTTAATTCACTGCATGGACCATTTATCTTCTAACCCCCCAAAAAACAAAATGTAACAGTGCTTACCTGTAAGGTGGATATATAATCGGAGCCGGTGCTTGTGGCAGCGGTGGCGGTAATGGCGGCACTCCACCGTAGGGTGGTGCAGCCTGTGGTGCATTTCCCTGATATGGGCTTGTACCTTGACTTCTTCCTATAGGAAACATCAAAATCCGCATTTACTTTATCATCAATTTTGTATACCAAAAAAGAAATTTCCCCAAATTTGTTCATTTCAAATCTAAAATTTAATTGGCCTTAATGCTATTTCGATTGCGCTGAATGCATTTTCGACATTCACATTGCGGACGTCCACTCCTGCTCCAATCTGTATATATGTATATATCCAGATGGTGAAAATATGCAAAATGTACCTCTAGGGGGTGAAGGTCTAGGCCTTCCCAACGAAGCAATATTACAGTTTGCTCTTCTTCCGTCGATCACGGGGTTCGGATTAGCACAAGCCCTCCTCGCCGATTCAGCATCACGAAAAGTCACCTGTATTAATCAGAACCCAAATTCAGAAAAAGGGTCAAAACAAACCCATATTCAGAAAAAATTTGTTGTAGGTGATCAAACACTTACAAATCCATATCCTTTAGATTTTCCTGTATTCTTATCAGCAATAATCACAGCTTCAAGAATCTCTCCGAACTGCTCGAAATACCTTCGCATTTCCTCGGTCGGTGTCTCCCATGCTAATCCTCCAACAAACACTTTAGTAAAAGTTGTGTCTCCGAATTGTGATCGGTAATGTGGGTGAGCCATGGCAAGAAAAACATCAAAATCACAAGTGGGTATGTCTTGTTTCGAACGAACTAGTCTTGGGTGTAATGCAATACTCATAAGATAGCTGACAGGGACTCGATCACCAAGCAGATTGATCTTTGCTTCCACCTCATGATGTTGGTCTTCCCTGGTTGGTCTGGCTCTATATGAGCCTCCATTTCATTGAAGGAGGAGGAGGTGGTGGGATTAGTTTAAAACTGTTGTTGTTGGTCTCGTTGGGACTTCTGTCAAATAGTTGATGGGCAGTTTGAAACAGAGAGGAGGAGTTGGTTAAATTGATTGATTGAGAGAGAGAATCAGAGACACACTCACATAATAAGAGAGAAAGAAAGCATCCGACAGGTGCAAACGCTTATTTGCTGGCTATGAAGAAGAGGGCAGAGTTGGCTTCTGCTTTGTAATACCGAATGACAGCTGCGTGACTCAACGCACTTGAAAGTATGTCCTCCCTGTCTCTGCATTAATAAACCCTCCCACCTTCCAATGAAACAATAATCCCCATTTTAATTCTCTCAATTTGCTTCCTCTTTGTGTTCTTCTCCACTTTTATTAGCTTTAATTTCCTTTCATATTTTCAACTTCTTAGTTTTAATTGTTCACCCTCTTACGAAACTAATAAAATACACGCTTCTTACGGGTATTCTCGTTTTACATGTGAAGAAACAGATAATACAAATAATTTACATAACTACGAGTACACTGTGTAAAGAAGCATCAAAAGTGATAAATATAGAGGAGGGCCAATGAGAGCTCTTATCTATATGGTTAAGTATGAGTTAAAATCAAAACTTTAAATCTCATGGACACTGCTTTCATGAACATCCTCGTTCTGCATGTGAGGAGACAGATAAATACAGATCTAGTTACAAACATTCCGTTTTATTTTCAGCAGACCACTATCTACACCGTGTAGAGAAACGTAAGAAGTAATTAATCTACAAATGGTCAATCGTTTTGAAATTAACACCACTAGAGGCCTCTTATCTACTTAACCAAATGGTAAGTAAAAGTCAAAATCAAAACTTTCATGAGCAAAAAGAAAACTTTAAATATCAGACACGCATTTCATGTGTATCATCGGTTCATCACTCTACAAGTGAACATAGAAACAAATATACACACACAAAAATAAAAATAAAAACAAATACACACAATTCAAGTAAATACAACTGCACAGTATGAAGAAACATGAAAAGTGAGACAGGATGGTTAATGGTTTTGAAATAGGCCTCATCAAAAAGCCCGCGGATCAAGTGGGCCGATGGAGGCCCGCCTACCCTGAGGGCTTTTAGCCCGGCCCGGCCCGTCAAAAAACCCGCAAAAGCCCTCCTCGGTGGGCCGAGGGCCGGCCCGCTAAAAGCCCGCAAAAACCAGGCCCGGCCCGTAGGCCCGGCCCGTAAAAGCCCGTAAAATATTTTATATATATATATATATATATCTGTGTGTGTGTGTAGATATGTGTGTGTGTGTTTATAAATATATATATACACACACTCACACATAGATATATATTTGTGTGTGTGTTTATATATATATATATGTGTGTGTGTGTGTGTGTGTGTGTTATATATATATAGAAAAGATATATATGCATTACCGCATAATAAATATATATATAGATATATATTATATGTGTGTGTGTTTATATATATGTATATATATTTATATATGTGTGTGTGTGTGTGTTTATATATATATATATATATATATATATATATATAATTATATATATATATATATGTGTGTGTGTGTTTATATATATATGTGTGTGTGTGTGTGGAAGTTCTTATACTTCTATTATTCTATATAAAATATGTGCATATATATATATTCTACATATCGGTTGACCAATTCGATCGGATTCGAAAATATGGTGAAATTGGCTAAATTTTGTACCACACCCATAATTTATTGTAATAAACTCATCCAACGGTCGGTTTTTCCATTTTCTTTGAATTGATATGGGTTGCTCTTTGGAGTATATGATATATAAATATAGGTTTATAAGAGTAACTAAGTTTGACCTAGTTGATCGAATTCGAAACGATAATCAAATTGGCTGAATTTTCTACAACCACCATAAAACATTACAATCTCTCAATCGAGCGGTTGGTTTCTCTGAATTCATTTTCCACTTCATGATTGCTTTAGAATGAACCTAAACAATTTAAATACAATGAATATGTCATACAACTTTAGGAGGAAAATTGGTATAGACCAATGTGTTTGCAATTAAAATTTTTTTTATTTATTTTATGTCCACGCACATCCATTGATGGAATATATACAAACGTGATGTGAAAAAATAAGCACGTTTCGAGGTTGTCACGGCATCGGTCAACCAATAAAACATATAAGTGTCTACGGTTGACTAATCCGATCGGATTCGAAAATATGGCGAAATTGGCTAAATTTTTTACCACACTCATAATTTATTGTAATAAACTCATCCAATGGTCGGTTTTTCCATTTTCTTTGAATTGATATGGGTTGCTCTTTGGAGTATATGATATATAAATATAGGTTTATAAGAGTAACTAAGTTTGACCTAGTTGATCAAATTCGAAACGATAACCAAATTGGCTGGATTTTCTACAACCACCATAAAACATTACAATCTCTCAATCAAGCGGTTGGTTTCTCTGAATTCATTTTCCACTTCATGATTGCTTTAGAATGAACTAAACAATTTAAATACAATGAATATGCCATACAACTTTAGGAGGAAAATTGGTATAGACCAATGTGTTTGTAATTAAAATTAATTTTTTTTATCTTATGTCCACGCACATCCATTGATGGAATATATACAAACGTGATGTGAAAAAATAAGCACGTTTCGAGGTTGTCACGGCATCGGTCAACCAATAAAGCATATAAGTGTCTACGGTTGACTAATCTGATCGGATTCGAAAATATGGTGAAATTGGCTAAATTTTTTACCACACTCATAATTTATTGTAATAAACTCATCCAACGGTCGGTTTTTTCATTTTCTTTGAATTGATAGGGGTTGCTCTTTGGAGTGTATGATATATAAATATAGGTTTATAAGAGTAACTAAGTTTGACCTAGTTGATCGAATTCGAAACGATAACCAAATTGGCTGGATTTTCTACAACCACCATAAAACATTACAATCTCTCAATCGAGCGGTTGGTTTCTCTGAATTCATTTTCCACTTCATGATTGCTTTAGAATGAACCTAAACAATTTAAATACAATGAATATGTCATACAACTTTAGGAGAAAAATTGGTATAGACCAATGTGTTTGTAATTAAAATTAATTTTTTTTTATCTTATGTCCACGCACATCCATTGATGGAATATATACAAACGTGATGTGAAAAAATAAGCACGTTTCTAGGTTGTCACGGCATCGGTCAACCAATAAAACATATAAGTGTCTACGGTTGACTAATCCGATCGGATTCGAAAATATGGTGAAATTGGCTAAATTTTTTACCACACTAATAATTTATTGTAATAAACTCATACAACGGTCGGTTTTTCCATTTTCTTTGAATTGATATGGGTTGCTCTTTGGAGTATATGATATATAAATATAGGTTTATAAGAGTAACTAAGTTTGACCTAGTTGATCGAATTCGAAACGATAACCAAATTGGCTGGATTTTCTACAACCACCATAAAACATTACAATCTCTCAATCGAGCGGTTGGTTTCTCTGAATTCATTTTCCACTTCATGATTGCTTTAGAATGAACCTAAACAATTTAAATACAATGAATATGTCATACAACTTTAGGAGGAAAATTGGTATAGACCAATGTGTTTGTAATTAAAATTATTTTTTTTTATCTTATGTCCACGCACATCCATTGATGGAATATATACAAATGTGATGTGAAAAAATAAGCACGTTTCGAGGTTGTCACGGCATCGGTCAACCAATAAAGCATATAAGTGTCTACGGTTGACTAATCCGATCGGATTCGAAAATATGGTGAAATTGGCTAAATTTTTTACCACACTCATAATTTATTGTAATAAACTCATCCAACGGTCGGTTTTTTCATTTTCTTTGAATTGATAGGGGTTGCTCTTTGGAGTGTATGATATATAAATATAGATTTATAAAAAATTAGTGTCTTTAAAAATTTATTTATCAATAAATTAGTATCTATATATAAATATAGATTTTTTTGGGTACAATCTAGTTATATAGATATGTTATCTTTCGTTGTATTTGATTATTATCCATTGAATTTCCAAAGCTTGATTAAAAAAAAAAAAACTTGTGTCTATAAATATTTATTTATAAATAAAGCCCGCAAGGCCCGGCCCAAAAAAGCCCGCAAGGCCAAGCCCGGCCCGGCCCGAAAAAGCCCGCAAGGCCCGCTTTATATGGACGGGCTTGGATCTTTTAATTTTTAATAAAGCCCGGCCCGGCCCGGCCCGCAATTATTTAAAAATATAGCAAGGCCCGGCCCGGCCCGGCCCAAGCCCGCTATGAATGGGCCGGGCCCGGCCCGTTGACGACCCCTATTTTGAAATAAATACCACCCGAGAGCTCTTGTCTACCCAAATGATTAAGTACGAGCTATCATAGACACGTCTCTCATGTCTATCCTCATTCTACATGTGAAGAGAGAAAAATACAAACAATTTAGGTAACTATATCTGCACCGTGTAAAGAATTAAGAAAAAATAATAAATATAGAGTAAGGTCAATGGTTATGAAATTACATCACTATAGCATCTTTGGCAATACTAGCAATTTTTGAGTCAAATTTAAAGTCATTTTAGCTAGTCACTTTAGAAATACGTCTGCATCAGTACTCGCTATTTTAGTTAGTTTTTAATTTATATTATTTTTTAAATGAAGATTAAATAGTTTAAATGTATTTATAAATTACATAAAATAACTCAAAATAAAAGTTTTAAATTATAAAGAGCCTCATCTTGCTTTTTATATTTAAGAGCGAGATAGCCAAAAATTATAATGGATAGTCACTTAAGAGTCTGGTGCAGCTACTAAAATAAATAAAAAACCAAACATGCTCTCCAAAATAACTAAAGAGCCAAAATAAAAAAGTCTGCTAAAGATGCTCCTATAAAGCTCTTATCTATTTAGCCCAAATACTCGAGTAAAAGACTAAATGTTATAACTATAATCTTAAACATCATAAGGACGCCTCCTATGTGTATTATCTCCATACACATGAAGTGATATGTATAAAATACGCACACAATTTAAACTTTTGCAAGCACACTTATTAGTCGATTAGTACAAGCAGGTAGGGTTCTTCCGCACAAAATTGTCCCAAATTAACTACTCAAAAGTTCGAAAAACACTAAATTATGCTACTGGATAGAACTAAAAATGAATTAATTACCTCACTTAGACTTTAGCAATACAATATTAACCCAATAAGGTACACAGACATAAATTTGGAGGATGGGGATCCATACGACATAATTAAAAGAAAACATTAGGCAGCAACTTAATGAAAACATAAAAACTTACTAAAAATTCAATTTCAGCTTTGATTTTGAAAACTATGATGTTAAGGGATCTAAAGGAATGCTTTCACCACCAAACACATACACAAATATATAAAGATTTTGACTATAGTTCCCGAGTTCAAAACAAAATTATCCAAGTTAAACTTCATTTGATCTAATTTAACCTATTACTTTTAGTAATCAGGTGAGTTGGCATTCTCTACTTGATCTATTCTCTAATTTTCAACTTAGAGTGGACGTTATTTTAGATTTAACAAATAGAAATCATGAAGATCGAAAAGAGTTTTCAATACTTCTAGATCTTTTTATATAGGTACGGGTCACGGGTCACGGGTCACGTGTCACTAAACTATGTCTTGTTTTATATATAATTGTATGATTCATGATGGGTTATTTCTAATCCAACTGTTTTCCTTGTCCCAAATTAAGAGTTGTATAGGTGTTTTAGAAATTTTTTTTTTATAGGCTTTCAATAAATGAATAGGGCAGTTCTTTAATACACTTTACTTGCTAGTGATTTTCTCTTCGGTTAGGCTGAAAAAGCATGGCAGTATGTTACTTCGGAACTCTGATATATGTATTGTCCTAACAGTGACTCGGTGCAATCGTGTGAATGTATAAATATTCAGTCCCCCGTAGAAAACACGAATAGCTCTTTGAACCAAAATAAAAAATATAAAATACCATAACCATTATATGTATTGTCATAACAGTGACTCGGTGCAATCGTGCGAATGTATTAATATTCATTCCCCCGTAGAAAACACGAATAGCTCTTTGAACCAAAATATAAAATATAAAATACCATAACCGTTTGCATACAATTGATCCACGATGTGGGTATCAGATGCCCCCAACAACTGTACTACTCATTGTGGGTCTGCTAGCTAGGCCATTATAGATGGACCATTCGATCATCATCGAGTTGCCACTTTGAATAGACCAATTATTAACTGGATGGGATGCCCATTGCTTAATCTACTGTATTGGATAATCAGAACTACAAGAAAGGAAGGTGATCAAACAGTGATTTACTGTCTGCCAAAAAAATAAAAATAAAAACCAGTGATTTGCTGACAAGAGCACTACCTAGTAATGAGTTTTTAGCAGGAAGCTAATCTTTTTCTCTGTCTAATTTTGTCAAAGCAAATTAAGGACCACAAATCTTGGTGTTTGGAAACTTGACAAAGTGGGTTATATAGCAATATGTTATTGTGCATTTCTGCTTCATGTTACTTGGCTGCTTATGGTCAAAGAACAGCTAATTTCGACCAGCTTATGAAGAGTGGATCTTTTTCTCAAATATTCTATGCAACTGCCTCTAATTTTCAAAATGCTAATGAGATATTCCCACATGACCCCATGTTCCTAACGGTCTAATCAATCATCAGCTGTTGTTTACAAAGCTATAACATCCAAACAAACGAGAAGGAAGTGAAAGAAAACAACAATGTTAATAAGAGGATTACATAAAAACCAATTGATAAAATAAAAAAATATCATGTGCAAAATATAGATATAATGCAATTGCTAGCTATGGGCGGCAGTCATGGAAATCACAATCCGGATTAGTATTTGTAATAGTTTATGTTGTCCGTCGGCATCGAATCATTCCCAAATCATGGTCATTGGCTAATAATCAATTAATAAACCTAGCTAAAAATTCAATGGGGTCCAGATTGTAGTAGTACTGTGGTTGTAGTATATATGCTAAAGGAAGACCATTATCTTGTCCGTAAGCTTCATCACCATGCGAGCCACAAAGTCACTTTGAAGGACTGTTGCATTGTCCATTGTTCTTGAGCAAAGTGTAATGTGTAATGTGTAATGTTTTTGTTGAAACCATCTTGTAATCCAGCTCAATAAATTTTAAAATTTTTTTTTTTTTCTACCGAGATGCTCTGAATGAAAACATAAAAAATGAATCATGTCATCTTGATAATAGAAAGACTTAGATTCATGAAATAAGTAATTTTTTCATACGACTGTAAACGCATAACGGACCAAAGTGATAACAATAAGAAAATAAAATGTAAAACATATGTACTTCAGATTAGTTTGATCTTTAAGAAAATGTCAACATTTTATATGTATATTTTTGATTTGTTATCCAACAACTGAAATCATGAATATACACAAGGTTCCCTTCGCAGTTATGTTGGTAGAGTATAGTCAAATCTGTTAGAAATCATGGTAGAAACGAAGAGGCAAAGAAAATGGCTATGGAGTACTCTGTAACAAACCGTAGAAATCTGGGTACATGGATGAATGAAGAAGACGATGTACAGTTACAAAGAAAATGACCAACACTCAGTTAAAGATAAAAACTCCATATTTATGCTAATGTGGTTCTCTGTTGATTGTTGACTTTGACCATCAGCATATGACTTGTACTCTTAACATCCCCCCTCAGACTAGTGTTGGGATCCCCAAGCACTAGGGTGCTACAGAGAATGTGTTTTCAACCAGGAGGAATGAGAGGAAGTGATCGCCACGAATTCGAAGACTCACAAGCTTGCCTACAATTCATTAAATTTCTGTCCAGAGTGGAAGGTAGTAGCCAAGTTCTTGGTGTCCGCAAAACTGCAAGTTTCGTGAGGAGAGCTTGCTGCAATTGAGGTCGAGTAGGAACTGATAATGAAAATGGCAGAGACTTGACAACTTGTGATTGAGAAGCATTGTTAGTTGGCTGAGTAGCAATGGAGGGTGGCTTTGGTTGAGTGCAAATGGAAGCAGACAAAGCTTGAGGTGCTGCAGGGGATGGTGGATGACAATCATACTGATGCCTTGTAGCAAATATCTGAGGTTGAGGATTTCTAAGATGACATTTGGAGGCAGGGTGACCAATTTTGTCACAAATTTGGCATACTACCGAAGAACTTGATGCACCATGCTGTTGTTGACAATTCCTGTAATAACACTTGTATGCACTGTGCCCTGGTTTTTCACAGATCTGACACACAATGACATTGATGAAGTTCCCATTGGTTCTTGGCTTCCCATTGTTTTTATTGGACCTATTGTTGTAGTTGTTTGTACCCTTGTTACTTGGAAAATTTGGATATGAAGTACTGTCATCTGAGTAGCCACCATCTGCAAAGGAATTGATAAAGCCATTCTGCTGATAATCATTGTTTGAAGAATCATTCTGAACAGTTTGATGAGAGAAATTCTGCTGAGATAAAATTGCATTCTGGTGTGGAGTGCTGTTGTAGTTGCAGTTATTCATAGTAGATGCATGTTGTTGTTGATGACTAAATGGCAGTGACATATTGGAACCATTTTGAGCAATAAAACCAGATGTTTGATGAGAGACATCAAACAGAAATGGCATTGGATTGTAACTACCTTCATTTACCATATTGTTGTTCATCATGAATCCATCGTTTCCCATAAATGGCATAGACTGATAGTTACCACTGGATGGAATGAAGTTGTGTTGGAATGAAGCTGGTGAGGTAGCTGATGCGGGTGGTATAGCAAAACAAGTGCTTGCAATCATAGTGTGCTGTGGAGTGAAAACACCATATTGCGTGGTTGCAGGGGAAGCATTATATTGATGCACATTAGTCATGCCAGAAGTCACATAAGGGCACATACGATTCTGAGTGACTCCATGATTACCAATGGAAGACAGAAGATTTGATTGCATCCCAGAAGGTTGACCAAAGCAAGTGGATGACAACATCCCAGAGTACATACCATATTGAGCTAACATTGCATCAAAAAGAATTAAAGGTGCAGACTTATTCCCCAATTCAATTTCATATTCAGCAGACAACAACAATGATCTCACTTCTTCCAAATCAACATTACTTTTGCTTCTGATAATTAGCCTAGTGTGACTATACTCGCTAGGGAGCCCAGCAAGAATCAGAAATTTAACATCTTAATCATTCATCTCAATTCCTGCCACAGCTAATCGATCTCTCATATATTTAAAACGCAACAAGTACTTGTCTATTGAGTCATATCCTTTTTGAATGTTCTGTAATGCAGCCTTTAATTTCATAATATGCGGTTCAGAAACAATAGCATATCTTTGCTTGAGAGTAAGCCATACCTCCATAGATGTTTGACAACCGATTACCAGAGTTAAAGCTTCTGCAGAAAGCGTGGTTGTAAGCATGGAGATAAGAAAACTATCTTGTTCCATCCATCTTTCTCGAGCAACAGAATTGTTGGTGAGAGAGCCATCATCACCAACAAGAAATTGGGGTGGACAAAGATGAGAACCATCAACAAACTTCAAGAGACCATGACCTCTGAGGTGATGTTTCATCTGATAAACCCAGGTTGGGTAATTTGTTTCTACGGTTTGTTACAGAGTACTCCATAGCCATTTTCTTTGCCTATTGAATATGGTCCTACTAGACAAATTATCAGAGGAAAACATGATATAACCATGGATGAAGTCATGTCTTTATTGCTCTCTACTGAATTTGAGATTGAGTTATAGAAGAAGGCATTGTCTTTATCCTCTTTAACTACTATGGTTGCCCAAAATAGTATGACACTACCTCACGGCTATACTTGTTCACCTACTGTGTCTAATGTTGGATATCACAGTGATTACTCTAATGCCTTCTTGAGCAATGGTTGTGTTCTACAAAATGGCAATGGAAGGTTTTCTCAACCCAATAATGGCTTTATTTAGCAAAATTATGGCTCTCAACAAAACAATGGTCTTCAACCAACTGGTATTTTACTACATCAGCCTAATGGATTTTCACAGCCGAATTTCATTACTTCTTAGGCAAACAGTGGAACTGTGCAGCAATTTAATTGTCAACCAGATTGCTCTATGCCAAATGGAGTTGTATATAATGCTGCTAGGATTGGATATCATAATGCATGTGCTACTAGTGCTGTGATGAGTAATAGAAAATATATGCCTACTTCTAGCACGAAAGAAATGGAAAACAAGAAAGAGTTGCTTTCAATTGACAAAGACAGATTGGCATCAGAAACTATAGAAGACACTGTTGTTGGAGACACATCGGATGCATTCATGCTTGGGCTTTCATCTAAGCTTGTGCTTGATACAACTGAGCAATTGCATAAGAAACTGTCAGATATTCAGTCTGAATATGATAGGAACTCTCAGAGCTGCAAGCAGAATATTTCAACAGATTTAAGAACTGACATAGTTAGAGAGAACTCTTTATCTGATGTGCTTGAAGCTACTGCTTCTAATGAAGTCGAGGTGCCTAAATCTTTAGATAGCACTGGACCTGGTGAGGCTAAAAATACAATTCACTCCTCAGCAGATATAGTTTTTTCTCCAGAGAATTTGGTTGCTGTGACTATTTCTGAAGTTATGAAGAAGACTGTTAGTGAAAATAAATCAACAAGTGATAAGTTGCATATAATGCAGAAAGGTTCTATGGGGAATTCAGCTGATCAAGTTTCATCTAAAGGTAAACGGGTGCATGGTGGTTATAAAGATGTTGAACATGGTAAGAATGGAAGCTTGGTTCAAACCTTGGAACCATTCACAGATTCTCACAACAATGAGAAAAGGGTTACAGAAACTGTAGCTTCCAATATAATATGGAAAAGATATTCCAAGGATATAGGTCAATCAGGAGTCAAGCCTGAGTCACATAGGCAACTTGAGGAAATTGAAGTCATGAAAACCCAAAGCAGTTGGAGGTTTCCTTCCACTCCTCTAGATACTACTATGTTGAACTGTAGGCAGGCCTCTCAGCCTATGAAGCTATGGCGATCACTTTTTCTCATTCCTCCTGGCTGAAAACACATTCTATGCTGCAACCTAGTGCTTGGGATCCTAGCACTAGTTTGAGGGGGGATGTTAAGAGTATAGTACAGAATCAAGGTAATAAGGATTGCAGATTGTCTACACGTGTTGAGTATCTGATGGAGAGAAAGAAAGTTAGTTGGTTAGTAACTGGTTACTATAAGTAGTGGTTAAGTGCAATTAGAAGTGTTAAGCAATTAGGTCATTTTGTAACAATCAGAGAAAAATATCAAAACAGCTCTCAGATATTATTTCTTTCCTTTCCCCAGTTTTTCTTTCGTCTTCAACCTTTCACCATCTTCATCGAAAATCTAACATGGTATCAAAGCCCATGGTGGCCTGACCTTCGATCCTTCATCAAGTTCTCCGCTGCAACTCCGATCAAAAACCCTAAGTTCCTCCTCTTCTTTCTTTGTTCTTCGTTTTCCTTGTTCAATTACTAGTAGAAAACCGATATTGTTCAAGAAATCAAGCAAAACCAACAAGAAACTACCCTGTAGAATCATCAAATTACCAGTCAAAAAGAAATCTCTCTACTTGCAGATCTACTTTGCTTTGTTCTTGATTTGTGAAAATCTATTCGTGAATCAAGATTTGGGGTTATTCTATAGCTATTTGTGTTGCTCATGCTGTAGCCGTTTGCACTACTCAAATTCATCAAGATCCATTTTTTCAGTACAAGATTTGAAGAAAAATGGCATTCTCTACTCAAACCTACAACACCATCTCTGTTCGTTTGGACGAAACAAATTACCCAACCTGGTGTTAAGAGTACAAGTCATATGCTAATGGTCAAAGTCAACAGTCAACAGAGATAATAACCACATTAGCATAAATATGGAGTTTTTATCTTTAACTGAGTGTTGGTCATTTTCTTTGTAACTGTACATCGTCTTCTTCATTCATCCATGTACCCAGATTTCTACGGTTTGTTACAGAGTACTCCATAGCCATTTTCTTTGCCTCTTCGTTTCTACCATGATACCATGATAAAGTAATTTGAGGTTCACATCCAAAACCAATTGGCAATGGATGAAGTAGCCCAAACCCTTATAAACCCATAGGCAAGGTCCCATTTTTCCCATGTGGGATGTATATATTCTCAACACGCCCCTGCACGTGTGGCGAATTTTCAAGCCATACACGTGGACAACTTTGGGTGACGTGGAGCCCGTGTAGCCATTAGGCATGCACACATGTGATAACCCGCTCTAATACCATGATAGAAATCATGGTAGAAACGAAGAGGCAAAGAAAATGGCTATGGAGTACTCTGTAACAAACCGTAGAAATCTGGGTATATGGATGAATGAAGAAGGCGATGTACAGTTACAAAGAAAATGACCAACACTCAGTTAAAGATAAAAACTCCATATTTATGCTAATGTGGTTATTATCTCTGTTGACTGTTGACTTTGACCATCAGCATATGACTTGTAGTCTTAACAAAATCATGAATACTTTCTGTCATTAGATCTTTTTTCACAACTATTAGACCAAACAATTATTATCAGTGGTTATTTCATTTGACATTCTAAACATAGACTTGATTAATGATTTTGCAATTTGGTAGAACGAGAATACACAATTGATTTCTTTATTTTCCCCAACGGACAAATTAATATATGTCTCTAATCTTTGAAGCTAATAATGCACACAATTAATAGAATCGATGCTGGTAAATAAATTTTAATCAGCTTTGAGCGGAGGACTCTGAGCAATACAGAGCAACCTCGAGGGTGTGAAACCTAGGGTTTCGTGTGGAGGCGGCGACCGTGCGGTGTCCAGACCAGGGCGACGGCGAGAAGACGGAGCGACAGGTCCTCTTTTGGAGAAGTCGGGTTCTGGGGATTGTTCGAAGGCCCATTTAGAGGCTGTGTGGCTCCGATTAGCAGCGGCTTTCGGCTGAAGCGTTTGAGGGTGTTGTGTGGTCGATCCAGTGGTGACGAGCTCCGATCGTAGCTGCTCAAGGCTGTGGCGGTGAGGGTAGTGGTTTAAGGCTGTGGCATTGAAGACATCGTTAATATAATAGAACCTGATTCCGTTTCCCTAAAAATAATGCAAACAATTAATTTCAGATTATTTTTGCTAAGTCACCCCCCATTTTCCACCTATATATTAAGTTAATGATAAAGTACCAAATATTTGTCTAGTACCATTTGATCTAGAGATATACAAGTCTCTCATTCATAAGTGGGGGGGTTGTGAGTTCGGCGTACGGAATACCAGTTGTAATTCTCGGTTATGATGTAAAAGAAAATGATAATGAAACTAGATCAGAGAATTATTCAAAGCTAAATCAGGTAAGAGGTGCTTGAAAATTAGATCAGAAATTCAATTCCTTGCCAATGTAACAAAAAAAAAATTTCACTCAACTCGACTTTCATTACCATTTTCTAACGGTAATATTAACACTTTTTCTATTTTTCATATCAACCTTTGTTATAATTTGATCAACTACATTTTTCTTTTTATTATATCCATTGAAATAAAACAATAATTCACTCAGCTCAAGTTTCATTACCATTTTGTAACGGTAGTATCAACACTTTTTCATATCAACCTTTGTTAAAATTTGATCAACTACATTTTTCTTTTTATTAATTATATCCGTTGAAATAAAATATTTTAACTTAATTCTCTCATTTTTTTAGAGCTAACCCAAAACAGATATTCAACCCTTTAATTTGGAACCTTAACATACAATCATACATATACATAGAGCTCTGGCTTCTACAGACACTGCAGATGACTTTTCGATGATGGTGATTCAGCCCGGCCATGTACTAGTAAAGACGACTATATAGACCACACCACACGCACGCACAATGATCGAGCCAGGGAAGCAGAATCATCTTGCTTCTTGCCAGCGTTTTAGCTAGGGACGAGGAGATGACAGCTATGGTTCTACTCCATGAACTGGCACTTCCACTCCCCTCCACGTGGGGTACGCATCCCCATCACAACTTTCGAAAACCATGAGCTGGATTTCCATCCATCTACTCTCTCTCTCTCTCTCAATGGCTATATATTTAAAGCTTAGTTCCACACTTCGTCTCCTTATATCGATCTCACTATTCTCAGCTTTCTCTTGCTTTTTCTACGGGTTTCTCTGAGTACGTCTTCCACTAATGGCAGTGCTAGCTCATGCATGTTACATATATATGCTTTCGTCTTTCCTTTCCTACCACATAAAGGAAACTCCTTTAGCTTTTCCAGTATCTGTACTGACTACTGAGGTTCCCTAGCTAGCTATCTTCATGATCATATAAAATTCAAAAGCTGATGGTCTTAATACATATTCATCCAGGTTCAGACTTCCAAGATATGCAGGTCGTGTATTATAGCTTATATCTTGACACATCTTGCATTAAATCTCTTATTCATTACCAATGTGATATTTCTTCTGCGATGCAGCGATCAAGAGAGTACCATATGACTAACATGTAAAATAATCAAATCAAATATGGTAATTAGAGACATGTTGGACTAGTATTACTGACATTTGAAGATGAACAATAACAGGGATCCCAACTGAACTTTTAATTATCAGGGGAATTGAAGTTCTCCGATGACTCCATTAATATTTGCAAGATTTTGTTTCGTCATTTCAAATTCAGACAGTCAGACCTACAGTCCCTGCAGGCGAAACCTATCATTAAATAGCTATAGTTTTCAATCATTCACACGCGCCCTATCTACCTATCAAGTTTTCAATACCTTTGTACATAATTTATGTAATTCATAGCACTACGTACGTACTATGCCGGCACTGTACGTTTAACGTAACCTAGCCATGTCACCATTGCTATGAACAAAAGCGAAAACAGTTTCAAGAACTTTGGAAGGAGATTGGATCTCTAACGATCCCTAGAGATTGTATTCGAATCCCAACGGGTGAGACGAGCGCAATACGATAGCTTGTGACAAGGATCAAACCCAATACGATAGTGTGCCAGAAAAACTATATGGGAACAGAGTTTGTGATGTCGAAGAGGGGCAGCTCATATTTGGACATCGGTAAAGTAATACGCCTTTGCTGTTAGTACAATTGATTGGATATAAAAAATTAAAATAAATAAATAATAAATAAAAATTACACAAAAAGAAAAAAGAATCGTGGGAGAACCAATTCAAAGTTTTTTTCCACAAGAAATAGGGAGAACATAATCCCAGTAGATCCACTTAACCGCTTCAAGCATTAAAGCCTAATCGATACGACTAATGATTTTTTACCCTAGAAGCTAGAACTCTACATTATTCTCTATAAATCTATCTTCACCTCACAAGGAGATAACAGAGAAAACTTTAATCTAATCATGTATATTGTTTATGTCGAAGACTATTTCGGACCAATTTAATCACATGAATATTTCGTCAAAATGTCCTTAGCTCGTGGCAAACCAATGGCCTAATCATTCGACTGTTTTTTTGTCTAATTTCATGTCACTTATTTGTTCAAATTACTAGAGTGGAGAAATCGTACAGGTGCGCAACACGGAATAAGAATGAACGTAACATTGTCAATATCAAGGGGAAAACTACTTGGAGTTCGATATTAATTAATATACTTGACCCACCTAACATCAAGGGGCGGTGGCGCAGTTGGCTAGCGCGTAGGTCTCATAGCTTCTGAGTGATCCTGAGGTCGAGAGTTCGAGCCTCTCTCGCCCCAAATTTCTTTTTAACAACATTATATTTGCATTTCATTTGTCATCTTTTAAAACACCAAAACCACTTATTTTATTTTCTTTATGTCGAATATTTCATAAAACACAGTTCTCTCAAGATTTCTTCGCAAACAAATAAGTGCATTTTTTTTATTAATAGCATTTTCAAGTATTAGGGTTTTGAAGAATATCATGTCGATATATTAATAATACTCAGGTCAGAAAGGACCATTACATATCCTCCATATACCATCTATGGGTAGATAAAGAGTTTGTGGTAAACCACAGCGATACATAGATTAGGTCCGATCATTTAACGGTATTCATGCTCACTTATTTAAGAAAACCTAGAAACTATTTTTAATCAAGAACGCAGTTGGGCTCCTGAACCATGGGATGAGATGGGATGGGATGGGATGGGATGGGTCTTAAAATTGGTGAAGTTATTGGATCAGGCCAGTGATTGATGCGTTGGATAACACAAAACATAGAGCTTCTCACTTCTTATTTTCTGGAATGGCTTCCTAAACTTTTGTTCATGTCCCCATTCTAGATTTCTAATTTGAATTGTTAAAAAAAAATTCTCTAATTTGAAGTTTCGAACATTAGGGCCCAAGTGTTGAGGAACACTTTTTTTTTCTTTTATAGAATTGGACTGTTTGTTCAAAAAATCTCTAATCTGAAATTTAGGGCCCAAGTATTGAAGAAAACTTTTTTTTTTCTTTTTTCTTAATGTTTTCTTCAATACTTGAGCCCTAATGTTCAAATTAGAGACCTAAAAAACCAGACTTACAAACCAATTGAGAGTGAAAAACAGTATTCACTTCTCATTAAACTTAAACTAAAAGTAAAAGTAGTCTAGTTAAAATATTTCTCATGAGACAAAACTTGAAGTGAAGACCACCTACTAACAACTAAAACAATACATCACAACCTCAAACAACATGATCAAACACCAAACACGAGCAAAACAATTTTCTCCAAATTGTGATCCCGAAGTAGCATTCCAATTTGATATAATGAAACCAACTGCAACACCAACGCACCAAGTACCGGCTTCCAAAAATACATTTCTAGTCATATCTGTATCTTATAACTTGAAATTGCATCAACATATCAACTTGAGTATGGTTGATATATGATCTTATTATTATTTAAAAGAAAGAAAAAACTGATTTTTATTAGCAATATAATCATTGATTAGAGAATTATATTGATGAAGTTGGGGATATCGAAGTTGGGGGATAACTAACAAGGTCGGCTCTGTGACTTTAGAGGCCCAAGGCAAATGGAATTTTGAGGCCTAAAGAAAATACTTAAATCAATTTAAAATTAAGATTTCATATTATCACACTATTACTGAAATATGATTCGTCTTGCATTCTTAGATGCAAAGATGCTAATCAAACTTACATAATCAAATTTTCCAACAATATATTTTTCAATAGATATTAGTCTACCACTCAATCTCTCTTGTGATGTAGTACACCAAAAGCAAGATTTGATCAATTTCAACTTACAAATTGTGTGACAAAGCCAATTCAAGAGTCAATCCAAGTATTGAAGTTAAATTAATATTTTCGTCGTCTTTTTTTTATATTTCTAAATAAATTTGTCATTGTCTTCAGATCTTGTTGAATGAATAATGTTTTTACCGCAAAGCAAACCTTCTAGTTTTTCTACTGTCTTTTTCTTCTTCTTCTTATTATTATTATTAATTTTTTTTCCTTTTGGGTTGGTCACGTAGCACATGTTTAACTTTTCCTTTTCTAACTTATATTTAATTTCTTTTTTGAGTTGGGCCCCTGCGTTACATACTACAGTTACTACTTCTTTCCGTTTCTTCTATTCGAGTTCTTCTTCTTTTTTAATAGCTGGGCAACATAATAATTTTTTTGAGGCCCACAAAATTAGAGGCCCTCCTAGGCCTGGGCATAGTTCTCCTAGGTTCAAGGCCGGCCCAGATAACTAAGTCCCAATATCAGAGGGCGAATCTTTCATATCATAAAATTGTGACGGTGGTCCTTAATCGATCTATCCTTCTCACTAATGCATACTTTTGCATGTGGTTGTTTGGATGTTGCAAAACTTTAAATGATCCAATTGCATTCATGGTTTATGCATGTCCCACACTACTCTACAAGTCCTAAATTATTCCCCCAGTCTAATCACTTGTGCATAATACAGCTAGAAAACAATAATTAATCAGATGATCATCACCACCGACTAATCACACAAGTCAAATTTGTTCCAATTGAATCTCCATAACAAGGATTTAGTTTTTACCAAAGCAATTGTTCAACCCTGGCTCTTTTTACCTTACTAGTTTTGTTGGTCATACCAAAAATTTATTTAAATCATAACCACATGATGTGGAGGATGAATATATGGTTACCTAGACAAGAGAAATGCATGGTTATTTCTTTATATGTTTTTTGCTCTTGTTGAAGATGTTCCAAGTGTTTAATCGGTTCATTGTTACGATTGATGGACTTGATCGTGGGTTCGTAAATATGCCTTCTCATTAGTCGGTAGAGATGAGTTGTTTCTTTGCCTTCTTTAGTGACCTCCAATTTTGGCGTTTCTTTTTATTGGTGCACACAATTAAGTTAATTAAAGTAATTAGGTTAGAGCAGTTGATGATTCCATGCTTTTGATTTTTTCGATTTGGTCTTTATGTCCTCTGTTGTGCTCCAGAGTTTTAGTTTTATTTATTTTTATTTTTTTTATTGAAAGAAAGATTCATTCGTTATTAAGAAAAGACTACATCAAGAAGTATATAGTGGTCTCATTAAAACCCTCACAAGTCGGTTGGAAAAAATACCACACTCCATTTACACACAATCAAATACTTGACTCTCTAACTATTGAATTAAGTCAATCCAACGACATCCTCCAACAATAAGTAGGGAAAAGTAGGAAAAGCGCGGCCCTTGTCACACAATGGGCAGCCTTATTACACTCTCTAGAGATATAACCCCACTACAAGACTGAAAATGACTCAAAAGTACATTTGCTTCATCAACAAGAACTTCATCTGAGTTGAGGTCATCTTGATTAGAACTCCAAAATTTATGAATACTATTATCAGTTCTTTAAAAACATGATTTTATATTTCAATCACAAAATAGATTTTTGTTCAAGAATCACCTTTTTCTTTCAAATATGATTTTCTCTCTTTTTAAAATTTTATTTTTATCCTATACATAAATTTATTTGACATGCATGCATTATACATTCATCTCATGCATGTCTGTGATGTTAAATTCAAATATGCAATTATGGATTACAGTCATTACACTAAGTATTAATCAAATATCAAAACTATTTTGAAAGTTTGATCAGCAAATGTGGCGGATCCTGATATAACAAGCGATGCTGTCTATCACTTTAGATATTGCAGTTAGCAAGCTATCTAGCTGTGTGCATATATACTTTGGACATTGGACACTGGACCTACAAGAATTAAGAGTTGGCACACAAATAGGTAAGTGGGGTATAAGGAAAATGAGTTTGTATTTGAATCATATTTAACATGCATGAGTATATGAACTTTTTAATTCTTTAAAACGGTTCTGATCCTTCATCAGATCAGGAATTTCAGAATACATGGTACTATATATTATGCTTACAGTTTATCTGGGTTTCTAAAGTTGTCTGCATGCATGTAAATGTAATAGATACCTTGGCCCCAACATCCCCCAGGAATAATATCACTCCTTGATTTTGTTTGGTTCACAGGGAAAGTATTTCTAGAAAAATACAATCAGTTATTAGCCTATTAGGGTTAGAGCTTTTTGACCTTACTTCTACTCTTCTAAAATTACCAAATGCACATTTTAAAATCAAAAGCATTTATGATTGTATTTCATAGATATAGTTTAAGTTTTTTTCGCTCATAAAACTATGTTTCATTTAAAGTTATGGGAAAATGATCATTTACCCGATTTTAGGCTAAAAATTGCCCACTTGCTCCACCAACTGTTTTTTAACCCCATTTACCAAAAACACTCTAAGAGATTATTTCCCCTTTACCCAATTAATTCTTTTTTCTTTTTTTTTGAGACTTTTTTGCCCTCTCCTTCTTTCTCACTTAGAGAGAGAAGTCACCTTCCACCTTGCTGTGCTCCGGTGACCAGTGGCCGGCGCGGTCTCCGGCGACCAGCGACCGGTGACCGGATTCCGGGAACCGATAACCGAAATCCGGCGACCGATGACTGGAATCCGGAATCCGGCTATTATTGCCCCCCAGTAATCATATTACTGCCCCTCAGTAATCATATTATTGCCTCCCAAAAATCATATTATTGCCGTCCAGTGAATTGTATGAACTCCAAAAACCAAAATGAATACACTACAGGAACAATTGATCAATTTATAATCATATTACTGCCCCCCAGTAATCATATTATTGCCCCCCAATACAAAGTCCAATGTCTCTACTGCCTCCCAATAGACCACCAAAAATGCACCATTTTGTAGGATTCACAGATAATTTGACTTTAATACACAGAAAACAACAGGTAACTTATCAAAACACCACACTATAGTGATCCCTGTCCATCGTATCAAAGTCTACTGGGGCCAATAATGTGTCTACTGCCCCCCAGTAGACCATCAAACAAACCCCACAGTTACATTGCAATGTCAGATTACTCACATTGTTGAACATATAGTAGATCATTGGGCTCCAATCTAATAGACATTCAAAAAAAAAAAATTTTCTATTCATTGCCAAAAAAAAAACTGAACAACAATTCTTTAAAAAAAAAAAAAAACGCAGCAACCAGATAAATCAGAAAAAAAAAAAAAAAAAAAAAACCGTCAAATTTTTCCTCCGGCCACCCATGCTTCCCCTTTAGACACCCATGCTCCTTCAGTTCGATTCCAGTACGATTCCGACCGGCTGCCTTCGTCTTCTCCAGTCGATCTAAAGAGGCTCCGGGGATTTAAGGGGCGAAACTACGACCAACTCCAGAAGCAAAGCAACTCCAGATCAGTGAGCCTCCAGAAGCAAAGAGGCTCCGGGAGCAAAGAAGCAAAGAAACTGCGGAGTTTTGGGTAAGTGGAATTCGGTAAGCTCCGGGAGCAAAGAAGCAAAGAAACTGTGGTCACCGGTCCCTAAATCGCATCAGAAAGTGCGAGCTTTTGATCATCAGAGTTACCAGGAGTCCAGATCAGTGATCGGTACCAGATCGGTGTTCGGCGATTGACGGTGGGCTTGAGGTCGACGAAGATGGGGCTTGGGATGTGATAGCCGGCGCCGGGCTCGAGGTCGACGATGAAGGTGTTGAAGGCGTGGTCGGCACTGCCGGCTGGAGAGAGAGAGAGAGACACTCTGGGAGGAGAGAGAGTTTGAGGGAGAGAGAGATCGATGAGTTTTAGGTGAATTGATAGGGCAAAATTGTCAATAGATATTAAATTGGGTAAGTGGGGTTAAAAAACTCTTAGTGGAGTAAGTGAGCAATTTTGTTGTTGAAATTGGGTAAGTGGTCACGACCCCTAAAGTTATTTCTCGGTGATCGGGAGTGATTATTAACACTTTAACTACTTATATATTGTGTAGAAGCATTTTCTAGTACTATTTAAATACTATATTGAAAATCATTTTATGCACCGACTGTGCAAATGACCAAACATAAAACACTATTTGACAGTGCTTCTTGAGGAAGCAAAGGCCATAACTTCCTCAAGAAGCACTGCCAAGTAGTGCTTTTACATTGCACTTGGATTCTAACAAAAGCGCGTCAAACATGCCTTTACAGAAAAATACTGGAATCGAATTAATTGAACTCTGGTGTACTGTATAGCACTCCTATATTAATTTCTTCTGCATTCGATCAGACTTGCAATAAAATATTAAAATCACTCAACAACTCTGCATGTCTGAGCCTTATTCATTCATGGCTAATTATGCTTCACTATTTTGATGGTGGTATAAATGCCACTTTTTTCTCCTTAATTTCTTTACCATAATTAACAAGGTGAGAACTGAGAACAAGGAAATTGATGGGAGTTCTGAAAGGTTGCTGACACAGTGACATTAGTGAACTAGAAGTTTGATAAGTAGTTAATGCAGAAAAGATTTCGAGAATTTCTGATCGTTCGTTTCCATGCATGCTTGGAATCTCAAGTAACAAGCAGGTCGAAAAAATAGGGATTTAAATTTGCTCACCACTAATATTATAGTGGTGATATCACTATTTAATATAAAAATATAAAACTGTCATGTGTTATAAAATATAATTATAGTCAATTATGATGTTTTATTAAAAAAATAAATTTTAAGTATTAAATTAATTCTACATGACGTGACAAATTTTAATATGATAGTGATATCACTACAAAATAAAAATTGTGAGCAAATTTGAATCCAGTAACTAGCTAGACAGTTGAGAGCACAGACTAGTCAAGTGAAAAGATCGAGTAGCCAAGTGTCTGAGGGTCTGAAGCTTGCTGGTACCTCCTGCATATATAATGAATGAACTTGTGGCATTTTGCAGCTTTGGGGACAATTTTTAATACAATACAAACCAGCACGAAATTAAGAAATTAAATATATGACAATTAATTCACAATTTTGTGCTGAACCACGTCAAAATTTTTTTGAGAAACTCTAGAATGTACAAGTGTAGTGTAAGCAGTTCATTAAAGCTTTCTGAGCTAAAACGCGCACGGGATAATATAGGCTAGGTGTTGAATTATTTAATAAGGGTCATGTTGTGGTATATTATTTTTAAAGTGGGTAAATTATTCCAATACGTTTATGAGTATAGGAAAATTTTACAATATATTATCAAGGTGCGCTCTTTGTGTTTTTATTTTGCCAACTAGCCGAATGATTTTATATCTTTTGAACTTACGTGGATGAGTTCAGTTTGAAAAAAATAAAAGGTCTAGAAATTAAGTTCAATCATATTTTTAGTTCACCAATTAATTCAAGTTTTTATTCTCAATATCTTCATAACCTTGATTGTATTCTTAAAAATAAAAAACCTTCGTTGTCTAACACGACATTATAATTTATTTCAATTATAATTGTTTGCATGAGGTCGACCGATTGCTTCAAAATACCAAACTCAATCTAATTAACATCATCACTTATGCAGTTACTAGTTAATTAGTTAGTCATCAATGAAAATAATTCATGATACTTAATTTTGGCATGGCATGCTTTAATTTGTGCTGGCTACGATTGCCGTTTCAATTGAACCTATGCATTGTCCTTTTGCCGTCCGATCATGGTTTGATTTGATTGTTAAGTTGGATGGCAAACAATATAGAATGCAGTAGGACCGGTACATGAGTACTAGGCGATGCACTCTTATTAACCATATATTATGATGCTGAGATTCTTTAATTTCCCTTTCTAATTGATACATGATAGACATAAATTGATTGACTGATAGATACTTCACTCCAGATATGATCAATGTACTGCATGAGTAGTAATTGTCTTTGATAACTCAAAATCTCTTTTTTCTACTTAGCGTATATATACCAACTCCAATTAAACCTAGTAGTAGTCCCCCATAATTCTAGTGTTCAATCATGTTTTAGTCCACTTAATTAACCCAATCTTTTGAGATTCATATTTAGCTGGTTTTTCCTTCTAAAACTTCAACACTAGCTTATAAGCCACACGTAAGCTAGAAACTTAATCGTACCTCAATTTAGTTGTTATATCTCGTGTTTTATAATATTTTTGAAAAAGTAATATATATTTAAATTTAAGAATTCATTTAATACGGATGAAAATATCACTTGAGCACTCATCGTTTCTAATCACATTTTATGTTATTATTTGTGCTTTTTTCAAAGAGTTCTTTTTTATATTTCTGCTTTGCATGTAGATAAATAAAACATTAGGCAAGAGCATTTTCTCAGGGTGTCATTTATTCCTCATCCTCTCAAGTCGATCTCAACCTAAATGAAGGATGCCCAAGGTCCCCCACCTTTTCCCCAAAAGACGAGGTACGTGTGCCCGTTCCCCCATGTATAGTACAAGTGTACAACACAACCACATAAGGAGGATACAGAGCATTACGCCTCAAAACAATAGTAACCGCTCCAAAAAAACGATATTATCCCTCCAAAACCAGTTTTTCTTTTCTTTTCTTTTTGACTCCCATATTTTTTCATATTGTTCGTGGTATCCCAAATGTTTTCTTGGTATAAAGATTAATCCGTCGGGAGCCCGGACGGGCAATACAGCATTACAGCTCCTCCTCTAACAACATTTATAATTCAATAAATAAAAACCAACCCAGCGTTCGAACGTAGGAGGTGCAGTTTCACATCTTAAACGTTTCCATGAAGGTATCTACTGCATCTACTGGACCACTTGCCCTGGTTTTCAAAACCACATCTTAAGTTCATAAAATTGTTCACAAAAGTGTTTGAATATCAAAATAGGGTTATTAATTACTGCAGGCATTTTTGCCGTTTCAGATTCATCATGGAATTAACCGGGAGGAAAACTAAGGTAGCAACAAAGCTCATGAAGCCCAGAGGTGATTCGATTCTACTCTTTCTTATGTGGATCGGAAGGCTCGGCACATGTCTGCATGTTGTGCCTGATCGAATTTGGGCAAAGCATGGGAACTACGTCTTCAACCAAAATCACCAGAATAGAAATCCAAACGTACATTAATTCAACAACAAGCTAAGCCAGTAGCGACCTCATCTTCTCGATCATGCATCATTTAAAGATCTCACATGCAGTGCGGGGTCGTGCGTGGGGTTTCAACCGACACATTGGCCATGGTTTAATCTGCAATTGTTTTTTAAATGTAACTTTTACTGGGTTTTTAGTCGATCTACTTCTATATGGAATAAATGGTGATCAGGGTTTATGAGATACAGACGAATATTGCTGCCACAAACATCGCAGTCAACTGGTCATGGCCAACCTTGAACTGATAACACCCCATTCTCCATTGACAGCTCAAACTGGGAAGTGTTAGATCTCATGTGGAAAACAAGGTTGGATGGCTGCTGTCTTTTTTATATCATCAGCCTCAAAAAATTAAAAGCACCGTGAAATGAGAAAGTGAATGGTAGACAGTGTAAATTAGGGTTTTACCTTCCTTTTTACTACAAAGTGATTTCATTTTCGTAGCCATCTCTGTCAAAATACTAATGATTGTGCTCAATGTAAATTAGGGATTCAGGGTTTTACCTTCCTTTTTACTACAAAGTGATTTCATTTTCATAGCCATCTCTGTCAAAATACTAATGACTGTGCTCAATGTAAATTAGGGATTCAGGGTTTTACCTTCCTTTTTACTACAAGGTCGAATGTCTGCTGTCTTTTTATATCAGCCTCAATATATATTTTTTTTTGTGGGAACGGAATCAGGTTCTATTAATATAACGACCTCATTGGGTCAAGCTAGAGGAATTTGTAAATCCCTCATATTACATCTCTAAGACCAAATCAACCTGCAAATAGTAGAGCTACCAAAAACAAACAAACCAAACTAAAAAAGAAAGAATAAAAAACAAAGTGTGAAAACTCCTACACCTATCCAAACCTAAATCATAACCACTAACTTGACAAGCGTTGACGCCTAAGACCTTTCTTATGTACATCGCCACTCATCAATCAGCAAAATAGCTACAACCGAGGGCAGAACAAGGAGTGAGTACTTATTGAAAGCAAGGAAAATTCAGCTCCTTCCAACAGCCCATACCAGGCCCAATCTATAAGTGAAGAAAGGGCAAAGGACATCCATTAGCCCACTACCCCAAGCCCAGCCCAAACTCTAGTTTGAAACTAGGGTTTTCCGCCTAGAAACCCGGGGAGCATACCCTAGACCAGTCTGGCTCTCCTCCTTCAACGCCTGAGTTGATACCGTCGCCTCCACCAACCCTGACCTCCTCGAAGGCTCCAATTCGGTCAACGTCGTGCCCAACATCCTTCCTACACCTCTAGAGCGACCTACTGCGAACCATCAGAAAAGCAAAGAACCATCACCGATTCAGCGGTCGACCACGATCCTCCACCATCGTCTTGATTTAGAGAGAAGCTCCTAAACCTTGATCTGGAAAAACCACTAGATCGCCGCCCCCAAGATGCAGGACACCGGCCTCCTCAAAAGTCGACAAAAAGTGACGACCGGCGACACTGTCGGTGTGACCCTCTGACGCCGACCCAACCGCCGAACCACTTCTAGAAAACACCCTTAACCGCCTCAGCCGCAAGCCGCCGATAATGGAGCCCTCACTGCCTCGAACTGTACCATCGAGCAATCCACCAGAAAAACGACGTCGCCGAACAGGAAGTGGCATCGAATAGGAAGCATGATGTCCCCTTGCCGTCACCGTTCCTTGCAGCCTGATCTGGGAACCGTAAGGTCGCCGCCGCCAGCAAGCGAAACCTACTCGAGGTCGCTCCGAATTGCACGGAGACCTCCTTTCCTGGATACTTTGGACCACCTCAAGTATACAAAAGCACTCATATCAGCCTCAGTATATTAAAAGCACCGTGAAATGAGAAAGTGATCAGTTGGCTAGAGTAAATTAGGGTTATACCTTCATTTTCCTTCAAGTGATTTCATTTTTGTAGTCATCTGTGTCAAAATATTACTAACTAGTGATTACACTCTTAATAATTGTTAGGGTGTGGCTATTGCCACCCTTCAATTTTCTTTGTTCACCCTACTTGCTCATTACACCCTACATTTTAATTTCAATTATTAAATTTACTTATTTAACCCATTTCTCTTTTCAACAATATCCTTATATGACATATCCAATTAAAAAATAAATGTTGTTAACGAAAATATCTCATTTAATTTATACTCATAAAAAGATTAAAATTTTAATAAAATTTCCTAATAAAATCATAATTGTTCAAGTAAACCCTAATTTGTGTTTGGCCCAAACTCTAGGTTACTTGACTTAATGGTAATAGAGTTAAATTAGTGGTAATAGGGTTAAATTAGAAGGATCTAGATTCATATTCAATGTACGATTATTTTCCTTGTATGATTGAGATTCTATACATTGTAATCATCTATATAAAGAGGCCCCTATTATCAATGAAAATACACAGCGATTTCCTCTCAATTTCAGTTTCTCTACAACACGTTATCAGCACGAAGCTCTAACCCTGAAACCCTAAAATCCAAAACCCTTGAAAAAATGTGCGCATGAGCCTCACTATATTGTCGGCTAGCCTCGTGTGCATAGCTTCTGCTAGTTAGCCTTGCTGCTTGATTCCCTCTCACACAAATCCACCCAGCCGTGCACGTCTTCATCCAGCAACTGCCCAGCGCCTCTACTACATCGCATCTATCAGCCTGTTAAGCCCTGCCAGCGAAAAGAAAAAAAAAACCAGAAGAAGAAGGAAGAGGAGGATGCTATCGGTCAAAGGCAGAAGAGAAAAGAAAGAAAAAAAAAAAAGGAGAGTGGAGTGGCCCACTGCCAGAAAGGGAAGAAAGTAGGAAAAAAAGGGTGCGGGCCAGAAAAGAAGAAAAGCAGAAAAGAAGAAAAAGAAAAGGAGAAAAAGAAGTAGCGGCCCAGCCCATAAACAGGCCCACTGATGCAGCCCAGAAGCAGGCCTCTGCCACATCAGCCAGCCCAGTCAGCGGCCACGTCAGCACGGACAAGCGCCACGTCAGCACCGGTCAACACCAGGTGACCGTTTCCGGTTAACTTTCAGGCAACTATTCCGGCCACCGGCGGAAACTTTTCTGGTGACTTTTCCGGTGACTTTTTTTTACTACTTTTTCCGGTCAAATTTTTCGGCGACCTATTTCGAGGTATTTTTTACTAAACGTTCCCCTTTTTTAAGAGTTTTTAAATTTAATTTCTCTTCTTTTTCAAGGACTTGCAACATCCCTTCTTCTACCCCCCTTTCTTTATCATAGGGGAGACCAACTTAAGCCAAACTATGGTGGTTCGTGCTCACTCCAAGCTTGGAGATTGTAGAGTTCTCCAAACTTAGAGTTTGTTGAGATAAAACGATCGACCGCAAATATCATTGTTTTGATGTAATCCGACCCCTCTTGGAAGCGACTACGCTAGGAAATTCCTAATTTCTTGGAAGCGACTACACTCAGAAATTTTATTTGTTTTCGTGGTAGCCTTTTTCGCTCTGAAACTAACCCTAATTTCTTGTTCTCTTTCAGGATGAGTAACCTGAACAAATTGGACTTTGCTCCATTGGGAACAATTGGCTCTGAATATCAAAGGTGGGTTCATGATATCCGCCAGCATCTCAAGGCCGATGGAATCTTGGATACAATTCTCGAGCCTAGCCAGGACATGTTAACTGTTAAGCAAGCTCAAGCTTTGGAAGCAAATAGAGCAGCCTTAGAGGCAAATAAGGTGAAAGCCATAATCCTAATGACTCGTCATATGGATGATTCGCTCCAGTACGAGTGTATGAATGAAGAAGACCCCAGAAGGCTGTGGGTCTCACTCAAAGATAGATTTGGCAACGTCCATGACTCCCTGCTTCCTGACCTAGAAGTGAGATGGCATAGCCTCCGCTTATGTGATTTCAAGTCAGTTCTTGACTACAACTCGGAAGCACTTCGCATTAAATCCTTAATGGAATTTTGTGGTAAAGAGATCACAAATGCGATGTTGATTGAGAAGACTCTCTCTACTTTTCCGGTCTCTGCATTGATGGTTGCTAAGAATTATCGAATCGATGTTACTGCAAAATGAATCACAAGGTTTCATGAGCTCATTGGAGCTATGAATGTCGCTGAAAAGCATGACAACATCCTTGTGAAGAACTATAATTCGAGATCCGTGGGAACAGAGCATATTCCGAAATCCAATTATAGTCACGCTCCAAAGAGAGGGCGCCAAGAGCGAAACCCTAATCTTAGGAATACATTTGGACGTTTTGGTCCATATAATCGCTCTACTTGGGAAGGTAATCACCAAAATAGGCGAACACAGAACCGAAGAGGTAAACGTGGAAAGAGAGAGGGAGGCAACGCCTTTGGCCATGTTAGTGGCGCTACCAATACTAAGAGCCATCTAAATGATGCTTTCAAAGTGCCTCAATCAATGGAGTTTGAGCAAAGAGATGTATGTTCTCGATGTGGAGTGTCTGATCATTGGGCACACATTTGTAGAGCTCGTGAAGAAATTGTCACCGCCTACAAAGCATATTGTGATGCAAGAGAAGCTCACTATATGGAACAAGAAGATCAAGAAGATGATCTAGAGTGAAGGGTTGAAGACTACAAATCTGGCTGGGATCAATAGATCGCCAATTCTGTTTAAGTCTTTATTTTTCCAAGAGATGTAATAGGCAATTGCCATATAGTTTTGTGGTAAATGCCAATGGTTTAGTTTTTCTTCAAAGTAGGCTCACTCAAAGTAAGTGTGATGTCTAGGAAGGTTCTGAGATTAGTGGTACTTAAGCGAGCCTTGCCCCACCGACATCTCTCTACTCACCTGGTCACATTTATTTTGGAATTACCGAAAGAAGTTAGACGACTACTATTATTTTGCATTAGCTATCATTTTGGATTAGATTTTGTTTAGTAAAAGAGACAATGATGTAACTCGGTTGGCTTATGAATAAAATTTCGAGTTCTTTATGACTCAATTTTGATTCTGAGCATATGACTTTTGTGACTACGATGGCTGGGCCATCAGTATTAATTCAAGGACATGGAATAGCCCAAGTTCCACTTGCCAAATGGCACCTTAATTACTGTCACAAAAACTCTCTACGCTCCTAAGGCCCGCACCTATGAATAGCCAATGAATTCCATGCGAAAACTCATGTAGAGAACGGAAATGAGTTCCTTTACAATATTTCTAATGATTGCGAACAAATGCGCATCTTAGAGAAGTTTGTATGTCTCTCTAGTGGATTCTATGTCATTATTCGAGCTATTAATCCAATAAAGTTATAAGAGAAGATCTCTTGGATTTAGACACATATTGGCTTTGTCACGACATGATAGATCATCCTAGTCATGATATGATGATCCGTCTCCTAAAGACTTCACATGGACATCATTCCTTTCGAGCGAAACGAAGCATGAATCAAAAGTTAATTTCTGGACTAAGTGTGATCGACGCAACTGCCTAGGGCACCTCCTCCGTCCACCACCAGCCTAGGGCTGGTGCAGTCCCTATCCACCACCAGCCTAGGGCTGGTGTAGTCCCTATCCATGATGCCATGAATGGCGTCCATCATGGTGATGGCGCCCTAGGTGATGTTGCAATCACCAACTTGCTTCAAATAGCGTTTCAGAAGCTCAGGCCCAACCAAAATTCTCATTGGTTGCTTCTAAAGCCTTTCGCTCGTTTTACAAATCCCGTTTCTTAGGGAAATTAGGACTGAGACCGTCCTCTGCAAAGGATATGAAAATACTCATTATGTTCTTACATAGAATCCATGGGGATTCTATGGACTGATTCAACCAACTTGCAGACGTTTAAATATCTCATGATATTGGTTGATACGCAAACACGCTGGTCACGTGTTTTGCCATTGTCCACTTGTAATGCTGCTTATGCTACACTCCTAGAAAATATCATATGACAACGGGCTCACTCCCCGGATCATCATATTCCATCAGTTGGACTTGACGATGCTAGAGAGTTTACATCGAAGATTTTCGATGAATATTGCAATGGGATTGATGTTGGACAGTATATTCTCATGGACACACCCAAATTGTCTCACGAAAACGACTACGATGGTAATCAGGACATTGGTAATGCGCACCAATCTCCTTATATCCGTTTGGGGTAATGCAATATCGCATGCAGCTATGCTAATTCGTCTACGACCCACACTCAATCTACCTCTGCGTTAGAGCTAGTGACTGGGTACCAGTATATTACTTACGCATCTTTGAGTGTGCCACTTATGTGCCAATTGCTCCGCCACATCGCTCTATAATGGGTCCTTACAAACGAATGGCCAACAACATTGGATTTGAGATTCCAACAATCGTCTGCCACTCAATTCCCTTGCTAGGCGATCTCCTTACCGCTAGATTTGCGGATGTCACTTTAATAAGACAGTTTTCCAGTCGTTAGGGGGAGATAAGAACATGAATGTTTAACATGAACGATAGGAATTGTCGTAGTCTGTCCTCACTATGTCTCATCTCGATCCCTGTTAAAGTGACGAGATCACACAAATATGCTGCAAACATGCCTGCAAGGATGGACGTCCCTACGAGAGGACGTAGCGGCACCCCACACAGAGGTAGGCATGGCGCCAACGCCATAGAGAGTGGCACTTTGGCGTTACAGGCCATGGCCCCAGCTAGGATGCGTGGGAGGCTCGTAGGTTCGATGGACACTTTGGCACATTCCAATCCTTTGATCATCAAGACTCAAAATCTGTCTCATGAGAATCTTCCGGGTTAGGGTTGTCGTTGGGGGACGCCTCAACGTCAGAACCTATTCCTGAGAATATAGAGCTCTATGAAAATTACACTAATGTACATGAGACGTGGGATAGAAACTCCATCATAATTGATGATGTAGTTGCGCAATTCATTGCGCATGAGTTTGTTGAGTCAGATGATATCGAACCACTCTCCGTTGATGAATGATTGCCAACATAGAGAAATTTGGCCTAAATGGAAAGATGTGATCCAGGTTAAGATGGATTCTCTAACTAAGAGGAAGGTTTTCGAGCTAGCGATGCCAACACCTCCTAACATAAAACCTATTGACTAATGGGTCTTCATTAGAAGGCGTGATGAGAAAAAGAGATGGCAATCTCGCCTTATGGTGCAAGGCTTCTCACAAAACGCCCTGGAATCGACTACGTGAGACATATTCTCTCGTAATGGATGTCATTGCACTCCACTGCCCTGTCAGTTTGGTAGTTTCCTAATAACCGAACATGCAGCTTACAAATGTGGTCACTACGTATCTCTATAGGGATCTAGATACAGAATATATATGAAAGTTCATGGTGAACTTCATTTACCCAAGTCAAGTGGCTCTAGATCACGGGGCGCGTTTACAAAGAGGTTGAAACGCTTGCTAAAATGACTATTTGATTGGGAAGGGATATGCCCACGCCTTTCCATATTAAGTTTCGGATTCCATCGCCGTTCATGTTGGACATGATCTTCATTAGAAGCCCTTAAAGAGTTAAGGGAAACCGTTGAACACTTAAAATCCGATTTTGAGATGAAGGATTATGGGAGAACACGATTATGTCTCGGTTTGGAACTTGAGCATCGTGTCGATAGATGCTTAGGCATTTGACAAGGTCAAACCTTCAAGCACCCCCATGATCGTCCTTAGTCTTGATCTTGAAAAGGACCCTCTTCGTCTGAAAGATGATGATGAAGATGTGCTAAAGGCAGAAGTGTCTTACTTGAGTACAATAGGCGCATTATTGTACTTAGCTTAATGCACAAGACCGGACATCTCATTTGTAGTGAAATTGTTAGCTAAGGTATAGCTCTGTGCCAACACGACGCCATTGATTGGTGTAAAAGATATCTTTCGGTACTTGAGATGTACGATTGATATGGGCTTATTCTATCTCTACAGAGAGAAGATGGATTCGGATCCATCACACACCAGAAACGCCGCCAACGCTGGCCTGCGTTCTCTATCTACCCCCACCCCAAAATGATATAAGTGTTTTGGAAGGTTTTGCTGATGCTGGGTACCTCTCTGACCCACACAAATGTCGCTCCGAAACTGGTTAAGTGTTCACCATGGGAAAAGACCATGATATCTTGGAGGTCTACAGAACAGACCATAGTCGCTATATCTTCGAACCATGCAGAGATTATTGCTCTTCACGAAGAGGTTCGTGAATGTTTATGGATTGGATCCATAATCACGCATTTTCGAACAATTGTGGTTTGAAGTCTACCACAAGATGAGCCTACGAGCATTTAGATAATGCTGTTCATTTTGAACAAATGAAGCAAGGTTACATCAAAAGCGACAACACCAAGCATAATCAGCAACATCATACTCTCCTCAAATACCAAAGTGAACTATGTTCGATTTGAGGATAATGTGGCAGACTTGTTTACTAAGTCATTGCCCAAATCCATGTTCGAGAAACATGTGATAAGAATTGGCTTGCAGAAATTATCTGAACTTCCATGATTATAGTCATCAGGGGGAGACGTAGACATCAGGGGGAGATGTCTACATGTTCACCTCGAAACGTGAAGGGTTTGTTGTGCTCTTTTTCCCCTTGGACCAAGGTTATTTTTGTCCCACTGGGTTTTTGTTACTCGGCAAGGTTTTTAACGAGGCAACGAGAGAAGCACCGCGTTTGGGCAACACAAGGGGGAGTGTTCAAGTAAACCATAATTTGTGTTTGGCCCAAACTCTAGGTTACTTGACCTAGTGGTAATAGGATTAAATTAGAAGGATCTAGATTCCTATTCAATGTACTATTACTTTCCTTGTATGATTGAGATTCTATACATTGTATTCCTCTATATAAATAAGCCCCTATTATCAATGAAAATACACAGCGATTTCCTCTCAATTTCAGTTTCTCTACAACAATAATCTGATTTATTAATTCTTATTTTTAAAATTTTTTCTTTCAATTTTAATGTTCTCTATTTTTTTTTTTAATCAATCCCACTGGGCGAAATAGTTTATTCATCACAAGCCAGAATAGGTCATTACATACCCTGCCGATGTCATTTAAGGACATAGACAGACAAGGAGGTAGTGATAGTACTCACAATGGTACGTAGAAATAGACCTACTCATTGTACATTTCAGATCGTAGAGAGAGCGGAGATCCTCCTTTGGTACTACGCCGGAGGCGCTACAGATCTAGGTTCTTAATACAAGAACATTATTGAATTTAGATAAAACTAAAAACATAGGGTTGGGCCAAGAGCCTAAACCCTAGCCCAAATAGCAATGGACTAGGGCAGAACCCCAGCCCAACAGTTCGTGGCCCAATAGGGTAGTCCACCAAGGAGACTTGCTTCAGGCCCGTCATGATGGTTCGGGCCAAGTCCACCTTCCCTCGCACCCCATCATACCATCACCGTCCAGCCACTCTCCGTTCAACCCACATCACCTGAACCGCGTCTCCCCGATTCGACCCGCCACTGCCGCGACCAAGCCACCCTCACTGACCTACATCAGCACAGAACAAAACCATCCCGGCAATCTAAGTCGTCCTGAGTCCAGGCCGCCGCCACGATCTGCACCAAACCAGAACAGCCTTCCCGAAGTCAGGCATCGTAATGGCACTCCAGTCGATCCAACAAAGCCCAGCTGTGGGGAACGACAAACTTGACCGTGACGCCACGATCCACCCTTCACCACCATCCCAGCCGAACACAGTGACGAAACCTGAGCAAAGCCCTTCAACAACCCTATGGACAGTAGGTCTCCCGTCCAACAGCACACCCTATAACGATGGTGAGGCCAGAGGCCATCTCCAAAGTCCGAGCGCCGCCGAACGAGAACAAGATTGCAACCAGAGGTAGCCTTAGGGTTTCTCGAGTAGAGGGAATTTCATATTTTGACTAGATTGGGTTTTTTCCATTCAATGTTCTCTATTTCAATCCATGTAAAAAAAATTAGTAAATTTACTACTATGATCAATGAAGAAGAAATTGATTTTTTTTCTTCGTGTTTTAAATTTTTACTTTTGGTGTTCACAAAGAATATTGCAAAGATTTTGAAGAAGTTAAAAGTAATGGTTTTGTGAATTGAATAACAAATTAACGATGAAGAGGCAACAAAAGACAAAAAAGAGTAATAAATTCAAATTTGGGTGGAGAGATAAAAATTAATGTTATCCAATAAGAAATGAAGTAGTCTTTGTATTTAATCAATTACTTATATATTTATTTTTTCTTACATATTTAGATTTAGAAAATTAGTATAGTACTTATCAGTCATTTTGCACTTGGATAATATAGTCTTTCAATAATTCAAATATATATATATATATATATATATATATATATTTGAGAATGTGGAATTACCATTGAACAAACATAAGAGTGTACAAATGAGATAGCCAAAGAGACTATCATATACCCAAACATGAAAATCAGGAACCATAAGCGCATTCCTTACTAGAAGGTGCGCCGCCCGATCACAATCACGTGGGATAAAGTTACACCAAACTGAAGCCATATCGTCACTATAGTACTATAAAGAACACAAAAATGACAACATCGAAACTGCACTGTCTAGGAATACTTAGACACTATCTCCCATACATTGGGAGAGAACGTGGGGAAGGGGGAGAACTTGTGGAATGTGTCCAACTGACACATTTTTCTGCTCTTGCATGCACTAAAAAATGGATCCATGCATCTTCTGGATTTATTAATTTGATGAAGTTTTCCCTTTGGTTGCCTGCATATGCTTCTTGACAAAATCAATGAGACCATAGTCATTCCTGAGCCACAAAGATAAAGAAAATCTGATCAATCAAAGTATAAGTAATATGAAATCAAAATTTGCAAAATTTAAAGAGATTAGAGAACAGAGAGGAAAAGCCATGAAGCAGCATGATTGATCATGAATCCAAGTGATATTATCGTATGAGAATCATTGTCCATCCAAATTTGTAAACGCTGATAATTCTTCCGACGACTTCTTCTTCGACCTCTGCCAGAACCAGAAAGTTCGACTTCTTAGCCAAGACGTCCTTGCCTGGTGTTAGGGGCCGCACTTGTAATGCCGCAAGCAACCTTGTCCAAGGTCATTAGTCAAGCCTTTGGTTGGTTTGCTTGTGTGCTAGGGATATTTTGGTAATTTACAAATTAGGTAATTTATTTTATTTAGCATTTAGTCTCCTCGGCCTTTTTCATGTTTCCTCCTAAAGTCTTATATGCTCTTTAGGGAGGGGTTCCTAGTTAGCATAGTACGGAACTAGTATAGGTAAGCACATGTACTTTTGCCTCCCTTACAGTCTTACCATCAATAAAAGAGGAATTATTCAATCATCTGTGTCCTGTGAGATTGCTCCTTGATCTGTCCTTTCGATTATTCATTTGTTCTTCGTTGTTGCCAAACATTTATACAATTGTGTTCTTGCTTGCCGCTAGCACCTTTTTAATATTGTGGTTTTCATTATTCCTTGCAAGGTACTCACTTGGCTGACTTGCTTACTTGCAAGTGTCGTGCTGTCCTCTTTGTGCATCTCAAAATTGGCCCGTGACAATTGGTATCAGAGCCAACTTGGCTCAAGAAAGCTCACTACGATGACAGGCAAAATGACAAATCAACAAAGATTTAATTGGTATGACCAACAACTCAGAGAACTTGCGGGGGTGTTGGACAGATTGATTGATATCACTAATATGTTGGACCGCGTTGACCTAGATGGGTTGGTGGCGTGGATGACAGAGGTGGAGAGCCTAAAGGACTGAGTTGTGGCCCTTGAAAAATGTAAAGCTCGAGGAAGCGGAAGAGAGAGAAATGAGGAAGAAGCTCTCGTTCCGAATAAGCAAATGGGGGCGATGAGTGATGCCCTTGACACACTACAGGTGACCGTGGACAATATGGCAGAAGATGTCCGGGCCACCATTGATGCTTTCAGAAACGAGCTGGTGGAGATGAATACCAAACTTAACCTGACCATCCGGGCGATGGGAAACCAATCTGTGACGGATGACAAGGAGCTTGAGAACTACCAGAGACTCAAGCTTTTGGAGGGGCGCGAGATGCCAAGGAGCTTGAGAACTACTTATTTGATATGGTGCAATATTTCCGAGCAGTGAAGCCAGATTCGGAACAGATAAAGATGAACATGGCGACAATGTATTTGTCGGGAGATGCCAAACTATGGTGGAGGACTAAATATAATGACATACAAAGAGGGGTATGCACCATTGACACTTGGAAGGATCTTAAGAAGGAGCTCAAAGCTCAATTCTTCCCCCAGAATGTAGAGTACATTGCTAGACGACAACTAAGAGAGCTTAAGCACACCAACAACATCCGAGACTTTGTGAATAAGTTCTCTGTGCTCATGCTTGACATCCCGAACATGTCAGAGAAGGATCGGTTGTTCTTTTTCCTTGAGGGCTTAAAGCCATGGGCGAGGACAGAACTTCAGCATCAAAGGGTCCAAGATTTGGCCTCCGCACATGCTGCTGCTGAAAGGTTGACGGACTACACATTCGAAGAGAACACTACTAAGAAGACTCAGGCATTCTCGAATGCGAATGTCAACAGAAATATAAGGCCTGGACTGAGTAGAAATGGGGGAGTGGAGTCCAAATTTTCCAACTCAGGAGGAGGGGACAGGAGAGCAACGAATGCGAGGGACACGGTAACGTCTAAGCCTGCTGCCTCGACAAGGGTCTTCACCAATCCCTCAGGCTACGCTCCAAAGCCACTAGCATCATTCTTATGTAAAGGACCTCATAAAGTGAATGAACGCCCTCATAAGACTGCCCTTTTTTCCCTACAGGATCATATTCAATCGAAAGAAATGGAGAATGTAATGCCCCGTACCTACTAGTTACTTTTTTTTTACCGTGGTTGACCGGAAAGTGACTTTTCTTTAGTCCGGTAAATTAGGAAATTTCTTTGAGAATGTTGTAGGATACGAAAAATCGAGTTCGTGGGCACGTAGTTTGTTTTAATTGGAGTTTCTAAGGAAAAGTTATGACCAAAAATAGAAATCTCTATTCTTACCATGGTTTTCTTTTTTTGTGAGTTTCTAATTGTGGAAAGGAGAAGTTAAAAACAGATGGGAAGAGAGAGAAAGTAAGAGAATCGGAAAAAAAACGGGACAAACCCGAGTTGTTTTTTTTTCCTCCCCCCTCTCCTTCGTTGCCGCTGCACCTTTCCGGCGATTTCGTCGTCGTCCAGCCACCTCAGGACGAACTGTTTGGCACGGCGTGATCCTCTCTTCCTTCTCCTTCTAGCCATGTAAGTTTTTCACCTTGGGTAGCCTTGGTTTTGGAGATTTGAAGAGAATTGCATAAAGGGGGAAAAATCGGGGTTTGGCTTCGATTTGGTTTTTCCGGCGATTTCCGCCGGATTTCTTTGGAGTTTTGGGTTGCTGGGGTGATGTTGATGATCATTTCTAACTTTTGCAGCTTGTGTTGGCCGATGGAGGAGGAATTGAGGGTGTTTGGAGACGTGAACAGTGCTGCCGAGTTCTTGATATTTTTGGGTTTGAATTTCGGCTATTTCTGCTTGTTTTTGGTGGCTGTTGCAGGTATAGAGATGGTTGTGTGTGTTATGAAGTTGATTTTGGAATAGATATGTTGATTGGAATTGGATTTAATCTTTGAGTTTTGTGTTAAACTTGAGATTGTTGGATATTGAGTTTTCTTTGGACTTTGATGTTGAGCATGGTTGTTTGAATAGTCATGTTTGTAGTGTTTGGGTGAAATCTCGTGGTAAAGGGCTATTGTTGAGTTATTTGTTAGGAAGTAGAGAGAATTTGAGATTGTTGGAGTTGGAATTGTGAATTAGAAAAGGGAAAAATTAAGAAAGAATGTGGAAATTTTGGAAAATGATTTATATTAGAATTTGGTGATTTTTTTTTTATGGTTAAGGAATTGTAATCTAATTGGCTAAGTTATCGGAGCGATCCTTGTGAAGGTTAAAGATTTAAGGGAAAAATTCACCAACAGTGTCTGGACACTTTGGTGACTTTCAGAATGATACCTGAACTCTGAATGTTATCAATGTGATACCTAGACTTTACTTTTCGTATTATCGTCGTACCTCTGGCGAACCTCTGTCACGTCTCCGTCAACTGTGAGCACGTGTGACTCACATGAGCCTAAAAATGAGGGTAAAAAAGACATTCTGCCCTCAATTTGTTTTAGGAAAAAATTCACCAACGGTGTCTGGACACTTAGGGGACTTTCAAAATGATACCTGAACTTATAAAGCTATCAATGTGATACCTGGACTCATTTTTTCGTATCAACGTCGTACCTACGACCAATTTCCTTCACGGAGCAATTAAATTTTGCACGTGAGTAACTTAATGAAAACAAAAAGACCGATTTACCCTCAACAGTTTTTTTTTCTTTTTTCTTTTATTTCTTTGTTTCTTTATTCTTCTTTCTTTCTTTCTTCTTCTTCTTTTTTGGTTTCTTCTTCCCCTGATTTGAATCATCAAGATTCAAATCATCTTGCTCGTCCAATTCCCACACCCGATTGCCGATCAAACATTGCCGCTGTGTCTCAATCCACCATCATGCAGATGTTTATGGTTCCCCCCACTTCAAATCCTACAGCAAATTGAAATTGCACTGAGGCTTCACCGCTTAGTCCGAGTTCATCCCCACCGCCGCCGCCGACGACTTAGCCACCACCACTCTCGTTCTCTCCTCCGACCCCCTTTTATACACCATTGATCAGAAACTCAGACCCTACCAGCCCTCTACTCTCAAATCACAGCTCCAATCCCACCCTGCCATCCTCTCTGTCGTTCCCGACATGCAACACCACCTCCACACCATCCTCACCTGCAACTTCTTTAGTCTAGCAGACAACTTCGAGCTGTTCTAATTCACCAGCTCCGCCACTCCGCTGCTACCCGCCATTGCGCCTCGTCGATTAGCAGACAAAGAACTCGGAGCCTCCACCATCGAGAAATGGAGGCTCGCGTTCTGCGTGTCCTGCACGATGAATATCGGCACCGTCAGAGAAGATGTTGTCTGAACAGAAATTGAGTTCGGGTTCCACGGCGGCAGCTCGTCAAGCTCGTCGATTGTGGCCTTGGCTTTCTTGATGACCCAATCGACGGCCTTGCTGGGCCGATCGTATCCGAGCCTGACGCGGTGGTCCCTGTGGCCTTTGGTGGTATAGACCTTGCTGTGACGGTCCTTCTGGTCAGTGGCCCTTAGAATTTGGCCTCGAGCCTCCACGATTTCGCTGGCGGTGGAGGAAGAAGCAGTCCTTATACCCAAACCCAATCGAGAAGCAGCAGAGGACGACGTCATTGCGCAGTGGTGGAGGTTTTTGTGGCTCTCCCCCATTTTTCTTCCTGCATATTCCATATGGTGGGTTCTCCGAAAGCAGTGGTGTTGGCAAGGAGAGAAGGAGAGAATAAAGAAACCAAAAAAGAAGAAGAAGAAGAATAAAGAAAGAAAGAAAGAAAAGAAAAGGAAAAAAAAAAACTTTTGAGGGTAAATCTGTCTTTTTGTCTTTATTAAGTGACTCACGTGCATCGCATGTGCAAAATTTAACGGCTCCGTGACGGAAATTGGTCGTAGGTACGACGTTGATATGAAAAAATGAGTCCAGGTATCACATTGATAACTTTGTAAGTTCAGGTATCATTCTGAATGTCCCCTAAGTGTCCAGACACCGTTGGTGAATTTTTCTCGAGGCTAAATCGGTCTTTTTGTCTTCATTAAGTGACTCACGTGCATTGCACATGCAAAATTTGACGGCTCCGTGACAAAAATTGGTCGTAGGTACGACATTGATATGAAAAAATGAGTCCAGGTATCACATTGATAACTTTGTAAGTTCAGGTATCATTCTGAAAGTCCCCTAAGTGTCCAGACACCGTTGGTGAATTTTTCCCAAGATTTAATGAGGGCGTTGAGTTGTAAAGAGATTTCCGTATTCGAGAATTTAATCCCAAATTGAAGTGTGGGAGTTTTCTAACAATTTATGAATAACGGAAGCTTATTCCGAGGGGAATGAGTTGATTTTGAGAGTATTTCCTTATTATGGTTAATTATATCCTATTCAATTGTGACAGGACGTACTGAGCCCTCGAGCGAGGAGGACACGGGCAGGCAGTAGGATTAGCTGCGAGACTCATTTGTGAGTGGACTTTTATTTTTTTTAAATAATACATGCAGTATGGTATTTAATTTTTAGTTGGAATATTATTTTGAGAAAATGTGATTTGTGGAAAATAAAGGATTTAAAAAGAAAGCAGTTGACAAGGAGGCCAGTTTTGGCGCATGCGTATCTTACCTAGTTGGCAGTCCCTTCTAGGTAATAGTCTGGTTGGCAGTCCCTTCCAGACTACAGCTCGGTTGGCAGTCCCTTCCAGATGACATGAGGTAGTTAGTCGGCAGTCCCGTCTACTACCTGTGGCTAGTTGGCAGTCCCAACTAACCACCGCCTCCTATTCTGGTTGGTAGTCCCTTCCGATGCGTCATCTGATGTCAGTCCCTCCCAAATGGCATGAGATGCCTAGGAAGCAGTCCTTCCTAGTCATCAAATGATTTTCTTGGAAAAAGGATTGAGTTGGAATTTCATAGAGTCTCGCTGCATGATGGTTTTGTTAAAAAGAGAAATTGGGAAGCATACCATAAATTGTTCAGATTCTTGTTTCGGTTTTGTCCACTCACTCTAATGGATTTTATATGTTTTCCCCTGGGCCCTTCATTTTCAAATGCCCAGATTTCAGATTAGCCGAGATCGCGTCCAGGCTCAAAGGACTTTGGAAATCAGCGCTTCCGTTTTTGTCCGTAGGTTATTACTTAACCTACCTTGTATGATATCGGCTTAGTTTTAGTGTTGCTCTGATAACCCTTTTCTTTTAAATTTGTTGGATGTTGTTGTTCGGATTGTTATTGCTTACGGAGGTTATGTTGGGATTTGAACTTTCCGGATGTAATATATGTGCTTGGATTGTAAATATGGTATTGTAGGTTGAGTAGAAGTTAAAGTTTTAATCATGTCCAGGTTTGTGAATCAATTGGGTAGCCCATATTTAGGGGAGGTTCTGCCAAATTTTCGGTAGGATTTCGCTTAACGTGGGCCCCGCAGGCTCGTATCCAGGTATTTGGGGTGATTCCTGGGTCGGTTCCTGTCAGAGAATTAGCAAGAGCCAGAGGAGGAACCTAGTCACATGGGAACTTTGAGATTCTTGGGTGCGGTGGAGAAATGACCACAATCAGCTAAGAAGTCCCAGGCTAAAGGCTTGAAGTTCATAGATGGTAGTATTAATTGGAAAAGAGCCAAGAACGTGATGGTTGACACAGGGGCCACTCACAACTTTATGTCAGAAACTGAATCACAGAGGTTGGGGCTGAAGTTGGAGAAGGATGTTGGCAGCATGAAAGCTGTAAACTCTAAGGCCTCACCCACAACTGGACTATCTCGAGGGGTATCACTCAAGTTGGGTCACTGGCAAGGGAAGACCGACCTCGTAGTTGTTCAGATAGACGACTTTGATGTCATATTGGGGATGGAGTTCTTGTTGGCGAACAAAGCTATTCCCATTCCTAGTGCCCAACACTTGCTCATTATGGGAGAAAGGTCGTGTGTGGTTCTAGCAAGAATCGAACAACCAAGTGAACCCCATCTTTTGTCCGCCCCCCAGTTCAATAAAGGCATGAAGCATCATGAACCTACCTATGTAGCAGTTCCCTTGATAAGGGATGAGACTAAAGGAGAAGTGATTCCGAAGGAGATTGAGGGGGTATTGGAGAGCTATGTAGATGTGATGCCACCCGAACTTCCCAAAGAATTACCTCCAAGAAGGAGTGTGGACCATGAGATCGAACTGCTTCCGGGGGTCAAACGACCTGCAAAGGCACCTTACAGAATGGCTCCCCCAGAACTGGCGGAACTTCGAAAGCAGCTCGAAGACCTGCTCAAGGTAGGATTCATTAGGTCATCTAAAGCCCCCTTTGGTGCGCCCGTGCTGTTTCAAAAGAAGCACAATGGAAGTTGGAGATTGTGTGTGGACTATCGGGCTCTCAACAAAGTCACTGTGCACAACAAGTACCCTATTCCTCTAATTGCAGATCTGTTTGACCAACTCAGTGGTGCCAAGTATTTCACAAAGATAGACCTCCGCTCGGGGTACTACCAAGTTCGCATTGCAGAAGGCGATGAACCCAAGACCGCGTGTGTCACCCGTTATGGCGCCTTTGAGTTCCTGGTGATGTCGTTCGGGTTGACCAACGCGCCAGCCACATTCTGCACTTTGATGAACCAAGTCTTCCACGAGTACTTAGACAAGTTCATGGTGGTCTATTTGGATGACATTGTGGTGTACAGCTCTACCCTAGAAGAACATGTAGAGCACCTAAAGCTAGTGTTCCAACGGTTGCGGGACAATCAGTTGTATGTCAAGCGCGAGAAGTGCTCCTTTACGTAAGTGACCATCAAGTTTCTAGGTCACGTTATTGAAAGGGGCCAAATCAGGATGGATATGGAGAAAGTAGAAGCCATAAAGGAGTGGCGAAACCCCAAGAATGTGAAAGAGCTACGTTCTTTTCTTGGGCTGGCTAATTACTATTGATGTTTCATTGAGAACTATTCAAAGAAGACAACCCCCTTAACTGAGCTCCTGAAGAAGGGAGTGACATGGGAATAGAGTAGTGATTGTGAGAAGGCCTTTCAAGATTTGAAGAAGGCCTTGATGAAAGATCTGGTCCTTGTCTTACCCGACCTGAATCAGCCATTTGAAGTCCAGACATATGCTTTTGACTTCGCCTTAGGAGGTGTCCTGCTGCAACAGGGGCATCCTGTTGTATGAAAGTCATAAACTCTTGGAAGCTGAAAGGAAGTACACGACTCAAGAGAAAGAGTTGCTAGCCGTATTTCATGTTTGAGGACGTGGTGACACTATTTGTTGGGATTAAAGTTCCTTGTGAAGACAGAAAATTCTGTCATCAGCCACTTTCTGACCAGCCAAAGTTAATTCCAAAGCAAGCTTGATGGCAAGAGTTTCTCGCAGAGTTCGACTTCCAGTTCGAACACAAGGTTGGGCACATAAACCAAGTTGCTGATGCTCTAAGTCGCAAGGCCGACCTTGCCACCCTCAAGGTGTTGGCCGCTTTGTCGAGCAGTATCATTGCCACAGACATCAATTAACGTATCAAGGAGAGTTTGGAGAAGGATCTCATGGCGCAATCCCTCATAACAATGGGGAATGAAGGGAAGAGATGTCAGTTTTGGATGGAGGATGGCATATTGATGGCCAAAGGAGGATGAGTGTTTGTTCCGCGAGCTGATGGACTACGAAGAATGCTCATGAGGGAGTGTCACGACACCCTGTGGGCAGGTCACCCTGGATGGAAGAGAACCCACGCACTTCTCAAGCAGGGTTACTATTGGCCCTAGATGAGGGACGATGTCACGGAATAAACCAAGACTTGCTTAACATGCCAGCAAGACAAGATTGAGCGTCAAAAGACTCCAGGGCTATTGGAACCACTGTCTATTCCGACTCGCCCATGTGAGAGTGTCTCCCTTGACTTTATTACTAACCTCCCTAAGGTGGGAGACTTATCAGGCATCCTGGTGGTGGTCGACAGGTTCTCAAAGTACGCCACCTTTGTGCCAACCCCAAACTATTGCTCGGCGGAAGACACAACAAGCCTCTTCTTCAAGCATGTCGTGAAGTATTGGGGTGTACCTCAGAACATTGTCAGCGATTGAGAGGCTAGGATCACGGGAACATTCTGGACCGAGCTATTCAAGCTGCTCGGGTCTGAGCTCAACATATCTTTAAGTTATCATCCATAGACTGATGGGCAAATAGAAAGGTTCAACAGGATGTTTGAGGAATACTTGTGCCATTTCGTGCATGCTAATCAACAGAATTGGGCGCAATTGCTAGATGTTGCACAATTTTGTTTCAACTCGAAGAAGAGCTCATCCACCAACAAGAGTGCTTTTGAAATTGTCATTTGGCCAACAGCCTCTCTTGCCTCATATTGTGCAAGAAGTCTACAAAGGGGAATATGCGTGCTTTCAACTTCACAAAAGAGTGGAAGACTAATGCTGAGATTGCTCAAGCCTACCTAGAGAAAGCGGTGGGGAGAATGAAGAAATGGGAAAATCAAGGCCGCAAGCCCAGGGAGTTTAAAGCAGGAGACATGGTCCTTGTCAAGATGCTCCCAGAACAACTCAGGTTCCTACGCTCCAGAGATAAGCAACTATTCAGGAAGTATGAAGGACCGCTCCCCATCATTTCTAAAGTGGGGAAATGCTCTTACAAAGACGATATTCCCGCCTGGATGAGAGTTCACCCCATCTTCCACGTCAGCAACCTTAAGCCGCACCAGCCAAACTGTGAAGATCAAGCACGCAACCAGCCTATTCGAGAGCACGTCGACATCAGACCACCCAAGCTGAAAGAAGTGGAGGAGATCCTAGCAGAGAGAGTGATCAGAGTGTGAAAGTGCCCATGCCAGCAGTTCCTGGTCAAGTTGAAGGGTCTTGGAGATGAAGAAACCAGTTGGGAGAATGTTGAAGCCTTAAAGAAGAAGTTCCAGTAGAAGATTGAAGACTTCAAGGCCAAAGTCGTCGTCAAGAGTGCCGACAACTTAAGTGGGGGAGGATGTTAGGGGCCGCACGTGTAATACTGCAAGCAACCTTGTCTAGGGTCATTAGTCAAGCATTTGGTTGGTTTGCTTGTGTGTTAGGGATTTTTTGGTAATTTACAAATTAGGTAATTTATTTTAGGGTTAAATACTATTTACTCCCTGAACTTTCAGGGAAAAAACAGTTCAGTCCCTGCTTTTTCAATTTCACACGTTTACTCTCTCATCTCTCAATTTTGAACCAATAGGTCCATTCCGTAAAAAAGACTCTATTAAAATATCTATTATACCCTCAGTTCATCTTTTTTCTTTTTCTTAATTTTTTTTGTATCTTTTTTTTCTTTCCTTTTCTGTTTATCTCTTCTTCTTCCACCTCTCTTCTCCTTCAACATCAAAATTTCTAAAGCAACCAAATCAATCCGAAATACAAAACCTCTCTTCATCTGCTCAATCAAAAAAAGAAAAAAAAAACAAAACAAAAGAGAAAAAAATCTTTTCAAAACAAATTAATTAATTAATTAAAAAATTTGAGGGTAAAATAGACATTTTTGGTCGGAGAATAACAAATTGGACCTATTGGTCCAAAATTGAGAGATGAGGGAGTAAACGTGTGAAATTGAAAAGGCAGGGACTGAACTGTTTTTTCCCTGAAAGTTCAGGGAGTAAATAGTATTTAACCCTTTATTTTATTTAGCATTTAGTCTCCTCGGCCTTTTTCATGTTTCCTCCTGCCATGTTCATGTAAGTTTGATATGCTCTTTAGGGAGGGTTTCTAGTCGGCATAGTTTAGACTACGGAACTAGAATAGGTAAGCACATGTACTTTTGCCTCCCTTACCATCTTACCATCAATAAAAGAGGAATTATTCAATCATCTGTGTCCCGTGAGATTGCTCCTTGATCTTTCCTTTCGATTATTCATTTGTTCTTTGTTGTTGCCAAATATTTATACAATTGTGTTCTTGCTTGCCGCTAGCACCTTTTCAATATCGTGTGGTTTTCGTTGTTCCTTGCAAGGTACTCACTTGGCTGACTTGCTTACTTGCAAGTGTCGCGTGGTCCTCTTTGCGCATCGCAAAGTTGGTCCGTGATACCTGGGTACTGCTTAATTCCTACTACGATGCAGTGGTCGTACCCTTGATGTCGGCCTTTCTGAGTGCTTGTTTGGTTCAGATATCTGCCCAAATCTTCAAGGGAATATTGATCGTCTTCGTCTTGCTCCATCTCTCTCTCTCTCTCTCTCTCTCTCTCGGGAAGCAGTTTTTTTTTTTTTTCTAGGCTCTGGCGGTTGAATCATGTATTGGTTAGATCTGGTCTGGTGCGAGCAGGGTCTTGTATGGCGCAATGAGGATGGAGGGTCGACAGTCAGAAGGTGTGGTAGTTGGATCTCGTTCGTGATTCCTTGATCTCATGTCCTTGGAATCCCTGAATCTCCCCAACTGATATATTCTTTTAACCTTTAGGGTTAAATGTTGAACTCAAAACCACTTACTAATAATTCAAATATTTGTATGGTAAACTAAAAAAATGGTAGGGTGGCAATAGCCACACCCTAATTGTTATAAGTTGCAAACTTAAGCTCTCATTATCTTTTTTTCATCCTACTACTTCTCTTCCCACAAAATATGTCTTCAAATCCGTATATTGCCAAAGGTCCCTTCATTAATTGTTCATACTATAATTAACCTACTTAATATCTAACGTCGGTAATGTTGCAATTTAGTCCCCAACTTACTTTTACCATTATACTACTTCCCTTCTAAATAAATGTGTGTATAGATTTTTATTTTTATTTTTTATTTTTTTGGAGAAGCTGTCAACTTAAATAAATTAGGAGGTAAACTCCTTGGAAAGTACATCAACAATACAAGCTGGAGGCTCTAGGCCCCAAAATAAAGAACTAGAAGAAGAACAAGCAAAACGAGCTAAAGTATGAGCCACAACATTGGCTTGACGATAAGCATGAGTACAGTAAGAACCCGGCATCTGCTGAAGATGAAAGGTAATGTCATCATACACACGACCAATGAAGGAAGTATGGGGAATGACTCTCTGCTTAGTAGCATGAAAAAGAGTAAGAGAATCGGTCTCAAAGGTAACTGGAGAGAGACCTCGCTGAATAGCAAGTGAGACTGCCTCTCTCCCTGCTAAAGCCTCAACCTGTTCTGAAGAAAATACATGGGATACTGGAGCATAATAACTACCTAAACATCTCCCCCTATCATCACGAATAATGACTCCAATACCCCCAGTACAAGTATCTTTGTAGAAAGCACCATCAACATTAATCTTCACCCACCCTGCACTGGGAGGTTTCTAAGGAACTACTCGCCGGCTCCTTCCACCCTGGTCCTTACCCTGGTGACTTTGGTATTCCTGGAGACGAGTCGACAGAAGCAAGACAACCTGGTTCACCTCCATATTCTTATTATCCCACACCCTATTATTTCTCTCCTTCCAAATACCCCACAAATTATAAACAAAGACTGCCCATAAATTAGGAGGCAAGTTAGACGCACAGCACCCAAACCATTCCATAAACTGCAATTGCCGAGCCCTAGAAGAATAGGCCATCTGTACAACCCTAGGAATGGCATCCAACACTGCCATCACAAACGGACAAAGCCTACAAAGATGTTCAATTGTCTCTTCTCCTATTCCACAAAGAACACACGGCCTAATCTCCAAAGGAACTGTTTCTCTATCAATCTAGCTATTGTAGGTAAACAATTGTTCAACACCTTCCATAGATATATAATCATTTGAAAATCAATCTTTCATTTCTGACATTGCCTATTCTCCTCTTCATTCTCTTCACAATAATGCAGAAAACATTTTTTTTTCTTGTAGTGTAAGTTAATCAAATGATGAGGTCGTTCACTTTCTCAATGTTGGAAATCCTAATCAAACACTCTAAAGGAGATAAATATATAGTACATACATCGTGTCTCAAAATGAAATCGATCTCTATCGGATGTCGGGAATTCTGTCATAATAAAAACATGTCATGGCCGGAACTCTTTTCTGACGGTAAAGAAATCAGATCGTGAGGTATAGCATTGAAGAGAGGAGAGTTATGGCCAAGTTGATTGGATTGTGATACATGGCAAGTTAATTTGCTTCATGCAATGTTTTGTCTTTTCAAATTTCATGTGGTATTTATTGTTTTCTACTATATAGTTTAGTACTTGTGGATATATATAGTTGCAAATTCACAATAGGTTATTGCTTCTGATGATTGAGTGCATGCCAGCCTCATATAGCTTAACATGGAAGAACATGATTTAGACGTAAAGCTTGTTGAGTCTTAATCAATCAATACTTGTCACATGAACAATAACAACTCCCCATCTTCAATTCACGTCACTCTTCTTGTGCTATTGTTTCTTTAATAAGACTTAGTCTTCTTGTTGATCAATGCAAAAAAATTACTTGATTACTGACAAATAAAACAAAATTATTCAAATATTTCTTATATTCTGAACTCTAAATTTGCATGTTCGATAAATTAAAAGAACTATCAAAACATGCATAATGAACAAACCTATTCCTTTTATTTTGAAAATGCATGTAAAAAAACAGTAAAAGACAGAGTTCGTCTACAATATATTAGTGCAGCGATACATCAAATATACTAGATTTGATATAGAGGTAGACTAGCTGGATATAGAAGTACTGAAGTAGACTAATTCAAGATCAAACCAAACTAGTCTACTAATATATGGAGCTAATCTACCTTTGTTTCAAACCTAGTATACTTGATGTATCAGTATATTAATATACCATAGAACTTTTCATCAAGATTGTGTGGAGAATGGATTTCATGTTTAGGACTTAATCTTTGACATTCTTAGCTATTAAAGCATAGAAATGATAAACAACAACATCAAATTTTGATCAATCTGAAGTTTTTTTTTCTGAATTAATTAATTGATTCTTCAAATTTCAAACGTCCTCCATCAACAAAATGTACTGAATTAAATCCGGAAGAACAGCATACCAACACTGAGAATCTCTCAAAGATTGAGAAAAATGAAGGGTCCTTGACCCAAAGCACCAAAATAAGCAAAAATTATCCCACTTACCCCACCAAAAGATTAGGGTTCCCATCCACCCCATTTAAAGAGAAAAGACAATTTTGGCCTCTGAATAATTATGAAATTACAAGCAGACCTCTTTCTCTCTCTCTCCCCCTCCCTCTCTTTTCCTACGAAATCCGAGACACACTACAGCCAGCCATTGCCACCACCGCTACCTACTCCAACCATTCCTTCGGCTTCATCGACCAGATCGTCTAATTTCAACACTAATATGCTTATGCACCGTCTTCGGGTCGGGTTCCAAACAGTATGCTCTACGGTCTTCATCGGAGACGAGACGAGACTCGGCTTCATTGACTATTACGAATCGGACTTCTCCTTCCCGGCAACTCCTTCGACGTCGTCGTCGTCTCCCCCCTTCGAGTTTCGGATCCGGTTTACGACCAGAGCTTCCGACCGGCGGAGATGGTGTCATCGAGAAGGAGGACGATGTCGCAATCAGATTGGGTTTCGAGGAGGCTCTGGGCTCGAGCTCCCGGAGGACGTCAACGACATCATCCACGACCCCTGCCTCGCCGGAAGACTACTTCCGGTCCCGAGTCTGCAGCAGGAAAGATGGGAGAAGAGGACATGGGTGCCCAAATCAGATTTTTTTTTTTTTTTTAAGTAATGGGACAGAAGGAAAGAAAACAAAAGTTTTGAATGTCTATTGAGGGGCAATAGACGTCTATTAGAGGGTAATAGGTATTTTTAAATTTATATAATCTCTTCGTTTTTTCTTTAATCAAAATTTTATTTGTCTAATTTTAGGAAGATTAGTTTTCATTCCAGCTACCGAAAGTTCTATTGGGGGCAATACACGTCTATTAGGGGGCGACAAACGTCTATTGGGGGCAATAAATATTTCCGGCAACCTATGAAATCTCCGATGACCTCTTTGGGGATCTCCGGCGAGGTTTTCAGAAAAGTTTGGTGGGCGGCGACCGGTGACGTGATTTAGGCAAAAGTTGGCGGAATCCGGCGGCCAGTGACGAGGCTCCGGCGAAATCTTTTATGGTTTCTCTCTCTCTCTCTAGGTAACAAATGAGTGAAGGTAAAAAAAAAAAAAAAAAAAACTTGATGGGGTATTAGAAAAGAGGAATTAAAAAAAATGTTTTGGGTAAGGAGGAATTAAAAAAAATTAATGGGGTAAGTGAAAAAAAAATTCCCTAAAAATAAGGTAAATGGACAAAAACCCAAAAATGAACTAGCATATATACAGCCCCGTTCTGCTGACCAGGGATTATTTGGTCACTTACCGTCCGATTTCAATCGGACGGTTGACAGATAAGTAATGAAATTTGGGATGAGATCTGTCAACTGTCCGATTTTAATCGAACGGTAAGTAACTAAATAATCTTAAAATTGGACGGTAAGTAACTAAATAATCTCTGGTCAGCAGCTGACCAGGGAAATGGGACTGAGCATATATATGTCGACTGTGAGGTAATAAATTGACTTCTTAATGAGTTAATGGTAAGTCCAATTTGAACTAATTAGTTTGACTTAATCATGTTCCCCACCATAAAATACACAATAAGCAAAGCCGGTGGCTGCCAGCTAGTGCTATATAGATAGGTCAGATATGAATGAGAGACCCAGAAAAGCCTCCTCATTACATGACATCAATATTTGCAACACAATAATGATCTCTTGGAAAACACAGACAATACTGTGTTTTAAGGATTTTCGAACACGAATTATTGTAATGAAAACAAATCGAAGACAATACTAAAATATCGACATGGTTTTGGTTTTACGTATCAAATTGCCAAGGCATTATGGTGGACTGTTTGACAATTTTCTTTTGGTTGTGGATTCTTGTGATGTGAATATAGGACCTGTAATTTGTTTTTGTACACCGAAGAATATGGTGGCCTAAAACCAAATAAGGTGGTCCTGTTCTGGCTGATTATTTTGTCAATTACTGATATTATAGGCGATAATTGTGGATGATTATATGATTTGTTTTTCATTTCGATAGACTGGAAATTATAAGTCAAATGGTTGGATCACTTGGATGGATTGCAAGCTAAGGTGGAAAGACACCGACGTAGTGCCTCACGTGGAATTGGTATTCTATTCAAGTAAACGTTAATGGAAAACATTGGAGTCGAAGAGGGGATCAAGATCCACTAATAAGATCCACTTGAGGTTTGGTAATTAACCATAAGACTTGAATGTGAATGCCTTTGTCTTTCTTATATTGGTTTCTGGAAAGGTATGTGTGGGTGCTATTAATCTCAATGCTGTTAATGATGAAGCACTAGTACTGATCTAGAATATCTATCTACACCTCTTATACAAAGAGAAAAAAATATCAATGTACACTTTTGTATTACAAATGTATTTGTTAATTTAGAAAACATCTATAATTAATTAAAAATATCTATCTACACTTATGTATTAAAATTGTATTTATTAGTTAGAAAATATCTCTGAGTTATATTTTGTATGGTGTAGTTTTTTTTTTTTTTTACTCTGGACGACGATGTAACTCCTCACCCCCCACCCCATCCCTGATGTCAGTGAGATTTGAACCCGTGACCTCCACAGTGTTAGTTAGGCTAGCTAACCAACAGGCCACGGCTCACCGACTAGTTTAAAATGACTTGATTAGAAGTGTTTTGGAGCTATTGGGTTTAGGGTTAATATCAAGGTTTAGAATTTTAGACTCGTTTGGTTCACGGAAAGAAAAGTAATTCCTTTGTCTTTCCCATGAAAAATTTTTCCAAGAACTTTCCATTATGATGTTTGGTAACATAAGAAAAGTTATCCGGAAAGTTGTTAAAAAGTTTGTAATTAATACAATAAAATAATGTGTTATGAGTAACAAATGTAAGGAAAGAAAGATGAAAAATGATTCCTTTGGTATTTGGAATGAACCACTTTCCCCCTTATTTTCCCTTCCTTCAGGAAAGTATTTTCTTTTCTTTTGTATCCCAAACACAAGAAATGAACAAGTTTCCTTTCCTGATGCTTACTTTCCGCGAACCAAACGTGGCCTTGTAGTATTTGGCTATAGGCTTTCATATCAATCGAATTTTTTTTCCAGCCCATTCATTTTGATGCCTGTGAAATTTGAACTTTTGACCTCCACAATATTAGTTATTACTAGATAACAAATACACTACAACCTCACCAACAAATTGATGGAGCTAAAATTTCATGAGCTAAACTCTAGATCCTAAACTAAGAAGGGATAAGGGGGGAAAACTTCGGTCACCAGTCGTCTGATTCAGGTCAATGGCCGCAGGAGTCCCTTCACTGGTCGCCGGATTCCATCCATCATTTGCCAGATTCTGGTCACAGGCCGGAAATCTCACCGGAGGTCGCCGGATTTTTCCAAAGAGATCGTCGGAGATCTTATAGGTCACCGGATGATATTATTGCCCCCCCCTCCCCCCCCCCCCCCCCCCAATAACAAGTTTATTGGAGATCAATAATTAGTGAAAAATGAAGATGTTTTTAATTTTGAACGTTTTAGGAGGTTTATCCAAATAAATAATCTTATTATTGCCCCCAGTAATCTTATTATTGCCCCAATAAATATTTTATTGCCCCCTAGTAATCTTATTATTGCCTTCCAATAATCTTATTATTGCTCAACCAAATCATAATAAACAAAACAATCAGCAAAATTTCCTTCCATTCACCAGTGCTGAAATTCAAGCCCCAAATCCAAACCCTAATCGAACCCTCAACGATCTCCTCGACGAAATCCTGATCCAAATCCTTACCTTGATTCCCACCTTAGAGGCCATCCACAATCTCGTGTCCCGCCAATGGCGATCTCTCTAGCCCGTCTCCCCCTCCTCGACCTCTCTTACCACCTTTTCCCGGTCAACGAATCCGAACCTCTCCCCATCACAAGCCCCCGCTTCGCCGAGTTCGTCGACCGCGCTATCATCCTCCGCCCCAATTCTCCGATCAAAACCTTCTGCCTCTCCTTCATTTTCTACCACTACTACACCTCCCATGTCGACTCCTGGGTGCGCTCCACTGTCACGCACTTCTGGGCGCATCAGCTCAACCTCGACTTCTTCATCGACACAGAGTACCATCTTCGGAGCAAGGAAGATTAAGCCCCGCATGACAAGTATGATTTCCCTTTCTCTATGCTGAGAAATGGCTGTGTTAGGAGTCTGAGGCTCACGCTCGTCGATCTCGCGTTGCTGGCGAGCATGGCCACAGTGGGTATGAGCTCAGTAAGGTCCATGTTTCTTGAGGATGTGGATTTGACAGACCAGATGTGGGCGCGTTTGATTTTGAGGTGCCCTAATCGCAGATGATGGAGGCCTAGGGCTCGACGATGGAGTAGCCGGTGGTGATGGCCGAGAAGTCGCCAAGGAGACTGTTGCCAGATCGACGACGGTTGTTTGGGTGAGGAGGCGGATGTGAGAGAGAGAGAGAGAGAGAGAGAGAGAGAGAGAGAGAGAGAGAGAGGAGTGTAATTTATTAATTAAAATGAGGATAAAATTGTCAATAATGTTATGTTAGGTAAATGAGAGTAAAAAACTCTTAGTGGAGTAAGTGAACAATTTTTAGACTGAAATTGTGTAAACGGTCAATATCCCAAAGGGTGAGTCTAGTTGGACCTCCCAATTTGCTATTTGGACCTCCACTAATTTTTATAAAAATTTAATCACTATTTTGCCCCTCTTATAGAAAATACAAGATTTTGGCCCTCATATATCAAAAAAAATAAAATTATAGGTGAATATTGCAGCCGTGTGCAATCTCAATAGAGAAGTTCCAATGCGATATGTTTAGACTATTTATTTGTAGATCCAATATGTTTTCTCCATCGTCTCTCACTATCAAACTTAAGGAATTATGAATTAATTTATATTTAATCTTTCATCCAACAACTATAATAAAGGCAATCCAATGGGTTAATAAATTTGATGAGCAACAGAGGTAGCGAAAATCAATATTCTGCAATCCTTTATTAAAGAAACATAATTTCTATTATCATTATCAACATGCAAGTTTTGTGCTGCAACCAAAAAAATTAACTCAAACCTAGGGCTGGGTTCGGTTCGGTACCAAAGCTGCAGGCCCAAAACCACTTACCGTACCGGACTAGTTTGGTACATAAAATGGACAACCATTACCGACCACAGAAGTCAGTATACCAACTTCTCGGTATACCGAGGGACTCGGTTGGTTGGGCCTCCAATTGAGTTTATGCTTGGGCCAGAATCTCCTACGACCCAACTATAATTTTAAAAGGCCCAAACCTGCTTTGTACCTGAAAAACATGAAAGTCAACAAGATCTCCTCTACCACACAAAGCTTCAATTTCAAGCTATAGCTTTCATTTGATACCAAAACCACTTTTAAAGCAACAACAATTTAACACTCACCACGTTAACCTCAAAACTTCATTCTTTCTCCCCCTTCTCCCATTTCTTCTTATCAACCAGATTGAATTAACACCAAATCAGATAGCACACAGTTCAACAACAAAAACCCAAAATACATGCACTAGAATCAAACCCAGAAACAAAAATTCTCCAAAAACTCAACAGACCCAGATCTACGAATCGCACAAAACAAACAAAAGCATTGAAATTGGAAGCAAAACAAAATAAGCAAACAGCAGCGTACCCATAAAATGCGGATCGTACTCACCAGCAATAGGAAATCTGAGAATGAATCGAATGGATTTGATGTGAAATGAAATCGAATAGTTCGATTGAAGGAGACGCTGTCTAGGTTTTGGCTCAGGCGATGCCGCGATGCGCTCAAACTCCTCAAGGAGAGGATGAGAGAGTTTGAGAGAGGGTCAGCGCCTTAGATGGTTGGGCTCAGTTTGACAAAGAGAGAGAGACTGAGGGATTCTGATCCCTTTAGGATTTGTAAAGTTTAAGTTTAATCTAACGGTTGTTATTTAATATCAAATAAAATTATTAAAAATCAACGGCTCTGATTGATAAATATAAATAAAATTTAAAATAAACAAATATTATATCATATATTGGTACGGTACGGTATACCGTATTTCTTTAAAAATCAGTACCAATACCGTACCATTTACTCCCTCTCGGTTCTGTAATACCGTACCAATACTTCGGCTACTGAAATTGTCAGTTACCGATCAATTTGGTTCGGGACGGATGCGGTTGGTTGGTTTGTCTCGGCTGAAATTGCCAGCCCTGCTCAAATCAATTCCTGCTCATTTGTTTTTGGGCTTGCGCTGCAGACCAAATCGCGGAAGCTTTGCAGTCAACCTTAATTGGTACCCAGCAACCAACTCGAGCTGAAGATATAAATGGATGGAATAGGAGGTTGATAAAATGGAATTCAAATATGTAAAATACAAATAAGGGTAAATTAGAAATTTTGATGGAGAAAAATAAATAAGGAGATATAAAAAGTAAAATGAGAGGTCTGAATAGAATCACTCATCCCAATATGCAATGCCTTCAAAAAACTGAAACAAAAACATTTTGAACGGTAAGAGAGACTTTTGAATCATTTAAGGAGCTGGTCTTCATATGACAAATATGCCGAATTATGTAAGGCGACATGATCGATCGATAATTTTGGTTTTTTTTTGTTTTTAGTGCGAATGTATTCTTATTAGTGATACGGTTGTCTTACCTCTGACTTTCTCGCATTTAAAAAGCAGAACGGGTCTGAATAAGTATCTTCTCAAAAATAGAAAAGTGAAATGATGAAAATTTTAGTGGCAGCGAAGAAACTAAACGCGTAGATAACAACCAACCCCAACTCCAACCCCACCTCAGCTGGTTGGCCGCAGCTAGCTTTATATAAGTTTACTCGAAGACAATATTTGTAGTTATCTACCATATATGCAAAATGGATTTCCACCAAAAGGCGTGCTGTTCGATCTCTTCTATTTTAGTTGTTAAATACCGACTGTAGGGATATTTTGGTGCGGATCGGAGGCCAAACTCCAAAGACAAACTATGGTGCTCTCTGGCTCGAACTGCTAGCTAGCTAGTGATCTCTCCCCATTATTCATAGGAAAGAAAATAAAGGCCGCCAAGAGGTCCCATTTATCTGTCGTTGTTGCCATTAGCCATGAAGATTGAGTTCGAAGGAGGTGGGTATCCTACTTTTTCGATCTCTTTGCTTACATCAAAATTACCCAACCATGACATCAATAAATTGGCAGCTCTCGTATAATGATAATATGACTATAGGACAGAGGAAAAGCCATCAAAATTACCCAACCATGACATCAATAAATTGGCAGCTCTCGTATAATGATAATATGACTATAAGACGGAGGAAAAGCCACAAGAACCTCCAACAAATAAGAAGCTCTTGAATAAGCAAACCCTAATTAAGCAGAAGGCCTACCGGAGAGCACAACAACAAGAGCACCACCATGGAAGTACCGGAGGCTAGTGAGATCAAATAATGCTCGATCGCATTCGAAGACAGTGGGTCAAAAATAATTCGAGTCACTACTCTTAATTAGCGTTGTACAGGGCTAGCTGTACGTCCATCATTCTAACCACTGACGGACGCACGTTGGGACGAGTGGGGGCTGCTGCCCCCAGTGAATTTTTTTCATTTGCTCAACAACTTCATATATATATACTATGTTCATCGGTTTTGCCCTCAGAAGAAGAAGAATATATATGCTGCCCCATGACTTGACTATTGTGTAATCTGCTGCCTCACAGAGTCACAATAATGCAATTAAACTAAGGAAACTTACACATGTAAATTTATGCAACCATTTGACTTGTCTACAAGTCGCAAGTCTTTCTCTTCTTAATTTTATATTTCTACTTTATAAGAGTTTCACATGTGCATGATTTCATAATTAATCAGTTTTAACTTTTTTTTATTTTTATGAACTACATGATGATCACTAACATTAAATTGTAATAAGGTGGGGTGGTAAGGCTTTGGTCTCTTATTTGAGAGGTCAGGAGTCTGAGCTCTATCAAAGGTAACAGTGGGTTTCTTTTTAATGCAGGATGATTTTGTATTTTCATTTTTTTGTTTTGCTAGGAAATATAGTAAGTGTACTTTATGGTAAATAGATAGAAATAAAATATGCATGTGTCAAGAAATATATTGATTTAAAATTAGTTTATGTGTTAGAAAGTTAGAATATGTATTCATTGAAAATATTATCTATGTCGAAAGATTGAAAAATTATGTTTCATTCATTGTAGTATTTTATATTTGTTTGTTCAATCTTTTTTTTTGCCCCCACTCACAAAAATTTATGCGTCCGCCACTGATTCTAACTCCAAAAATTAACCCTATACCTATATATAACTTAATTACAAACACTAGTATACTAGAGGGATTAATAGCCAAATTATTGTTGTTGCGTCTGTGTCAAACAATTACACACTTGTTACTTCTTAAACTATACGATAACTACAATTTCATCCCATACCCTTGGAGATAATCACTAACTGGGGGACCTCCCATCAGAGAACATGCCCTTGTTCATAGTACAGTAATCAATTAGGCACCTCGGATCCCATTTTGTTTTCTTATGGCATCCAAACAATATGCCATATGAGCACGATTACCCTACCCAAAATCTAATATAACTAAAATCTTACGAGTCACAAGGTTAAATTGGTGAGCATAAAAACAAACTCAAAATGTTGACGCCTCATCGTATATTTGTAGTGGCATTACCAACTTTCAAATGGAGTCAAGGCACGAACCATCGCTTAAGCTAAAGCAATCACCATCTAAATGTCAATATCAGTCCTAAACTCGTTAAAAAATGAGTATTCTATATATTCTCTTGTAACTAATTAGTTGAAATGTCTCCGAACTTATCAACTAATTTTAAAAATATTCTCCAATTAAAATAATATGAAAGTCTGTCCTAGAACTTTCCGAAAAATTCAGCAAAAATCAATGGCACTCTTATTAGGGATCCACTTTGCATTTTCTTTTATCAAGGTAAAAGCATTATATTATTTAAAAATTATATGGTTGTTTGAAATCTTATCAACTAATTTCTAAATTCTTCTCCAATAAAAATAATTTGAAAACTTCTTCATTTTTTTTTTGATAAAATGTGGGTGTCAATCCATTAATAATGTAGAAATTATTCTATGCACCAATAATGAATGTAGGTAACATCACAAAAAATAGCTCACTCAAAAGCTGGACTACGACAAGATTGAGTAATTCTTAGATTGCCCTACGATAACTTAAATGCAACATCACAATGAGAATAAGTTCAAATAAAACAGTAGTATCTTGACACTACTAGAGAAAGGTCTGAAACAACTCAAAAACAAACCCTAATTTATTCATGCTCTGGAACTTCTTCATTTTCTTTAATCAAGGTAAATGCACTTTGTAGTTTATGATTTTTTTACAAGCCACACCCCTTTCATGTACATGTCCATTAGATAATTACTCCAAAAGGAGTGTAAATTTCAATTCCCTAGTTTATTTAAAATTTTATAATGATAGTTCGAAGAAACCTAAGATTTGATGAATAAGAGAGCATTGTCGAGTTTTTCAAAGTCTATAGGGTAAAAATTAAATCTTTACATTTACATATCATTTGCAGGCTACAAAATGCAGTATAGAATTTTCCCTCGGCAAAAGAATAAATAGCAGAACAAATGACACTCCAATATTCCTGATAACATTCTCGAGTATGAACAGTTTAGATGCCGTGAACATTATTTACTGTTACTATTTTGGCCACTAATGTGTCCATTTTTGTTAGTCCGTGATGAGAGCCAGCGAATAACCTGTCATTAATTTACTGTTTACTCCGTTCTGCGGGTAAATTCTCATCATTCATTTTCCTACTGTCCTTATTACCTTTCAATTTCACCCATTGATCCGTGTTTTGTCTACGCGCCCCCACCGGCCACCGCCGCGCACAAACAGACAATTCCCGCCCACACTTGTGAATTGGGGGAAGTCATGATTCTCTGCGACCCGGCACACACCTCCACCCATCCTCCTTCAGCCACGTCACCGCTCCCCCCGTCCCACCGACACACCCAAACGCGGGATACTGGGCCCCACTCCTTTCTTTTCCGTCGCCCCCTCCTAATTGACTATATGAGCTTTATCGTTTCTTATTTATGGGAATGTTCTGGTGCGGGCAGGTCCACGTGATCAGCGACTGACAGTGCGCCACGTCGGTAGCCAGTCGAGTAAAATGACCACTTTACCATAGATTCCTCTCTTAAAGGGGAAAGGGATTCCCTTTAAGCTGATTCTCTGAGCACATATCATCCATTTACAGACGACCCAACCTGTCAATGTGTATTGTGGTCTCAATTATTATTATTATTCTTATTTATTTTTGTTACTTTATTCTTTTCTTAATTTTTTTTAATATAATTTGTTATTTTAATTTGCTGCTGTGATTCTGCAGTAACTGTCTCTTTGCTTTTGGTTGGTTGTACACCTGAGGGCTTTGGCTTTGAAATGATAACCATGCTCTAATTACAGTTGAAAATCTGTCTTGGATTTGAACCCCCAAAACCATTAACTAATGGCAAGATTAATTCTTTGATTCTTTCTTAACATTCTTAATCAAAACCATGTCTATTATTTACTGTAACGTAAACTTTATGCATTTTAGAGTCATTTTTCAACATTAAGACGCTTTTTTTATGCGGTCAGACACAAATAATTGAAAATACTAATTGTGTGCAATCAAGATGCATTCAAATGTTTTCCAAAGAAGCACTACGCTGTTTTTCGTTTCTTGTAAAAACATCGTCATACATACAAGCAACCATTTGTACACAAAGAATGAAGAAAGTATAGAAAATTCAACATGTTTTGAATTCACAATGCAATATTAAATGAGTGGAGCTAGTAAGAACGCATTGATTCTTGGAAGTGCAGAGTTGGGTATAAATTATAACAATGTATGGGGATTATATAAAATGGAATCGAGTGCCAATTATCCGGCAAATTACGCGCAAGTCAAAATTGGAAACAACGCTATAAAACAAAAAGTCACATGTGACCTCCTCAGATCTACCTTTGCAAATACAAATAAAATAGGCACACAGGTCAGCAAGTAAATTCCTCATTGTACCAAGGAAAATTCCCAATTGCCTTTCAGATTACAGAGATTTAATTGTTCTAAGAACATGGAGTGGGTCTTGTCCCAAAGTTCCATTGTTTTCAGACGTTACAAGGGGTTGTTTTCATAGGTCAAAAGTTGTTTTTTATTTTCTAGTCAGTAATATTATCTTATTTACTTTGAATTATTATGATTTTATTTCTCATATAAGATTTTATAGTGTAAATAAATGCCTTCATCTAGAGGTGAATTTCGTTTTGGCAGGTCAAAATTTTGGTCATAATCGACCATCAAACCAATCATATCAGTTTGTGAAGTTTGTAAACCAACTACCACATTAATGGCCAAATAATTCAAAAAGAATTTGCAGATTTTCAAGCCACCATCACCTTGCCAATTATCTCCAAAATCTTAATAACTAACCAGCTCTAACTCTTTCTCTCAAAAAAGTCTTACTCTCTCTAATTAAGTTCGTGTAACCCTTGAAATGACACAATAGTATTGTAATTGAGAATATATGATCCTTGAAACTTGAACTGCCTTGGATATGACTATTGCATAATTAAGAATTTTGCATCTACATTAGATTAGCTTTTGACACATAGAATTTGGGTGAAGGAGCTTGCTTACCATCCCACATTGTCTTATCTTGAATTTTTCATAAACTACTTTAACATTGTTATTTCATTTATAGCAATTTTATATTTCCTCTCATTGAAAATTAAAAATTACAATTTCAAAAACTTACAATTTTGGTCCGACACTCATTGCTAGAATAAATTATTTTTGTGCTTAATAGTCCGTAACCAAGTGGGGTTCCGTATTCCCTTGGGTACAATACTTTGAGCTTAATTTATTTACCCTAAATTTGATGACCGTGTTGTAATACGCGTAAGACACTAGTACTAGTATAACTGTATAAGCACCAAATAAACATGGGTCTAAGAAGAAGAATAAAAATGAGGTGATGATTATTGCCGTCGATTTGTAGAGGCTAATCAATTGTCAAATTGAACCAAAAACCAACAATGTAGATTGACGAAGACCAGTGTGCAAATTTCAGTGGGAAACTGAGAAAGAGAGACCGTTATACTGATTTGTAATGAGATTTTGAGGTAAACATCTTAACTAATAATGATGTAGAGCACGGTAACATGAAATTGTATAGACTTTAAAAGTTAGAATATGAAATTGAAAGCAATTAACAATTTTCACATATCTAATACGAAATTCTACGCTCATAATACTATAGGTAAAAAATTGTAATGTTGTCGAATGTACAATGGGGTGAGAGAGCCAAAACCCTGTGAACTAATGAGTACTTCTAATAGCTTTTGGCGAAATAGATTCTCTGCCAGAAAAGCAAAAAAGTAAAACAAAACAAAACTCGTGACAGTAAACGTTAAAGGAATTTACAGTAGCTTTTTTTTTGTTTTTTTTTACCAAATGTCTGTTCGAGTAAAAAGCGAGAAGACTAATACAGGTGACTAAAATACACGAGACCAATAGTCCAATACCAGTAAGCCTCAAGTAGGAGGAGGTCTCTTTCGTAGAAGACCACCTTTCTTCCTCTCTTTCTCTCCCCATCCAAAACAGAATTGCCCTTTCATTTTCTTTTGTGATTTCAAATTAGTGTTGGGATTTACATCAGCGGTGCTATTCTGCATGGTAAGACCTTGCGTGTTCATAATGTACATATATGGTATAGTTGGAGAGCCTAACATTTATTATATACATCATTTCATAAACTAGTATCTATCCTCTCTCTCTCTCTCTCCCTCTCTCTATATCTCTTTCCCCTCATAACACAGTATTCAGCTTTCACGAGCTTTGTCGTGATTGGATCGGGACAAATTCTCCCATCTCTCTGTCTCTCTCTATGTCTCTATGAGCTTAGCATTTGAGCAAAGTGGGAGAGAAAGTGAGATGTAAGCCAAAAGCCCAGTTCATGTTGATGATTCATACAAGGATTGTCTAGTTTCTAGGCTGTTCTTACTTTGTTTCTTTGGTGTTGGTTTCTGGTTATTCATAACCTTCTGTGCTGTTTTCCCCAATTAAGGAAGGTACTGTTTGCTTCTTCAACTACTTGTATGACTTGGACTACATTTGGGTTCCACTGCTGAGTGGCTTGAAACTGTTTTTGGGTTGTTGTGGGTTTGATCTTAAATGGGTTCTGGTCATTTTGTTTGTCTGGGTCTGTTTTTTATTTTTTGTGTGATTCTGTATATTATAAAGTTTTGAGAAGAAATGAGCTTGACCCTTTTGCTAATAGCTCATTTCTGAACTGATTGAAAGTGATCCAAATCTTTCCTTCTGTAGAAATGTATTGCTTTGCTATTCGCTTTAGTATAGCGTAAATCACTTTGTTTTGTTTTGTTTTGTTTTTTTTTTCTCTGGGTTTATTCTTTGCAATTGATTCTTAGGAAAGTATTTACCTTTTCTTTTCCCATGTAGTTGAATCATAAATTGGGTCACTTGGTGCTGGGTTAATGGATCTAGTCTGGAAATTATGGTACTTTAGGGATACCATTCTATTCTTTCCTTTATTGAAGCATTTCGGCTGGAAATTTAGTTCTGGGTTTTGATGAAATTTTGAATCTTTATGTTTCAACTCTTTCAATGAAGTTTTGGAGAAATAAAAGAAAGCTCTTTAGGATGGAGAATTGCTCTGGGATCTTTGATGCCATTTCTTAGGATGTGAATTTTGAGTGGAAGTACTTATCTGGGTTTTCTCTCGAGGCAAAAATTGTCTCCTGAGTGAAGAATTATGTGCAAAATATTGTTACAATTTAAGTTTTTTTTTTAATTTTTTATGGTTTCGTCTTTGTCATGTTTTAAGTTGTTTCATCTTGTTCCTCTCTTGGTTGAGGTTTCCTGGATTTCTTCTATTTGTGTGTGTGTGTATATATATATATAATTTTTTTTTCTTGGGGTTAATCTTAATTATATATAACAAAATTCTTGTTGCTTGGTCTCCAGCAGTCTTGAAGTCAAAGAATGGCCAGGCCTATGCATCGAGGTTCATCCGGGGCACGGATCTCGGGTGGCAGCAATGATTTTTGGGACTCCCAAATGAAAGATAAAACGGATAAAGAAGATTTGGATAGAAGAGCTTCTTCTGATCAGAACAGTTTTGCATTTAGAATTCCGGTTAGACTACTTTTGGGGGAAAATTCTCCTTCCAAACAGGGAGTTGGTGAAAATGGCTTTGCATCAGAGCCCTTATTAGCCGTCACTCCTAGAAGTCGGCACAAGTTGACTCTGCTGTTGTTGAAGTTAAGTTTAGTATTGATTGTTATTTTTGCTCTTACTGGATCCTTTTGGTGGACAATCTCCATTTCCACCACTTCAAGAGGTCACATATACCATGGTTATCGGCGTCTCCAGCAAGAACTTGTTTCTGACCTGTGGCACATTGGAGAGCTTTCTCTTGGTTCTTCACGGTTGAAAGATTTAGATTTTTGTCCTCAAGAGTTTGAAAATCATGTTCCCTGTTTTAATGTTTCGGAGAATCTTGCCTTGGGTTTGTCTGATGGCAATGAGTATGACCGGAACTGTGGGCAAGCAATGAGGCAAAATTGTCTAGTTCTTCCACCTGTGAATTACAAGATTCCTCTTAGGTGGCCTACTGGTAAAGATGTCATTTGGTCTACAAATGTGAAATTAACAGCGCAGGAAGTACTTTCCTCTGGTAGCATGACAAAGAGGTGAGCAGGGATTTTTCATCTGTTCCAACTGTGTTCTATTGAACTGTTGTGATCTTTGCTTTAATTTCAAAATTCCTTGCCCTTACACAGGATGATGATGTTGGAAGAAGATCAAATTTCATTCCGTTCAGCCTCGTTGATGTTTGATGGTGTTGAAGATTACTCGCATCAAATTGCAGAAATGATAGGGCTCAGGAATGAATCTAACTTCATACAAGCCGGGGTAAGTGTTCTAATTTGTGATTACTTCTCGATTATTGACAGATGTTCTAGTATGCTTTATTTATTTCCATGATAGAATATGCATGTTATCATCTCTTTTAAATATCAGGGTGCATTATTTGTAGTTGGTAGTTGTGTCCTTGGTATCCTAGTGTTGTTGTCGCACAGAACTAAAATTCTTGCTATTCTGAATTTGTGATTATAATTTTACATCTATTTTGCAGGTGAGAACTATCTTGGATATAGGATGTGGCTATGGGAGTTTTGGAGCGCATCTCTTTTCCAAACAACTCCTAACAATGTGCATTGCAAACTATGAGGCTTCAGGAAGCCAAGTCCAGCTAACTCTTGAAAGGGGTCTTCCTGCAATGATTGGTTCTTTCACTTCAAAACAGTTGCCATACCCGTCTCTCTCTTTTGATATGTTGCATTGTGCAAGATGTGGCATTGATTGGGAACAGCGAGGTATCAGTCAGAACTTATCTATCACCAAGTGCTTCTTTGTTAGGCCTTATTTCTTTTTTAGGTTTTTATATGTCCATGCTTAGTTGTATATCTGAAAACTCAGTCATTATAGAGGAAATTCAATGCTCAAAAGCAAAATCAACACAAGTAATAATCCATAGCCACAAAGACATTGTGTTTATTTCATAGGGGCGTGTCAAGTAAACAGTGCCCCCCCCCCCCCCCCCCCCTCTAACAAATGGGGTTAATTATAATCGTGGCTGATATATATTATAACTAGTGATGCATCATCATGTAACCGCATGCCTTTCTGATGGCAAGCAAGTTATTTATTCTTGTGACTGCCTACAAGACCAATGCTAGTTGTGATTCTTTAATAAGGATATCTGTCAGGGTAAGATACAGAATTTAGCTTTCTTTGAGATGGAAAAAGAGTGATTTATTCTTGTGGCTGAATACAAATTGACTGATGCTACTATGTTGAATTGTACTCCATGCCGTCTTAGGTTTTAAAATTTCTATTATAGGGCTTATTATGTTTTTTGTAAATATTATTTGGAATCTATGTAGAAGTAGAACTGTGATAGAAAATGTTCTAAAACCAATACTTAATAAAATTCTATTCGGTTTTCTAGAAATCACATATAAGTTATATACTCTTTAATTGGCATATGTTGCAATTGGCTAGGTCTTCATTCCTTGGAGAATATACTGATCATTTGTGGATTTAAAATTGTGGTTGGGATTGGTTGTATTCTGTAGAGAAGTGGGACTGAGATAAACTTCTTATAGAACCATTATTCTAATTATAGACGAAAAATAATTCTCAAAAACAGGAACATGTTGATGGGATGCACAATCTTTGTTTGTACAGAACTTAGAATCTCTGGATTGTGTTTGAGCTCCTTGATTTTCCACCTGTGAATTTCTGGATCTGGATGGGTCCAAGTTTATTAATCTTATGCAAAACTGTTATGTGTTACAGATGGGATTTTCTTGATTGAAGTTGATAGACTTCTGAAGCCTGGTGGATACTTTGTCTGGACATCACCGATTACGAATGCTCAGACATTTCTCCGCAACAAAGTGAATAAGAAAAGGTGGGACATCGTCCATGATTTTGCTGAAAATCTCTGCTGGGAAATGTTGTCGCAGCAGGATGAAACCGTGATATGGAAAAAGACAAGTAAAAGAAATTGTTACAGTTCACGGTAAGGACAATAGGTTCTCTCCTTTTAGTTTTAAATTACATTGCATTTAAGAAAATATACATGCTTTTACAAAGAAACAATTAATAGGATCATACAATTCTGGCGTGAATGCATGAAAGTAACTGCTGGAACTAATCTCTAGTACAATCTGCTTGTTTCTTTAGGAAATCTGGTTCAGGGCCTTCTCTATGCAGTAAAGGCCATGATATTGAATCACCATATTACCGACCACTCCAAGCCTGCATTGGGGGAACACAGAGCCGTCGGTGGATTCCTATTGAACAGAGGACAACCTGGCCTTCTAGGGCTAACCTGAACAAGAGTGAACTTGCTATATATGGTAATTTCTGTGTTCCTCATACAGCGTTTACCGTGTCAATTGTGAAAGGATAAAAGAACTTGCTGAGACAGCTGGTCGTTCGATTGGTGCCACTTCGATCTTAATCATTTTGGTTTTAGTCATTTTCTTTATGTATGTGTCATAATGTTTGTTCAGGATTGCACCAACAAGAACTTGCTGAGGATGCTGAAACTTGGAAAATGGCAGTCCGTAATTATTGGTCTCTTCTGTCACCATTAATTTTCTCAGATCATCCAAAGAGGCCTGGTGATGAGGATCCTTCACCTCCATATAACATGCTTAGAAATGTACTAGACATGAATGCACGATTTGGTGGTTTAAATTCTGCATTATTGGAAGCTGGAAAGTCCGTGTGGGTAATGAATGTTGTCCCAACAAATGGTCCCAATTATCTGCCTTTGATCCTTGACAGGGGCTTTGTTGGAGTTTTGCACGATTGGTATGCTACTTTTCTCTCATTCATTTCTTTTCGGCTTGCTGTCTTACAACTACCATTTCTTTTGTGACAGACTAGGAATCTAAGATTTAACTTCTAAGCCAAGTTTCATCTGGATACGCTAGTATTTTAACTTTAATAGTTTAGCTTGCAAAACCCGAGTTTTGTATCTTCTTGGGACTTGATTATTTTTGTTCCGAAGCTTGTATTACTAATCTACTTATTTTCCTTTTGGGGTTTGGGAAGAGGGCAGAGCAAAACTGCATAACTACTAATTCGTACGGATGGGATAGATTACTAAAACATTCAGGCAATACACACCTAAGTAGGTTATTGGTAGATAGCTTGGTGCTATCTCAAACAAAGGTTGTCAGTTGATTGAACCAAAAGTGGAATGTTGTATCATATAAATGACCTCAAGCTTGTCCTTTTTTCTAAAGTTAGACTGACTTAAACAGTTGTGATGGTTGAATTCTTCATGGGAGAAATTTATACCTCACTTTATTAGCGGTTACCTTCTAACTTTGAAGTTACAAAATTTATGTTAGAATGATGGTTGGTTATGAGTTTTCCCTGATAGCCTTAGCATCTGGGATACTTGGCTTTAAAAACTTTTGTAACTTGGGGATTATTTGGAAAAATTTGGTAAATAAAATGAAAAAATAAAAATCAAAACATTCTAGGGATGCTATTATACTTTTTGTTCATGATAAGATCATATTTATGAATGTGAAGTTTTATGCATTGAATTTCATGTAAACGTCAGGTACATGGTAGTTAATTGGATTGTGAAGTTGATAACCCCCAGATTATTTTACAGTTGATAACCCCCAGATTATTTTACAGTTTTGTCTGGATTCATATCATTGTCTCTGGGTTTTCTAAATGCTCTATCTGTGTTCTGTTATAGTTTCTTGTATTGATGGAACAACTTTCTACATTTAGGTGTGAGCCCTTTCCAACATATCCAAGAACTTATGATATGGTGCATGCACAAGGACTTCTTTCTGTTGAAACTGATCAACAGCGCAGGTGTACCATTCTTGATTTATTCACTGAGATTGATCGATTGCTTCGTCCAGAGGTACATATTAAATGATCCTCTTCACATTTCATGTCTAATTGTTTTGTACTGCCCTCCCTTAAAATTCGACTAAAATGATTTCAAGGGAACAAGAACTAATCAGATATGCACCAATTATATTTTGATTTATTGATGCTCTTGCAAGATTGTAGAGCATAATATAGTCTCCATTTGAAACATGGATTATTCACTATTGCAGCATCTTGTTTTAAACATTCATTTGCTAATATGGCATTTCTTGTGTGCCTAAACTTTGTCATAGTATGGATTAACGATTGCCGATTACATGCTGATATGATCAATAGTTCTACAGTATAGATAAAGTAGAAGTTTTACCAAATTAAAAGTTGTTGCAAGGGTCATGTAGGTTTTTTAGTACATTTGTGAAAATCATGTGCACGACTGCATACTTATAAATTCCTATTGTCGGGTATGGCGGTGAAAACAATTGCTTTGGTTTTATCTTTGTTATAAGCAAGTGTGCGTGTCTGCCTTCAAAAATGGAGAGCTGTTAGATAAATTTTATAGAAATGCTCTTTTGTCTGATTTTGAGAAGTGTCTTCAATGGACATGGATAGATGCATATACATCTTAATACCAATTGTAATATTTGACGGATTATAAGTTTGCCTTGGTATCAGTCACTTGAATAGCTTGATTGGGTTAGAACACGCGCGCACGTGCGCTCACACACACACACACACACGCATACTAGATATGAAGACACATATACCTTCTGTGCCATGAAACCTCTGACTGCTATATATTTGTGAAGTTTCTGTGCGTGTTGCTTTGGTTTGCTTCGATATTCTGCTTATGTTGCTGGTTGTTTTACAGGGCTGGGTGATCATCCATGACAAAGCTTCTCTCATTGAATCAGCAAGAGCTTTGACAACAGGTTTGAAGTGGGATGCACGGGTGGTAGAGATTGAAAGTAACAGTGATGAGAAACTACTGATATGCCAAAAGCCCTTCTTTAAGAAACAAGCAAACTAATAGTGAGGAGTTTCCAAAGGAAGCCTGGGATGGTGGTATATCACTTCATTCATATTCATTTACTTATTTTAATCAAATCATCATAAAGCTCCGCCATTGAAGTGGAGGCATCAAAAGTTTTGGACAGAAGAAGAAACCAAAGAAACAGGCAAGGAAAGAAAATCAGTTACCCAACTGGGTAAAAGCGACACTACTCCTGTGAAGCCGTAAGGCTGTCATAGGTACATAGGGCATGTAATTATTATGGTATTGAGGTCCGGAGCAATTGAGAGAGAAGTGTAGGATAAAATTTAATCTTCCATGTAATTTCTCATTGTAACTATACAACCACATGATTAAGATTGGAAGATGATTACAGAATAAACAAATGCAGTCAGTTTGCTATAGTCTATAAAATATGCTTGGCAGTGCATTTATTAAAGTCGTGCAGCATGAAAAAGTTGATTATATTACCTGCAATATTGCGTTCATTTCAATGTGAAGCTGATACTGTGGCAATATATATTCAGGAAAATGATCAATTAGTTTAATTTTAGAAAAATTAATCCCCAAAAATCTACCAATGTTCTAAATTTCTATATAACCCGAATTAATTTAGACGTTGTTCTCTAATAGCCCACCAATTAAGTTTTAATAATTTTTTTTTTGTTTTTAGACCGTTTTGTCCTTTTCTTAACTGTAAAGTCAAACTCTTGTGTTTTTTTTTTTTTAAAAATAATGCCGGTGCGGCTGCCCTCAAGCCGTTATTAATGAAACGGATTAATACATAGGGGGGACATGATGCCTAAACCCCTAATTTTGCAATTTCTCCTTTCAATTCTGGTGTTCAGTGACCTCGTCTGTGGAATCACCCATTACTCCACTCCATCCTCCTCTTGGGGTCTGGTCTACGCTCTCCTCTCTGTGGTGCTTAAACCCAATGCGCCCTCTTCATTTTCCGAGCTCCAGTCAATGGCATTGGTGGAACAGAGTGGGGAGAAGGGAGAGAGTGTGGGAGGTGTTGCAGAGGGATTGAGAATTTGGAGCGGTGGGGTGCTGTTGTGAAGTGGGGTTCAGAGTTTTAAGTTCAAATCTTCTGAGGTGTGTTCCCAAGCTTGTAGAGCAATGTGTACTGGGACTGATGGGCCTTGTTTGTGTGATAGTTGGGTCTTTTGTGGGAATATGGAAGCTTATGGCTCCAAATTTGGTGAGCTGAGTTGAATCTATAGCTTGCTGGCTTTACTAAATTGATTAAAGTTTGATGCCCTTTTGTGTTTCTGAGTTTGTCCATGAATGTACTGAGGCTACATATATATATAGTTTAAAATATTACTGTATGAAGGTGATATTGTGTAAATACCGGATGGAACAAAATTGATAGAGTTTGAGTAATGACAGTTATTCAAATAAGCAACAACACAAATAAAAGAACACAAGAATTGCTGACGCAGTGTAGACCTCACCACTGAGGAAACTTCACTGCGAGGCTGTTTACGTAGCATGCACGAGAATCAAATCCAATATAAATCAAGGTTGTTACAGATCACAAGTAGTGGTATTCAACTCAACCACATTGACTAGCAACAATGCTAACTTGCTCACAACTGTAATAGACCTATTCTAAACAACTATGAAGCAATCTGTATAGATGAAGAAATCTGGACACGCCTTCAGATTCAATCTTGCCTTGAAGCTTCACTGATCTCAATCACACATGCAAGTGATGAATGCAGTGAACAAGCAGTATGATCAATCAATCAAACAAACAATGAGAGTTTTGTAAAACAGTTAGTGCAGACTATGCAGCACAATTAAAAAATCAATCAAAAACTCTGAACTTGTATTAGTTTCGAAACTTTTTATACAGGAGGAAAACTCCCCCTCAAACAAATCTTTTCTTTAATCATCAAATAAGTTGAATATGGAAAGATATCAAAAACTGAAATCAATGTTCCTTGTTTATTTGTTATGCATGCAAAAAGTCTTTAATGCAAAATGCACCAAATCAATTTAATAGATATGTAAATCAATTTAAATTATACAACATGATTTGGAATGAATATATATTAAACTCAAGATCAGTGAAACACTTCTGCTTGATCGTATCTTCCTCTTTGATTCCTTGATGCTCCGGTTTCCTTGTGATAGTGGGAAATCATGCATTGAATGGTAATAGCCCAATATACTTACATATTGTTAATATCTTGATGGATCACAAGTTGAGGTTGATTTGGATTGCTGTTTATGAAATCCCAACAACTCCTAAGCTATGCATTTGATTATGTAAGGCATATGTATGTTAATCGAGCAACTCATTTGTTTAGCTTTCTGTTTTACTTCTTTATAGTTTATACTTTGGAAAAGGCAGATCTGTTTTGGATTTGTTTGAATTTGATTTCATTTCCCTAACCAATGCAAACTTTAATTTGTAATTCAGGTAACTTCTTAATTAAATTCTATATGATAGACATCCAAACGATAGAATTATCAATTAATGGAATTTAAATTAATAGAATCGTAATTCTTGTCATTTATAAATTTTTGTGAACATTGAAAATGATTCATCCAAACACACTCTTACAGATGCTTTGATAGTGAGAGAAGCTCTTCAATACAGAGAGAAAAGGCAGAGAGAAGATCTTCGATAAAGAGAAAAGGAGGCTCTGGTTCTTGCCATGTAGAAAGGAGGTTCCTGTTCTCGATTCAATCTGCCATCTTCATCTTTGATGGTGGCTCTTGATTCTGTATCTGCTGCAGCTCAGTTTGAATTCTCTTCCTTTTTCGATTTACATCTTTGGAGTAGTTTTTCTTGAATCTAACTCTTTTTTATTTTATTTTAATTTGAATTTTTAGGTCTTGTTTTGTACAGTTTGTTGGTTTTGAAGCATTGTGCTAAGATTTTGATTATGGTTTCCATATTTTTTGAATTGTTTTTGGTGAATTTGAGCTTTGATTTGCTTCGATTTGCACTTTTACGTCTCTACTTGTTGATTCAGTTTGTTTTGAAATACTTTGCTTCGATTTCATTCAAAAGGCAAACGGAGAGGTTGAGTATATTTCTCCATACCATTATGTGAAAATTATTCAAAGAAGATATCTTCAACTAGCCTGTGTTGGATACAATGGCCAGCCAAACTCAAGCATCCCATGGATGAAAGCCATGGCCTTAGGATATATCAAAAAGATCATCTCTGAAGATATCAACAATACCTTCCTGGCAGCAGGAGAAAAAACTATTATCACTGCTTACGATCATCCTGACGTAGTCAGCAGTGACCTGTTCCTATCTCTTACCAGAAAAGAGATAGATTCGACACTGGCATGCTTACAGTGGGTGGAAAGACTTGAAACAGACAACCACTACAAGATGTATGTTGATACAGATGTCGAAGATAATGCCACAACCGCTCGTATGGCCCAGGCAGACAACAACTCCTTTGTCTTTGGCCATAATTCTGAAACAGACGAGAACATGTGAAGCTACAGGTGAAGAATCAGCACCAAACCTGCAACTGTAGACCTTTAGACTTTTCTAAAGCTACTTTTGCTTTTTCAAAAGTCAAGTAAAAAACACTTCACCTCTCACCTAATAAAGCTTTTTGCTTTTCCCCGAACGACCTCCATCATCAGGAGCACTCAGGAAAGCAGAAGGTCACGGAGTTGTGCAGTAGATTGTGAATTTTTGAATTCTAGTTTGAGTTCCGCTCCCTATATAAGGAGCTTTAGTTTCAGTAGTAAGGCATTCGAAAATTCTCGATATCAGTTCCAGAATCAATTAAGCAGAAGAGTCTTCTCTCAAATAGTATAGCAGTGTGCTTTCATTACAAGTAAGTATCTGTTCTCATTCTTACGGATAGCTAAACAGCCTTGTGCTGTTTACCTGATAATGAGGCTCTGAATGTTTAGCATGTATGTATATTTGAATAAATGAATTCAGGTGGTTGCTCACCCACTTCTTCAACAAATATAGTTATCATTACATTTACTTATTTATAGTTGTCATTATGTTTCACTATCTAGATGCATGCATCCTATAGAAATCCAAAGTTCTATCGTATTATTCACCTGGAAAAAATCAGTTTTAAAACCAAAAATTAAAGACAAGCAGCAGTGATTCCGCCTGTTAAAGTAGCCGTTAGGTGAAAAACTTAGGCATGTTGAAGGCTAATCTTGTTTTTGTTTTTGTCGTTTAGAACAAAGTTTTTTTTTTTTAGTCGAATAATATCGTCAAAGCCACGGGTCAACATAGGATACAAAAGACATTATTTTGAAAGGACCTATCCCTTTTAGTCTTTTCCAAAAAGTAATAGTGTAATTCAAAAGTGTTGGGCAATTGGGCACAATACAGAAGCTTTTTGGGTATACGGGAAAATACCATCATTCAATTCCTATTTAAAGCTATATCAATAGTAGCCCTGTTAATCCTCTTCACTCTTGAAAAAAACTCATGTACAAAGGCGGACTGATATGCCCCACCTCCAATCATGGTCACCAAATACAAATTTACATGTTAATATGACAAAATAACATGCACCATCTACACAGAAAAGGCACAAATATTCAACAACCCAAAAATGAAACCGAAGGATTCCATTTCAGAATCGTAGAATTCCATGTCAAACAAAGCATAATTTCAGGTCAAACAAACAAAAATATAATCTTATGCAGAAATAAAAAGAGGCAAAATGACGAAGAAAACCAAATTCTCTCTCAATGTATCAAAATCAATGTGGGATGCGTATCAGACAAGGTTCTAAAAAATGCTAGGTGCTAGTCGGGCGGAAGGCCGGGGACTAGCGCCTAGGGGCCTAGGCGGTTTTTTTTTTAAAATTTTATTTTTATTTTTATTTTTATTTTTATTTTTATTTTTATAACATATAATTATATAAATAAAAATATAAAATGTTAGTGTTTGAAAATAATAAAAATACTCAAAATATAGATAAAATGTTCAACAACAATGAGATAATGAGTTCTTAACCATCCAGAAAACGCTCTGCTAGGGTTTTCTTCCCTAGCCGCGTATTAGCAGCACCATCGTTGGAGGTGAGCAGCGGTGTTGACACCGAGTTTGGTCGTACGCGGCGGTGAGTCTTACAGCCTCGAGCAGAAAGCAAGGTCGGTGGTTTTTTTTGTGGGGAGACAGACGGGATCTGGACGAGAGTTGCAATTTGTTTCAAGGCGGGACTCCAATCGCAGCACAAAAGCGGATCGGAGGTAGTGTTTTTTCTACAGGATTGGACGAGGCTCGCTTCGCCTGATCTTTGCTAGGGGCAGATTCCTGGTTGACTGCGGTGGGACTTGAAGTAAGGGGTGCGAAGGCTTGGGTTGCCAACGATCTCTGCTCGAAGTTTCTGCCGGATCTAATGGTGCAGTGGACCGGGCGACCTCCGGAAAGGTGGAACGCGGCAGCAGCAACCTGGCCATTATGGGCTAGGGCTGTTGTCCCTTTTGCTGCTCCGGTTTGGGCTTGGGCTTGTGGGCCTGGGCCTAAAATTGGGCTGATGGGCTCTTCTCCATCTGCTCATATGTGGGCTTGGTTTCTTGAGCTTGGTTTTGCCCTCACGCTTGGGCTGGTTGAGTTTGTTGCAATTGCTTCAGTTATGAAGAGCAAGACCAACCTGTTGCAGAGGTTGTTGGCTCTGGAAGAGACCGGGGAGGGTGTTGGCTCCAACCCTAAGGGGAAGGAGCTAGCATTTTTCTAGGTCTCTGCTATTAGACATCTGGTTACAAGCCTTCTAAAGTTGGAGTAATCTCTATGAGCTTTTTTCTAAGATGTTTCTAGTTGTATTTGTACCACAATTGCGTGTTGGCAGATTAGACTAGATGAATGATTTTTCCTTAGAATAGCGAGGTTGTTCTTGCTTGCTTAGGCTTGCTATCCAGCGAGCGTCCCTTTAGACTTTAATGAGTTTAGTATTGGCTTAAATAGGTTCTCCGGATTTTACCGGACTCTTATGTAAGTGCATGTTTAGACTCTGGCCTGTTTTTATGGCTTTGATATCTAATAACATCAAATCCTTTTCAAAAAAAATGAGATAATGAGTTCTTAGAAAAAAAAAATTGCAAATTTGATTCTTCCAAGCCTAATCCTCAAATTCTTCTTCTCCATATCCCTCTAGTACTCCCTCCTCATCGGACTCAAACTCAAAATCCATCTCATCTTCTTCCTCTTCATCCGATACAAAATCCTCCTCATGAAGTTCTCTAATTTCTTGAATTCTACAACTTCTCCTAGGCTCTAAGCTATTATCCACTCCCAATCCCGATCTCTCTCCAACTACTTCACTAGTAAGATCGGAATCTACATCTTCATCACCACCATCCACAATCTATCCTTGGGCCATACTAGCTTCACTTGCTAGTAATACATCCACATTCTTCTTTTTCATTCTTCTCTTCTTGTTGATGATCTTGGCATTGAATTGGACATAGACTAAATTGTTTAACCTCGTTGTATCTAGTCTATTCCTTTTCTTTGTATGGATCTACATAAAGAAAAAAAATAGTATATTATGAGTTTATAAATAATTAGTAAACTACATTACTACTTGCTTATAAACTTACAAAAATGCATAACTAAATAAGTACTTACCCCTTCAAAAGTGCTCCAATTTCTCTCACATCCGGATGAGCTTATGGTAAATGAAAGTATCCTTTTAGCCATACTTTGCAATTTGGTACAAGGTTTCCATAAATATTCCACCACAAAACTATAAAAAAAAAACATAAACAAAACAACAACAATTATGAATTAGCCAAACTCCACAAACAAAACAATAACAATTGGCTATATAAAAAAAAAAAGTTGGTATTTCTTACCCGGATTATAATTGTCATCATTTTGTGCGCATCCCTTCTTAGCCAAAGCTCTTCCAAATCCACCCTCTTTCTTCAAATACTTGTGCAATTATACATTTGTCACCAAACTTTGAGTTTGAATGTCATCGGGAAAGAATACCTCAACACAAGTGAAGAACCCATCCATGACTACATTATCATTCTCAATGCTTGGATTGACATATGTGTAGAAGGGTTCAAGAGGTAATCTGCTAAATGCAATGGACTATCAAGTCGACCACTGGCTTTTCCATCGACAATGTCGAGGATTGGACGATAGTGAGCTTCTTGATCTTTGAATACCATTTTAATCTCCTCTTTGGCTTTAAGTAGTTCTCCATACACAAAGCCCATTGATGGCTTTCTATCCCCATCAACAAGGCGAAGCACCTTGACTAAAGGGGTAAACACCTTCAAGCAAAGACTTACCCCATTTCAAAAAGAAGCACTCAAAGCAATATTCACCGCCGCTTTCCCTTTTACACTCTTTGCATGCTTGCTTTCATTCCATTCATCACTGCTAATCATAGCTCTCAACTCATTCTTCTTCTCCATCAAGCTTTGCAAAATGAAGAAAGCGGTTGCAAATCTAGTGACTCCCGGCCTCACTATATCTCTTTTCTTTGTAAACTTCCTCATCAATGCCAAAGTCTTGTGATGTGCATAAATATAGATGGTGAAGCTTTTTGCCTTCTCAATCACCCCTTTGAATCTAGGTTGGTTGCCAATTCCTTGCAGCATAAGATTTAAGGTGTGAGTTGCACATGAAGTCCAAAATATGTTTGGCCTCTTCAACCTCATCAAATCTCCCGCCACCATATTATTTGAAGCACTGTCCGTCACCACTTGAACCACATTTTGTGGCCCAATTTCTTCAATGCACTTGTCCATATATTAAAAAATATACGTCCTGGTGTGTGCATCATCCGATGCTTCCTTAGAAGAAAGAAAAGTTGTGCCTTCCGCACAATTGACACACAAATTCATGATACTTCTTCTTTTCCGGTCGCTCCAAGCATCGGTCATAATAAAGCAACCATTCAAAGCCCACTCTTCTTCTTGCTTCTTCAATGAACTTTTAGTTCTCTCTACCTCTTCCTTCAATAGTGGCTCCCTTAATTGATATTGGCTTGGAGGTCAATAAACCGGGCCAAATTGACCAACCGCTTAGACAAACCTCTTGAATCTATCACTATCAATGGCATGAAAAGGAATCCCGGCTTCATACACCCATCTAGCCAAGTATTGACGCACACTATGTGTTCTTTGCTTGAAAAGTGCATCACTGATATTTTGTTGCCTCATCTTCCTACTTCCATCCAATGAAGAATCCGGATCGATGGGGGATGCAAAACGGTTCATAGGCCCAAGAGTATGCGGCATTCTTCTTGTCCCTTGACTCACTTCATTGTCTTCATCTCCTTCAATAATGACTTCTTGCCTCACTTCTGCTTCATGTCTACTCCTTTGTTTCTTCTTAGACTTTGCCTCTTCAATAGCATTCTTGCATTTGGCTTTATCCATATCCGAAGACTTTTCACAAGGAGCTACATTGCCCTTGGTTTGGGCAATATGTTGCTTCATTCGATATATCCCACCACTCACTAATTTCCCACACAACTTACACTTTAACCTATCTAAGTTTGAAGCATCCGCCAACTCCGCATATTCCGATCCAATATCACCCGAACCACGCTTCAATGATGTACCCATCTCCGACATTGCATTAGATGTCGAGGAAGATGTAGTACCCGCCATTGCCCTAAATAAGTAAAACTGTAATAGAGTATTCAACATTCAACAACCATTTCTATATATGCAAATATGCAATTTAATTTACCAAACAATGAAACTTTCTTAGTGATTACCAAAAACTCAAAAAGTCCATAACAGAGGCACAGAGCATGATTAATCTGAGCATAGTTAGCATACAAGTTACAACCTGTCACAGACTCACAGAGGCCATTCACAGAGGCCAAATTCAATTAATCAAGTCCCATGACTTCTCTATATTGATTATATTCAATTAAGCAAAATAGAGCAGTCCAAACTTAATGCCAACAATCAAAGAATCATAAACTTAGTCTAAAAGGACCAAAACAGAACAGTCCAAAAATCCAAAATAAATGACAGAAGCTTCAAACAATCAAACATTCAAACTTAGTTTCATCAACAACTCAACAAGACAACAACACAACCATTGTCAATCAATGAATCCAGAAACGGAAACCATGAGAAAGTGAGAAACAGGGGGAAACACTCAAAGTCTCAAACACGAGTCATCAACAAGACAACAACACGAGTCAAAACTAAAAACTCAAAGTTTCATACAATACCCAGCAACTTAACAAGAGATTAAAAGACTCACCGAGCTTGAAGAACCAGAAATCGAACTGAGTGACTTGAGTGGCTTGAAGAACCCAGAAATCGAACCAAGTGACTTAAGTGGCTTGAGTGGTTATATCTCTGTTCAGTAAAGGTCAGTGAGTGATAGTTACATGGTCAGTAAGAAGTTTCTTACCAATTTTTTTATATTTTTAAAGCACTTCTCTATTCCTACTCTTCTTGGTTTCATCGAATCAAATGCAGCCATTGCTGTATGTCCTTGTCGAAGACCAAGAGCGTGTGGTGAAATTCTTCATTATGGGTAATTGGGAAGAAAAGCATGCTGCATTTCCCAGGTTTTGGAACAGCGGCTCACACAAGTATTGATGTAGGTTTCTCACAGTTAAATGTATTGTCGAATACTATTTAAAAATAATAATAAACAAACAAAGAACGAGTTATAAATAAACAAAGAATGAGAGATAAGCATTCAATGTTTATAGAAAGTGCTTGTCATACTTACCCAACACATGCTTTGCATAAAAGCTGATCTTCCCAAACTTTGTGAATTTTCATTTTGTAATTCATCCTTCAACACTTCCCCATAGCAATCAATCTAGTTGTTTGCTATTGATTGATCGCTGATGTGAACATTTTGACATCCGCCCTTGTGATTTCTCTTCCAGCCTCTTTTCCCTCCCAGAATAATACCCTGCATGACATAGAACAGTATTAGTCCAGTGACTTAGCCAGTGACTTTCACTTGCCAATGATCTGGCCAGTGACTTTCACTTGTCAATGATCTGGCCAGTGACTTTGCTAGTGACTTGGCAAATGACTAGGCCAGCTACATGTCTAGTGAAGTTACTAGTCGGTGAGCTGTAACATGAAACATGAAACATTACCTTTGTTCTACCTTGTTCCAGTACTTCTCTAATTTGCCTCTAGTTGGGCTGTCAAGAAGTTTGTACGGTTGTAGCTTTTGCCAATCTATCACTTCAATTTCGTTTCTTCCTCGTCATCCACATGAATCGTCAAATCATGTATCACTTCCTCCTCTGGATGCTGTTCAGTTGTCTGTCCTTTCTTCTTTTTCACTTGTATGATTTTGGTCATTTTTGCCCTCTGCCTTTTCTCTTCACCTCGTCCCACCAGAAAATATCATTTTATTTTTGCACTCTCTTCTTTCTCTTCATCCTAACTACATAAGAATAGAGGTCAATAGATTCTGAGTCCTGCCCTGATATGTCCTCTAAAATTGGCATGGTGAACTCAGCTCTTGTCATCTGTTCTGTAGGAGGAATGTAATTGACTGGTTCAATGTCAAAAACAGGCTCAACCTCTGGTGATATAATGATCTGATACTTCTGCGGGTCTGCTTGCATATCTTCCAAACTGACTTTTCGTGGAGGTGGAGATCGTAATGCGGCAGCAGGTGGAAACTCAAAAATGCATTAATACAAGTAATATTATGTGTGCAAGCATCTTCTATTGTTCCTAATTTAACTTCAGGAGAGGTTGGTGAATGAATCTGTGCAGCTGCTTGGGCAAAGCATTGAAGTGGGGACTGATGTCCTCGGTCGGTTGACTGAGGTGCTGCAGATGTTATCTCAGATGTGCTTGCTGTGGAGTAGGCAGGTTGTGATTGAGTTCCTTGAATACCACCTTGAGATTTTGTGTTTTTGGAGTGCTTGTTGTCAGTTGGCTTATCCTCAGGGGCCTTTGATTTTGGCGGAGGGAAATTAGGCGGTGGGGGAGAAGGAGTTGAGTCGTTGTCATCACCTGGACGTGCTATTGGCGACTGATACTTCTTAGTAAGTGCCATTACTATGATCTCCAATTGCTTCACTTTTGAATTCAGGGAGGCTTTCTCAATTTTCAAGACCTCATTTTCCTCTAACACATCCCCTTCTCTTCGTTTATTCTGCCAATTTCCTTTCTTTCTCCTCAACTTCTTTTTTCAAAGCACTTAGCTCTTCTTCCTTTCTCTCCAGCTTTCTTTGTAATTCATGCTTCTCTTCATCGTTCTTCCCTATCTCTGTCTCCATCTTCTCATTGTTAATGTGATCAGCTTTCTTTTCTCTTGTTTCCAGTTCTTTCTCCAATTTCCTTATTTTTCTTCCAACCCTTTTTCTCTATTTCCACATCTCTTAGCTCTTCTTCCTTCTTCTGAAGATTTGTCTCTAATTCTTTCTTCTGTTTATCATTCCATGCAATCTCCTTCTCTATGTTCTTGCTGGTTCTCTTTTCAACAGTTTCTTCTCGCCCATCATTATGTTTTTCTCGACTTTCTGTGTCTGTATTAGACTCAGAATCATCTTCCTCTGCATCTTCTTTAACTTTATTAAAGATTTCAGAAACAAATTACAAACTTGTCAGTGACATAGGCAGTGACACAAATAAAACTATAACACAATCAGTGACATGTGAAGTTACATGCACTGTGATCGACATGACTATGTAACAGTAACATGGGCAGTGACATAGTCAATGACTTGCTCAGTGACCTGACTAGTTGGAACACTACAACAATTACATGCAACTTGACTTGTTCAATGACATGTGAATGATAGTGACATGGATAATGACAAGACCAGCGACGTAGTTTTTCTACATCAAATTAACATACCTTCAACTTCCCCATGGTGTTGAAATCCCCTTTTTATTTTTATTTTTTTATTTTTATCAGAGTCTTTAATTACCACTTTTGATTCCGTGTTTTTCGGTTTCCGTTCCAGCGATTGGCGGCATTACTCCCGTCTCGTGGCAAAACCAATACTGTTTGGAAAATAAAAAAATAAAAATAGAAAACTAGTTATTTTTCAAACAACTGCTTAGCAATATGAATATCACAAACATAACCAATGACATAGGTAAATACATAAACAGTGACATTGCCAATGACATAACTTCACAGTAACATAAACAGTGACTTGGCCAGTGACCTAACCAATGATATGACACTGATCTAGTTTTTGTGCTCACAACAACATACTGAGTTATTTATGGGACATCAAAGTGATGCATAAACAAATTGTTAACAAGGTACGAGAACTTACCATCACCAATATCACGCAACTTGCCATGTTTTGGGATTCTTTTGCCTTTCTTTAATTGATTTTTTAAGGAAAACTTCCTTTGCCCAACTATATTTTCCAGAATTTCCACCTCTTCACAGACTCTTAGATAGTCCCAAGATATTGTGTCTCTGGAGTTGGGAACAAGAGTTTATGAAAAGGTTCAAGAGTACTAATACGGCAACATTTCTGTCCCGTTTCTTTTTTCTTCCCCTGTTTCTAGAGTTTCTGCCAATGCCTTCTTCAAGGCTTCCTCTGCAGCCGCCTTGTTGATCCTCTACTTTTTGTCAAAGTACTAGTTACGAACTCAGAACTATATGCTCTTCTTTGGTCTTTGGTACTGATAACCTGGATCCTGGCACTCCTAAAATCATAGATATATCACTTGTTGACATTCTGAATTTCCTGTTCCCAAACACAAAAGGTATGTGTCGCTGTCATATGCTTGTAGCAGAAGAGTGATTAAATCATCTGATTTCTTTGCATCCTTTTCTTTAATGAACCTCCATGGAATGCATCTATCAGTGTTGCAAAGGGTGTTTTCTGCAGCAGCTCTAAAGTCCCTTCAGTCAGCTTATTTTTGTTTTATGAAATTGTTTTCAGAAAAGCAACCATTGTGCAACGATATTGCACATAACCCTCTTTTACATATCTTTTCCTTTTCCCAAAGACTTTTCCTCTTCATCATCGTTTGTATCTTCTTCCTCGTCAGTTTCTTGCTTCTTCTTTCTACTCTCTTTTTTTGTCTTCCTTTATCCATTTTCTTCTTCTTCTTAGCACGAACTTCTTCTTCATCAGATTCTTCTTCATCTTCTGTTTCTTCCCTGTTTCTTCTTTTCTACTTTTTATCCTTATTCTTCTTCTTACCGCGACTTGTTCTTCATCAGATTCTTGAAGATCTTCAATTCCTTCCAGTTTTCTTCTTTTCTGCTTTCAGTTTTCTTCTTTTTATCCTTCTTCTTCTTACTACAGACTTGTTTTCATCAGATTCTTCTTCATCTTCAATTGTTTGCTTTTTTTTTTCCTCTCTTTTTCTTTCTTCCATTTTATCTGTTTCAACTTTTCCCCAATTGTTTCTTCTAGACTTTGTTCTTCTTCAGATTCGTCTCTTTGTTTTCTTTTTGTTGTCCCATTTCCTCGAACTTTTATAAAAATCTGTAAACAGTTAAGAAAATGAGAAGTCAATAGTGATTTTGATAGTTACATAATCAGTGACATAGTTATTCACATGTTAATGATAGTGACATAAATAGTGACATGAACAATGACTTGGCCAATGACTTGATCATAGCCAGTGACTAGTGCAGCGACATGGGCAATTACAAAGACATTAAAGAATGACAAAACGCTGAAATGTTCTCACATCAGATTCCATATGTAATTCAAACAAAACTCACAAGCAAATTCATTTTCTCATCAGATTCCACATCTAATTGAAACAAAACTCACATGCAAATTCATTTTCTCATTAGATTCCACATGTAATTCAAACAGAACTCAGCATTTTCTCATTAAATTCCACATGTAATTCAAACAAATCTCACCATGTTCTTATCTGATGACACATGTAATTCAAACAAATTTCACATGCAAATTCATTTTCTCATCCAATTCCACATGAAATTCAAACAAATCTCGCATGCAAATTCATTTTCTCATGAGACTCCACATGTAATTGAAATATCTTTCCTATTTCAAACAAACCCATGCTATTCAAATCGAAATTATATGAAAGGAGGAGGAGGAGTTCACCGTTGTCTGTTTGACGAGGACAGATTTTCGGTAAATTTGTAAAACCCTAGATTTGGAGCTTAGTCGGTGAATCGCTCTTGCTTAGGCACCGGTTCACGGAGGAGGAAAATCAGTATTTTTATGCTGTTTCGCCAGAGAGAAAATCTTGAGCTGTTTCTCTGAGTTTTGAAATTGTGAAAACTGTAAACTGAACGAGATAAATAGTCATTATAGTCTTGCTCGGGTTAGATAATTGCCACGGGTAGTAATCGTAAATTTTTGTAGTTCTGGGGTTAGATAGGTAATTTGAAATAGAGGCAGTTACTTGTTCTATGTTTTCACTCATGACATTAGTTTTACAGTCACTTTGTCAAATAATGGCTGGTTAATTTTCAGTGTCTTGGACTAAGATTCATAGAGATTGATTTTCTGAATTGTGCAGCAGAACGCTCTGCAACGGCACGCTGCAATATTAATGAAAATTAAAAAAAGTACTCACAACAACTTTGGTTGGTTAATGGGCAGCGGAACACTGCCGTTGCAGTGCAGTGGCACGCTGCAAACTAAAATAGAAATATCATTTTAGCTGTGACTTCTCTAGTGACTTAAGAGTTCTAAAGTTCTTGGCTAGTGATTTGACTAATGACTTGGCTAGTGACTGGCCAGTTAATTTCAATCTACAGTAACTTGACCAGTGACATAGTCCATGACATTCAGGTTGCCAGTTCCAGTGACATTCAGTTTTGTCTATAACTTGGTCAGTTACTTTAAAAGGTGCCTAAGCACATGAATTTCTTTCAAAAGATCATTGCAAAAAACTTTTATATACTAAAGAAATCTTTGTAACTTGGCCAGCAACTTCACTTGGTCAACTATATGGACAGTGACTTCGCCAGCGACTTCACATGGCCAGCTACAGTGACAGTAACTTGGCCAACTACATGGATAATGACTTGGCCACTTCACATGGCCAGCTACACTGACAGTGACTTGGCTAGCGACTTCACTTGGCCAGCTACACTGACAGTGACTTGGCCAACGACTTCGCTTGTCTAGCTACATGGACAGTGACTTGGACAGCTACATAGACAATTACACGAATATTCAGTGACATTCAGTTTCTCTGTAACTTGGCCAGTTACTTTAGAAGGTACCTAAGCACATAAATTGCTTTCAAAGATCATTGCAAACAAAATTATATATAGTAAAGCAATCCAAAAACTATAAAAACATGTACTTTAGATGCTCTCAAAAACTATATAACATGTACTGAAGGAACTCTCCAACCCGTCCTATTCCCTAAACAAATTTTTATAATTCATCGTGTGTTGAGTTCCAGCCGTGCCTACTTTCTGCAAATGACTTTACCACATGAGCTCTAAATTTCAGAATATCATCCTTTGTTAGTTTGCTTGGAACTCTATCATTTTTCGAAATTTTCTCCATGTTGTACATCACAAAACGCCTGCAATCCAATCTGTTCCTCACATAAAAATTGAAGTCAATGAATTTGAACTTTATAATGATATATCGACATTTTAAACAGCTATGTACTTACGAGTCTTCTCCTTGTTGAGGGCAACTTTTAATGTCTTGCACATTCATTTTTCCATTATAGCTATCCCTGATCCATTTTATGCTTTCTATCTCAGTTTCAGTCAGTGGAACTTCCATCAGTTTCAATTGTTCTTCTGAGCTGTTCTTTTCATCAAATTTCATTCGGCATCCTTGTTCTAGCATGTCATCTGCTTGGTCTTTGACTGCTGTCATCCAAGCTCTACCATTTCAATATGCATTTCCAATATCACAGCATAATCAATAATATGCTTTCTCTTTAAATTAAATATTAAAATAAATTACTATGACAGAAGAGTTTCATATCATTTTCTTGACATTTTAAAAGCAATCTCCAGTTAATGGTTTTTTTGGTTTCCTTGAATCACAATGGAACCATTTCTTCAAATCCTTGTAAAAAAATCAACAGTGTATGATGAAATCCTGATTCATGCGAAATTGGGAAGAATATATAGCTAGACCTACCAGATTCTGGAACATTGGTTCGCAGAGGTAGACGTACAGAATAGACCGTTAAATTTTCTGCCGAATGCTGTTTGAAAGAAAAACAGAAGACAAGTTATTATCAAATACAAATGATTTGCTTTGAATGTAGATTAATCGTTCCACTACTTACCCAGTATAAGGGGTTCATAAAAGATGGCACCTCTCAGAAACTTCAAAATGACATTTTTTATCATTATCATTATCTTTTTTTTTTCAGAGCCCAGAAGCTTAGTTTGGATAAATTGACACAAATATCTCTAAATGGAGTGTTTGAGTTACTGTTGGGCTTAATTTGAATAAGTGGTCACAGCTTCTATATCTAAAAGCTGAGTCACTCTTTGAGCAATACTAATCAGAAACTTTTATGAGCATACAAAAGAATTCTATATTGTGACAAAATAAAATACATTTATGAACAAACAAAATATGACTTTCATAAAGATTGAATCATAGTACCTCCAATTACCGATTTCATTAAAATCCTCTTTTGCATCAATTAATTCCTCTATTCCCATAGCTGAATTCACACATCTTTATCCTGATACAAGAATAGATTAACAAAAAAAAATTAAAGCAAATGAAGTTCGGAGTATGAAGTTATATAGAAGAAGTCTAGACCCAGAACGATAGGGAGCAAAACTCTCACTTACAAAGTATAAGAACCTGGGCGAATAGAGTTGTGAAGGCTCCCGAGCAGTAAGAGAGTGAACAGAAGAAGAAGAAGGAGGCGGCGCTAGCTAGGGTTCAATAGCGCTGTCTATTTATACCGGACTCCCCGACCGGACTCATCTAACAATTACAAAGCCCATTTTTTTTTGGGCTTTTATTTAAGCCCAAGTTGTTTTATTAGTCGTCGTCTCTATTTCAAGTCTTCCACAGTGGTAGCAGAGTTTTGGAAAATGGCTTGGTGGCGCCTTCTTCTGACTCCCAAAACCTCAAAACCATCCTCCACAGCCAAACCCTAAACCCTAATCAAACTCTCCTCTTCACCTCCCCATTCTCCACCTCCTTCCTCATCACCAAAACCCCGAAGAAATTCAAGAAGCGCCGCAGAAACAAGACAGCCCGCGAACCAAGCTGGTCCAGACCCAACCCAACCTCCTCCCCACCTCGAACGCATCGTCACTCGCGACGCCCACTTCCGATTCCTCACCAAATCCAAAGAATACCTCTCGAAGCAGCCCCACCGCGTCCTCCGCCTCGACGACGCCGGCAAGCTCCACGCGAGCTCGGCTTCCCCCGCGGCCGGAAAGTCTCCAAGTCCCTCCAGCGCCACCCCTTGATCTTCGAAACGTACCGGCACGACGACAATAAGCTGTGGATTGGATTCACGGAGTTGATGGAAGGTTTGATGGAAGAGGATGGCGTTGATGGAGGCGATGGAAGGGGACAGAGTCAACAAGGTGAGGAAGTTACTGATGATGTCAGCGAATAAGCGGATTCCGTTGAGCAAGATTTATCACTGCAGGTTGTTGTTTGGGATTCCTGAAGATTTTCGGGACAGGGTGGCGAAGTATCCTGATTATTTCAGGGTTGTGGTTGAGGGTGATGGGAAGAGAGTGCTGGAATTGGTGAAATGGGATCCTTTGTTAGCAGTTAGTAGTTTAGAGAGGGAGTTTGTGGTGAATGAGGATAAGGTTAAGAGGGCTTTTAGGTTTCCTGTGAAGCATGGGAAAGATTTAGGTTTGGATGATGAGGATTCGAGGAAGTTGAACTTGTTGAATTCGCTTCCTTTGGTTTCGCCTATTCAGATGGGTCGAGATTGGACCTGTGGACATTGGAAGCTGAGAAGTATAGGGTGGGAATTTTGCATGAGTTTTTGAGCTTGACATTGGAGAAGAGGGCTTCTATACACCACATTGTGGAGTTCAAGGAGGAGTTTAGTTTGACTAAGCACACTTACCAGATGCTGTTTAAGCAGCCCAGGACGTTTTATTTGCCGGGACTGAGATGAACTGGGTTGTTTTCTTGAAAGATGCATATGACCAGAATGGGGTTTGATTGAGAAGGATCCCCAAGTGGATTTCAATGAGAAGCTGTATAAGTATGCTGAAATGCAGGAAATGGAACCGGGTTATGATTCATCTCAGCAACTGATAAGAGGGAATACACAATGCGAGTGATTGTCTCGAATTCAAGGAACCTTGTTGGAGCTCCAATTTTCATGTTTTATTTCTGGTGGAGTAGCACTCTGGAGGAACCTTAAAGGTACAAGAAAATTGGTTGATCAGAGGTACCTTGATCCTTGACGTGACCGTACTTGTTTCTGTCTATTGCAAGATTTTAAGTCATAAGAAATGAGAAGTATGTGGTATGTACACCTTGACGGCACCTACAGAATCTAGGGTTACCTTATCATATTGGTTATTGTATATGCTATTTGCTGGTACTAGCCAGTAGTTGGCAACTAATATTGATGCACTTAATGATATTGAGCAACCAAAGGTCTAGTCTAATCTCATTCTACATGAAGGTGTTTCAATTTAAGATAATGAAATAGCCTTCTATACCTGTAATTACTGTATGTTGTTAATTTATGTCACAAATTATCAGTTGTGGCCTGAAGACAGCAACTCAGTTAATATGCAGGCTTTCTCGCACGTAATACATTTTATGTTGTTAACTCCAAGAGAAGACCTACAAATACTTTATGACTGTCAATATTCTACCAAGTCCAAGTTTCTTTGGTGGCTGTGAATGCAGCTCGATCATTTATCATTTACAGAAGTTCTAGCTTTTCAGAGATAAAAAAGCATGTTATCATCTCTTGTTGTGTATTCAGGTGCACTATAATGTAGTTGGTATCTGTGTATATCGTATCCAGATGTGGTTGTCGACTTGTCGCACTGAACTAAACTTTTTGCTGTCTGAATTTACATTAACAATTTACATGTATTTTGCAGGTGGGAACCATCTTGCACATAGAACGTGGCAATGGTAGTTTTGGGGCACATCTCTTTTCCAAACAGCTCCTAACTATGTGCATTGCAAACTATGAGGTCTTAGGAAGCCAAGTTCAGCTAAATTTAGAAGGGATCTTCCTGCGGTGATCGGTTCTTTCACTTCAAAACAGTTGCCATATCTATCTGTCTCTTTTGATATGTTGCATTCTGCAAGATGTGGCCTTGATTGGGAGCAACGAGGTATCGGTCACAATTTATCTATCAGAATTTGCTCCTTCGTTTTTTCTTGGTCAAAATTGCATCTTTGTTAGGTACCATTTCTTTTATAGGTTTCCATTTGTCCATGCTTAGTTGTATATCTGCAAAGTCGGTCATTATTGCGGAAATACAATACTTAAAAGCAGAATCAACAAATCTTTTCAAATGAGTTTGTTATCTGTCATTCTCTTTGGATGTTGTTAGATTCTTGCATTTTATTTTCACTTTCATTTACCCACCCAGATAGTTTATCTTGTGTAGTAAATAATGTACTCTGGTTTTGTCACTTCCAAAAAGTGATCGAGTTATTTACTGAAAATTAAAGAGAATGTGGTTGAGTCACTATCACTGAAGCACTTTAATCAGGTGCAGATCGGATCACATAAATTCAAATGAAATGTATTCTAAGATAACATCACTACCAAATAGTAATGGCATTTCTTTGATATTTAAGTGAGACGTATATTGTTTCATTTCTATTTCTGAGTTCTACAGTTATCATGAACATTCTGCAATTGATGCCATTCAGTATCTAGATTCTATTAGTGTCGTCATAAAATATAAAATGCCTTGCACAGTTGCACATAAAAGGAATTTACATAAAGCTGTTTACATGAAAAGTGGGTATGCAAATCCTACCGCATTGTTTGGGTACAAATTGAAATTGATGTGGAAAAATATAGTGGAGTGGCACTCTTGAGGAACCTTGGAGCCTACAAGAAAAATTGGTGGATCAGACGTATCTGGTGACCCTTGAGTCCTTCACATGATGTATCTTGCTTTTGTTTTCTGTTGGAGGATTTAAGTCAAAAAAGTATGACCTACCATGTATACCTTGGCGGCAGGATTGTTTATTTGTTATTGATTATTCAATTTACTTGGTATTCTGTAGATGATGGTGTGTAAAAAAAACTGTACCTTAGAGCTTCAAGTTGCGGCAGGAGTTTTCATGTCTTTCCGGTAAGTGGTGCAAGAATGAACGATGATGAGATGATCATATATGGAAGGATCAACCCGGAAGCATGAGCACCAGGGCTTACTGATACTACTAAGGAACACAGATTTACTAACAGAGCTTTCGATCTTCCTCCCACTTTCAAGTAAATCATTTTCTTTTGTAGATTTCATGTACTTTAATATACAATGAAATTTAGCTCCAAAGTGATCTTTTAAGCTTGGAGCCTTGTAGAGTACCTTAATGAACGTAGTAATTTTATATGACCTCATCAGGCTTAAGTTTTGGCTTATAGATTCATGGTCAATATTCCTAAAGGTCGAAAGTTAAAACTTCACAAGCTATCTTGTCGTTCTGGGTCAGACATCGCATAAAGATGATATCATTGGAAGATAAGGCTAGAGATTTTGCTGTTGTTTGCGAGCATTATATTGTTCTTCATGTCTTTCCACGTCAAAGCATCTCCTTTTAAGGGACATAATTGATGTGGCTGGTCATCTGCTTCTTATAATTTAGCCTGATCTGGCTCTCACTCATTTGTCAAGCTCTTGATCTTTCACCGTTTAATACTAGAATTATGACAGACTTATACAAAATCTCATATACTTTGAGGTCCAAAGTTATGTGGCCTTGGAGTAGTGTTCTTCTATACAACCGTTGCTCGTACTAAACAGAGAACAGCAAATTCGAAAAAAAACTGCAGCCGGCACCATATTATTAACTGATGGGCAAAAACTGATTACATGAAACCACCAGGTTTTGTATAGCTCTACAGACTATTATAAGACACTTGACACATAGGAAGGGAGACGCCCTCCTAGAATGTTTGTGTGCGCGCCAAATTTTGTGCAAGGTCCTAAAACGAAAAAGCTTCTAATGGGATGAAGAAGGAAGCACAGCTGATGACTCTTTGGCTTCGCTCTTGGACTTCAGCATTCTCTTGTGTCCAACACTTGCAATGGCAGAGCTCTTGTGGCCGCGGTTTGGAAACGTTCGAGGTTTTCTTTGGTGATATGGAATCAGACCTTTTTCTGGGAACTGAGACACTTTGGGTAGCTTCTACCTGTTTTTCTGCGAGGGTTCATCCGGATTTTCCTAATGCAGCTTTGGCTACACTATCTGTAACTGCTATTCCTTGCTCGTGGTGGCTTGATGGCTTGCTTGTTCAGGAAGACTAGCTTTGGGAGAAGACTTATAATAGTTTTGCGCAGCTGCTCATCGCCAATGTTGTTCTGGATCGGATTGCCTAATAGATTTCAGACCCTGTAGCGAGTTGTAGTTAGCAACAAGCTGGCCAAGTGCCTTTGTTGTTGATTATCTTGTTGAAGCTCAGGTCGAACTGTTAGCTTCAATAGCCTGTGTAGACCTTCAACATCACTGATTTGTTCCCAGCAAGATAGAGCTCCTTAAGTATGCTACAGCTGATAACCCTGGCATACATTAATCCACAATGAGTCAGTGATCAGTTTGAAATGATATTTTCAAAGATAAAATTGGTGGTTGTAAAACCGGTCTGATTGGTTTATTACCGGCGTCCAATTCTAGAATCGATTGTAACTGAGGTTTAGTACTCGCAAATTGGCTTAATTCTCTCAGTCCTTCAATGGAGCTGATCTTGTTTTTGGACAAATCAAGTGTGTGAAGGCTCTTTGGCACGATCTGGAGTGATGTGAACTGCAAATTCAGAGGAAAAGTTAACACAAAGCTCAATAAGTTAGCTCAAGACATATTTTAAAGTTATAACTTCGATCTTTTGTTTCCCTTTCTGGCTTTCTGCTATAGCATACCTATGAAGTTGTTTGACAAGTTAACGGATCGAAGGCTGCAGAAGCATGAAATGATGGGGATGGCTTTTAAGCCCATACCAGAGATGTGAGCCACTGTAGACGAAGAGTTTAGAGTCTGGATTACGGTATTAGCATGCAATGTATCCTCTGAAAGGTTGGCATCGGGACCTCGAGTGAAGTAAGTTGAGCTTCTTGATCCAGGAGTTTGAGGAGAGGGTGGGGTTTGTGGAGTGACGACTCCATCATCTTTATCTTCGTTAGATAGAAGTGAGGAGGGTGTTGTGTCGAGATCTTTCATCCAGTCTAACACTCTCGAAGATGAGGATGCTTCTGTTGAGAATGCAACCCATTGGTTCTGAGGCCATAAGGATGAGGATCTAATTTGAAAACCGGTCCAGCTCTGGTCATCATTCACGATGTTCTTCCCTTTGTCTACAGATTTAAAGGACAGAGGTGATTCCATCTTTTCGAATTGCATAACTCTGTTTGGTTCAAGCGTATCCGAAGAGTACCCGCCTTGCATATTCAATTTAATTTTGTAGGGAAGTTGCTTTGGTGTTGCAGTGGATGATGATTTGTGCAGGTTCCTATGGCTCCAAAGAAACTTCCACCACAATCTTCTGCTTCTAGAAGGCAAAACTTGGCTTGAAGAATGCTTCTTGAGCATCACCTTATCAGCACTGAAATGGCTTCCCACAGAAGCAGGGCTTCCAGGATTAACATCCTTCCTTACCCTTCCATCCAATTCCTGCAATTGTTCAAAAGACTCTGTCTTCGAAGCACGCAACTTAGACTGCATCTTTCCATCCACCTTATGAGTCTCCAAATTCGAGCAAGACCGAGTTAGCTTTCGTGAACCCCAAAACTCTGCTTTCACAACCCCAGGATCACTAAGATGCCCACTTTCTAGTCTATCCACACCCCTCCAGAGTCCTTATCAGATTCACAGCAATCCATCTTCCTTAATGAGACCTCTTCGCCCGCATTGGCTTCACTGACCTGAAGATCAGAGCCATTAGAGTTGATGGGGCTCTCTCCATGCTCATCTTCAGCTTCATAGGCTGCTTCACGTAACCCAATAAGGCTATCAGGACTCTTCACCTTGTCCTTGATAGGTTTCTTGTCAACACCATAAGGGATAAAGGCTCCGAAAGATTTCAAAGGCTTCAACCCATTAACTTCCACAGTTTTCACAGGTTGTTGTTGAAGCCTGAGTTGCAGGGTCCTAATTGCCTTGTCCACTTCACCTGCTTTTGCAGATTCACCATCTCCCTAGAAAGTTACACATGAAAATTGACCAAATAACAGAGTTTCAGGATTGAAAAAAAAATAAAAACCAAATGCATAAAAGTAACCAACTAGATTCTGAAATTCTTACCTTAACCTTCTTCTTCTTCCTAACAATTAGAGAGAAGCAACTAATTTTTGCCATTCTGAATATGATAAACTCCTGAATCCTCAAGATCAAACAAAGCTTTGGTATTCTCCTAGTCTTTGATTTGTTGATGTTTTCTTCCAAGGTCAAGCTCGCATCTCCAAACTAAAGGTCTGATTGCTTTGAGGCTGCACCACTAAAAACTCGATCACATTGGATCAGGGGTTAACCATTATCAATGGGGAGGCACCAAACGATTAACAGAGGCCAATCGAAACCGGAAAACCGAAGACCAAGGCCAGTTCTTCCGGCTCCTGAGAATTTGTGATTGTCGGCCAGAGTTGTATCTGCTGCAGCTTCTCTCCAGAAGCTTTGAGATAATGTGTTTGTTCAAACCCTTCAAAAACCCAACAAAACAAAGGTGTCAGAACTTAAAACCCATTTTCAGAAACATTTCGAAACCCCCCAGAAAACCAGGCAAGACATGAACCTTTTGTGCAGAAAACAACAAACCCATCTCAATTAGCATCCAAAAACCTTAGCATACAACATGTGAGGATTAGTTTTCTTATATTGTAATTACCTGCCAGATTGCCAAAGTAGCTATACTGTAACTGTATTGGTTTCAAAAGTGACCCTTTTTTGCAACGAGATTTCAAAATGTGAAGGAGAGAGAGGTGATAACGGTGGTGGAGGGCAATATATTTACTCTCCACACCTAACACCACGACGAAAATCGAAAGAGTTCGACTCACGTCCTCCTCCTCTCTAGTTCTATGCCCCCTCGAGGAAACCTTTCTTTTGAATACAAAGGGAGAGACAGAGGCCTCTAGTCTCTACATCAAAGCAGAAAATTTGACACCGAGGATGTTCTTGAAGCGAAGAATGAGAGGTGGGTTTTTTTGGTTGAGTTGGAGAGAGGTGTATAAACCACAGGATGGAGGGACTAGAAATAGGGGAACTTTATTTAGAAGAGGCAGAGAAGAAAAGGACACAGAAACGCGCCTGTTACACGGAATTCGTAAAATTATACATGTATTGAATAATAACAATAATTAACCTTCCATATATTATAAATGACTTGGATATTTCTCTTTCTTCCATGAAGATGAATTAGATATTCTTTCGAAAAAAGTATTGTATATAATCTTATTCTATAGCTTTTTTTTTACAAAAATTAGGTGGCTTTTCTAATTAGGTAATGATTGAGGTAATCTGATTTGAATTCTGAATCTAGAGGTGGGCTAGTCTTAGAGGTGAGCCTTCTTTTTCATACGGCGATTCACTGAGCTTTAGCCCGCCGGGCGTTTGAATTTAAGTTCAGAATTTAAATCAAATTTAAATTTAAATTTGCGATCAGGATATATCAGAATTAAAATTTAGAATCTGGGTTAGTTTTAGATGAGAACACGGACTTGGACTTCGTATCTTTACTTTTTGTTTTGTAACATTTGGAATGTGTATTGTATTCAGATTTATGTATACTTTTTTTTAGGAAATTTTTTAACAATAGTACCTGATAAATGACTCACTCCGAAGTTTGGTACATTTTCTTTCAAACAAATCAAAACGATACATGAACTTGTTATCTTGACTGAAAATATGTACATGCCGTTATATGTCATTATATTCACCATTAGTCAGTGTGTTTTGGTCAAATTTATAAGGGTAAATCTGTCTTTTAAGGATTGATAAAGGAAAAAAAGAATAAACTCGTTTTCTCTCTCATTCCCTTTCTCTCCCCGTTTGTCACATATTTTGATGATGCTCGGAGCTGCTCAATTCTCCGTCACCGATCATCGCTCGAGTGTCGTTTTCCCGATTCCAAATACTCACTTGGCTGTTCTTCTTCTTCTTCTTCTCACACCATGGACTCAAATCGATCTGCAGCCTCTTCAAACAAGATTTTCTCCACTAAACCTAAACCCAAATTGGATACCCACAATTCATAGAGTTTCAAGTTTTGAGTGATATGTAATTTGAGATTTTTAGGTTCAATTTTGTTTCTCTTACATGTGTATGCAACTGAGTTTGATGGGATTGTTTGTTGAGTTGTCAGAGTCAAGTTGTTGAGGAGGGAGGAGATTTCGGAGGATGTGGGGGTCGTTTGTTGAGAATCGGTCAATGTGAAGTCAAAAACCACAAATAAGCACAGCACACTAAGAGAAACAACCACAAAGATACCAGCACAAGAACACAGATTTAAGGTGGTTCAGCAAAACTTTTGCCTACGTCCACCGGGCAGAAAAACGATCTTCCACTATATTTATAATGGGTACAACAAGAAAGAATAAGAAAACAAGGACTCTCTCTTCTCTTCCTATCTCTCCCTTCTTTGCCCTCTCTCACTCTCTAACTCCAAGAATGGAATAAACTTTGCTCTCTGTCTTTGTGATGAAAAGCCTAGAGCAGAAGCCCTCCTTATATAGCCATAAAGATATTAGCTTTCTTCACCGATTAGGAAACCTAATCCTATTGGTGGTAGGCAATTATGCCTTCTTCTTCTCTGTAATTAACAAGGATTACAGGTAATCCTACATCAATAAGGATTTTCATTCCTCATTGGAACTTCATTCATCAGTAGGAATCCAAAACCTATTGGGTAAACAATTCTCATACTTTAAGACAATGGTCTTAGGAAAGACTCATGGGCTGGAAACCCAACATCATTGAGGCAAGCATAAGGGTTTCTGAGATAAAAAGTGATAATCTTGATGTCTCGTTTGTTCTCAATGAGAAAAACATTGAGGGAGTTGTCATCGATGTGAGGGAGAGGAAACGATATGGAGGTGGAGGCGGAGGCTACGACGTTGAGCTTGCCATCATTTTCCAGGTTGTGGATCTTGTAGGTGGGCGAAGATGTAGGGAAGAAGGCGAATTTGGACGGTGTGTATATAGACTCCAATTTATGGCATGTACAGAGCCTCTGAATCTATGGTTTTACGATTAAAAGATGCTTTTGCTTCTCTCAAAATCTCACTCGAATTTGGCTTCATATAGATCTGAATTCTTGTCTCAGTTGACCGATCTTTCTGAAATACACTTTACCAATGTGTAAAGTAGATAGTCAGAACTTGTGACTTTGAACAAACTCGGCAATTCTTGCTATGAAAGAGTCATCCAGAACAATGTTTGGAGGCTTATGTTACAACTTATGGTTTAGCTATCGTACTTCTCATGCAAATATAAGAGCCTTCTTGCAGTCTCCAAGGCTATTTGACTCCTCAGCTACCAGTTTGGCCAGAACTCTCTTATAAACTCAAACACAATCATTATGTGCTCCCATTGTAGAATAGTATTAGCCAAATAAAATTTCTGATGAATTCTGTCAATTGGCCTCAATTAGGTTTTGAATTCAATCTTTTGAGCAGCATCATCATGTTCTAAAAACTCTTATAAACATTGCGAAAGCTCCACGTTCATTGAGTGAGGACAAGATGATAGGCTTCAGAGGATTGAAATGGGTTTTGGCTTTTGGGGTTTAAGGTGATTGGGAGTACCCACTAAAAAGTTAGTTTGGGCTTTTGTATTTTGTTTAGTTGGAAGTGCGTAAGGTGAGGTCATGAGTGAGTTGAGTTTGTGAGAGAAGTGCGGACTGCAGAGTTTCCACAGAGAGAGAGAGAGAGAGAGGATGAAATATTAAATTACCCTTTGAAAAATGAATAATTACATAAAGTTAACGGTGTAATTGACGCCATGTACTGAAAGTGAGACGGGATTACAAGTTCATGTACTATTTTGATTTGTTTGAAAGAAAATGTATCGAACTTTCGAGTTGGCCATTTGTCGGGTACTTTTGTTAAATTTTTTTCCTTTTTTTAAGTGATGGATTTAAAAAAGAATTCATTTTGTGATTAAGGGAGAGACTTTTAGAAGCAGTACATGAACTTTTCGTCACTGATAATTAAGAAACCTGAACTTAGATATATTATATATCGGTATCTGGACTAACAAACCCCACCCAATTATTGTACCTACCGTTAATGACTCTGTTAGTTAGCATGTCACCTGGTATATTTCCAAGGGTAAAGTTGTCTCTTTGAAATTTTACTCTAGACACCCATCTCTCTCTCTCTCTCTCTCTCCCTGCCCGACTGTTCTCTGTCTTCTTCATCTGTTCTCTTCTCTCTCTTTTTTTTCTGTTAAAAACTGGTACAGACAAAACACCACAACAAGATCACATATAAATATATAGTACTTATCCATACAATGGTCTTGTTTTTTGACTCCCCTCACCCTACCTCCCTCTTTTTGAGTCCTTGGCGTTGGGTCGGAAAACCACTCCTGGAAACTCCGTGTTCATGGAGATCATCTTGTATTGGTCAATTATAGATTGAATCTTATCCAACTCCTCTTCTGATATTAATAAATTTTTTTTTTAAAAGAAGGGCTAGTGCAACGGCCCTCACGCCTTAACCATTAATGAAACCGTAGAATACACCGGGGGAGGGGACATAGTGCCTTAACCCCAAGTTACAATATAGTCATAAAAATATATAGGGATAATATAGTCAAATTACAAAAGAAACAGAAAAACAAAAATGGTTGAACTTACGGGTGTATTAAATGAATGGTGTATTAAATAAGGGGTATGTATTAAGTACTTAGGGATGTGTAAATAAAATTTTCATATATGTGACTCGATATTTACACAAAAAATTATTGAATTAATATAAATAATCATTGAAATTGAAAAGACTTTAAGCGGCATGACCCTCTACAAAATTATAATAGTGGTAGAACCAAGCTAGAGTTGAAGTGGCATGACCCTTCCAAATTTTTTTTAAAGTAATAATACAAACTAGCATTTCTCTACACATGCTCTGCATGTGCAAATTATTATTATTTTTTTTTCAAAAATAAAAAAGAAATGAGTTAGTTATTACAAAGAAAAAAAAAATGGGAGAGAGAAAAGTGAGTTGTGGGTCCTTTTAAAAAAAATGTTTTTAATAAAAATACATTTTGTAAATGTTTTAATTATTCTTGTGATTTAATTAATTCTCAAAGTTTATTAATCTTCTAGGGTCAATTATATCAAAATTTTAAATTTTGGCTAAAAATTTTTTTTCTTTTAATAATAATATAGATTAAATAAAGATAATGAAATTTACACTCCTTAATTATCAATCAACACTCCTTTTTTTTTTTGGGTTAAAATTCTTATAATTTTTTTTTAATTACTAAAGAAACAACTTAACCCCAAATTAAGTTTATTAATCTTTAGGGTTTGTGGGGGGGGGGGGAGGGGGACATAGTAAATTACAATATAGTCATAAAATATATAGGGATAATATAGTCAAATTACAAAAGAAACAGAAAAAAAAAAAGTTGAACTTAGGGGTGTATTAAATAAGGGGTATGTATTAAGTACTTAGGGATGTGTAAATAAAATTTTCATATATGTGACTCGATATTTACACAAAAAATTATTGAATTAATATAAATAATCATTGAAATTGAAAAGACTTTAAGCGGCATGACCCTCTACAAAATTATAATAGTGGTAGAACCAAGCTAGAGTTGAAGTGGCATGGCCCTCCCAAATTTTTTTTAAAGTAATAATACAAACTAGCATTTCTCTACACATGTGCAAGTTATTATTATTTTTAAAAAAAATAAAAAAGAAAAGAGTTGGTTATTGCAGAGAAAAAAAAAATGGGAGAGAGAAAAGTGGGTTGTGAGTCTTTTTTTTTAATTTTTTTAATAAAAATACATTTTGTAAATGTCTTAATTATTCTTGTGATTTAATTAATTCTCAAAGTTTATTAATCTTCTAGGGTCAATTATATCAAAATTTTAAATTTTGGCTAAAAAAGTTTTTTCTCTTAATAATAGTATAGATTAAATAAAGATAATGAAATTTAGACTCCTTAATTAGCAATCAACACTCCTTTTTTTTTTTTGGTTAAAATTCTTATAAAAAAAAATTTAATTACTAAAGATTGAAACATGGAGTGTGGATTATAAAATATAGAGTGTGGATTTTATTCTCCTTAAATAATTCACAGATATAAATAGTACAACAAATTTCATTTTACTAGCTCAATGTAATATGTTCTATAATAGAGTATTGGTTTTGTTGTATAGGACCACACCTACCACTCCACTTCACTTATTCTACAATGCGAATGAGTACTGATCTTGTAATTTCCAAATTCTCTATAACTTATTCTGATACAAAAAACTAAAAAACCACAACTAAATAATAATATTGAGTCAATATTTAAGCAATTCAACACAATTAATTAAACGAAATAGAATTTACAAATATTCGCCCTTATCCAAGGGAAGAAAACACAACGCGGCTATACCTACTACCACAAAATCGCCACCTTCGGCCGTCACTCTTTTGGCTAACTTCGTACTCTAGCTATAGGCATCTGTTTGATGTTGCAAAAATATGGTCCAAGCCATCGACGGCTGATCAAAATTCGACTGTGTATCATCCTCAATGTGTTTGGTATTTGTACGCCTCATCAAAATGTGAGGTCTTAAAATTGGTCGTAAGAGGTCTCGTACGTACATTGATTTGGACATGCAGCACCGGTGGTTGTACGTTGTTGGTTACTTGGTTGTAGATTTATGTAGTAATAGGGCCAAGGCAAACTCTCCATCAACTGCTTTCGCTTTTGCAGATATAGGTTGATATCAACGCCAACAATAACAGTCCGGTACGTTTCGTATTCACCACCGTGCCCCATGTATGTTTGTCCAGATTCGTGACCTTTTCGATCTTCTTTTCGATCACCAAATTTGCCACCTTTTCTAAGAACATAGTGTTACCCATCTTGGCTTCAAGAAACATGAGGTTCGTATTGGTAAAGTAATTTTATTATTCGAATATCCCATTTGAGATACTCACTTAAGAATTATTGATTCTTTCTCACAACTCAAAAGTAGGACTTCGAATGCATTATTTAGCGGTTTCCAAAATTAACAAGATAAATATTTAACAAAATACTAAATAAGGGCCCTTTTGTAAAAGTAAATGGAGATTGGAATGGTCTACTCATTTCATTTCATAACCCCTTTATATAGGGAGAGAATTACAATGGAAAGAACAATTACAATGATGACATTAACTACTGATTGGTTCGTAATCCATGCTGATTGATGTTAATCGGTAATTGCTTGATTCCCTCTCCGTCAATCACTTTGACGAAGGCACACAATATGTTTTTCCTTTAACACTCCCCCTTGTGCCAAGTCAAAGACGAAATGGTGCATGAGTTGTTGTCTCACTAAAAACCTTGCCAAGTAACAATAAAAACCCTGTGGGACAAAAAATACACCTTGATCGAAGGAAAAGAGCACAACGCACCTTTTACACTTGAGTATGACATGTGTGTGTTAGACTCCCCCTGACGTCTACACCTCCCCCTGATACTTACATTAATCTAGGGAGCTTGGAAAGTCTTTGCATTCCTATGCTTTTCACATGTTTCTCAAATGTGTCCTTAGGCAATGATTTGGTGAACAAATCTGCCACATTCTCCTCAGACCTTACTTGATTCATTTGAATCTTGAGGAGAGTCTGTTGTTGCTGATTGTAGGACAACTTTGGCGATATGTGTTTTGTGTTATCACCCTTAATATAACCTAGCTTCATCTGTTCGATGCAAGCTGCATTGTGTTGGTAAATGCAAGTAGGCTCTTCAGTGGTAGAACTCAAACCACTAGTCCCTCGAATATGTGCAATGATAGCTCTTAACCAAACACACTCACGAACCGCCTCATGTAGAGCAATGATTTCTGAGTGGTTCGAGGAGGTAGCCATAAGGGTTTGCTTGGTTGATCTCCAAGATATCGCCGTGTTCCCATTGGTAAATACATAACCAATTTGGGAACGATATGTGGGTCAGATACGTATCCAGCATCAGCAAAACCGACCAAAACGTCATTTGGCGTTTTAGTGTAGTGAGTGGCGTTTTCGCCATCAACATTTCCTTTAGGGATTGCAGTTCCATCTGCGGTCACTCTTGTCTCTCTGTAGGGAAAGAACAGTCCCAAGTCAATGGTTCCTTTTAGGTATCAAAGATGTTCTTGATACCATTCCAGTAACGCTGCGTTGGCGCTGAGCTAAATCTAGCTAACAAGTTCACTGAGAATGCAATGTCTGGTCGAGTAAATTGGGCTAAGTACAATAATGCGCCTATTGCACTTAGATAGGGAATTTCAGCTCCCAACACTTGTTCGTCATCTTCCTTTGGACGAAATGGATCATTCCTTGCATCCAAACTTCGACCGATCATGGGAGTGCTAGCAGGATGTGCTTTGTCCATGTTATATCGCCTGACTTTTGGACATATGCAGACTGGTGGATTAATATTCCACAAACTCGGTGTTCTAGTTCAAGACCTAGATAGAATCGAGTTTTCCCAAGATCCTTCATCTCAAATTCGGATTTCAAGTAGCTCGCGGTTTCTCTAAATTTCATCAAGAGTACCAGTTATGACATGTACTACTACAATTTGCAAATCCGGAACTTGTTTTCTTTATGAATACGCAGGGGCATAATTCATCGTTCTTATATCCCTTCCCAATCAAGTAGTCACTTAGACCGGTATACCACATCCGTCTGGATTGTTTCAATCCGTAAAGTGAGCGTTTCAACTTAATTGCAAACGCACTCTGTGGTTTAGAGTCACTTGACTTGGGTAATGTAAGGCCATTAGGCACTTTTCATAGATATCTCTGAATCTAGATCCCCATAGAGATATGCAGTAACCACATCCATAAGCTGCATTTCCAGTCCTTCGGAAATTACTAAGCTAACTAAGTAGCGGAACGTTATAACGTCCATTGCGGGAGAGTATGTCTCCTCGTAGTCAATTCCAGGGCGTTGTGAGAAACCTTGCGCCACAAGGCGAGCCTTGTACCTCAGGACTTCATTCTTCTCATTACGCTTTCTGACAAAGACTCATTTATGTCCTACAGGCTTTACACTTGGTGAGGTTAGTACTACCAGAGCAAATACCTGTCTCTTTGTCAGAGAATCTAATTCTGCTTGGATTGTTTCTTTCCATTTAGGCCAATATGCTCTTTGTTGACATTTTGCAACAGAGCGTGGTTCGATATCATCGTGCTCTATGGTTCCTTGAGCAACAGTATGTATATCATCAATGTGTATGGAAGATCTTTCTATCAACTCATACGCACTCTCATAATCTTCTGAGATTTCTTTGTTCTCTGGAATCATTTTAAACATCGGAGCGTCCTCCAGTATTGATTCATGGACATAACTATAATCAGAGACAATCTCATGAGAGGGATTCTATACATTGATGATTGGTTTGTGCCTTACTCACCCTCTTCTTCCTTGGGTGAGTGTCAATCGAACCAAGTGACCTCCCCCTCTTCCTTGGGGAGCCACGGCCTCAACCACACCTCCACTAAGTGTGGTTGCAGTGCCTCTATCTGCGGCACCGTGCCCCTTGTTGGGGACTTCTAACCTTGCAGGCACATTTGTAGCTGGTATATGTGATCTCGTCACTTTTACGATATCAGTAAACGCATCAGGCATCGAATCTGCTACGTTCTGAAGATCGATTATTCTTTTCACTTCACTTTCACTTTATGAAGTGCGGGGATCAAGATGAGACAGAGTGGAGACAAACCACGACAATTCCTGTCGTTCCCTTGGAAACTCCTTTTTCCTATCTCCCCCTAACGACGGGAAGACTGTCTCATCAAAGTGACAATCCGCAAATCTCGCGGTAGAGAATTACCTGTCAAGGGTTCCAAATAGCGGATAATTGTTGGGGATTCGTATCCAACATAAATACTTAATCGTCTCTGAGGACCCATTTTGGTGCGCTGTGGGGCGCAATAGGCACATATACTGCTCAACCAAATATGCGTAAGTGTGAAGTGTCAGGCTCATATCCAGTTACCAACTGGTACGCAGAAAATGGTTGGCTAGTTGTGGGTCTTTAAACGAATAAGTAAAACTGCATGCAATATTGCATAACCCCATGCAGATATAGGCAGGTTGGTGCGCATAACCAATGCCCTAGCCACCATCTGTAGTTTTTTTATGGTGGCTTCTACGAGACCATTTTGTGTATGCACATGGGGTACAGGATACTCTACATCGATCCAAATAGATATGCAATAATCATCAAATATTTTTGATGTAAACTCTCCAGCATTATCAATCCTTATAGACTTGATAGGGTGATCAGGGTGGTGAGCCCTTAAACATATAATCTATGCTAGGAGTATTGCAGCATTTCTTGTGGACAATAAAACGACATGTGACCAGATTGTCGAAGCATCCACCAGAACCATAAAGTACTTGAATGGTCCGCATTCTGGATGGATAGGTCCACAGACATCTCTTTGTATCCTTTGTAAGAATGGAATGTTTTGTTTTGTATCTTTAGCATAGGAAGGTCTCGATCCTATTTTTGCTAAAGAGAGCAGGCTTTGCAAAACGAGTGATGTGCCTTTGAAATAGTCAATGAGGCATAATGGGAGGGAGGTATTGCTTCTGGTACTTCATAAAGCAATGACTGCATTTGAGCAATCCTAGAATCGGCACCTTGCAGTGTGGCGGATTTTTCTCCCATTTTTCACTCGAAAGAAGGGATGTCCGTGTGAGTTCTTGAAAAATACGGATCATCATGTCACGACCTCGGTGCCATAGGCAGTCATGGAAAAGCCTGTATGAGTCAGTGTCCCACATTTCATTGTTGGTGACAATATAGGATTCAATGATCTGAATCATAGTGAGGTACAGTCCACTAAATCGACTCATAAGTTTCTCTAAGATGTGTTTCCTTCCACAGTCATTAGATGTAATATCAAGGTATTCAGTTCCATTCTCACGGTGTGTTTTTACATGATAACCGTTGGCACAAATTGCTTTGAAACATTAACAAGGTTCGATTAGCTCTTGGTGCATACAGAGCGTTTTTGACTTTAAATATATATCTAGATTCTTTAGAGTAATGCTATTTTAGTAGAATGATAATCTTTTCATTCTAATAATAATTTTTTCTCTAGATGTATTGCTTTACATCTTTATATTGCAATTTCGAACCATGTAAATATGTGTATAGAAAATAAATTTGAATAAATTCAGTACTTCAGAATAAAATTCGAAATTTATTAATAAGCCAACGATAATCAAATCAAGGTCTTGTTCTAATTCATCAAACCATTATTGAAATAAACTTTAAGACCAAGTAATAGTCTAATTAAGAATGAAGCATTATGCCTTCACAACTGTTTTTGGAAAATAAAGTAAATATAGCAGATCAGTCAAAATCTGGGGCATCGGTTGACTGAGCAAGTTCCTTGTTGCCATTAAAGTCTGCAATTGTGAGGTTGACTTCTGGGTCATGGCCTCCTTCTTCCATATAGTGAGCCTCTTGTTCTTTAGACTCCCTATATCTCTTGTAATTGGCTGCTACTCTGTTGCTTACTTGGCAGTTCTTGTACCAATGCCCAATGACTCCACACCTATAGCATGGTTCATTGCCAACTCTATTATGTTTGACTGAAGGGTTCTTAGGTGCCCTTTGCACCTTGTTTCCATGACCACTAGCGCCACCATCTCTGCGCCATACATTGGGAGGGCCTCCACGGCCCATATCACGACCCCCATGTCCCTGCCACGTGGTGCATTATTGTCACGTGGGTAGGGATCAGCACGTCCAACCCCCTTTGCATTGGGGTTCTGTCCACCTTTCACTTTGCCATAATTAACTTCAGGAATTTTCTTTGTCCCAACAGGCCTGACATTGTTGTTCAGAAGAACCACATTATGCCTCTTAGCCACTTTGTGATGCCCCGGAAATTCGTAATTATTTTCCGAGGATTTTCCCGGAATTGATTTTATAACTATTGAACGGTTTCGTGGCTCGTGGATGGAGCGGAAGTGTTTCGGGCGAATAATTAATTGAAGAATATGGTTTTAGGGGGTTGCCAAAGGTTGACTTTTTATTCGTAGGGATTCTCCGAAAACTTCCTTCATGAAAGTTGTAGAGCGCGTCGATACGAGTTCGTGGACATATGGAACGCGAGAATCGGAATTCGTATGAGGAAGTTATGGCCATTGGAAGGAATTTCCATTTTGGTATAAATAGAAGTTTCCCAAGTTGGAAACTTACTATTTTCATTATTTCCGTTTCCAGAAATCCTTTCTCTCTCTCTTCTCTCTCGTTCGCACCTTCAGAATCGAAGATTTCAGACTGACCCGACCCGGACCCGGTCGATCCGACCCGACTTTTCCGGCGAACTGCGGCGGTCTCCGGCGACGAAACTTTCCAGATAGGATCGTCTCCTCCGTCTGGTCGTCCCTTTGGTGTCCTCTAGCGCCGATTCTCCTCCACGGCGGCGCTGCAAGGCGGTGCAGGTTGGTGTTTTCGGACCCGGTCGGAATTCCTTGTTCCGACGTCGGCAAGGCTTCAAGTCTTCTTGGTTGAACTCAGAACGGCCTCGTCGATCGATCCTTGGTGGTTGTTTGGATCTATTCACGTGAAACTTCGATCAACTCGGGTTGGATTACTGTTCACAGCTTGTGAGGTAGTTTTCGACCCCTTATGCTTGTTTTCTGACTTCGATCCAGTTATGAAAGTTCACAAGCATGCTTAGATGAAGCTTTTTGATGTTGGGAGTTTTGTGAAATAATGTGTTTTTGGCCGGCGGCGGTGCACCACCGTCTGTGGTGGCGTTCCGGCGGTGTTCCGGCCACTTAAGGAACTGTTTCTGTTATTATATATGTTCTACTCGTTGATACGAGCGTTTCTTTATATAATATGCAAGTTTTGGAGTTCGTTTGGAATTGTTATGATTTTTGCAGTTTCATACCGACCAATTTATGCTATCCGTGAGGATTTGAGCGTCCGATCGACTTGTGGTTTGGTCACATCGATCGTGGACGTATTCCAGAGACTTTGGGAGGTCTCGGATGTGGTTTCGCCTCGATTGGCGTCACTTTGGAGATTTTAGTTCAAAACAGGGGTTTCGGACTTAAATCGTTTGTGAATTATTACTAAGTGGAAATCGATTGTGATTAGGTACTTGACGAAGTATTTGGACGAGTTGTTGGTGAAAGTTTTGGTTCGGTTCTGTATTGAAGACGCAGCAGGAGTTCGAGGTGAGTAATCTCACGAAGTTCATTCACGAACGGGTTGACCTTATTGTTTTGAGAGTTATTTAGTTAACTGCAAACTATAGTTGGTATTAGTGGCCTTCCTGAGTGAATGACCACTTATATATATATTTACGTGGAATATGTATATTCTTGTGGGTTGATGAGTGAATTGAAGCAATAGGTATTGATGGGTTTCATTCTATTGTTTGGGGGCTTGACTTTTCGGGAAACATTTTTGTGGGAATTGGGAATTTCTATTGTTTTGAAAAGTGTCAAGATTTGGTGTGAGTTGCTTTGATGTGATTTGAATGTTTTGATCTAACGACCGGGGGTCGGAAGATCTGAGAGTCACAGGTTGTGATTTCTCCTTTTGGTTTGATTTAATGTTTTGATCTGATGACCGGGGAGGTCTGATGATTGGAGGTCACGGGGTGACATCTCCTTTTGTGTGAGTTGAGTAACTTTTGGGTCCTGAGTGACCATTTTGAAAGGTTTTGATCTGATGACCTGGGAGGTCTGAGGATTTGGGGTTGCTGGGAGTAACCTCAGGCATATAAATCGGGACTTCACGCCTTTGGCCGGGTTTGTGGATACGATCAGTTAGAGCTCTAGTCTGTTGCCATAGTACATCATGGGGGGTAGCGGGGAGCTATCTGATGCTCATGAGTACGTGTTTTTAAAAGGGAGTTTCGGGGATTCTTTCTTTTAAATGTCCTGGGAGGACTTGTGTATCATATTTAATTGTCAGAGTTTCAATTATTATGATTTTGTCACGGGGTGACTTGTGTCGATTGAGAATGTGTTTTAAAAGGGAGTTTTGGGGATTCTTTCTTTTAAATGTCCTGGGAGGACTTGTGTATCATATTTAATTGTCAGAGTTTCAATTATTATGATTTTGTCACGGGGTGACTTGTGTCGATTGAGAATGTGTTTTAAAAGGGAGTTTCGGGGATTCTTTCTTTTAAATGTCCTGGGAGGACTTGTTTATCATATTTAATTGTCAGAGTTTCAATTATTATGATTTTGTCACGGGGTGACTTGTGTTGATTTGAGAATGTGTTTTAAAAGGGAGTTTCGAGGATTCTTTCTTTTAAATGTCCTGGGAGGACTTGTTTATCATATTTAATTGTCAGAGTTTCAATTTATATGATTTGGTCACGGTGTGGCCTTTATTGTTTCTTTTGGGAAAAGAATGTGCTGTTTTGGGAAAACAGGGTGTGTGTGTGTCCCTTTTTACGAGTTGATGAGTTCCTCGTTGGGTGAGTTGTGCATGTGTGGTTTTGAGTTACTCATACGGGCTTGCAAAAGCTTACCGGGTTTGTTGTGTGGCAACCCGGTGCACCATTCCAACGGTGTAGGGGTTAATCCTGCAGGTTAGGATAATCAAGGTTGAGGCAGCGAGCTTGCAGCTTTACGGTAGGAAGCCACCTTTGTGACTTTACTTTTGATAAGGACTTCCGTTGTATAGTTACTCTGAGCAGCCTTTACGTTTTATTTTGTTGTTGACAATTTAATTCGTAAGCTTGTGTAATATATAACTCTTTGGATGCGAGTGTATATTTACTTTGAGGGTTCAGGACATCAATATGTGTGTAAGTTTAAGCGAAAAAGATTTCAGGTATATTAGATTGATGACTGGACGTTCACGCATATATAATTATGGGGTTATATATATCGATTTTCATGTGTGTAAAATCAGAGGCGTGACACACTTGCAGTAGGTTAATCAGCTTGTTGAAGGTTGTGATTCTTTTGTTATCATACTCCAGCCTATACTGGTTCGCTAGTATAATTGTTGAAGTAGGAAAAGTGGAAAGAGTCTTCTGGATCATATCATCGTCTGTGAGTTCCTTTCCACAGAAATTTAGACGTGCTTTTAGGCGCAACATGTCCTTGTTAAAGTCATTGACCCTTTTGTAGTCAAGCAAGCGGATTTCATTCCACTGAACGGTCAGTTCTGGGAGCAAGGTGTCATGAATGTTCCCAAAACGTCCCTTAACGCCATCCCACAGTTCTTTGGGTGTCTTCAACTGAAGGTATTCCCAGCGTAGGCTAGGATCAATGTGTCGCCTCAAAAACATTAAGGCATTTGCTTTCACCTTATCAGACGGTCCATCGTCTTTGGGGTCAGTGGGAGTTTTGATGGTGGCAGTGTAGTCTCATGCCACAAAGGCAGTTTCTACATCGGAAACCCAACGGTGGTACTCAAGTCCGTCTGAGTCCAAAATGTCAAACTCAGGTCGAGTTGGATCAGCCATTTACATAAACAAGAGAGAAGAAATAAATTACGCAGTCATAAAGACATCCACGTGAATTATTTTCCAAATGTATGAATTAGATTTCAAGACCAAGATTCATAATGGTCACATTTTTTTTCCGATGCTATGTGAAAATACTTTATCACAGTAAGTGTGTGTATAATACGCATGAATTTTCATTATCATGGCCAAACGGTATTGATATGTTTCATTAAAAATAATCATAGCACATTTAAATATAGCATATAAAAATAAACTACATGGCATGCTCAAATTTCACAAATATACAACAAATTATATACTATACATAATAATAACAATAATATATCATGCGTAAAATAAAATGTAAACAATAGCATAATATAAAGGCATGCTTAGGATAATTATATAAGAGTAAATAAAATTCACAAAACATGCTCACAATTGAATAATAAAAACATAAGCAATAAAATATAAAGCATGCTTAAACATAATTAGAAATCATGCTTAAATATAATGATATAAAACATAAATAATAAGGCATGCTTAAAACAAAAATTATCTAATTAAACATGCTTAATAACAAAATAAAATAAAAGCATAAACAATAAAGTATAAAGCATGCTTTGTTAAAATCATAAAATAAAATAAAGAAAACATACTTGATTTTCGAGAAAATAAAACAATCCTAGCGCACGCGCGTGTTGATGCAGACGTGCGTAACGATGTTTTTGGGCTTATGAAACTAGGCCGCTTCCTCTCCCTTTTCAGCAGTGGGCTTTGTTTTTTTTTTTTTTGTTATTAGCCTGCTTCCTTTTCTGGGCCGCAGGGCCTGTTTTTTTTTTTTATTTGCTTTTTTTTTTTTTTTTTTCCGTCTGGGCCGAGTTTCTTTTTCTTTCTGTTTTTGTTTTTTGTTTTTTTTTTTTCTCTCTGGGCCTTCTGTTCTTTGGGCCTTTTGTTTTTTTTTTTTCTGGGCCGGATCCCTTTGCTTTGGGCCGGGTCCTTACTTCGGCCCGAGTTACCTTTTTTTCTTCTCTTCTTCCTCCTCCTGCGTTCCTTCCTTCTGGTTTGCTGATGGGTTGGGTAGATCGATTGGGGCGAGTGGTGACGGGAACTGGTGAGAAATGGGAAATCGACCGGCTGATGGGCTGACGCCGGGAACTGGTGGGCTGACGTTAGTAACACCTTGAAGGCGGGCTGCTGTGTGTGGGCAGGGAGGAAAAATATGCGCGCAGAGACGGGGCAGTCGCTGGGCTGCTGTGCGGAGCCGGGATCTGTGCGGGGAAGCGACTGGGTCTGGTGCTGCAGGGATCGCCGGATCAATGCTGGGATAGGCTGCTGGGCGCGGGTCTACAGCCGATGGTGGGCGGGCTGGTGCTAGGCTGCAGATCGCAGATGCGCTGCAGGGGTAGGTGATGCGCGTTGGGGGGGGGGGGGGTTTTGGGCGTGCGCACTGGGCCTGGGCTGGGCAGGACAGCGATGTTGTGATTGGTTGCTTCTGCTGCGCAAGTCTGTAGCCTAGGTGAAGCCGGGCTGATGCGCGGCTATGGAGCGAAGGATTTTTTTATTTTATTTTATTTTATTTTTTTTGTTGTTGGTGGCGGCAGAAAAAGAAGAAAATATTTTTTCTTCTAGGGTTTTTTTTCTTTTTGATTGGCTATTTGCTCTGAGCGTGCTGATAACGTGTAAAAGTAAATGGAGATTGGAATGGTCTACTCATTTCATTTCATAACCCCTTTATATAGGGAGAGAATTACAATGGAAAGAACAATTACAATGATGACATTAACTACTGATTGGTTCGTAATCCATGCTGATTGATGTTAATCGGTAATTGCTTGATTCCCTCTCCGTCAATCACTTTGACGAAGGCACACAATATGTTTTTCCTTTAACACCTTTCAATTAGAAGTTCAACTTTTTGTTCATATTAAGGGATTACACATGAAGTTCCCTCTTTTATTTTTCTATTGGAGGGACGAGTAATGATATCTAACATTTCTCTAGGCATTTTACTAGGTGTTACCATGCAACTTGGGTTAACTGCAGTGATAATCGTGAATTCGTGATTAATTATTGTGAAAATTCTTATCTTTATTGGGAGAATAATTAATGATGTAAAATGCGTTAGCATTTCTCTAAACTTTAAACGAGGCGTTACTATCATCTGATCTTTATTTATAAATAAGAAAGTGGAGACTATATATACTTGACCCGAGTAATTAAGATATATGCATACATGTAATAAATTCATAAACCCTAGCCTAAACCCTGCTTCACCAGATTGAACGCTCGACACACTAAAGTCTTCTTGGATAAAATAATTCCAAATCTAGGGGCTTAGTTCACAATATATGTATCAGATTTAATTGTTTGGTGAAGAAGAGAAGGGAAGGTATCCATTTGAAAGACTTTATGCATGTACTAGACTACTAGATGAGTGCAGGCTAGATAAAGCGTTCTAGGCTTCCCAAAATTTATGAACTCATTTAATCAAGATAACATATTAATTTACCACCATCTCTATTTAATCTAATCGGTTGGGATGAGATATATGAGGTGGGACGTATTTCATAAATGAAATGAAAGCAAAGGTTACCCCATATGAGCTGATTGCAAGCGAGTTTTCTTGTCGATGACAGTGCTCTATTTTCCTTGGTTATAATCTGTACAGGTATCACATCTATCGATCTCGACATTAAAATTTAGCATATGGCCAGTTAAGCATACTCAATATGTGCCTACCTACTACGTAACCTATATCAAATTATCAATCATTATTAGGAACACACAAGGCAAAGCATGCGACCTTGCCAAATTAGGAGTCATTATATCTGACTAGAATTTTACAACTAGGCTGAAGCTGATGCCTCCAAAGGCTGAGGAAGATAATAAGTAAACTAATTTTGGGGTTAGCTTTACTGGTGACCCCGAAAATATCTAATGTTCATTATGACAGTGTTATTTGTAGTACTTCTGATTAAAACTCTTATCTTCTCGCGTTCTTCTATTGCATGCCCACCCTTACTTCAATTACGTACGAATGAATCGATCCTTGTATAGAATTGCATAAGAAAGACTAAAAAAATAAAGGAAGGGTTGGCAACTTTTGGAGAAACGAAGGGTTGCCAAAACCATAGGGCCGCTGCCATGCAAATCCAACAAATTAGGTTATAGATATACACACAAATTAGGTCTTCATATATCTCCACTCTTGATATTGCTCATCCACATTCTCTAAAACTAATTATTTATGTTGTGTTTGTCACGAGCAGAACTATATATATAATCATGAGAAAAATTTAGCTACCGTCTCCAAATTATACTGCCAAGATCAATTTGATACCCAAACTCTCAAAAGTATCAATGTGATACCCAAAGACGTATTTTGCCATCAACGTGATACTTCCGTCAAAAATCTCTAATGGCGCCGTCTGTTTGCTGACGTAACAAGCACGTGGGTCCCATGTGATATTTTTATGAAGGGTAAAATTGTCTTTCTCTACCAATTAATTAAAAAAAAATAATACCGATCGAGCTCCCTCTCTCCCCCTTTCCCAATCTGATCCTCTCTCCTTTCTATCACAATTGATTATTTTCTGGGAATGAATTTGTGGATTTGTGAGCTCTCTCTAAACCATGGCCGCTTCCTCCTACCTAGAAACCCCAGACCTCCTCTCATCCATATGCAATCTCATGCCCATCCGCCTCGAATCCACCAACTACTTCATCTGGTCTCATCTCATGACCACCATCTTCAACGCCCACGGCCTCCCGTCGCAATCAATCTCACCTCACATTGCAATCAATCACAGCCGCTTCTTCGATTCTCGATAGCTTTTGATTTCTAGGGTTTATGATTTGGTTAAGGTGAGGCCATGGAGACTGGCTTGGAGGGAGAGAAGACGAGAGCTCAGGCTCAGGGAGGTGAGATCAGAACCAAGTGCAAAATGAAGACTCATTCGCAGTTGGAAGTTCTTGAGCAAGCTTATGCAGGTTTCTGGATTTTTGTTTTGAGAATTTGTTTGTTTATTTTAGTGGAGGATAGTGTAATGAGAATGTGAATGTGTGTGTGTGTGTGTGTTTTGGATTTTAGCTTAGCAATACCCGTCGGAAGCGGTGAGAGCTGAGCTGTCGGCGAAATTGGATCTTTCTAATCGGCAACTACAGATGTGGTTTTGCCACCGGAGATTGAAGGACCATAAGCCGACGCCAACGACTGGGAAGCGACAAAGGAAAGATTCTTCTATTGGAAAGACTAGAATGGTTTCTAAGGAAATGGCGGGGAGTGAGCCGCCGCTGCAGCAATTGATAATAGAGGCTCGAGCTGTTGCTTTTGTGGAGGCGCAGCTGGGGGAGCCATTCAGGGAGGTTGGGCCATACTGGGCTTGGAGTTTGATCCATTGCCACCGGGTGCATTTGGTTCCGTTGTCATCAATGCCACGCTGTCCTTGTCGGCGCTGCTGCACATCATCGGCTCCGACACGTCCAGGGACCAGTGGCTGACATTGGAGCGGCGATTCACGTCGATGTTGGATTGGAGAGGATGATGGCAGCATTGGTGACGGTTTGGGCGGAGGAGAAGGAGAGGAGAGAGAGAAGAAGAAGAAGAATCAAAAGCCATTTTTCTTTGATTTCTTGGGCGGAGGCGAAGGAGCGGAGCTTGCAGTGATTTGGCTAGAATAAAATCCTAGAAGAACAAGAAGAAAAAATTAAAGAAGAAAAAAAATGAATTAACAAAAAAAAGGGTAAATTGGTCATTTCACTTTTTTGGAGGGCCCACATGCTTGCCATGTCAACAAACAAATGGTGCTGTTTGATATTCTTGACGGAAGTATCACGTTGATGTCAATATAGGTATTTGGGTATCACATTGATACTTTTGAGAGTTTGGGTATCAAATTGGCCTTGGCAGCATAGTTTGGGGACGTGGGCTGGAATATTCTCTATAATCATCTATCCGCAACTTTGATCACAACACGTGTTTCCCTATTCAAAAATGCATGCATGCATCGTTAATCATTATGAATTAATATACATAATTAATGCTTTCGAAAATTCCATGTACACTATACTGGTGTATGAATTTCGTGAAAATTGAATAATACATCTGACAAATAAAAATATATGATTCAGGATCATAGTACACGTAGTGTCTCCACTAAATTTGAGTGATAGTATGGACTCAAAATACCACGTGATAGTCCAGAACAATATAATAATTATTCTTAATTATAAATACCGAATCAAATATTTTCTGAATTACCAATTATTGGGTCTAGTCAGCACCATGGACCCAATTGAAGGTTGGCTTCTAGCCCAAAGACTTTCAATGGGCCAACTTACAAGTGGATGAGGGCCGAAATTGGGTGGAGTTTGTTAAAGTGGGCCATAAATAAAAATCCAAATGAACCCAGCCCAATCACAGGCACGCGTCAGCAACGTTCCCATAGGTACACTTCGGGTTCATTGAATTAGATACACAGAGTAGGGTGTGGTCATTGAATCACCTCCCCCTTCATTCTTCAATGCCATGGCCACCGTCGACGACCACCACCTCCTCCACCTAGACTCCGTCCCCGTCGTCGACCTCCGCCTCCTCACCCAATCCGAGCTTTACTCCCTCTCCCTCTCCTCCTCCTCCTCCTCCGCATCTCACCGCTTCGACGACGACGTTTTGATCCCCAAAATCGACCGCTCCGTCTTCAACGAATCCGCCGGCAGCCGCAAACAGACCTACTCCCGCCTCCGCCTCGCCCCTCGCAACTCCCAATTCGCCTCCTCCTCCAATTCCAAATCTGCCCTCCCTCCCTCCCACCTCCTCCTCTCCCAGCCGCTCGATCGCGAGAGCCGCCAGATTATCTCGCTCCTCAAGCAGCTCTTCCCCTCCGACGATCAAAACGACGACGTCCTCCTCCCCCAAACCACCACCACCACCACCACCACCACCACCCCCGTGCAGTACAAAATCCCCGCCGCGCCGACGCCTTCCTTCATCGCCTCGGCCGGTGCCGTTTCCGGCGTCGATTCCTCGCTCGGGAAACGGAAGCGCGGCCGGCCGCGGAAGGATTCCAACGCCGTGATTGCGAAACCGGAGGCCGCCGCTGTGCCGGTCAGCTCTGCTGCGTTGGCTGGCGGTGCCGGCGAGGCTGAGGATGGCAATGCCGGTGTTTTGATTGAGAAGCGTGACGGTGGAGCTACGGCGGTTGGGACTTTTGTGCTGAATAGCGAAGGACAGCTTGTGCCGAGTAGCGCGGGGAAGAGGAAGCGAGGGCGGCCGCGGAAGGATGAGATTAGGGTTAGGGATGAGAGTACAGTGGCGGCTTCGGTGAGGAAACCGCCGAGAGTGAAGAAGGAGGAGGATGGAGAGATGGTGCTGGTGAACGTGAACGACGTCGTTGTGGATTTGGATGCATTGGCCAATGCGGACAGTGTGTTTGGGGAGGAGTTGAGGAAGAGGACAGAGGGGTTGGAGACTGAGGCGCAGTTGTTAGGGTTTCTGGAAGGGTTGGAGGGGGACTGGTCAAGTGCTAGGAAGAAGAGGAAGATTGTGCAGGCGAGTGAGCTCGGCGACTTGTTGCCGAAGTGGTGGAAGATCATGCTGTCTCTCAAGAGGAATGGAGGTCATAAATGGATTGTGTGTAGGCGGTTTATAAGGTAGTTTTCTGCTGAATGCTTGGTTTTTGTTCTTGTTATCATTGTTGATGATTGTATACGTGACTGTTTTTGTATAGAAATGTGTTATTGAGCTTAGTATTATTGTAAAGTGTGTTGATTTGGGGTTTCATTCTACTTTAAAAGGGAGAAACTTACGTTAGAATATATATTTTCTTGTAATTGCTTGGGAATAGAATAATATACTGTATATGAAAAAGAAGAAAGTAAACCATTCCCAGAAACAACTGTCAATTTATGAATATATTGCTATCTGTGTTGCTTGATGAGTTTTGAGTAGGGCTGCCACTCGGTCGGTTCTAATCTTATAAGCATTACCAAATACAAAACCAAAGCTTTCGGTTTCAAAATTGAGCTACCAATTACCAACCAAAATTTTCGGTATTTAATAAATTCTACCAAATTCAGTGTTTCGGCTTTCGGTATTACCAACTTTACAACAAGTATTTCTTTAGAATATAAATTAGAATGAACAATATTAGTTTTTGTTTTTTAATTTTATAAATTGTCGTAAACTTTGTGTTCATCTATGTACTATTTCAATTTTCTTTGCACATATAATTTTATCCATTCTCTATAAAACTAGTTATCAAATGATTTTTTTACCCCTTACCCTATAATATATGACCTATAATTCTAAGTTCATTAAAAATATGTACTATTAATCTAGTAGTGATAATAATTTTAATACTTTCGTATAAATATTTATGCTTATATTTCTTAATATACATGTGTGTGAATTGAAAACTGATATATAACTAATATTTAGGTAATCGATAAATTTGGCATTTACCAAAACCAAACCAACTTTTCGGTAATTTTTTGTTTCGGTTACCAAAAAGTCGGTTTAACAAACTTAAAACATCAGTTGGTATTCGGTTGGTTTGATAATTACCGAACCAAATGGCAGCCATAGTTTGGAGGTTAATGAAGTTAGAATTTGTTACCATGAATGGTAATACAATTATAGAACGTAAGAATCTTCTTGAATAGGCCTATGATTTCATAATGGTTGTGCCGTTATGGTCAAACAATGGAAAATCAATAAAAAAGAAAAAGAAAAAGGACAGTATTGATTTTTCACGATTCAGAGGTATCCAAGACATTTGGGTTTGGGGTTTGGGTGTATGAAACTAGACTTTGGTAAAGATTGATCAGGTCAAAGGAAATTTACAATTTTACGGAATTTTATCAGTGCAAAATGCAAATAGTAAAAATATTTCATGATTGTTTAGCATATAGCTACCAAAGAGATTCTGTAGCTACTTTCTTAATATAGATCCTTTATCGTTAGTCGTTACTGCAATTTTATTTTTAGTATGTGCGTGATTCTTATACTAGTTTCCCTAATATGGTATTATCCAGCCCTAATGGGTTGGAGTTTGTGTCGTGCAAGGAAGTTTCTTCATACTTGCACTCTTATTTTGGACTTGGAAGCCAGTCAAATTCTGTTCATACCGATGGGAATATTCAGGTTTCTAATAAAATGGTTTTGGGAGATGTAAGTCACTGTACAATATCTTATTCTTATCATTAATATTATTATTTTTTTGTCTTCTATCTTTATTGTTCAATTTTGTTTTTCATTCAGGGAATGCAACATGATACTAGTTTTACCTATAAAGATAACAACAATGGTCATGAGCTTCTTCGCTGCTCCCCAATGCCCATTACCTCTATGAACAGCTATGTCAAGAGCATTGAAGCATCAGGAGAAGTAATGGGTATGCGGAAAAAATTGGATCCTGTAAAGAATGGTCGTTTGGGGACATCCTTGAAAATTCAAGAACCAGTTGAGATAGATGGGGAACAAACTTCTGATATGATAGCCAACTATGATTTGAGTTCTGATTTCTCTCTGGGTAAGGTAAATGATATCATGGCAAAATATTTTGGCATATCCAATGATGAATCGAATTCAATGTCCTGTGAGGAGCAAGTGATGATGGCTGACAAAACAATTTGCTTTTCTGATGGATTAAATGATGGTGTCAGGGTTGCCATCAGCTCAGTTGATGTGCCCAAAGTGGAGATAGACAGTGCTTCAAATGACAATGGGAAAAGAACATGGAGCTGACAATATTGATAATCACCAATCAACTAGCACTGTAGATGATATGAAAATTGATGATGATGTGATAATTGTAGGAATGGCAGGTCAATATCTGGTATTAGTGAGAGTCACATTGGACCTGAGACTGTATATAATGTTGACCAACAAAGTACTTCAGAAGCCTGCTCGCTTGTTCCTTCAATTGTGATGGAGTCTCTTCATGAAAGAGGTTCAGACAGTGGTTTATATAGTACAGCCACTGATGAGAAAACATGTGTTGTCAGTAATAACTTCAATAATGATTCATTCCCCACATTTTATGAGCCCAGATTTGATGATATTGGCCTATCTGGGAGTAATGAGAAGACATTTTGTTTTGGCAGCGATCATGCTACTTGCCAGATGTAGATTCCATGGAGATCAGTGTGCGAATTCGAAGTACTGGAAGCTATTCAAATGTTCCACCTCTGGATGGACATAGTTGTAATATTAATGCAACGAATCCCAGTTGCACAGTGGAAGAACTCTTGCAGGACAAGAGGTTAGCAAGCAACGCATTTAATTCATTTGTTAATAAGCAGACCCCTGGTAATCTAAATAAGGGTGCTATTCATACAGCAGAAGGGCATAAAGTTGAGCATGCCAAAAATTATGACAATAGTGAGTTAAGTGTTAATTTTGGTAGCAGGGCCACTGGAACTAATGCAGATACTACCTCTTGCATTGACCAGGAAAGAAGCTCTAAAGGCTATTCTCTTGCTTCATATGCGAACGAGCATGCATCTGTTTCGGAAAATAGTTTTGTCTGCAATGGCATTTTGGAAGAACTTAAGCCCGATAGAGGTACTTCTGAAACTGATTTGGTTTGCCCATCGGAATATCAACAAGGATATAATCTGGTAAATCATGCAAACAACACATCCTCAAGGCCAATTGAAGTATTAAAAGAGGAGGTTAAAAGATCTTGGAATGATGAGGTGCTGCATCCTTTTGGCAGCAGTCGCAGTGGACAAGAAGCGAATGCTATGAGTAGCACTGTGACCTCAATAAATTCTCAAGGACCTTCCCTTGTTATTTCGGGGGATAACCAATCATTTGCTACTGGCTCTGGCATATTTAGTAGCTCAGTATTGGACGATAAGCTGATAAGAGTCCCTGTTAATGACTTAGCACGCCCAAGTGGTAGTGAGCAAACCCCTGGTTTTGTAAATAATCTGAACAGGATTTATAGCACCACATCGTGGGAGCAGCCTAAATCCGAGGTTGCAGAAAATTCAAGGAACAATGAGGCCATCAATGGTTTTTTAAATGATTCCCAACCTACTGCCGATTCCATCTCCGAGCTTAGGTGGAGAAATGGTGGGCAAAACGTCCAGCAGAGTGCATTGGCTGACAATTCTTCTGCACTTATGCCATCATCTGTCAGTTATCCGAACTTTGATCTGCTGTCAAGCAAGGTATACTATATATGTGTTTTTGTTCATCCTCATTCTACCTGTCGAGCAGCATGTCTCTAATGCAATTCTTGCTCAGTATTTTTTATTTTATGTGTCTTCAGAATTTTGGTGCCAAATTTTAGATTGCTTTTTGGGGTTCCTAAACCTTTCTTCCATTGAATGATTTCAATTTTCTTTTCAATTGAAAGCTGCAAGGATTCTGATGTGTTGTCTTTCTACTGTTATAAGTTTATACTGTGTTGGCTTCAATGAACAGGGTGCAAATGGAGCTTTGAGCATAAGTGAAAAGTTTGACAACACTTCATGTTTGGAAGGATTAAAGTCGAGTAGTTTAGAGCAGTTTGAGCATGACTTTCTGACTGCTCAAGCAACCTATCAGTCAAAGGAATCAAATGTGTTGTCATATGATGAGACTCATGAGAGTATAGAGCAAGGTTTCAATTCATCTGGTTGGCCAGAGAAGGAAGCACTGCCTTCGGTGCCAAATATAGAAAGCAGGCGTGAGATTAACAGCTGTGTCTGGTGCAGAAATGAGTTTTATCATGATGTTTATGGAGCCGGAATGCAAACTGGTTCAGTGGGTTTTATGTGTGCAAACTGCCAGGGCAAGTTCTCAGGTCATGTCGGTTTTCTGTAGTTATCCATTCACTCCATGATTCATGAGGATTTGCTAATTATATACCCATCATCCTAGCAATATCTTTGATATGAGGTAATTTTCACATCTAATGAATGAGTAGATAGTTTGCTCTAGTTTTTTCCAACACTTTGTCTAGCCTATAACAATATACATGAGCAAAAATATGGTAACAAGATGGCAATCAAAATTAATTATAGTAAATCATATTTAATAGATTTAGCAAATGTTGTGAGTTATTAGACGGGTTTTTTAGTTAGGGCTTTTATGTGTTCTGGAAATGAATCAAGTTTTGTTGGTGCCCAATCATGCCACCATTTATTCAAGGGGACATTAGATATGGAAGGTTAAATTTAACAAATGTCTTCATATCCTGTTACCCAGAAAAAAGGCTGGGCAGAGTACGTGTGTGTAGCCAAAATAATCTATATTATCCTTTCTATTTCCGGCTTTATCAGATTGTTGTACTTTGGGGATTGTTTAATTTCTGTTTTGTTAGCATAGTGGTTGTTTCCATAGTGCGACAGCTTTTAATTTAGTCCCTTTTAACATGCATTCAAGTCTATCTTGTGCAGTTCAGATTAGTTCGTACTTTGGTCAATGTTTTAAGCTAAATTTATTAAAAGCTTTATTTTGTGATTACTCTAATTTCATTAATCAATGAATTGGGAATGAGTCGATGACAAATGATTGTGGGTTATTCTCATATATATATTTATAAATTTTCCAGGCATTGGTCGAACTCTTTGGAGGACTGCTTCACAGATAGACCTTTGTAACTAGGGACGAGCTGGTTCTGGTATGGCGCTCTATGTCATATCTTGTCAGAAGTCACTTGCTGCAGCACATTCTTTTTTCTTCTTCATTTCCTTTGGGTCTAATTGTTTGTTTGATAATTTACGCTGATTTAGGCCTCTCTTTTTTTTCTTTCTGTGGAGGACCCTTTTTTCTATTATCCTCACAAGAAAGAAACTCATTGTCCAGTTAGGTTTATGGGCTAACTTGTGCATAGCAACTTGCATAACATTTTCGTCCCTTAATATAGCCTTACAAAATAAATACTTACTGCCCAAACTTATTGTATGCTGAGTTGCTGACTCTTGTTTTCATTGTGAAAACTTGGTCTTGTTAGAATATGATTATTGTCTTGAAGGTTCTCGAGCTCTACTTCCCCAGGGTTTTAAAGATGATTTGCTCTTCCTACCCTGTACTGTGGCACAAGCCCAATTTTATGAGTATTTGGCCCATATTGGCATTCTTTTTTAGTCCTATCTGAGGAGTGGGATATGGTTTAGAAGTATTTGGAGAGGATCTGTTGAATATAGATATTAAAATTTTACACCAGCCAAATGTATCTGGCATATATCTTGATGGATTTTGAATGTAGCAGTTCTCTTTGAGCTCAAGGCATACTTGGTAAGGGTTGTATCTAGGCAGTAACCTACATCTTTGTTTGAGATGTATCAGATGGCTCCACAAGCACATCAGCCTTGTGGCATCATTGACATTTTTAATTTTTTTCATCCATTTGTGGAGCTAATGGACTGGTCATTTAGTCGAAGAAGAGACGACTAAATGCCCCTGTTGGGAATGGAGAATCTTGATGACTTTTTATATTTTTTATTTTATTCTATTTGGTAGGAAGAGAAGAAAAGAGAATCTTGGTGGTTTTGTTAAATAACGCCTGGTAGAGTTCATGTCATTTTCCATTGGCTGCGACTTTCTTTTGGAATACCCAGATCAGGATATCATCCCTTGACTATTGCACTGGCCTAGACTTTGGTTAATTTGTTGTATGATGTCATTTTTATGTTTCAAAGTAATTTCTTCGTTTTCCGGTAAATCAGTGAATTTACGTAGTCATACTTTACCATAAAAAGGTTCTAGGAGGATTGAATATGTTTGTAGCCATATGCCATATTCTGTATGCCTTTTCTCCTTCTCTTTTTCGAGTAGTATTAAGTATATCTATTTTAGCTGGAGGTTTATATTACGTGTCTTCTGTTGGGTGGTTGCACACTTGCACTCCACAAATTTTGTCCTGGTAGGTTTCGATCAGAAACAACAATGTGTAGGTAGCATTGATGACTATTGATTCTCCACCCAAAAACTACAAAAACCAAGCATCGAATTCTCCACCCCCCATGGCTGCTTGAAAGTTCCGCCCATGAACCTGTGATTTTTTGGTTATTTACCGAAAGTTAATATCCCAAATAGGGTTTTTGGCCCAAAGCTGCTGATATTTTAGTGAAAAATAGTCGTCATCGTTACTAAAAGCTGGACAATGCAGTGTATCCGCTAAACAATTTAAAGTCGAGCCCCGTGACTAACCCTTTCGGTCAAGCACTAGGCAACTTCTAAGCATGTTTGTTTTACATGATTGTCATTGTCAGGCTCAATTTTAATTTCTATGAACTTCGCTAATCTGACTTATGTTATACTAATGTCTAACACATGTTGAGACTAAGGAGTAGATCATTACTTCGAGAAAACTAATTTTAAAATCAACACCAAAGCCAAATCATTACTTGGAGAAAACTAACAATCCAGATCAATTGGCAACATTATCTCCAATTCTGTTCAATTTCCTTGCACCGGCAGACCTAGCTGGGGGCAAGTGAGGGCTCGTGTGCCCACTGAGTTGTGTTTGTAGTAGAGCTAGCTGATGATCAACTAGTTATAGCCTAAATATTAACATGGGAAAACATCACCAATGGTCACTGAGTTATGACTTATTCGACACTTAACTCACTGTATTTTTCAACAATATCACTTAACTCACTCAGTTTTACATCCGTCTTTCACTTAATTCACTGTCGTTAATTCTGCCGTTAAAAGATATTAAAATTGAGGGTATATTTGTCTAAACACTAAAAAAATGCATTTCTAACTTTTTTTTTTTTTTTTTAGAAGACAATTTTTTTGCAAATTATATTTAAGTTAAAAAAATCATTTTTATTGGAAATCTCAGAAATTTAAAAAATTAAAAAAAGTCTAATAAATGTAAATTGAGGGTATATTTGTCTAAACACTAAAAAAATGCATTTCTATCTTCTTCTTTTTAAAAAAAAAGACAATTTTTTTTCAAATTATATTTAAGTTAAAAAAATTTATTTTTTATTAGAAATCTCAGAAATTTAAAAATTGAAAAAAGTCTAATAAATGTAAATTGATATTTGTCTAAACACTAAAAAAATGCATTTCTAACTTTTTTTTTTTTTAAAAGACAATTTTTTTTTCAAATTATATTTAAGTTAAAAAAAATCATTTTTAATTAGAAATTTCAGAAATTTAAAAAAATTGAAAAAAAGTATAATAAATGTAGTTTTTTAAAGTTAAAAATGATTTTTAAGTGTTTTGACAAATATACCCTCAATTTTAACGGCTTCTAACGGTAAATTAACGGCAGTGAGTTAAGTGAAAAACGGATGTAAAACTGAGTGAGTTAAGTGATATTGTAGAAAATACAGTGAGTTAAGTGTCGAATAAGTCATAACTCAGTGACCATTGGTGATATTTCCCCATATTAACATACATCCCCCACAACAGCTTAAAATAGAGAGAATATGACAATATACCCCGATATAAATAAAATCTTGGGCCCGCCACTGTTTTCTTGAATATAAACAAACTAAAACACAGTGGCACAATATGGAAGAGAGATATCAGCGGCGGTGACAAGACTAGCATGGTGTCTCCTTGCGATGGTCGCTAAGTATCGTGAATGTTGAAGGTCATAGCTTCGAAGCTATACATTTTGTTCCATCAAAAATTTACGCGATCTACCATTGGCCGATCTGAAATGAAATCAGAGAGAGACATCAAAGAACATGAAACCCCCTTTTACAAAGAAATTAAGGAATCGATGAGAAAAAATTGAAAACTGAACGATTAGATGGAGCTGAATTGCAAGTTTAAGGTGGTGAGAATGATTAACTGAAGCGGGGAGTAGATTGTGTGAGAATGAGGCCTCCACAGTCCGATGGTTTTTTGTATCACTATGGTAGAAGGTGTTGAGGTGTTTTTGGGACTGTAGAGTCTCGTTCAATAAAGTCTATGTTGTTGCCAAACATGGGCTAGCTTGTGTTACATTAGATAAGGATCTCCAATTCCATCCAACTTGTAAGAAACACGCCCTAAGTGTGTTCTCGACTTCTTGGTATTTCATAGATAAAACACAAAGCCAATATGAGTATGAGGTTTCAGATACAATATTTTTGATTAGGTAGGGCTGACATGTATGAGTTAAGGTCGCCCTACCCCATCAGCTCTTTTCTACTTCTGTCTCAATCTAATCATTCTCGCAAATTCATAGTCTAAATTTTCTGTAAATTTTGATCCTTCTGCAACTTGAAAAATTTCCGACATTCATCTTCGTCATATCTAGATTCGTGTAGGTTTAAATGATGTTTGTTGGACAATTTACTATCATGTATTGTGCAATTGTTGAAACAAGGTAATTCTTATATCATGTCTTTGATATACAGAGTCTTCTTGGTTAGACGTGGTAGGTTTAATGCAACATTGCTTCGTCTGTGGTGATCCTTATCAATTATCTTAGGGTTGGGTGAAATTGACCAATGGTTGTGCTTATTTTCGGCAAGAAGGGTTTGTAATTGTTACTATGCCTTCTGTACACTTTTTTTTTTTAATAAACGGCTAGTGCGACTACCCTCAAGGCTTGATTAATGAAACTGCCGAATACAAACCCGGGGGGGGGGGGGGTGTGGTATTGATCCTAAACCCTTTATTACGTACGCTTCTAGAGAACGTCCTGAAATAATATCAGAAGTCTCTATCAATTAATGTATTCAACCAGGCACCAATTAGCAAATAGTGCTTTATTGGCTACTCCATTTGCTTGACATAGCGATGATATAACTGAAAGATAACTCAATTACATAGAAGCATAATTACCAAAAAGCATAGCTTTCCTACTATGTTGCCACAAGAAGATAAATCCGATGACACTTAGTTTACCCTACCACTAGGCAGTAGCGACCATTTGACGGGCTTCTGTACACTTTAGTTTTGATTGTTGCGTTGATTTTGTTCTCATACTTAATTATGCATGGTGAATAGTCATTTTTGATGTGATTGAATTTTTTATCCGATAAAAAGCAATAATACTAGTACAACAATAAGAGCACTACGCCGCGAGAGAGCACCTACACAGCAAAACGTTTCTTGTCCGGCGGCAGCCATGGGTAGCGGCATCGCCGTGTTGTCCCGGTGCTGGCTGCCGGACGGGTACTTCGCCCGGGCGGGGGTCTAAAAAACGGGGTGTTGGCTCGGGTTCTGGCAGGATGGACGCGGGTTGGGGCGGCCTCTCTAAACGTCTTCTGCAGCCATTTTTGTGCAGCTCTACGTCTGGGTGCGGATTTCAAAATCTAGCATCGGTGCGGCTCATGGGTCTCAGGGCAGGGCGCAGCATCGGCAGAGCCTCGTGGGGACTCGGGCAGCGCGAGCGGTGACGAAGCTCAATGGCGCGTCCTCTAGTAGGCGGCTTGTGGCGAGGCTGAGCAGGTTTCGTAGCAGGGCTCGTTGACGGAGGAACTGCACCGGGGCTGTGGAGGCGGCTGAGGGCGTGGTGGAGATGTGATCTGGGCCTGGGTAAACTTTTTTGCTGGGCTTGAGTTGGGCCTCTTTCTTTGGGGTTGCCTTATTGGGTTTTCTAATTTAGGCTAGGGTTTTGCCCTAAGGCTATTTATATGTTTTTTAGTTTGTCTAAATTACAATAATCCTTGTATTAGGAAACTAGGCACTGATGTGCATCTATGTCTCTTTAGCGTCTCTGGAGTAGTACCGAAGGAGGATATTCGCTATTTCTACGTATTTAAATGTACAATGAGTAGGACTATATGTATGTACCAGTTGTGGGTACTACCACTAGCTTCTTGTTTGTCTATTAATGACAGCGGAAGGGTATGTAACAGCTATTATGGCTTGTGACGAATATATTGGCACCCGTTTTGGGTTGGATTCAAAAAAAAAAAAAAAAAAAAAATAAGAGCACTACAGAGATTGCATATTCAAGGATATCACTCATCTAAGGGACAGTATTTAAGGGGTGTGACAGACAAGTGAATCTCAATCACAAGTACTAAATTCAAAGGCTAAAACTAAACAACTTTTAAATGTGCATATAGTATCAACCATCAGATTCACTTATCTCTTACACTCCCAAAAACTGTCTCTTAATTAGGTGAGCATGACTCTTATTGTAAGAACTATATATCAATATCAAAGTCAAGACATAACACAAGTCCATGGACACTATTCAGTGCATATGAAAATCGCAACACCATAGACATCACATTGAATTAAAGTGAAAGAGTGTGTGTGTGTGTAATTTTAAAATTGAATCACAACTAGGTCATTTTGGTCTCAATTTTTTTTTTCAGGATTCAGAATCAAGGATCCTCGTTCCTTGTTATCAAATTTCTTTCGAATTTTCCCCAATTGGGACAGCTACACTTGAGCGATCTGACTTTTAATCACGATTCCTAGATTTAGATAGATCTACCATAAATTGGTTTCTTTGAAGTGTGAGGTCATATGTATTCAAGGTGAAACGGATTTATGACTAAGTTGGACTAAACAAAAGAAGGGGGGGGGGGGGGGGGGGGGGGGGGGGGAAAGAGGTGAAAAAATTCCAAAAATCAAACAAGGAAAAATTGGTGAATTCATAATGTATGAATATGGTACCTTTTCTTGAAGATCTACAATCCGTTCATCTGATCTTCAATTGATTTGAAATTCGTCTTGAGTACGTTCAAAATCTCACTTCGAGATCCTTATCGTGCTTGTCATATCTTCATTGGATATTCGATAATTTCTTCAATTGTACACCCATTTCTCATTCAGCCTATATGACATTCCAAGAAAAAAAAAAAAAAAAAAATCGTGGTTGAAATTAAGACTGGACTCGGAGTCTCGGACTAATCACCCCCATATCAATGACAACTCTAATTAACTACATGAAAGAGTTAGCACTTTTTTGGGCGGAAAGTAAAGTCGAGAATTTGATAGAAAATTGCTATCAACACCCCGAAAAAGTTAATCCAAACGCCTTCGTTATTTTACTTTAATGAAATTTGTCCGTTATCATTGATAATCCAAAATATTAATAGGTGGGTTACTCTCCATCACTACCCTGATATGACATTTAATAATAAAACTAGGGGAATATCACAAATAATTACTCAACTTTTACCTATTCGACACTTTGGTCACTCACTTTTTAAATATATCATTTTAGTCACTCAACTTTAACTCTGTCATTCACTTTAGTCACTTCGATAATTTTTATTAAAAAAAAAATTATTTGTCACAATATTAATGATATTTTTGTCAAACCAATTGTGAAAAATTGAGAAATTTGTATTAGAATGATTGGGAGAAGTGATTAAAGTGAGATAAAATGTCCCTTGGGTGGCTAAAATGATTGACAGAGTAATAGTTGAGTAACCAAAGTGATATGTTTGAAAATTGAGTGACCAAAGGGTCGAATGAGTCATAATTGAGTGACCATTTGTGGAATTCTCCATAAAACTAAAATTACAAAACTTGTTGGTATGTTAGAACGGTAAATTTGTTATTTCAAAAAAAAAAAAAAAAGAGAAAGAAAAAGAAAAAAGAAAGCAGAAATGGTACATTTTTTGCTCCATCTTGGTAGAACGATAATGTATATTTAATTATTTGAGCGTAGAATTACATTAATAATAATAGTATAAAATAATAATAAATAATTACTTGAGCATAAGAAGATAGAATTACGAAACTTATACTCCCAATTACGTTATTCTCACATGTAAAATAATTCATTAATAAAAGAACAAAATGACTTTTCATATCCAAACATATTCAATTCTACCATTTTTTCTCTCAGAAAAACCCGACCTAGCTCTGCTAGGGTTTGGAGCAGCGACGCCTCCTTTGAGGTCGTCCTTCCCTGTATCTACTCCATTTTAATGGAGTCATTCATGGGCTTTGGTCTGTCTCTTGCTATTCTTCCTGCCTTCTCTGGTGGCTATAGGGCGGTTTGCCGGGTTCTTGGCTGAGTGAGGGTGATTGATGGTGGGCGCTGCAAAACAACTGCTTACAACCGCTCGGGTACGGGGCTTTGAGTTCTGGTCTTGAAGGAGTGCAAGGCCAATCATGGTCTTCAGAGGTCGTCCACGGTGGTGTTTTGGCTGATGGTGACAACAGCTGGGTATTCTCTTCAAGCTCGACTATTTGGGGACTGTGGAATCCTGGTTTCTGATCTTGTTTATGCAGGTTGATTTGATATGTTTCTTCAAATTATCCACGTCAATGGTGAGCTGGTGATCAGGGATCGAGCCGGTGGTGGTGGTGGGCTGCCAATCAAGGATCACGTCGGCGGCTATGCAGAGGCTTCGGATCCGGATCTGGGATTCGGATGGTTTTTGCAAACATCTCCGGATCTGGGATCTAAGTGGAGATTGGGCTTGGTCTATAGTCCACTATCTTTGGTGGGTTGTATATCAGTTGCTAGATTGGATTGGGATTCTTGTATGTTACTGGTATTGGATTCAAGACCCATGTCTATGGTATCTGTTTGTGAAATATCGTCTGCCAACATAGCCATGTTCTGACAACTTTGGCCGGCTTTGATCTTTAGGTGGAAGAGTTCCCTCGATTCTACGCCGAATTGAATTTTGTTAGTTTGTGCGTTGGACTTGCATGGGTAGTCAAACTATTGACTACTCAATTCATTACACAATTGCAATCCATATGTAAAACCAGCCATGCATTTTGACGTTGCTGCTCTTGCGTTATTTATATTTCCTTGTATGTTGATGCAATTTTTGCATCTTTTCCTTTCATATTGTTTCTTTTGGTTATTGATGCATTCTTGCATTATCTCATTGTAATCTTTCAATTTCAATAAAAGACTGACCTCATTTTACTCAAAAAAAAAAATCTACCATGTTAACTTTTACTCTACTAATAATAAGGATTAAATTCAGTTTAGTCCCTCAAACTTTAGGGCTAAAATTAGTTTGGTCCTTGATCTTTTTTTTAATCACGATGGTCTCTGCACTTCCAAAATGCATCACCCTTGTCTGGACCCGACATCTAGGCCTACTTTTCATATTTTAAACTCCCACGAAGGGCAAAATGGACATCTCCAATTTAATCTTTTTTTTTTCTTTTACCAAAATTTATTCTAATTTCTGATTTTTTTTTCTATGTATTTTTTTTCTCTTTTCTAACTTTACCTCTCTTTCAGATCTCCAAGCCTAAAAGCCAAATCGATCCAACGCACGCCCTCTTCTACCGCATCAGAACTCCAACGCTGATACCACCATCTTCACCCTAGAAGAGAGAAGTAGGGGCTAATTTGAAATGGGGAGTAGGGTTTTGGTGCAGCTCTTCTGCTGCCCAATTCCTTCATCGGCAGCTCTCTGCACTATCTCAATGCCGTCGATGACAGCTTGGGCTACGACGTCGATTTCAGCGCTGTCGTCCTTGCACTTTCATAATCTCCATCTCCCATCGTCATCTTCCTCTTCGCCATTGCCTCTTAGCTACTGCTGCAAACTCATCAACTAAACTACACACTACACTATCCACAAGAACCTTATTATTCACAATCCTCCTCTCAAGTAGAGAGAGAGAGAGACTAATACTCCAAAGCTCAGATCTTTTCTGAAACCCAGTCAGAAAACCATGGCCGATTTTCAATCCAAATTGTATGGACATGGAAGAATGGAGCTGGCTAGCTCCTACGGAATTGGGTCTAATGGAGCTAGAGGACCCAATTCATCGGCCATTAATGGGATGCAAGATCTCAGGTGCTACAACGCCTCCTATGAATGCCCACCAAGAATCAAGCTTCACATCAAACGTCGTCTTCTCCTTCTTCTCCTCCGCCTTCCTAATGCCGCACTGCTGCCCTTATTGGCGCCCCGAAGCCTGCTGATTCCCATCCCGACATCATCATCATTGTCGGCTTCATCCCCAATTCCTCTCTCAGGACCTCCGCCAGGTCTGAGACCTTGAGCAGAGTAAGCCCCGAGATCTTGTCCTTGATCGCTGGGACCTTCTCAGGTGGGGCTAGTCTTTTCTCTGGCGCAGCGGTGGTGTAACTGGCTGCAGAATGGAGGAAAGATAGGATCTTGATTGAAGATTAGGGTTCTGGGAGAGAATTTTGAATTGGGAAGAAGAAGAAATCGGAGTAGGAAGATGGTCGGAAGAAAGGGAAGAAGACGAAAAGGATGTAGCCTGGAATTGGTGGAATCGGGGAGTTTTATCGTTGTAAGTTTCCGAGGTCTGGAAGCAGAGTGGAGGAAGAAAGGGAATAGAAAACTGGAAGAGGAAGAAAGGAAAAAAAAAATCTGAAGAAGTAGGGGTAGTTTGGACTTTTCATCCAAAATGAGGGTCAAAGTCTAGAAAATGGGCCCTCATGTCGGGTCTAACTTAGCATCTGACATCACATTTCGAGCCAAATTTGAATTTTGGACGAGAGTGATGCATTTTAGAAGTGTAGGGACCATTGTGATTAAAAAAAAAAAATCAGAGACCAAACTGATTTAACCATAAAGTTTGAGAGACAAACTGAATTAAGTCATAATAATAATATTTATATATATTATATATATATATATATATATATATATTTTAGGGTCCTTGACCCAAAGCCCCAAAATGAGTAAAAATTATCCCACTTACCCCAGCAACAGATTTTTGTTCCCACTTACCCAATCTAAATCTAAATGACCAATTTGCCCTCAACTCAATTAAAGAATTACAACTACAGCCATTGTCCTCTCTCTCTGTCCAACTCGCCGGTTCTCTCTCCTCTCTCTCCAGCACGCCGGCAAAAAATACCTTTGGTTTTTCAACGCCGGCGAGATTCTCCAGAAAGATGTCGTCGGAGGCGAGGATGTGAGTGATGGTCGAGATCGACCTCCTCAGCTGTCCATAACGACCTCATCGGCGACGAAGGCTTCTTCCTCCCCTGGGTCCTTGGCCTCCGTTTCTCTCTCTCTGTGCCGTCGAAGCTCCGAAGCTGGAGGATAAATCCGATTGGAACTCGCCCAACCCGGCCCGTCGTAGCGCAAACTCGTCGTTCTCGGTGGTTGAGGTCGACGAACACTGGAGATTGCTTTTGGTTGACTCAGCTTCATCGGCGACGAAATGGATTTCTGTCTCTGTTTCGGAGGAGTAGCATCTCCGGCTGATCTGCTGAGAATAAGTGAAGATGTGGCGGGGTGGTGGTGGAGCTCCGACGGGGTCGATGGCGACATCAATCTCTCCTCCCCGGCGAAAGTTCACCAGTGAGCACCTGAGGCGGTTTTCCGGTGAGATTGAGCACGGCTTCACAGAAGGGAGAAGGGTGCCCAAATCAATTTCATCATCTTCCCCGGCGACAAGCACCTCTAAACAACTCCCGGTCCTTCTTCTTCTTTTTTTTTTTTTTTTTTTTTCTCTATTCTTCTTTTTGGCCTTTTAATGAGAAATTTTGATGATATAAAATGTAATTATTGGAGTAACAAGCTACAAAATGGTGTTATGCCAAGGGAAATACAGGTCTATTGGGGGGCAATAGATGTCTATTGGGGGGCAATAGATGTCTATTGGGGGACAATAGACGTTTTGAATTGACGTAATCTCCTCTTTTTTTTCTTTAATCAAAGTTTTATTTGTGTAATTTTAGGAAAATTAGTTCCCATTTCGGTAATTGAAACGTCTATTGGGGGGCAATACATGGCTGATAATCGTCTATTGGGGGGCAATACATAGCTGATAGTCGTCTATTGGGGGGCAATACATGGTTGATAGTTGTCTATTGGAGGGCAGTAGACGTCTATTAAGGGGCAATAGGCGTCTATTGGGGGCAATAGACGCCTATTGGGGGCAAAAAAAACTTTTCCGGTGAGATTTTCAGCAAATTCCGGTGGGCGGCGGTGACCGGATTCCGGCGGCCGGTGACGGGCTCCGGCGAAGTCTCATGGTTTCTCTCTCTTCTTTTCTCTATCTCTCTCTCTAAGTAACAAAGAGGTGAGGGGTAAAATAGTATTAAAAAAAAATTAAAAACAAAAAAAAATCTTAATGGGGTATTAGGGAAGACTCCCTTAGAGTGTATTGGGTAAGAGAGAATTAAAAAATTAATGGGGTAAGTGGGAAAGAATTCCTTAGAATGGGGTAAATAGACAAACCCTATATTTTAATAAGAAATGGCCGTGCAAGAAAAACACACAGCCCCGAAAGTAGAAATTATAAAAAATGATAAAAAAGAAAGAAATTAAAAAAAAAAAAAAAGGGTAGCTAAGTGCCTAAGGCTGAGGAGCAGAGAGTCAGAGACAGAGATATCTATCTCCGCGTCTCGGTCCTCTTCTTAATTCCGAAACCTTCCCCAACAGAGAGACCCAAAAAAATCAATCCAAACCTCTCTCTCTCTCTCTCTCTCTTTCTCCTCCACAAAACCAACCCAACCGCTTTTCCTCCCCTTTAACAATTTTAACAATCCCCCAATCACTCTCCGACACCTCACCCAACCCTCCGACGCTAAAATGCGCCGGGCCATCGCCGTCGCGCCGTTGTTCCGAGGCCGCTTCTTTCTCTAGGTTTTTTGGTCTCTTTATTTCTTGGGCTTTTTTTTTTTTTTTTGGGTGTTCGGTGGGGTTGAAAAATCTTAAATGGGGATTAGGGTTTGGGGATTTGGGATCCTGATATTATTGATATGGGGCGGTGAGCCGACGTCTTCTCCGACGGAGTCCGCGGCGGAAGCGATCTTTGGATTCCGAGATTCCTATTGTCCGGCTGACGGCGTCACCAGATCGTTGGTTCTAATTATTGTGGTACGAATTCTTTTCTTAATTGTTGAAAATTTTTGAGGTTTGATTATCAAATGTTGCCTTTTGACTTGTTAAAGATTGAATCTTTTGTGGTTTTTGTTTTGTGGGTTGAAATTGGTATTAGGAGCTGGTAATTCGAATTGGGAATATTGATTTCAAACAAAGCTGGCTGCTTTTGTATCTGAAATGAGCACATTTGTTCTTTGAAGTTTTCTAAGTATGAATAGTACATTGCTTATAACTTTGATGGTTATTATCTGCTGTTGCAGTGTTTTCGATCTTTGTTGTAAGAGTTTTCGTTAAGGGCGAGACAATGATAGCTTTAAAGTATGATGCTTTGGAACATGAATCCTAACATTCCACTTTCCTTAGGTTATTGTTGTGTTAGTAGATGATAGACTGCTTTTGAATAGTAATATCTTATTTTGTTGTGAATTTTGAAATTGCTTTGCTTGTTCTAATTTTACATTTTGCTGCTTTGAAGGGAGATGAGGTTTCGTTACAAAGGGCATTGAATCTGGTTCACAAGAATAGTCACGAGTATGTGGCTGTGCTCTTCTATGCATCTTGGTGCCCTTCTCAAGGATGTTTAAGCCAACATTTTCTGTTCTGGCTTCTTTGTATCCTTCCATCCCACATTTTGCATTTGAAGAATCAGCCATCAGGCCAAGGTTTGTTTTATATTTACATGCACGCACCGACTCAGACATAAACATATTTTTCTGTTATATTCTAAATGTCATGTTATTTACTATTCTTGAATTGATTTTTTGCAGTATCCTCTCAAAGTATGGAGTTCATGGCTTTCCTACTCTTTTCATTTTGAATTCTACCATGCGAGTTCGATACCAGGGAGCCCGGACTCCTGGTTCTCTTATTGCTTTCTATAGTGAAGTTACTGGTAAGGCTTTTCTTTGTTGTACAAGTATGAGTCCAAAGTCTGTTTTCTTAAAACATACATCATATAGTGAACTGCCCTTTTGATTCTAATTGCGTCATGTTGTTTTAAAATTTGCTTATTACCGAGCAGGTTAACCATCTGTTTTATCTTCGATACTGTCGAACTTTTTAGTCTCTTTTTGTTTGTTTTGCATCATCATCCAAAGTCATGTGTTGTTAGTTTGCTTACTCGTCATTCTTTACTCTCTTGTTCTCATTTGTATTTATTTGAAGGAAATAGGTTTTTGCTGATGGAATTTTTACTGACCTTGTGCATGAATGTAGGCATCAAGACAGTATCATTGGATCAATTGTCACTGGAAAAGGCCGGACACCCACCAAATCATGAGAAGAATGATAGCAATGAGCAGGAAAGCTGCCCCTTTTCATGGGCAAGATCTCCAGAGAATTTGCTTCGTCAGGAAACATATTTGGCTCTTGCCTCTGCTTTTGTAATTCTGCGTTTGCTCTACATCTTTTTTCCCACTCTGATTTCATTCGCTCAATCCGCATGGAGAAGGCATGTCCGAAACGTAAGATTCGGGAGCTTGTTTGAGCACCCTGTGGCCTATCTAAAGCGTGCAGTGCAGTTGTTTAACTCTCTAAAAGAGCCTTGCAAAAGGAGTAATCTGCAGGAAGGAGCAATGAACGCCCGGGTCTGGGCTTCCAAGTCACTCGCCACAGTTTCCATCGGGGATGCAAGTACCAGCAGGGGTACTGCAGTGACTGAAACCCGTTGATTGTTACAGATTGTGTTGAGCTAGAAGCTTTGGTGTTCAAAGATTCATCTGAACACCCTTGTTCAAGGTGTCTTGCAACAGAGGTTAATTGTGCCATTGTATCTTGTTGCTGTAGCAGTTCATTCCTTGTTTGTCCATATTCCATAAGCTTTATAGGTTACACTCTGTTTAACATTCAAATTGCTGAATTTGGATCGCAATTTTTGAATAGGTTTAATTTAGTAAACCTTTCTTGTGCCCAACTATCATGTGCTTCTGTTCAATGTTTATGAAAGGGTTATCAGGTGGATTGTAACTTGGTAATTGCTGATCATTTCTAATAACATTCGAAATTATTGGAGCTGTATTGTAGAAAAAAATGAAGCCCTGAGGGTTGAATTGAAGGTGTACCTGAAGATTGAATTGAAGGTGTGTTGGTAGAAAAAATAAAATCCTGCAGATTTAATTGTAGCAGTTTCTCTATCAATGAATAGAAGGATCAGGGGTGGCAGAGAATTCAGCATCCACATGCAATTTCTGAATCAGACTTTTATTGGCAAAATCACAAATCTACTTCAGTTTATGGTGTCAGAAACTTTATTGTGACACTTGATCCATTTACCTCCTATAATTTTGTCCTCTACCTTAATTCAAGTTAAATCAGTAGAAACACAGTAACACAGATTTCTTCTGCGTGGCTCCCCACTATTATGGTTATGCAAGGAAAATTCTTCGATGCTCTAGTGCTTCAATGTTCCTCAACGGTAATATTAATTGTTCGATCAACTATTGATGATCTAAACCTATAGAGGCTCCCAACAAGCTTGGGAACCATAATATTTATTGTTCCTGTATAGTTAAATCACTGAAAGGCACTTGCAACTCCACCCAAGTGACTTGAAGCTCTTCAACTAAGAAAGTTACTATTCAAAAGGTGATATCAGAACATTAACCATGAATTGTGATGGAATTATCAAAAAGTTGAGATGGCAAGAGCATTTAGTTCTACAGACAATCATATCACCGAGAAAATGATAAGAAGATGAAGTTCTAGGGGTTAAAATATATTAGAAACATGGACATCGTCAATTTGGCCAACTATAATCTTCCCTACCAGCGGCTGCATACAACCATGTGTCTATCTCTCCCATCACATGTTAGCATACTTATATACATCCAGTTTTTAAGCAAAAAGAGTCCCTGCCCTGCTTAACATATCAAGCAGGGACTTGCTCAGCACTATTTCAGTTCAGACAAAAACCAAAATGGAAGACATCTGCAGTAAGATCCCAGTTAGCAGCAGGGCACTACTCATCCTCCACTGAGCCAACATCTTTATTCACAATCTGCCAGGAAAACGTCTTTCAGGATGGGTATACAATAGCATACTCGAGATATTTATCTATTTTATGTATTTCTTTGTATGAAGAATTCGAGAAGATGAATGTTACTTGCCACTAAGAACTAGACCTGATTATATTGGACAGAAGCTAAAACAAGTACAAGTCACAGAAGCGCCACAAAGAACTAGACCTGATTAATGTCTCAACTGTTGCAATCTATGAATGAATTAGCAGCCTTTTCCAGTGGCCTATGCTTCTTTCCTATAGGACTGAGGCAATCTAACCCTAGGAATGATGACTAAGCTCTTCAGGAGTAATTCTAGAAGTCTGCTAGTGTGAAATTTGTATCTCCTTGTTCCTCATTTTTCTATTTGTTCTCAATAACAGTCTCAGACATAGCCCACCTAAATATCAACAGCAATCATAGATCCCCAACTAATTAGCAGTCTCACAGATTTTCCCTAGTTGTCCAACATCAAAGAGTTTCTGTGACTGTTCCTGTACTCTACTTCGTTACCTATATCATTCTCAATGATAGTTGCACTTAAGTCTTCCTATTTACTATTCTTTGAGACAGTCTAAACCAAGAAATGAAATCTTTTGCATCTTCTTTTGCTCCTGCTTACACAATTAATTCCTCTTAACATGTCCTAGTGTGCTGGTTTAGTCAATTGACTGAAGTCTAACAAAAGCTTTAGAATCAAGGGTAAAGATCCAATATTTTACATTCTCAATTTGCTAAATTTGAGCTCAACTTTCTGTTTTCTTACCATCTTCATTAATCTACAAAGTTGTTTACATGCATCCTTTACAGATGGACTTCTGAGATTTGTATCCACTCTGTCCATAATAACATACTTGTGCTTCTAATGACCTTATCTATGAATGAGTGTAGCTTTGTTCATCAATTGGATAACTGTACAAGTTAGGGTGAGTAATTCATCCAAAAGCACATTTACCCTTGTTGAGATGAGGCACATGCACACTTTGAATGGATCTCACTTAAAGCTACAAAAGCATGCTAAACTTGAAAAAATAAAACCATTATAACTGGATCTCTAATGATACCTGCGATATGTAATCTTTCATGGTTGCAGTAACTTGAGAATCTAAAGCTCTCTCAGCAAGCTCATATAACAAAGTATTGCCTTCAGGTCACTTTGTTTGTCCTTCTGCAAATACCTATAATAACAAAAGATACTTGAGACGGATTCTCATAGTTGATCAATGATATATTACCATTACATTACAAATAACTGCAAATACACAATCCATTCTAGAAGAAACTCTAACCTTTGCTGGACAAGTGCCTCCAGTGCTTGTTTCGTGTTTCCTAGAACTGGATGGCTTTCGTTAGTTTCATCCAGTCCTATCCGCCTCAAATGTTGCCACAGATTCTCTGCAGCTCCAGGAAAACAAGAAGTAAGTTCCTCACAAAAAGAAATAATGAACAAAGAGGAACCATTGCCTGCATTGATGTTAGTAATATTTAAGAAAGCGTCTCATTGAGTCATGATCTCTGATCTGTCATTGAGTCATGATCTCTGATCTGTCATATATTCCTAGACAACCTCATTTAATCAAGATATTGGCGAGGTACCAGTAAGCGGACCAATTAAATGTTATAACCACAAATGATTCATCCAAGTAGTTTTTCCAAACATCAGGTAGCTATTCAAAGCATTAACTTGTTAACATTTACTAAAATAAACCAACAAGAAGGCCATACCTTCGGAGATTTTACCACCTGAAATATGCACAATACTCAGTACAACGAAAGTAAATCCAGTAAGATGAGCCGTATTAACATCCTCAACATACTTCTTGTACCTCAGCAGGCAGCTTACTCATGATAACATACGTTTTCGCCTCTGCCGCACCTGAATCACGCATTGATAAAGCATGTCAAAACCCGAAATTCAAACCTCAAAACTATCCTATATAACTGAAATCTCAATTAGTAACTGAATCTCACCTTGTTGAGAATTGCGGCCCTGATGGTTATTGGAGGAGGGACGAGCCCTCTGAAGCTCCCTCATTTCGTACCCGAAAATGGTGGAGAGCTTGTTTATTGCCTCGTTGATAATTAGCACCGGAAGATTTCGCTGGCGGTAGTTTTTGGTGATCAACTGAGTCAGCTCTTCTCTCCTAATTGGGCAGCCGGAGTTGTGGTGCGTCTTGAAAAGCACGTAGCGGATTACTTCCGCTACGAGCTTGTCCTTTTCCTGAGAAAGAAAAAAAGAAGACGAGATCGGAAATCGGAGGAGGTCACCGCTGTTGAAATTGAAAGCTTTGGGTCGATGAGATTGAGATTTGGAGTATGAAATCGGGTGCGTGCGTACCTGAACGGAGATATCGAATTGAGAGAGGTCTTCACCATGGTTTGACATGATTAGGTGAATTTTGGGGATTTTTGCGTCTGAGAATTGAAACCCTAGACAATGCCCCTTTTTATGTTGCTCAATCTTCTGGCGGGAAAGTCTGTGCTCTTACCAGTGAGTGAGGCGTCGGATGCACATCAAAAGTTGATTAGTCTTTCGTGAGTCGAAGTCACAACTTTTCACTTTTGAAGGGGAGACTATGTCACTAGATCCTTTAACAGAAGCTATTGCTCTACGTAACGGACTCGTCTGTTCTTTAGATCGAGGACACAACAGAGTTGAAGTTGAGGGTGACTCCAAACTTGTCATTGATGCTGTCAATAAAGTTATACACCCACTCTGACGCTTACTCAAAATTATTCAAGATATCCAAGCCATTGCTACAAGTTTCAACTCAATTTCATTTCGACATATCTTCCGGGAAGCAAACTTTGTAGCAGATGCTATAGCTAATCTAGGCCATAATTGTACTAGTGGAAATGTGTGGACAAATAGAGTCCCTATGGAGGCTTCAAGAGCCTTAATGTTCGATTTTGTAACTCGGGATGCCAGAGAGGCTTCTATCTTTAATATAGTCTTTTCGTATAAAAAAAGAAGAAGACTATGCCACTAGATCAAATGGTATTAAACGATGCACACTCTGTTTTATTTTAACTTTTTTTTTTTAAATTAAGATTTTTAGCCTTATAATTTTATTTTTACTGAGGTCAAAATGTAGTGGGACACAAATTTTAGGGTTTTACTAATATTTCGATGGAGAAATGCCCAATAAGTTTTCCGGAAACAGGGGTAACTCACTTTGTAGTCATTAGAGCAAGTCCACCTGTAGTAAAAAAAATGTCAAGGTCGAAAAGTCAAGGCGTTGACCAGTCAAGTAATTGTTCATTGCCACTAGACATTGGTTTCCACCCGTTTTTTTTCTTGACCAGTCAAAACTATTCATCAATTTTTTCTTACATAAATGAAAAACTAAGAATAAGTACAATACAACGTTATTTAGTTGTTGTACGAGAAATTCTGTTTCTAATCGATTTTTATTTTCGAAACAAACGTTATTTAGGGGGTTGTGAAAATTGACTTTTTATACGTTCGGAATTTAGGAAAACTTCCTTCATGAAAGTTGTAGAGCTCGTCGATACGATCTCGTGCATATATGGAACATAATATTTGGAGTTTGTATGAATTTATTATGAATTTTTGAAATCTGGAAACTTTCTATAAATAGCAAAAAAAAAAAAAAATTATGTTTTGTTTCAAAGGACAAATTTTTTTCTTTTTTTTCATTTCTCCCTCCGGTTCTCTCTCTCTCTCTCTCTCTCGCGCCCCCAGACCTGGCGGGTTTTTGTCCGACCCGACCCGCCTTTTCTCTCTCCTCCGTCCACGGACCCGGCTCCCCTGTGGTCTCCTCACCTTGCCCCGCCGCTCCGTGGCGTCAGCCAGCCCAGACGCTTCCCCCAGGCCGAGATTGAAGCAACCCCAGGCGGAGCAAATCGTCCTCCTCGGCGACAAACACCTCCTCTCTTCCGCGTCTCTCTTTGCACGCACGCATGGATGAGTTGCGGCGCCACGAGTTAGACGCTTGTCCTCCACTTCCGTCGATCAGCGCATCTCCTTCTCCACTCATCCAATGACCTCACCCACATTTCCGGGATGGGTTGAGCTGGCAGACGCCTTGGCTGGGTAAGGAATTAGTCAGGGCCTTGACTAAATTCTTGGCTTCGGTCAAGAAAGGCTGCCTTTTGGCTGGGCAGAATACCTCCGGTGGAAACCTAATTTTCCCCTCCATGGTCACCACATCAGCTTTTCCTAACTGGTGACCAGTCAAGAAGCAACCGGTGGAGTTGCTCTTACATTTTGAAATAACAAAAAAAAGCATCACAACAACGATTAAATACTGTTGCACCTCTTTCTTGTCCTCACCCATCATAGGGGTGTGTTTCTTTTACTCTTTCAAATCTTCAAATCTGCTGCATCCCTTTGCTTTATGAATTTTGTTTGCAGTTGCATGTTATTTATTCATTTGTGCGTGTCAAGTTGTGTACACTTGCATGCTTAATACACTTGTTTGTGCGTTTCTTTTTAGCCATGGAAACATCACCACCTTATGGCTAGAAGAGGTCATTATATAGCATTATACCTTTTCGATAAAGGAACGGCACCAGGAACAAAACTCATCGGTTTGCCACGATGTATAAGTTTTTTCAAGTTTTAGATGTCGTTTCGGGCCTCAAAACTGCAATTTACTATTTTTCCAGCATTTAGGTTTCTAGTCGATCCTTGTTTAACCCGGGGATTTAGGTTCATTGTTAGTTTCCTTAGGTTTCTTTCTCATATATAAGCAACTTAAAACGACTGTAGAACCTATCTTTATAACTGAGAGTTTCTTCTTATAGGGGTTTGTCCATTTACCCATTTCTAGGGGTTTTTTTCCCACTTACCAAATTAAGTTTTTTAATTCCTCCTTACCAAAACATTAAGGAAGTCTTCCTAATACCCCATTAGATTTTATTTAATTTATTATTATTTTTTTTTTTGAGTTTACTCTCACCCTTGTTACATAGAGAGAGAGAGAGAAAAAAACCATACGAGACTTCGTTGGAGCCTCGTCATCGACCGCCGGATCCGGCCACTTAGTCGGAATCCAGTCATCTGTTGCTGGATCTGGTCACGCCTCCCCACTAGTCTTTTTGAAACCTCGCTGGGGTCCAAAGAGGTCGTCAGAGATTTCATAGTCACCGGAAAGGGCTATTGCCCCAATAGACGTCTATGCCCCCAATTGCTAACGTCTATACTCCAATAGAACTTCGGTTACCAGAATGGAACAATCTTCTAAAATTAGACAATAAACTTTGATTAAGAAAAAACGAAGAGATATATCAATTCAAGACGTCTATTGCCTTCCAATATACTCTATTGCCCCCAATATACATTCAATTTTTTTCCTTTCTTCTGCCCCCTTTCCTTCTGCCCTATTACTAAAAAAAAAAAAATTTGATTTGGGCACCCAGAAAATACTCTGGCCACCCACGTCAAAGCTGATTTTCTTGCTGGTGCTTCGGAGCTCCGACTCCAAGATGGCTTACCAGGTGTTCGACCCTGCGAGGTACTCCGATCGGAGTCGTCATCTTCAGGAGTTGATGATGCGGAGTAAGTCATGCCGGAGTTCAATCCTCTATTCGGGGCAGATACGTTGTTGAGCGGCTTCCAAGTCACCGGCCTCGATATCGAATTCGCATTCAAATATGCAATACCTCAAAATTGGTGTGGTTTGGACCTCCGACACAACAATCTCATAGGAAATTGGCTCAGGTGAGCTCGCTGGGGGGAGGAGGTTGATGTCTCCGGCGTCTTTGGTTGTGGGTTTGAGTTGTCGCCGCTCCGAGTCGTTCAGTTGTAGAAAAGGCATCGGTGCAGCTTCTTGCCGTCGTTATGAGAACTTTCGTCGCCGGTGAGAATGTTGTCGATGAAGAAGACTGGAGAGAGAAAGCCAGCGTTTGCATTCTGGAGAGAGAGCAGAGAGAGGAGAGAGAGAGAGAGAGGAGAGAGAGAGAGAGAGAGAGAAGAGAGAGAGAGAGGAGAGAGAGAGAGAGAGAGAGAGGCAGTAGAAGTAATTGTTTAATTGAGTTGCTTTAATTGGGTAGGTGGGAATAAAAATCTGTCGCTGAGGTAAGTGGACAATTTTGCCCATTCTGTGTTTGGGTCAAGGACCCTTTCTTATATTTCTTTAGTGAATTTCAAAATCCTTGTTTGGAGTTTAAGCTTGTAAACCCAGATTACTTCAGACTACGTCAACAACGTAGTTGGTCATAGAAGAAGCTCATCTCTTGATTATTAAAACTGGCCAAAATTTTGCTAACAAAAGGTACTCAAAAAGAAGTAAGTCGATATAAATTATTCCTCCAGAATCCCAAATACAAAACCTTAGAAGTTACTTGAGAAGTGATAGGGTTTCTAACTTTCTAGGCTTCATAAAAGTTGATACCTTTGTGACTTAAGAAATCTTAAAACTAGCTACCTATCCATTATCCACTATTAGGGTTTAAAGTCGAACGAAGAGAGAGAGGAGAGAGAGAGAGAGAGAGGAGAGAGAGAGAGAGAAGAGAGAGAGAGAGAGAGAGAGAGGAAACCTGGAGTCTGTTCGTTCTCTCCCGGCCGATCGCCACTTGCAATCCCGCCGTTGCGTTCTGCCTGGAGGGTGTCGTGCTGGTTAGTGGCGGTCCTCACAGAAGAGACGTGGTCCAGGGGAGGAAGGGGGATTCTCGACCTCGGGTTGGGCATATCGATCTCGATCTGTCCCTCTCGGATCGGGAGCGACATAGGTTCTGGGGCTGTGGCATTTCTTTCTTCCCGGCGTGGTCTGGTGTCATCGATCAGCGAGTTGGGTTATGGAGGATCAGTCAAATTGTGCAGAAGGATCCCGGTGGGATCGTTGCTGTTTGGTTTGGATATGGATGTGGTCGTCATCTGGGTGAGAAGCTGCTCGCTTTTGGCAAGGTGGAAGGGGCGGTACGGGGTGCGGTAGGCCGCGAGGTGGTGTTGATGGTGCTCTCGTCGCGGAACGGTTTGCAGCATGGTTGATACTGTTGGGGAAGTGGTGTTGGCCGGGCTCTGTTTGGGCTTTGCTGGTGCGCATGGTTCCATTATTTGGTTTAGTTGTATTTCATTAGGTTTTCTGGTTGGTTTGTTAGGTTTAATAAGTCCCTACTCTTCTGAGTTAGGGTGGGTCTCCTACTTTGTTGAGAAGGATTTGGCTAGTGTTAAGTGATGTAAATGGTGTCATTCCCGAGGATGAGGACATTTGTCAACTCTGGTTTCGTTTTGTTGTCGATTACTGGTAAACATCCTTTACACGTGGTTAGTACCTTCGGACACGGTGTTGAAGAGACGTTGCCTTCTTTGCGGTGATTATGAGGTTTTACTAGAATTTTCGAGTTCATATGTTCAAAGTGCCTTGAAGTGGGCTAGATGTGGTTAGGCCATCTCCAGCTGTGGGGCTAAATAGCCCCGGGCTAAATTTTAGCCCCCGGGCTAATTTAGCCCCCCATAATCACTATTCATATGAATAGTAAGGGCTATAATTTCTACCATCCCAACCCTTAGGCTATAATTTAAATGCCCTATTATTTTATTGTTTTCATTATGTATTTCTAATATATAGTATTTTATAACTATGCACTATTTCCTTATATAATTATTTTTTTATCAAATATAGTAATTTTTAGATAAGATTTTATCGTGCCACGTGTCACGTTGTAGTAATTATTCAGATTCTTGATTAGATTGTTTGTGTGTTATCCCGATTACTTTTTAGCCGACCAAAATAAATAAATAATAAATAAACCAACGGTTAACTTAGCTGACATCAGCATGTGATGCCGACATCAGCCATGCAATTGTCAGCCATTCAAATATCAGAATGGTTTTTTTGTGTCCAACGTGGTCCCCACACACACAAGCCCAAGGGCTAAAAAGGGGCCATATATAACCCAGCCCATAGCCTTTAGCCCCCCAAACTCATTTTGTAAAGCAGCCCCTCAATTGGAGATGGTTTCACAAATTGGCATATCAACCCCATGGCCCTCATTGAGATGGCCTTAGAGTTGGGCCTTTGGCCTGATGTCTCTGTAACCGCGGTTCTTGGGGTTTGGTTCATGTTCCCCCCGCGCACGCGCGCTAAGCTTGTTGTTAATGTTATTTCTGTTCTAAAAAAAAAAAAAACCTTAGAAGTATAAGCCCATTAGACCAATCCAGAGTAAGGTCTGGTCCAAATTTCACCCTAACCACCATGGATGGCAAAATTGCTTCGCACCCAACAGTGAATTGCAGGACCCTTGTGCACTGCATTACATAACTTCCACCACCGGACATAACCTTGAACGAGTTGTTGTGAACTTGTTGTACCCCATTTGCATGGCCACTCGGACGTAGCTAATGTGCATATAGTTATTGAGTGATTTCTAATTACAATGAGCCGCTCTACAAGTAAATTGGGCCGATTGCCAGAAATGTTGGCCGATGAATAATTGGACAATTCATCTGATCTAAGACAAGTCACATAAAAAATAGGCCGATAGAGGGTTTCGAAAGTTTGGCCTTTGGTTATCGGCCGGCCCGTAGTCATTGGTTTATTGTCTAAAAGCCCATTGGCCAATACTCTAATTGGTTTCCAATCCGAACTCAACTTAGAAGGATAATGGCGATTGTCAGAGAGGCCAATAAGCGATAAAGATGAAATTTGATCAAGTAGTATTTCAGTCGGTTGAAATCATGTCAGCCGATAAGGAGAATTCAATCCAAGATAGCCTACTTCAAGATTAATTGCAGCCGTTGATGACGTCCATCAAAGCCAATCCGGATAGAGTCCAGCGTCAAGTCAGCCGACGATAAGTATTGAAGCCGAATCAGATAGAGTCACTGAGGCAAGAAGAGGCCGAATTCCACTCAACTTCAAAGAGTCAAGAGATCAGTTCAAGTCATAAAGCAGCCGATATAAATAGAAGCATCGACGGAAGACAAAAACACAACTCCAGAAACTCAAGCCATCAAGCTTTTCTTATTTCGTTTTACCTTTTGCTTAGGTAGAATTTCCGTCTGTTACTTTAGTTATTTGCTCTGCTAGTTACAATCTCAGTTACTTTATCTTTCTTGTAGCCTAGTATCGATTTTGAATTGTTCTCTTTGTTTTCCTTCAAACAACAGTTAATAATTGCAGCCATTCTAGTTTTCAGTTTCGTTGCTATTATCTTTTATTTGCTCCTTATTGTCTTTATGCTTTACTTGTTTAATCGTGTTATTCATAGTATCTATTAATCTATATTTACTCATACTCCACAACCACACCTAACTCACCCGACCTTCACCATCAAGTCCTTAATCTAGAGGCATCGAACCGCAGCCGAGAATAAGTTCCTTCCTCGGCTAACATTGCTTGATAAGTCAGATCTACATCCACTACACCTACAGTTGCACACTTGGCCTTCTGGCCGTGTGCTGGCACGCTCCGCATCTATTCATCAAGAAGGACATTTGTTCCTTGATCCCTCGGCTGTATAGCCGAGGTGATTTCAGAGGCAACATCTTTTGGCACGCCCAGTGGGACACAAGATTACTATTTCTTAGTAAGGTTGAATGCAAGGGAAGGAGGTTAGTCAACAAAAACAAGACAACCCATACAGTGTAAACAGGGGAAAGAAGTGTCTTCGGTGTGGAGAGTCAGGACATAATTCAACTTTTTGTCCATCACGGCCGAAGCTCGATCTTACTCCAATCAGAATGTCACTTGAGTCAAGTGGGAATGGGACCTCAGACGCTTCGTCGGTAGAGCAATCAGCCGATGAACGTAGAGCTCAAGAGCAGCAAAGACTGCAGCAGCCGAACTAGCTGCAAGACAGGAAGCTACACAAGCAGCGGCAGCCGACGCCGCTGCAAGGCAAGAAGACATGAGACGAGCAGCCGCTGACGCAGCCTTGGCCAGGCAATCTACTGAAAGTCCGTCTAGAGGCTTGCCACTTAATGCTTTTCAGAGTGCCTCGAATAGTGTAACCACTCCCGGTGCTATCATCCATGCAGCACGAGATGGTAGAGTTAGAGATACTGTGGAAGATGATTATTTAGGTCCGGCCGGAGTGTCAGCCGAGTATATGTACAAAGCATTGAATGAAGTTTTAAATTGCAGACGAATGAACTAGCTACTCGAGGAGAAATCAACAATAGAACGTTGGTAGATCAGTTAGCTACTGTTTTGGGAGAGAATACTAACCGATCAATCGGAGGATTGCAAACATCTCTTGAGCAACTGAACCAAACAATGGCGGCTATGGTGAATGGTCAGAACACTTTGCAAACCTTGCTGATACAAAATCAACAAGGCCAACTCAACCAAGCACTTCAACCTCCATGGCAGCAAGCTCATGCTTATGTTCCACAGCCACTAGCTCAGTTTCCTATTGGTGGACAGCCTTTTCAAGCTCAACCCCAATTTGGAATGGCCAATAATTACGTGCAACAGCCGATAAATAACAACAACGGTTTAGGAGGACAAAATCCACCTAGGAATGGGTTAACAGTCGAAGAAATAAGGAGAATCTGTGAAGAAACTGTAGGGCCGGCTCCTAGAAGAACGGCCAGGCCAAGATACACCAAACCATATCCGGAAAGGTTGAAAACAGAGACTATCCGAGGGATTCAAATTTCCTGACTTTCCTTTATTCAGCGGAGATGATTACCAATCAACTATAGCACATATTTCCCGGTTCACCGCGCGATGTGCTGAGCATTCTAGAGATGACGATTTGAAGTTGAAGTGGTTGAGAACTCACTGACCGGCCCTGCTCATGCTTGGTATGTCAACTTGGCTCCTAATTCTATTCAAAACTGGGCCGACATGGAAAGAGCTTTCCATGAGCAATTCTACAGAGCCGAACCAGAAGTCACAATCGCTGATTTAGCAAAAATGTATCAAGCAGCACATGAGTCGGCCCAAGATTTCTTGGATAGATTTAAGGCCGCAAGAAACAAGTGCAGAGTTAATTTGGGGGAGCTAGAATTTGTCCGGATAGCTCAACAAGGTCTAAATTACGAGTTGCGCAAGAAATATGAGGGAGTTGATATTAGAGACATCTTTGAATTAACCACTAGCGTGGCTAGATATGAGGCAATCATTAGAGAAGAGACTCAAGCCAGATCAGCCTCAAAGGGAACTTATTATAAGAACCCTACTGTTCATGCTGTGGAGGCCAATTTCCAAGGTTTGAAGGTCGAGGAAGAAGATTCGGCCGAGATCAATGCTGCCGAACTATTTGTAAACAAGCCAGTGGTTTGTAAAGCCCTTGCAAAGCCAACAAACCCAATCAAGGATAAACCTCAGCCGATAACCTACCATACCAAAGATGGCACACCTTTAAGATTGACACCTACCCGCACTTACACTTTTGATATCACAAAAGCTGACATAATTTTGATCAACTTCTTGCTGAGAAAGTAATTAAATTGCCAAACGGCCATGTTATACCTAAGGCCGATGAAACTAGAAATAAGTCTTATTGTAAATTTCACAATTCTTGAAGCATTCTACTAACAATTGTGTGGTTTACCGTGATGCTTTGCAGGATCTCATCGAAAAAGGAAAGCTGAAGTTTCCAGAGACGAGCAAACCAGCTCAGCTTGTCGATACCGACCCTTTTCCAGTCAACATGGTGTACGTCAACTTCCCAAGAGGCCACAGGAGGAATTGGCCAAATATGAACTTGTCTGATCCTAGGGCCCGAAGGAGGTATATGTTTCGTGACCAGAGGAGGGAGCCAGTTTATGATAGTCAGGATGAGGATGCATACGATATGACAATGCCACCGGCTTTGAAGACCTCATCGTCATCTACTTCAAAAGTACCGCCAGCCAGTGCTGTGATTCTGTGCAGCCGTTGCAACTGTGAGGTAACCCTCAATAATCTTCTGCAGATCAAGAACCAAGAGTTAGCTACTGATCAACAGGTAAAGCCTGGGTTAAAAGCCTCAACTAATTGTGAAGAAAGTAAGAAGAAAGACTCAGGAGGGAAACATGCTGGCAATGAATTGGGGACTCCCACGGCCAATTTGGCCGAGGATGAAGTACTTAAGCTCTTTGGCCCTCACAGTCCCAAGGGATATTATCAGGGACAACAAACTTCCCAAAGTGTGTTTAAGAGAATAAAGGAATCTGAAAACGCCGAAAGCGGACGACTTTCGGTGAGGAGAAGGTTGACTTTTGAAGATGATGATCTTGAGGGAAATTTTGTTGATGGTTTCAATGGCCGACGACGATCAGGTTTTGACCAAGATGATCGATTTTATGACCAAGATTACTTTGCTAGAAATAGAGGCCGAAGACCTTATAGGACATATCGGCCACCAGTTACTCATGATAATAGGTGGTATGGCCGAGCGGCCAGAGATCAGCCATTTTCCCCTTTGACAAAAACTCAAAAGAGGCGTATGCAAAGGGAAGTGGCTGCTGCAAGGCAGCAAGGGTCAGAAGGGCAGGAAGTCAGACGCTCTACTGAAGCAGATAACAAAGAAGCCCCTATAATAAGAGAGGATTTTCATAAGGATTCAGGAGAACCTATGGAACTTGAGACCATCGGTGACCATTTTGAAAATGTCCTTAGCTTCCCAAAGCTACCCCATCTGCGATTTACTGAAGGAGGGGTTAAGGTCTTCAAACATCTCAACCCTCCATTTAAGTTGGCTGAATTAGAAACAATGAGAAAGTTTCACCAGAAACATTCAGCCCTTGCAATTTATGGGCTTCCAAGGAGTCAAGACTATATTCTCAATACAATAGTAGCAAATTCTGATGCCGATCATGCTCTGATTCGGCAGGGTTTCCATAGCCGATTCATTACACCTGGTTTAAAAGCTTTGTATCAAGCACATCGCAAAGGAATCCAAAAGAAGGATATAGTCGCTCAAATTCCAGTTTCAGAAGCCGACCTTCATTTCCTTAGATGTTTTCATAGAAGCCACTCGGCTGAGGAAACTTATGGCATAACGCCAGAAGAGGTCCAGCTCGCAAGGGAACTTGATAATTATTTAGAAAAGAAAGACTTCGCAATTGAAGAGCAAGCGAAAGCCGATGCCAAAGCTAAGGATATTGAAGAACAGAAGGAAGTACAGAAGGCGGCTATGTATAAGACGCCAAATGGAAAAGTCCCTACCATAAGAGTACTGAGAGGACAGGATCCACCATTCTCAAATCAAGATCTGGGGATGATGAAAAAATATCATAGGATGTATTCAGCATTGGCCACTTATGGCCTAACTGAGGAGGAAAGCGCGATGTTGAAAATGTTGGAAAAGGATCTGTCTTCAGAGTCATACCTCATCACTGAGGATTCTAGCATCGGCTTAAAAATCAATTATCAGGCAATGATGGAGAATTGTAAGCTAGAAGCCAATACTGATAACTTACCTATTTCTGATGCTGACCTGACTTACCTCTGCACCTACCATAAACAACATCCAGCTGCTGAGATATATGGATTCACACCGGCCGAGAGCAAATTACTAGATAATTTGTCCAAATACTTGCGGGCTCGTGCAATCGAGTGGCAAGCAGAGACAGAGAAGGCATCCACCAAGCTGACAACTGGGGCCATCGAAGAATTGAAGAAAGAACAAGCCAGTCTCAATCAGCAGTTGAAGGATGAAGAAATGGTAGAAGGTGCTGCCACGAACAATGGTAAGCAAGACGATTATGGAGACGAGGGTGATGAGGAAGTCGATTATGGGGAAGAAGAGGAACAAGGTGACTATGACAATGAGAATGGACTCGATTACGACATTGGGGATGACACAGCTTTTGACATAGAAACCTTATCTCCATTTTATAAGGGCGAGGCCGCCTTTGGAAAAGGAGAAGGTAACACAATGGACATCAACATGGTTTATGTCCTACCTTCAGAACTCAAAGCTCAACCAGGTCAGTCAAATGAACTGATCGGCGACTTTGTTGCCGATCGACAACCTCGATTTGAGATTGATGAAGTCGATGCCCAATTGAAGGATGAAGAAGGCCGTGTGGTACTCACAAAACCAACGGCCAAAATGGCTCAACATTTGAAGCCGTTATACATCACGGCTTACATAGAGGGATATCCAATAACGAAAGTTTTGGTGGACAATGGTGCAGCAGTTAATGTGTTACCTACAGCCGTCATGAAGAAATTACGCAGGACTGAATCCGATTTGCTCCCTTC